>NC_136894.1:19861769-20493698 GCF_949152265.1 Phoxinus phoxinus | reverse complement strand
CTGGTCTAATGAGATCAGTGTTTGATTATGGGTGTGTATATGGGTCACCTCCAAGTCATTATTATATAAACTTGATGTAATGCAAAACCAAGCCCTGAGAATTTGTAGTGGAGCTGTCAAAACCTCTCCAGTGGCAGCCATCCAAGTGGAGGTGGGGGAAATACCTTTGTCATTGAGAAGAGATCAGCTTGCCCTAGTGTACGGGGCTAATCTTATGGGACATAATGATGGTCACATTGCACAGCCAGTCCTAAGAAATTGTCAAGAGCGATTGAATGAGGGAGTAAAAAGCTTTGGGTGGACTATCAAAAAAAAAGTTGAGAATATGGGGTTAAGTGATCTTAATATCTGCACTACAGTAGTATACACTACAGTTCCCCCTTGGAATTTTGAGGAATTGAAAGTGGATCTAGGACTGCTTGAAGAAAAGCAGGAAAGTGAAGTGGACAAATGGAGAGTTAGTGGATATATAGCAGAACACTACAGACAGGACATTATCATATTTACAGATGCTTCTAAAAGAACTGATAAACGGGTGGGAGTGGCGCATGTGGTGCCTGAACTGGGGCTGGCTGTAGTTAAGAGGCTAAATGATGATGAGGTGTAGCCCAGAAATAGTAGAGCATGTATTGATTCATTGTCAGAAATATCATCAAGATAGGCAGAGGCTTATTGCTCAAGTAGAGGCCAATGAAATTATCTTTGAATATAGAAATATTTTACAAAGAAGTGCTGGAAGCACAAATTTTTTGTTTTCTTTTTAAAGAATACAGGGCTTTTAAAAAGTGATTATTTTCAATTACCATGTTTGCTGTAACTGTAGCTATAACTTCTAAAAAAAAAAAAATATCCAAAGGCCAAGATACTCAGGTGTTGCGTGATATCTTTTGCGATGTTTTTTTTTTTTTCATGATCACTTTTACTCCAGACATGCTAGCTGGCAACAAAGGATTCCATTCATTATGCTAAGCTAAGCTAGCGGCGACCCTGCTAAACTAAAACAATGCATGCACTGAGACAAAAATGCATTTGCCCACCTATCTAAATGTAGGAAAGATGGTGAATAAGCCCTATTTCAAAAAACGGAGGAGTGTTCCTTTAAGAGGAGAGAACATTTGAACCAATGGTGTTACGAACACAATGTGAAGCGGTCAGAGTGTTGTGGTGCACTTTACGATTTACACCCACCACCTAAAGACGAGCACCTGAGGCAATGGCGGAAGGCGCTAAACTTGAAGTGCCCACCCAAGCACCCTTATGTGTGTTCGTACCGGTTCATGGACGGGAAGCCATCTGACGAACACCCTTACCCCAAGATGTTCCGGTAAAGAACTCACGCCGGGTGCTGAACAGGTTGTCATGTTCAGGTAAGCTAACTTAAGTTACTTAACTGTTAGCTATGTGATTGTTAGCCTAACTTTAGATTTGTGAAGTCCGTTCTATGAATACATTTCAGATCAGTAACGAGCCGTTAACAAAATACAACGAATCTTGCATGATTACCATTGCCCACCTATATATGTCATATTTCTTATATTTATTTTACTTTGTGATATGGACCTAAAGGTCTGAAATAAATAATGAATTAAGGAATATTAATTTATTATATATTATTATATTTCCATGAGAACAATTCAGTCTGTGTAACTATGTGGGCAGTGTAGTGCACAACATTACATTTCATGCAAATGCCATCATTGTGGTATTCTGACGAATGCATATAATTATCATAAAATGAAGGGGGAAAAACTGGGTGTATTTTACTCATGAAAAATTAAAACCATTATCCGAATTATTGAGACAGTTCACTCCTCATGCCAAGTCTATGATTAATCATATAAAGGAATATTCACAATAGTACATGATATTATGGTACATTACAGTCTTACAATAGCTCATATTATTCCTGTAAGTTACAGAGATTGTGAATGCTAGCAGGCCAGCTAGATACATCTCTCATTCAGATATTGATATTGACCTACGTAGAGTTTGGAGATTGTGTGTATACTATCTCATTTTTAATGCATCTCTCTCACACACACTGTTCTGTGTAAGTGGGTGCCATCATAAATTAATTCGCATGATATATTTTAAGTACGAATGTAAAAATGTTTATGGTTATATTATTTCCATAGATGCACCGATGAGCGTCAGTGATGCAGTGGACAACTGTGAGGACGATCACATCCACATGCCCCAGACCTGTGATGCAGAGACACAATGGGAGGATCCAACTGTCTCTGACCACAACTACGCTTCAAAATCTCAACTCAACCTGAAGCCACCTACATCAGAAATGGGAACACAATGCGTTAAGCTGCCGACATTGTACATAACTCTGCTGAGAAACGACCACCTTTGTCAGCTCTACATACACTCTAAAAAATGCTGGGTTGTTTCAACCCAATTTTGGGTCAAATATAGACAAACCCAGCCGTTGGGTTACATTTTTTAATTACATTTTTAACCCAACGTTTGGGTTTGTCCATATTTGACCCAAAATTGGGTTGAAACATCCCAGCACTTTTTGGAGTGTAGTGTTGACATTGCATTCCATTCAGTTGCCGAGCACCTTACCAATTCATACACCGACAGCTGTGACCAGATGTTACCTGTTGTAAACAGTTATTTTTATAAACCTTTACAGAGTGATCAGATGTTACATGTTGTGATCAGTTATTTTTTATAAACCTTTACAATGTGACTAGATGTTACCTATCAGTAATTTATTATAAAACTATGATATTAAGAATTAATATTTCAGCTGGTAAAAAAATAAATGTATTGATATGTAATTATATTTTCACTAATTAATGCGCACGTGAGCGCCATCAGCGTTTCTCACAGGTTCGCGTTTAAAGTCTGTGTAAAGAGAACGGTGTCGTCTTAGCGGCCTCTAATTTAATGATCCTTGTGATGGAAGTGAATCAATCAAAACTAACTTTAGCTGGAAAATATATTTATTCAAGAACCATAAAGCCAAAACAATCTCTTTTACCTTAAATTATCCGTGTATTACTGTAAAGCCGCTTTGAAACAATCTACACTGTTAAAAGTGCTATATAAAGGAAGATGACTTGACTTGACTTGACTTCTTCGGAGGAGCAGCTGTTGAAATGGTCTCAAGCTTCAAGTATCTTGCACATCTCCAATGATCTAACATGGGTCATCAACACAGCCAGCATTATAAATTGACCCAATAGCGCCTTTATTTTCTTAGGAAGCGGGCTGGTCTCAGCACTCCGGTTCTGTTAGCTTTTTATCGGTGTGTGGTGAAGAGTACACTCACCTTTTTCATCACTGCCTGGTACGGAAGCTGTTCTGCTGCTGACAAGAACAAATTGCTGAGGGTGATCAAATCGTCCCAAAAAATAACTTTGAGCAGCCTACCCGCTGTTGAGGACATTTACACCAGCAGGTGCAGAAGCAGAGCATCCTGTATTATGAAGGATTCCACCCACCCGGCAAACAAACTCTTCGATCCCCTCCCCTCCGGCAGGAGGCTAAGAAGTGTTAAAGCCAGAACTAAAAGACTGAAATGCAGCTTCTTTCCAGAGGCTGTGAGAATCATGAATTTATGAATCATGCCTTAGGGATTGTTTAAAAAAAAAAACTTGCTGCTTAGTTATTTATTACATAGGTTTTACTCTTCAGGTATATTTAGTTTACGAAGTTATTTTAAAATGTTTGTCTATTAAACTATGTTTTAATTATTGTATGTATATTGTATATTAATTATCTTTTTTTTACGGTGCTGGTCCTGAGTACATATTTCGTTCTCATGTGTCAACATGTGACAATAAAAGACCTTGAACCTTGAAGTATCTTGCGGGTGTCGTCGATGGATATTGCTTATACTTTTGGATAGTATCCTAGATGTCGGATTAATTTAGCAAGGGGATCTACGGTGAAGGTGAACATCACGATAACAACTAAGGGGTGAGTGGAACTTGTTTACAGGACCCACCGTGGTCGCATTTATGCCACAGTCATTTTGCAAACAGGTTGTTCGATTACTGATAATCCTTGATGGCATCGGAGGTGTTATATTATTTTCTGCTTGTTGGACAGATCACATTTTTTTTTACTTAATTTAGCATCATGGATAACAGCTAAACCTACCTCTCTGTCCTCCGCCTGATTTATGCGTTTTAGGGCTTTTGCCCTGCACTGTAGCCAGAAAAGTCAAAGACAGAAGGTGTTGCCTCAGGCTTGAGTCTGAGTCTACCACTCAAATCAAAAGTGCAGCTCTCCTCATAGTCTGATGTTTGGAAGTTGGCACTACAAACCCTAAATCCAGGGGCTGTAGGAGGGCTAGCCCATTTTAAGGCTGCTAGCCAAGATTGTAGGGCTGCCTTTCTCCGTAGAGGTAACCGATGGTAATGGATGTTTAGGCCCGCTGCCTTTATCCTGTACAATTCACGGTGGCAATGCAATATGATCTCAATCTATTGTGCTCTTGATATGCCATTTTGCTGGAGCTGTCAAGGTAGCCTATCATGCCAGTGACGTCACGGACTGTTGAAGCTCAAGATGGCTGCGCCCTAGTAACAAAAGAAACAAACTAGCATCACTGTTTTCCCCCCTTGTAACTACTTCAGCAGTTTTAAGTGTCTTCCCACAAATAACAATGATAACACATCTGTTATATCACCTTTACTTCCTATTTCGTTTCAGTTCCCCTTTAAGCCTGTATGTAAATGGATAATGATGTTTAATACCAAGTTGTGGATGTGGAAAGAGTGGTAGCTCCTGTAATAAATGTACTGTAAATTGTACTGCAAGTATAAAGAAAATGACTGCTTACTGTAATTGGGTTTTCTCTTTCACTAAGTCAGAACCAAATATTTCAGTTGTATAATGGATTATACCATGTTAATTCATCTTATGTAATAGCCACAGTACATACATTTGGATCCCTCCTTCAGAAAAGTAAGATTGTCCTTCTTCTACTAACAGCCATTTTTTACTTCTATGTATTCCTCAGCTGATTCCCACTAATGGACTGGCACCCATACATCCAACATTCAATTGAAAACTCAGTAATGTGACGAATGCCTCATACACTTACTTGATGTCATTTTATGGTCCAAATAATCAACACAAATTTAACAGCAGATTAAGTTATAATCGTCATACCCATCTCATTTAACAAAGACACACCATAACATAACACGTATTCCTTATAATATTTCCCTCCATTGGTAATAATAGCTGTTACATATCTATTCCTTGGTGATAACTACTCAGAATCGCATGTATGCCATCTGGTAATGACAGCAATTCTTATGTTCGAACATGACTCTGGATCAGTGTGTTTGTATATTTATTTGAGAAAAACAACATGTTTTAGGTGGTATAACTGAGTACTGAGCATGTTGCTTGTGCATAGCCTTTGTTTTGTTCATGATGACCTTAAGAAATGTCTTAACCATGCATAATATTAAGAATACTTAATAAATGTGAAACTTAATGCAATGTCACCATCCTTTATACAACCGAATTCCTTTTTTCTCATGAAGCTTAAGTGCAATACGATATTCATTGCTTCCTCCGTGATTGCCAGCGTTACGATGATGCTTATTTTGTTCAAAGTAATGATGCCAGTTTCCATTTTCATCTGCTCCAAACCCAAATACACTCACCTGAAAAAGAAAAAAATAATCATATAAATAAGTGGCAACCAAATAATGTCTGCCTTGAACAACAATGTGACCTCTATAGTATTCATATATATTTGTGAATATAAAGTGGACATTCACATTTGGAACCATTTGTAAGTGTCAGAGGTTCAACCTTTGACACAATCCTAGCTGGACTGTCATTTAAGTTTGTTTGAGATAGACTTACCGCAATATCATAATGTTCACACGTTATCCACGTTAAAATCGATGATACCAGTATGAGCACTGACTGGATCAGTGGTGCTAGCTCTACACATTAGTGTTTCTTTACATTATATTAGTAGGTAGTGTTCCTGAACTATGGATTGTATTTTTATTTGAATAAAAAATGAAATTGAAACTGAAAAAAGCGGGAACATTATTAATTTACAAACTTAAATGTTTAGTTTAACCAAAGATGAAGGACACATGTACAGTGGGGTGTCAGAATAGAGCGCCTGTGTAAAGAAGAGGCAGCGGCATTGAGATCCATGTGCAGTATTTTATTATCAGCAGTAAACGTAGAACAAACCCCAGGTTCCCATGTTCATGAAGCCGCGACCCAAATTTGTAGGAATTTTAACCAAGCAAATTAATTACCCAAAAATGGTTGACAGAAGTTCCGTCCCACTTTACTTAACATATACATACATTTTAAGAATATCATTAACTCTGATGAATAACAGTACAAGGTAGGGCTATTGAATAGTATTCCCAAACTAGTAATACACTGATTCCCAACCCTTGTGTCATGATTAGTGTTTCCCTGTCTTGTCTATTAGTTATCCCAGGTGTCTCTCATTTCCCACGCCCCCTTGTTATCCTGTTTAGCTCGTTTGTCTCTGATTATTTAAGACCTGTGTTTCTGCCCTGTCCTTGTGAGTTCTTGTTTAATGTTTAACTGTTAACGTCAATGTTGGTTGTTCCTGTTCCCAAGTACCGTTGTCCTGTCTAGTTTGTAGTGTTTTGAGTTAGTCTGTTAAATAAAGCGTGTGCTGCATTTGGATCCTGCCTCATCTCTGCTTCAGCCGCACCGGCGTTACAGAAGAACTCACCACATCGTGATCCAGCAGCCATGCCTTTCTGGAGTCCAGACGTGCAGATTCTCCGTCTCCATCAGGAGAATCGCTCCATAGAGGAGTAGGTCGCGGAGTTCATGAGACTGGCGCCTCTCGTTCAAATGAGCACCCAGTGCTTGAAGATATTCTTCCACGGGGGATTATCAGAACCACTTCGGTCACAGATGTCCGGACCTGATCCTTCCGTGACTCTGATCCAGTATGCCGAGTGGGCTCTTACTATGAGCGGTTCGTCGTCTGCAGTGGGCTTTGCGGAGGAGGTACGGGTGCTTCACGTGGGCTACATTCAACCGGTGCTTCTCACGTGCTCGGCCAAGCCTACGCTGCGGGAGATTCCCACCGATCCCGCGCTTCACGTCTGCCCAGCCGATCCCGCGCTTCACGTCAACCCAGCCGAGACCGCGCTCGACGAACCAGAGCTTTACGTCAGCCTCGACGAACCAAATGAGCCAAGTGAATCGAGTGAGCCGAGTGAATCGAGTGAGCCGAGTGAATCGAGTGAGCCGAGTGCATCCAGTGAGCCGAGTGCATCCAGTGAGCCGAGTGCATCCAGTGAGCCGAGTGCATCCAGTGAGCCGAGTGCATCCAGTGAGCCGAGTGCATCCAGAGATGAGTCGAGTGCATCCAGTGATGAGTCGAGTGCATCCAGTGATGAGTCGAGTGCATCCAGTGATGAGTCGAGTGCATCCAGTGATGAGTCGAGTGCATCCAGTGATGAGTCGAGTGCATCCAGTGATGAGTCGAGTGCATCCAGTGATGAATCAAGCACAGTGAAGCGCCGTCGCAGAAGGAGAAGGAGGACTCGTTGGGCTCGCCAGGCTCCGGAGGGCGTTCCCAGACTCCTCGCCCTGCCGGCCCCTCCTCTGCGCCTCGCCCTGCCGGCCCCGCCTCTGCCGGCCCCGCCTCTGCCGGCCCCGCCTCTGCCGGCCCCGCCTCTGCCGGCCCCGCCTCTGCGCCTCGCCCTGCCGGCCCCGCCTCTGCGCCTCGCCCTGCCGGCCCCGCCTCTGCGCCTCGTCTTACCTGCACCTCGCAAGCTTCGGGAGCCTTTCCCAGTGGCGGTTTCCAGCCCGGAGGTTTCAGCTGTAGATTTCCCCAAGTATTTTTTTTGGGGGGGCCGTAGGTACCCTGTGAGGGCCAGGGAGGCGGCGCCTACATGGTCTTTTGCTCGACCACCTTCGCCTGAGCTTTCCAGGTCATTGGTCCTGTCTAGCCCTATGCTCCCGTCTGTGTCTGCTCCGCCCAGGTCCCTGTCTGCTCCGCCCTGGCCGTCGGCACGCCCTGCTCCGCCCTGGCCTTCGGCACGCCCTGCTCCGCCCTGGCCATCGGCACGCCCTGCTCCGCCCTGGCCGTCGGCACGCCCTGCTCCGCCCTGGCCGTCGGCACGCCCTGCTCCGCCCTGGCCGTCGGCACGCCCTGCTCCGCCCTGGCCGTCGGCACGCCCTGCTCCGCCCTGGCCGTCGGCACGCCCTGCTCCGCCCTGGCCGTCGGCACGCCCTGCTCCGCCCTGGCCGTCGGCACGCCCTGCTCCGCCCTGGCCGTCGGCACGCCCTGCTCCGCGCTGGCCGTCGGCACGCCCTGCTCCGCCCTGGTCACCCACGCTCCATGGTCCAGGCCCGCCGTGCCTGCGTCCTGGTCCCGTTCCCCTGCACGGGCCTGGCCCTCCGTCCCTCCCCCAGGATCGCCTTCGCTCTGCCCCCCGCCTGGTTCGTGTTTGGAGCGTCTGGAAGCCGCTCCTTTGTGGGGGGGCTATGTCATGATTAGTGTTTCCCTGTCTTGTCTATTAGTTATCCCAGGTGTCTCTCATTTCCCACGCCCCCTTGTTATCCTGTTTAGCTCGTTTGTCTCTGATTATTTAAGACCTGTGTTTCTGCCCTGTCCTTGTGAGTTCTTGTTTAATGTTTAACTGTTAACGTCAATGTTGGTTGTTCCTGTTCCCGAGTACCGTTGTCCTGTCTAGTTTGTAGTGTTTTGAGTAAGTCTGTTAAAGCGTGTGCTGCATTTGGATCCTGCCTCATCTCTGCTTCAGCCGCACCGGCGTTACACCTTGTCCTGGAGTACCCCCAACACTGCACATTTTTGATGTCTCTCTCATCTGACACACCCATCTGAGGTCTTGGAGTCTTCACTAACTAGCTGATAGGTTGAATCAAGTGTGTTTGATTAGGAAGACATCTTGTGCGGTGCTGGGGGTATTCCAGAACTATAGGGTTGAGTACCACTGAGTTCCTTCATATTTGTTAATAAGTTGGTATGAGCAACCAGTCATCAAAAATATAAGTGAAAATAAAGTGGCATTTTGGGAACTACGGAAACGTCTCTGTTACGTACAGTATGGTAAACCTTGTCCCCTGAGGGAGGGAATGGAGATGTACATCGTGACCAATGAATAGGAATCTCGCCAGGGAGCCAATGTACTTCGAGTGTAACTAAATGAGCCAATGAACATTGGCATGCAATGATTTGCAATAGCTGCTCTGCCTGCTATACACAAAATGCGTCGCATCTGCTGCACAGAATCTCTGGATCGGCTGATCTGCAAAAGCCATATTCAAAAAGGCTGTCGTGTAAAAGGATATATAAAACATATTTCATTAAATAACAAATCTCTAAGGTTGTGTTGGAAAAAATATATTTATTTATGTGCACCCCAAAACTCTCCTAAATTTACATCAAATCATGCAGGAACATTAAACTCTACATGCAAACCTACCACGGTTAATAAAAGTAACTGTCCCCAGACTTTATGTAGGCCTATGTTGATAATTTGTTGTCCAATTTACAGAGCACCGTGCATGACATGTGGGAAAAAACACACAAGCATGTTTAATTAACCATTCGCTTTAGTTGAAACATGGTTTTATTAGGCAAATCCATTCCTGGGTTTTAATTCCATTATATTAGTTAAATTGTGACTATCTTTAGCCTACTTATTAGTTTCTTCATTTTTCAAATCATAAGAACGAATGAATAGGCACAATGTTCTCACGTTAAACTAATAGGCTACAAAGGGGCTTCCGGTTATTAGTGCGTCTTAGTGAGAGGCTGCATGTGCGTGAGGCTCGCTGTTAAATCCCTTGAAACTATCTAACTTGGACCAATAAACATAATTCTACTTGTTCTTGACCCACATGCTTCTACTGGACAATATGCCACCAAAAAACGCTAAAACTGGCCAACAACCATGTAAAACGGCTTCACAAGGCAAAGGGGCTAATGTGGGCATGGCTAATGCTAGCAAAACTCCGCTGGATATTTCCAATGAAGTCAATACACGGGAGGCATCGAAGACTCCAGAGGCACCCGAAACACCGGAGACACCGGTGGCTCCGAGTCCGACAAACAATGACCTTCTCAAGGAAATTCTGTCGTGGAAAGGTGACATGGCTAAACAATCTACCGACATGCTGAAAGCAATTAACGATATAAAAGGGGATATACAGTTACACTCTCAAAGAATCAATGAGACGGAGGAGCGAATCTCGCAAACAGAAGATGATGTAACCTCTCTTCAAGGCAAAGTTAAAATACTGCAGAAAACTGTGGAGACTCTTTGTGACAGAATTAAAGAAAAAAAGACAGGAGCAGACGCTCCAACTTGAGACTGGTTGGGCTACCTGAAAAATCTCAGTCTCAGATCTGTGTGGTTTTCTGGAAAAGTGGCTCCGAGATACACTAGGTGAAGGTTTCACCTTGTCCCCCATCATAGAGAGAGCACACAGGATCGGGCCTATTTACCCTAAATCTACATCGCCACGGGTGGTAAATAATGAAGTTTCTGATCTACCGGGACCGGGAAGCAACTCCGAGAACCACCAGGAAGCTGAAGGAGGTACGCTATGAGAATCAACGAGTCGCCTTATTCCCTGACCTCTCTGCGCAGACACGCAAACTGCAGCAGCGCTTCAACGGTGTGAAAACCCAGCTTTGTGCACTGAACATTCGGTATGGCAGGCTGTAGCCATTCCATCTGATCATCACGCACAATGACAAACGCAGAATTTTGAAATCGGTTGCTGAGGCTGAAGAATACGTTCAGGAAATAAGCTCGCAGACTTAAACTACGCTTTGTGCTCACCGCTTTATTTTCTCCTGCATGGAGCCACTGACGAGTAATGGCCATGAAAATGGACAAAATTCAACGGATAATTTAGGATATTAAATTCTAAATTCAACGGATAAGTCGCCTTATTGTTAAAATATGTTACTGGCATGATTGTCTTAAGGTATGTCTCTTTTATTTTTTGTATTATTGATCTAGATTTTTTTTATTTATCACGCACTGGGTGCACGTTTATGTGAGTCAAGTTTTATTATGGTCAAAACATTTCTACTACAGCTAGCCCATGTGTGGCTATGTTATGTGTGCAGAGTTACACGTTACCCACAAGTTCCTAGTCTAAAAGGACTTAGCATCACATTTCGTGATAAATCAGTTTTCACTCAACTGAAAAAGTGTGATTCTTTTCAGATCTGTTCAGCTCGTCTCCTTAGCCTATATCTTTGTCTTGCTTGGATTACTGCAAACATTTCACAAGGAGGCATATGTAAAAGGAATATGATGAGGCATATGCCAGGAAACCCGCTTCCTAAGTTACACCTGCTTTTAAGAGACGGAGAATTTTCAGCGCAAAATAGAGGCGCGCTTTCACTGGCTTTTTCTGTACATAACGCGGAATACATAATTAGGCGCAGTTTACGCTTCCCTACCCATCTCTTTATGTGACACTCCCACTTTCCGCATCCCATGAATGCATATGCAAAAGATGAAAAGCGCATTTTGCCATTTTCAGTTCCCGCGACAGGCAGTCTGCGCGTTCATCTCGATGCGTCCCATTCGTACATACTCTCCATGGTTTTATGCGCACTTTACGAAACAAATACGTAGAGTTGGGGTACTCGAACTCGGACTCGGACTCGAGTCCGGTCTCGAGTCCAATTTTGAATGAACTCGGACTTGTCACGCACTCGGGTGAATTTGTACTCGGACTTGACACGGACTCGAGACATTTTAGACTCGGAAAAATGTCCGAGTCCAGTCGAGTCCGGGCACTGGATGACACAATATTATTCAAAAACTAAACGAAACGACGTTGTTTCAGCGTTGAGCATGGTAGCCAATCACAGTTAAGTGCATAAACACAGTGGCAAATCAGAGGCGTTTTAGAGTCAGCATGCGAAGAATTCGCTCAAAATGTATGTTCAGAATCAGCACGAGCTGTATCCTTTCGCAAATCCCCTCATAAAAGACAAAGTCTCTCTAGATGCAATATAAATAAGATATTTACTGTGCAGTGCGGACAACTTCAGTCAGTGTTTATGACGAGAGTTTTAGGGAGAGTGCAAAACGCGGTAAGTGATGGCTTAAAGGGAGCGCTATTGACAATCTAAAGTTTTTTTTTTTTATACTTCTAATCTAGAGGACCAGTGGTTACGTTCACACTGTAAATTATAAAGAGTGATAACTGCATTTAAATGTGGGGTTGAATCCACTTAATTTTTGTTCTTTTAGTCATGAAATTGTGATGATTTGACACATAGCAACATAAGAAACTTGATAACCATAGCACCATTTTGGCGTCTAATAATGTTGTAATTTTTGTTACATTTACACTTTAGTCATAAGTTTACATACAGAATCTCCAAAATGTTATTTTTATACTTTTTTTAATAAGGCGGATCATACACACATTGTTTCTATTTAGTAGCCTACTGCACTGAAAAATATTTTTCACATAACAGATGTTTAATAGCCTAAATAAAATACAAACACAAAATAAAGACAGATTACATATTACATATTCATATTGTGTCATTACCTGAATGATCCACAACTTTTTTTCTTTCTTTTTGTAATGGTTGTTCATGAGGAAAAGTCCTCCAGCTCCTTACATTCTTTGCTTTTCCAGCATCTTCTGCATTTTTGACTCCTTACTAGCAGTGACTATGATTGTAAGATCCATATTTCCACACTGGTGACAACTTAGGGACTCATACACAACTATTACAAACCCTGCAAACATTTAGTGATGCACAAGAAGGAAGCATCCGTTAAGAGCCAAGGGGTGTAAACTTTTGAACTGGATCATTGGTGTAAATTGTTCTTATTTGTTTAAAAATGCATTCATTAATTTAGTCCAACCCTTCAGAGGATAAAAGGTCTTTGTGAAAGGTCAATTTCAAATCATTTAAATCTTTGTGGACTCGGCCGGACTCGACTCGGACTCGGATGTTAAGGACTCGGACTCAAGTCCGACTCGGCCCTCTTTGGACTCGGACTTGGACTTGTACTCGGTTGTTAAGGACTTGGACTCGACTCGGACTCGACAAAGGTGGACTCGGACCCAACACTACAAATACGCCTGAAGTGGGCGCAAAAGCGTTAGTACATCTGGCCCTGCGTTTGCATGTTTTGATGTGCACATGTTCTTGTTCAAGAAATTACAGCAGCTGTTGCATTTCTATTGCACAGAAGTGGCCAAATATTAAAGATTAAGTTGACATTTGAATACAATTTTGTTTGGCCAATATTAAACAAGGCTTTGATCATGCCTTAGTGCAACTAGGCTGTTGGCGCTCTCTGCGGACATTTGTTTTTATGTAATGTACATAACTTATGTTTATGTTAGTTTATATCATGTATTTGTATTTCAACAGCGTTGTTCAATAAAACCCTTGGATACTTTATTTGAACAAGTAATTATTGCTTGTTATATATTTACACTTTACAATAAGGTTTATTAGCTAACAGTTAATATAACCAATATGAACTAAAAAATTAACAATACATTTGTAACTGTATTTATGTTAGTTTCATTTTTTGTTCATGTTAGTTCCCAATATATTAATGTTAACAAATACAACCTTTGATTTTAATAATGTATTAGTAAATATTGACATTAATATTAACTAAGATAAAAGTGAAAGTATGCTGTAAAGGTATTGTTCATTCTTAGTATGTTAACTAAGGTAGTTAACTAATTAACCATATTGTAAAGTGTTTTCTATTTGTATTTTTAAATAATTTTAAAGGCTGTTGTTCACTTGGATCTATTTTTATTACCAACTTTTTTTATCCGATTACTCGATTAATCAATGGAATATTCAGTAGCATACTCGATTACTAAAATAATCGATAGCTACAGCCCGTGTGAAGTACAACACAGAAGCGCTGCACTTCCAACCAGCATCTCACCTAAATGATAAAAATACACTAAATCTGTAACTTAGATCAGTCGCTTTTTCAAACATGAATCACATGCACAATCTTGTGCAGTCCACAATGTATCCGACTCATTTAAATTTAAAAAAGATTGTTGTATTTTAATAGAATGAGGCATTTATATAGCGCTTTCATATGTACTACTGTAAACCAAAAGCGCTTTACAATCATGTTGGGGTCTCTCCTCAACCACCACCAGTGTGCAGCATCCACTTGGATGATGCGACGGCCGACGGCAGCCACAGTACAACGGCGCCAGTGCGCTCACCACACACCAGCTACAGGTGGAGAGGGGAGAGAGATTGTTATAGACAATTCAATGGATGGGGATTATTAGGAGGCCATGATTGGTAAGGGCCAATGGGTGGAATGTGGCCAGGGGTTACACCCCTACTCTTTACGAGAAGTGCCATGGGATTTTTAATGACCACAGAGAGTCAGGACCTCGGTTTTACGTCTCATCCGAAGGACGGTGCTCTTTGACAGTATAGTGTTCCCGTCACTATACTGGGGCGTTAGGACCCACACAGACCACAAGGTGAGCGCCCCCTGCTGGCCTCACTAACACCTCTTCCACCAGCAACCTGGTTTTCTCAGGAGGTCTCCCATCCAGGTACTAACCATCCAGGTACTCATCCAGGTACTCCCATCCAGGTACTAACTGAAGCTTAGCTTCAGTGGGCGACCAGTCTTGGGCTACGGGGTGATATGGCTGCTGGCTATGCACTATGGATTTAAAGCACTATGGATGAGATCAAACATTAAAGGATTGGTTGATTATGATTTCACTTTTCTAATTTTTGTTGTTGTTTATGCTCATGTTGCTGTTTGAGCATAAACAACATCTGCAAAGAAGCAGACACACTCTGTCAGTTCAAATCTAGACTAAAAACACATCTCTTTGACCTAACATACACATAACACATTATAGACTTATATAATTCAATGTTAGGCTGCATAGTTTAGATCAGCCAGAACCGGGAACACTTCCCATAAATCCTGATGTACTTGGTACATCATAAGAAGGATGGCAGCTACGCTAATATTAGTCTCTCTGTCTATCCCGAGGTTTAACGCAGGCCGCCGGATCCAGGCCTTATCCAGATCTGATGAAGGACCAGCACCTGGACACGACGACAACGCAGTCCTGAAGTGTCAACTAGTCTCTTCCCTATATGGTGGACCTGCGCCTGGACCCATCCACAACGCATCCCTGAAGTGCCAGCCTCATCAGCCCTGTGAAGGCCTCATTGACACGATAGCCATCGGCACTGATCCTCCATACCGGCGTGATGACTCCGACTTCCAACCAGATGGAAATGGATAAATACTCTGAATGTTCTGATCCAATCTGACATCTGACCTGTAATGCTGCCTGAATCATAATCATACACTGTTTGTTCGTTGGCCAGAGGAGATCTGCCCCCCCCCCCCCCCCCCCCCGACTGAGCCTGGGTTCTCCCAAGGTTTTTTTTCTCCATTCTGTCACCTGATGGAGTTTTGGTTCCTTGCCACTGTTGCCTTGGCTTTTGGCTTGCTTAGTTGGAGACATTTAATATTCAACAATATTATTGATCTGCATTACTTAAGGTGGACGATGATGCAATTTTCTTCTAGAAACAAACTTTGTTGTATTATTGTCATGTTATCACTGCTGCTTTGATACAATCTGTATTGTAAAAAGCGCTATATAAATAAAGGTGACTTGACACACACACACACACACACACACACACACACACAGCTCTTAAAGCTCCCTCTGTGTCGGGAGCAGCAGCTCATTTGCATTTAAATGGACACCTCAAAAAGGGACAATTTTAAAATGCTGTAAAAAAATAATCTGTGGGGTATTTTGAGCTAAAACTTCACATACACACTCTGGGGACATCAAATACTTATTTTACATCTTGTGAAAAGAGGCATTATACCTAGCCTGGTTCTACCAGACTCTCGTACATTTCATTTGACAAGCATTGACAAGCGTTAAGTTCCTCGAAGGCGGGTACTCTGTTGAAGTTTAAAACTATTGGACCTGCCCAGAGTCACTCTGGATCTACCATAACCAATCGCTAACGTTTGGTCATGACGACGTATGACGACTCAAACTAGCGCACAACCTCAACGTCATCGTTCTCAGCCACTCCCTCTGTTCGCTGATTGGACCGGTAAAAAAAAATAATCTATCGGAAATTTATCTTAATGCCTTAATTAAAAAAATGGGTAAAACTCCAACCTTTAAGGACACCGATTTTCTTTGTGAATGAATAATGAATCGTAAAAAAATTAATGTTTTTCCTTAAAATACAAGGTGCATAAGTCAGGACACCCCTATGTTAAATTCCCATAGAGGCAGGCAGATTTTTATTTTTTAAAGGCCAGTTATTTCATGGATCCAGGATACTATGCATCCTGATAAAGTTCCTGTGGCCTTTGGAATTAAAATAGCCCCACATCATTAAAAACCATTCACCATACTTAGAGATTGGCATGGGGTACTTTCCATAAGATCATCTCTCAATGCAAATAAAACCAGCTATTAGGCTAACTGAATTAAAACCATGCCAACCTCTAGCTATGGTGAAGGGTATGTGATGATGTGGGGCTATTATCAGGATGCATAGTATCCTGGATCCATGAAATCCATGTTCACTTATTCTAGGCACTGTATGACGAGTATAATTTACTACAGACTTCTCACTACCTCAATTATTTGTGTGTGTTATAACAAAGGCGCTTTCTTTTAATATTCTATAATTTAAAATGCTATGAGTTTTACCTGGTCACAGATGTGCAATGCAAATATGAGTGTAATAAAACCAGTGGATGGATATCTGCCATGTTTCTGCAGCCAGCGCTCTTGAATATATTTCAGAAAACCAGGATGGAGGATCATCACCTGAGGCCACAGAGAAAAATCACACCGGAACAATTAAACAATCATTATGTTTATGTGTTATTCAAATATAATATTCAAACATGTCATGAGAGTGAATGCCTGATAGGTTTTTTATTGGTTGGTAAATATATTGAAGCATTTTATTGGTTGGTAAATATATTAAAGCATTGATTGACTGAGTGCTGCTTCTCACCTTGTCCCGGTTTGCTTTTATTGTGGGGTTTACTGGAACATATGTTCTAAAGAAAAAAAAAACAAAACAAAAAAAAAACAAAGGGGAAAAATGGCATTATGACCAATATATATATATATATTTTTCTTCTTCTTTTTGCTTCTAGGGCAAACTTTAAATACGATATGTAAATATATAAAGCTGGTCAACATAAAAAAAATGAGGGAAAAAATCTACAGTGGGCACTGTTTAAATAAAGTGATGTCTTTATGGTAAAAGTAATGTAATACACTCACAGGCCATTTAATTAGGTACACCTTGCTAGTACCGGGTTGGACCCCCTTTTGCCTTTAGAACGGCCTTAATTCTTTGCGACATATATTCAACAAAGTGTCCAACATTCCTCAGAAATGTTGTTCTAATTTGACATGATAGCAACATGCAGTTGCAGCTGCATTGCTGCAAGGGATGAACATGGTCAGAAACAATATTCAGGTAGGCTTTGGTGTTTAAATGAAGCTCATGTGGTACTAAAGGCCTAAAGTGTGCTAAGGAACTTCACCATTACACCACCAACACCAGTCTGAACCATTTATACAAGGCAGGACATGCTTTCATGTTGTTTAGGCCAAATTCTGACCCTATAATCTGAATTTCGCAGCAGAAATCAAAACTCTTCAGAACCCGGCAAAATTTGTCCAATCTTCAATTCTCCAATTTTGGTAAGCAGTGTGAATTGTAGCCTTAGTTTCCTGTTCTTTGCTGACAAGAGGTAGCCTGGTCCTACCAGACTCTCGTACATTTCATTTTTTACAGAGAGTCTGGCCACTCTCCATTGACAAGCGTTAACTTCCTTGAAGGCGGGCACTCTGTTGAAGTTTAAAACTATTGGATCTGCCCAGAGAGTGGCTCTGCCATAACCAATCGCTAACGTTTGGTCTTGAGTCTCGTGACGTATGTCAACTCAAACTAGCGTACGACCTCAACGCCATCGTTCTCAACCACTCCCTCTGTTCGCTGGTTGGACCTGTAAAAAATTGATCGGAGAAAACCCAAGAATATACAGCAAGCCCAGACGTAGTACTGAAGGAAAATGAAAATTGAGCGGAAGTACGTAGGAGGGCGGAGCCAGGCTAGACAAGAAGGGCACTTGGTATTGTCTTCTGTTGCTGTTGCCCATCTGCTTCAAGTATTGACGTGTTGTGCATTCAGAGATGCTCTTCTGCATACTTGGGTTGTAACGAGTGGTTATTTGAAGGCCCTTTCACACCTACCTTGTTTGGTCCGGATTTTCTGACTTTCCTGTTTGATCCGAATCAAAATTACAGGTCTACGGTCCGGACCAAACAGACGAAATTTGTTTCTACTAGTCAAATACTACATTTTTTAGTTTATGAAAGTACACTTGAATAAACTTTTATCTGTCTGTGGATTATAGGTTCTGGTTCTGGTTAACGCACATAGTAAGCTGTTTTGTTGGGTCTCATCTGATCATTGGAGATGCGGCTGTGCAACTGTTCTCAAGTCTTGTTATTGTCATGATCCTGGCTCTCTTTCCCTTTACTCTGTCTCCCCCTTTTGGTCACACACACTCATGCACTCTCGCTGATCATCATACCTCTCATTACACACACACATTTCTCTCATCACCCCCAGCTGTTTCCACTCTCTACTCATTACTATGTAATTCTTTCCACACCTGTTCTCTTTCTCTAATTATGCCTGCTTCTTTTAGCCCTGTTTCTTCCTGTCTCGTTGCCAGATTATTTCATGAGTAATACGTAAGAGTCGTCAGTATTCTAACCTCTCGTTCCTGTCTTGTCTTGTGTTTCCTTGGGAGATTGTTCTACCTCTCTACATGTGCGACTAAGCTGTGCTTGTTACAGAATACCTGCTCGTCTCCGCCTGCTGAGATCTGACCTCCTGTGAGTTACCTGATTGCCTGGCATCGCCTCGGTGTTTTCGGTCTCCCTGATCGCACTGCTGTCTCATCGGAGGATAAAGTTTCGTTCTGTCTATATTCCTCTGGAAGATCTTTTCGTTATCCCTTATCGCCGAAGATATTTGTTCTCATCCTCTGGACAGCTACTTTCTGTTATTAAAAGACTGTTATTCCGCATCTCGCTATTGGGTCATTCTTCTCTTCACATCACAGTTATTTTCCTGGATGGTTTCAATTAAAATGGTTCCCTCTGACATGGCTCTGCTATATTTAACTGCTCAGTTTAGAGCTTGTAAAGGTGCCCTGCACTTGCCCTTAAACGCTACGAATGTATAAACAGCTTGGTATTTTGCAAAGCCTACATTATATACATTGTTAGCGGAAGACACATATGTTTTTTTTTCCCACTCTTGCTCAAATGGTATCCCTGTTATTTGATCTCACACCCGTGCTCTACATAAACCTCGACAGAAAAGCTATGCTACCAGCTAAGGAAACATAAAATATTCTATACTTTGATATAAAATATGGTAACCATGAAAATGCATCCTCAGTTCCCTTTCGATACGGTTCACTCACATTGCTTTGATGTTTCTGATGCATATGGGGAAACTCAGTTCTCTTACGAGAGGTTCTCTCGTATTTGCGTAAGTATCTTACGCTACGGGTAAAAAGTAATCTTTTCTCGAGATATGAAGCCAAAATGAAGCTAGCTAGCGCGCTAATTGACTGCTCTGCGGCAACTGCAGCAGCCTACCACTGAGCCCTGCGTGACGTCACGCCCAATGCGTCACAGCCCGCCAGAATGGGGGTGGCTTAAGCATATAAAAGGATGGGCTCGTGGGTTGCTTAGCTTATTTTCATCTCTTTAGCGAAGCTCTTCGTATCACTGGATCTTTGGGAGAAGCCGCCGTCGTTGAAACAAGCCACAAGGCAAGCAAAGGACAGCACCTGAGGAAGCCAGACGATTTTCTTCGCCGCCTTCAGCCATCCGTGCCTGCCACGCTATCCGGCGTCGTAACCTTTTAACTGCCTTTCTGTGTGTGCTCGCCGCTGCGACACACACTCTAAAAGAGCACAAGGCGTTTTTCTAAAAATGCCTCGTTTTTCCTGTGGCTCTTGCCGAGCCCCGCTCAGCGACGGAGACCATCACGTGATCTGCGCTCTCTGCCTGGGCCGAGACCACGCAGCCCTCGCCCTGTCTTCGGGCGGCTGCTGCCACTGCGAGGACATGACTATGTCGACCCTGGTCGACTCAACATGTTCGAAGCTGTACCTCCGCCAGCCTCTGCTGGACCGCATAGGAAGAAGCGTCATTCCCAGAGAACAGCGGAGCCCACCGTGGCCTACAAGTGCTCGGATGAAGCGGAAGTAGTCGCCGCGGATGACAGCTGTTCCCTCCTGGCTTCGGGAAGTGAAGACAGGTCCGTATCTCACATTCGGTAAGAGGCGGTCCAGCGTGGACGCTGAACTACTTCGCCTCCTCACCAAGGCCGTCGACCAACTCGACCACTTGAGGAGCCTGTGCTCAACAGGCTCGACGGGTGTTTTCTGCCTAGCCGCCGCCATGCGCCTGCCTCTAGGTCAGCACTAGAGATGCGAGGATGGGCTATTATTTCATCCGCATCACAAAACTCTTCATCTGCCCCCCATTCATCCGCACCAACGTTTTTGACCAATTTTCAAAACCGCATCCGCCCGCCATCCGCTGATTGGGCGATGGAAGGCGCTGCTGATGACAGCCGCGAGACTAGAAAGCTCTTACCTCAGAATATCAGCAGAGAACTCCGATCGGCGCACAGGGACAAAAATAAATAAATAGCCTAAATTAAACGCACTTCGGCAAACCAGACCCTACTGTACAATATTTTCATTGTAGCCTAATAGAAAACGCATTTTGGCACATGCTGCTATTTAGCCTACTAGCTACTAATGAATGCCTATTTCACTTTATTTTATTTTTTAACAAATAGATAGAAAACTCAAATAAAATAACAGGCAAACTCTACTCACTGTCATGTCAGGGTTGCGTGTCCCGTCTTTCCAGCATCTCAAAGTAATTTGGTTAAATAAGACATGTTCTCATATGCAATTATCTCGTTTTAATCTGACTCCATGAATTAAAAAGGTTCAATGTGAAATAAGGTTATGTTTACACTTAAAATAGTTACTACATGGATGTAATGAAATGATAATTTAAACCATTAATTGTACCCAGCATAAATGTAAAATGTTACCTGAGAGAGAGAGAGAGAGAGAGAGAGAGAGAGAAAGAGAGAGAGAGAGAGAGAGAGAGAGAGAGAGAGAGAGAGAGAGAGAGAGAGAGAGAGAGAGAGAGAGAGAGAGAGAGAGAACGTCTCGGTTACGGATGTAACCCTCGTTCCCTGAGTAGGGAACGGAGACGTTACGTCGAATGACGACGAATGGGGTTCGCTTAGAAGCCTATCATCTTCGAACAGTAATAAAACGAGCCAATGGCAAGCAAATGCCATGGGTCTGCTGAATTTGCATAGCATAACTCCGCCCCACCTTGTGGGTATAAAGGAAGTGAGCTGGCAACATGCAGATATGTTTCTTCGCTGAAGGAGCCAAGGCTGAACTCGGCTGTTCCAGCGGTACAGCGGAAGTGGCAGGAAGACGTAACGTCTCCGTTCCCTACTCAGGGAACGAGGGTTACATCCGTAACCGAGACGTTCCCTTTCGTTGTCACTTCGAGTTACGTCGAATGACGACGAATGGGGTTACCAGTCCAATCACGCCACCTCGGCTGTCTTCCAGTGCCCTGCGTAAGTCTGAGCTCCCTGTCGTGCTAGCACGGACGAAGGACTCCTACTTAACACAGGAATACCAAGGTACACTGGGAGCATATCTCAGTGGAATATGCAATCAGTGCCCGCCCGAAGGGGGGACTTAAGAAAACATATGACCTGGAGGGGGGTGCATACGGAAACACTGGGGTGTCCAGCCCGTAGGGTGGAGTATTTCAACCCCAGGGGTGGCAGACTGGCTTGCCAAGGGAAAGACACATGCTCGAGAGAGGCTTACAGTGGAAATACACACGTGGGGGTCGCCCAGAGGGGGAACCATGCACATGGTGGCACCTAGCCAACGCGAAAGCTGCCGGAGGCATAACTCTGGCGTTGACGTCAACAGCGCTGGAGGAACTCAGGGCTTATCAGGCTCACCTGAGGAATATCGCACGTATCCAGTCCGTGGAGTGGAATGGCGAGCAAGCGAAGACACCTGAGCGGGTCCTAGCACCGGCTGGTTGAAGCGAGTACACAGGAGGACACTGGCTCCACTCGGAGATTATAGAATCTGGCGAATGTGTTGGGTGTCGCCCAGCCTGCAGCTCTGCAGATGTCTGTTAGCGAGGCGCCATGCGCTAGAGCCCAAGAGGAGGCCACACTCCGGGTGGAGTGGGCCGTCACACCAAGGGGGCACGGTCGACCTTGCTGCTGGTAAGCCAAAGCAATGGCGTCCACTATCCAGTGAGACAACCTTTGCTTGGAGAGAGCCTTTCCCTTCAGCTTCCCACCATAACAGACAAAGAGCTGGTCTGAGGTCCTGAAACACTGCGTTCTGTCTACGTAAGCACGGAGGGCGCGTACTGGACAGAGCAATGCCAAGGCTGGGTCTGCCTCCTCCAGGGGCAGCGCTTGCAGGTTCACCACCTGGTCCCGGAAGGGAGTGGTGGGAACCTTGGGCACATATCCAGGCCGGGGTCTCAGGATCACGTGAGAAAAGGCCGGCCCGAATTCCAGGCACGCTTCGTCTACAGAAATGCGTGCAGGTCCCCTACCCTCTTGATGGAGGCCAAAGCAACCAGGAGCGCTGTCTTAATTGACAGGAACTTAAGCTCCACTGATTGCAAAGGCTCAAGGGAGCACTCTGCAGGGCATTTAGTACCACCGAGAGGTCCCAAGAGGGAACGAGAACCTGATGAACCGCTCCTCTCAGGAACCTGATGACCAGGTCGTGCTTTCCCACGGACTTACCATCAACTGCATCGTGATGTGCGGCGATAGCGGCAACATATACTTTCAGGGTGGAGGGAGACAGCCTTCGCTCCAACCCAGCAGGAAGGAAAGCACGACACTGATCGGGCATGATCTGGGGTCTTCTGAGTGAGAAGAGCACCAAAGACGAAGAGGTTCCACTTCAACGCGTAGGCATGTCTTGTCTTAGTGGACGACGCTCTAGCGGAAGTGATGGTAGCCACCACCGCTGGTGGTAGGGTACTCAAACCTGCCTCGTCCCGTCCAGGAGCCACACGTGGAGGTTCCAAAGATCGGGACGAGGGTGCCAAAGGGTGCCCCGTCCCTGAGAAAGGAGGTCCTTCCTCAGAGGAATTGGCCAGGGAGGTGCTGTCGCGAGGAGTACAAGTTCGGAGAACCAGGTTCGGGTGGGCCAGTGCGGCGCAACCAATATGACATGCTCCTCGTCCTCCCTGATCTTGCACAGGTCTGTGCAAGAAGGCTCACTGGGGGAAACGCATACTTGCGGAGGCCCCGGGGCCAGCTGTGCGCCAGAGCGTCCGTGCCGAGCGTGCCCTCGGTCAGGGAGTAAAACTGGGCGCAGTGGGACGAGTCGTGGGAGGCAAACAGGTCTACCTGTGCGTCCCCGAACTGATCCCAATCAGCTGGACCGCCTGGGGATGGAGTCTCCATTCTCTCGGAAGAGGCTGAAGCCGTGAGAGCTCGTCGGCTGCACAGTTCAGGTCTCCCGGAATATAATGGCTCGAAGCGACCTCAGATGCTTCTGACTCCATTTGAGGAGGTGGCGGGCGAGTTGCGACATACGGCGGGAGCGTAGACCACCTTGTCGGTTGATGTACGCTACTGTCGCGGTATTGTCTGATGGGACTAGTACGTGCTGGTTCTTGAGCAGCGCCCGGAAGCGGTGCAGAGCGAGACGTACTGCCAGCAACTCGAGGCAATTGACATGCCATAGGCGGTGGGGACCTGTCCAGGAGCCCGCGGCAGCATGTCCATTGCACATGGCGGCCCAGCCCGTGGAGGAGGCATCCGTTGAGACAACAACATGCCTGGAAACTCGTTCTAAGGGCACTCCGGCCCGAGAAAGCTGAGATTCGTCCACGGGGAGAAGGTCTGATGGCAGGTCGGAGTAACTGGTACTCGGAACGTGCCCTGACGCCATGCCCACCTCGGGACTCGATCGCAAAGCCAGTGCTGAAGCGGTCTCATATGAAGCAATCCGAGCGGCGTTGCCGCGGCTGCAGATGCCATATGCCCCAGGAGCCTCTGAAAAAGTTTCAGTGGAACCGCACTCTTGCCCTCAAATTGTCTCAGGCAAGTCGGCAGTGACTGCGCGCGCTCGCTCGTAAGCTGCGCGCACATGGCGACCGAGTCGAATTTCCTACCGAGAAAAGAGATCCTCTGCACGGGGCAAAGTTTGCTCTTCTCCCAGTTGACCCGAAGGCCCAGACGGGCTAGGTGCCGGAGCACTAGGTCCCTGTGTTCGCAACCCTGGTCTGAGAGTGAGCTAGGATTAGCCAGTCATCGGGATAATTCAGGATGCAAACCCCGTGCTGCCGTAGCGGCACAAGGGCTGCCTCGACGACCTTCGTGAAGACGCGAGGAGACAGGGCCAACCCGAATGGGAGAACAGCGTACTGGAATGCCTGCCCCTCGAAAGCAACCCGCAAGAACGGTCTGTGTCGAGAAAAAATGGAGACATGAAGTAGGCGTCCTTCAGGTCGATCGCTGCAAACCAATCCTGTGGCTGCACACATTCGAAAATGCGCTAGGCCATGAGCCTCTTGAACGGAAGCCTGTGAAGGGAACGGTTCAAGACGCGCAGATCCAGGATTGGCCGTAACCCACCGGATTTCCTGGGGACAATGAAGTAGGGGCTGTAGAAGCCGGACCTCATTGCGGCTGGAGGGACAGTCTCGATCGCACCCTTCGCCAGCAGGGTGGCGACCTCCGCTCTCATGACAGGGGCATAGCCACCGACCATAGTGAAGCGGACTCCCCAGAAGCGGGGAGGAGACCGTGCGAACTGAATCGCATAGCCGAGCCTGATGGTTCGCGCAAGCCAGCGGGACAGGGGGGAAACTCTAACCAGGCTCCCACGGACTGTGCCAGCGGGGTCATGCGAACGACAGACGTCCCCCCGGGGGTGCAGCGAAGCGGAATGACCGGCCCAGACGTGGGTGGCATAGCGGCCCGGTGTGGGGCACGGTCATTAGCCGCGTCCTGCCAGAGGAGGCCAGGGAAGGACCAGCGTTCCACAGGGGCGTGCTCTGGCAGGGGTCTGGCGACAGAGGGGGACGAGAGTGGCGAGGCCCGTGAGCGTGCGCACTGTCATCCGAGAACTCTGTGACAGAGGAGGGCGAGAGTGGCGGGACCCGAGGGTGGCGCGCACTGTCGTCCGAGAACTCTGTGTGCTCAGAGATGGGAGAGACAGTTCTTTGGAAAAAGAGGTTTTCCCCCGGCCCTCCACCGGGGGAAGGAGTGGTCCTGCAACCACCTCCTAGAAAGAACTGCAACCCATCTCTGAGCTGCCCGTAACGGGAGCACCGCATTGCTGCGGGGCTGGTACGGGCTGGGGCGCCTTCCTGCGACTACCTCCACGGCACGGCCTGGCTGAAGGGTGCTGCTAGGGCCGGCAGGGAGTGTCGCAGGAGGGCGCCCTCGGCGGCAAGCGGAATGAGGCAGCTGAGCCGGCGGCTGAGCAGCTGGCCGCGGAATCAGAGCCTCAGTCTGCTCTGGGCAGCCGAGAACTCTGGGCAGAGTCCTCGACTGCGCCGCCGAGGAGGCCAGTCTGGGATATGGGGAGTTGAGGAAGCGGCTTCGCTCAACCTCGCCCATATCAACCAGACTAAGCCAGTTTTTGTCTCTGGACCACATATGTGGACATCACCTGACCCAGGGAGCGTGTGGTCACCTTCGTCGCCCGTAGAGCGAGGTCGGTGGCGGCACGCAGCTCTTGCAAGAGCCCTGGACCAGCCCTACCCTCGTGCATTAGCAATGAGCACCCCTGGCCTGGTAGACCTGAAGGATGGGCATAGCATGCAGTGAGGTGGCAGCCAGCCCCGCAGCTCTATAGATCTCTGCCACCGGAGTAGACAAAAACCTACATGCTTTGGGGTGGGTGGGTGCTTAGGGCCGCCACGCCAGTGGAGGCGCTGTGGGGACACAGTTGTGTTGCCACAGAACACTCCATAGGGGGAACCCCAGTGTACCCACTGGCCGCGACCTCATCGAGGGCAGAGAAGGCGGAAGAGGCCGCTGAGTAATCTCATGACCTCTTCATGCAC
Source organism: Phoxinus phoxinus (assembly GCF_949152265.1). NCBI lineage: Eukaryota > Metazoa > Chordata > Actinopteri > Cypriniformes > Leuciscidae > Phoxinus > Phoxinus phoxinus. Next base: position 20,467,442 of record NC_136894.1, on the reverse strand, counting down.
GTCCAGGAAGAAAGGAATTGGGGGCGGGCCGACGTGTGCCGGTGCGTCCCCAAAAACCGATCATCAGCTTTAAGCACTTGGGACATGGCGGAGGGTTCCACACAAGCCCAAATGCTCGCGACTGCCCGGGGAAGCATGGCAGAGTTCTGGTTCAGACTCGGGCAATGCTGGCACACCCGGAGGAGGCAGCACAGCCGAGTCTTCTCCAGCGTACTCACGCCCACCTTGTGATGCGGCGATAGACAAGATTTCATCTGCCGGGGCATCGAATGAAATGCTAGACCAGCCCGCGACCTCTGGCCGGGACTGGTCAGCGATCTCATCCGGATACCACACGGGTTGCAATGTGAAGAGGAGTGTGTGGACCGAGGATAGATCGTCGGGTTGGTTCCACACAGCAGCCTCTGATCACCCTGGCCACCAGCCGAAGTATTCCCTCTTGCGGAGAGAATAGATCGGGGTGTGGATGAGGGGACTCTCTCTCGAGGAGGTCATCGAGTCTCGATCGTTACATTGCGATAGTCATGTCCCCGCAATGAGAACATGACGCATCCACGAACGCTGTCTGTGCGTTTGCCCAAACACATCAGACAGCGTCCGTGCCCATCAGCTGATTTAATCTGTGTATCGCACCCAGAAACACACGGGCGAACCGTCTTTAAAAAGACGCGCCGCGTGCAGCTCTTTTAGAGAGATAAAACTCAAACAGCAGTGTTGAAGCGCCCAGGGAGAGACACACGACTGGCAGACCACTGCGCAGATCGGCAGGCAATATGAAGCTCGCTGGAATTCGCCGTCACACCAACACTTCTGAAGAGTAGCTCGTCTCGAAGAGTGAAGAGAGATGATCTCAGAATGGCTTGTGGAGTGAAGAATGCTCTTGGCTCCAAAAGCGAAAAACATATCTGCATGTTGCCAGCTCACTTCCTTTATACCCACAAGGTGGGGCGGAGTTATGCTATGCAAATTCAGCAGACCCATGGCATTTGCTTGCCATTGACTCGTTTTATTACTGTTCGAAGATGATAGGCTTCTAAGCGAACCCCATTCGTCGTCATTCGACGTAACTCGAAGTGACAACGAAAGGGAACTCTACGCACTGTCATGTCAGGGTGACGAGTCGGACAGCGCCGCCGCTCCCACCACACGCTGTGCGTAGGGCACCAAGAGCTGAGGGAGCACCAAAAAATAGCCTAATGAAAAATCAATAATTATAATGCCGATATTATTTCAGTATAGAAATGCAGACTTTCCGGGAGACTCCCGCATATTGATAGCGGCTCACTGATGCCCGCAAATTATTTAAAATCTCCCGGAATCTAGAGCGAGCGCGCCCGCAAGACAGAGACTGTGCTCCAAACCGTTTAGCGCGCGCACGGCAGAGAGGGAGAGAGAGCAAGAGACCGCGCGCGTGTGCCTCATGAAGCGCATTTAATATCATTCCCCTTTTTTCTTTTTTTGGATGTAGGTATAGTCAGATAACAATATTTAACAATGTATACATATATTTTTTATATATAATTTTCTTTTCTTTTTTTTATTAAAAAAACCTGCGTTAGATTGAACTGTGAAGGGTCATAGCACTTACATACTGTTGTCCTACTGTTAGTTTAATTGCTTCTATTGTTCTCATTTGTAAGTCGCTTTGGATAAAAGCGTCAGCTAAATGAATTATTGTAAATGTAAATATTTTTAATTTGAATGGTTCAACCGCCCGAATATAATTAAAATATAATTTTTCGTCACGTCATCCGCCCGATCCGTGGTTTATCCGCGGAGTCCACGGCTGTAAACGCCAACCGCGCATCTCTAGTCAGCACCCTTTCTGCCAGAGCTCCACAACGAGCTTGCAAAGTCATGGAATGCACCTTTCTCCGCGAGACTTCACTCCTCCGTCTCCTTGATGCTCTCCCAAGTGGCTATCGGGAGATGCATGGCTTCGCTCACCATGACTGAGAGGCACCTCTGGCTGACGCCAGATATGTGAGGGAGTCGGAGCGGGCCGTTTTTCTGAAAGCCCCCCTCTCTCCTTCCGGCCTCTTTGGCCCCGCTGTGAATGGGATCTAGACAGGCGCACTCATCCAGCCGCCACGGACCGCCTCCCTCTCGGGGACCTCGTCCGAGGATCGCGCTGAAACCTGAGCCCGCAAAGTCCTCCTAGCAGCCGCAAGGAGGAAAAGTTGGTTGAGTCCCGCTTTAAAGGCCGGACTACCATCAAAGTTTCCCGTGTGTTAGAGCCCACTCTCATAAAGCTGGCACGTGCCGCTCGAGTGTTAGATGTAGGAAATGTGTCCACAATACAGTGCCCACGCCTACTCACTGCCCGCTCTGTTACACAGCCGTTCCAAGTGAACAGAAACAAAAAGCCGACACACCGGCTATGGTATAACTGTAAGTCCTGTGCCCGCTCACAAGCGCCCACGCTTACTGTCAAACACAAAACGCCCGGCGCTACACACGGGCTCCGGGCTTCTCTCCATGAAATTTTCCCCACCCAGAGCGGCAGGGTTGTTACCGCTCCCATTGAGCCACTGTATTCAAGCACGATACCTCCGACTCAGGTTCGCGAGCCCGCGCTGTGCGGAGACCGGAACCGAGAGGCCATTCTACCCCTCACCATACATGCAGATGCATGGGAAGTGATCCCGGGGGTGCTCAATATAGTAAAGCAGGGCTATTCGCTGTAATTTGCTCGCCATCCCCCACGCTATCATGCACGGACCGAGACGAGAGTGAATAAGGAAGTAGCACATCTACTTCACGCAGAAATAGAAAAACTGCTAGGCAAGGGGGCCGTAAAGCCAGTACCACCTTCCCAGAGCGAGTCAGGCTTTAACAGCCGGTACTTCCTCGTGCCGAAGAAGGATGGAACCCTCAGACCTATCTTAGATCTGAGACATTAGGGCAATCACACAGTAGAGCATTACAATAATCTAGCCTTTTTCTTCAGGGAGACTACAATGCTCTCGCTGATGCGATACTGTAGTAGACGGTTTGCATAGTTATAATTTTGTCCCTGATATTATCGATCTTATAAGTGAAGAAGTTCATAAAGTCATTGCTGCTGTGTTGCTTGGAAACTTCTGGAGTAGGACTCCAAGGACTCATTTTAATCGTAAGAATCTGCTGTAAATAATGATGTGTCAATTTTCATGTTTCATGAAGTTATGAGCGGGAATGTGTCTAAAATTCTGCATCCATATGTGATTTATATATGGGCCTCTTGAGGGGCTTCTTTTACAAAATATCACTCAAGTTTAGTAAAAAGCCTGAAAAAATTAAGCTGGTTGTATTTTACTTTTTGAGACCTTTCAAATGACTTATGACACAGGATTATCTGAGCTATGATGTATTTAACATATTGCAGTATGTAGTACAACAAAGTATTTGATAAATATTTTTTTTTCTATTTATCAGCAAATAACTCAGCAGTACTTAGGAGTTTATTAAATTGGCTACATTCATTGTAAATTTCAGACTCTAAGCTTTCAAATCAAACCTATTTTAAGTTGATCATGGTCATATTTTAACGACGTTATTTTTTTAGTAACGGGGTAATCTAACTAATTACTTTTCCCATCGTTACAACGCCGTTAACGTTACTGGACGTTAAATGCGGTGCGTTATGCATTGATTGAATAAACTGAGTAATCCGATTCCGAACGCACCCCTGGCTCACAGTTAGTGAGGAGGTGGGTTAATAACGATGTAAGCGATTATGATTGGCTAAGGCAGAGTCATGTTTCATGGTAGCCAATCAGAGCCAGTGTTTTTACACACATGCCAGCACACGCGCCAGGCGCCACACACACACACACACACACACACAACCGCTAAACAGATTTGACAGAGCAGCGGAGATGGCGAGTCAGGAGCAATCCGATGAAAAGTTGGTGGAGATATAAACACTACTTCAAATTCATTGTGGTCAAAGGCAAGAACGTGCATGTAATGTGTACATTATGTCCACGAGCGAAGACTTTGTCGACATCCGTTGTAAGCAACTCTAATTTAATGAAGCATCTCACATTGACACGCGCATCTACAAAGCTAGTGGCAAAAAAAAAAAAAAAGATACCTCCACCACAGATGCTAGTTCGCCAGGTTATTTTCTTGACCAGTTGTCTCAGGTTGAGGGAGTTTTATTTAATTTGCTAGAGTTATGCACTTTATATGGTGTAACTGTTTACTTTTCTTACAAATATAATACTTGAAGTGCAGGATAAACCTCTTGCTGTCTGTCGACGTGCAATAAATATCGAAAGTTATGTACAAACACCCGTCTGTTCTACTCATTTTAACTGACTTGTGAAAACTGCTCACAAAAATCCAAATTCTTTGGATTATAGCAACTTTTTTTTTTAACAGTAACGCAAATAGTTACTTTCCCTGGTAACGAGTTACTTTTATTATAGAGTAATTCAGTTACTAACTCAGTTACTTTTTGGAACAAGCAGTGAGTAACTATAACTAATTACTTTTTTAAAGTAACGTTCCCAACACCGGTGTTCACATAGGTAATACAACAAAAGTCACCAAGTTTCATCCTATTCCGATGAAGCAAAAATTTCAAAACGTAAAAGTTTTCGATAATTTTTGACCGAAGAGGACCAGAGAGATATGGTGGGCTCTTATTCTTCTGGAGAACTTTGGGTTTTTTCTCTGAAAGGTAGGTGTCCACTAGAGGTCTCTTCCCTATACTGTCACCATTACTTCATGACTACATTTCCCATCATCCTGTTTTGTCACTCATTGATTCATTGCACACAGCTGTCTCCCGTCACATTGTCAGTATCTGTGTATTTATATTCCTCTTTGTTTCAGTGTTTGTCACGGAGTCCTTGTTTATGTCAACGCACTTCCAGAGGTCTGTTTATTCCCTGTTCTTGTTTTGTTTCTTGGATTGCTTTTATGGTTTTGACCCTTGCGTGGACTGGATACGATTGTGGATTACCCAATAAATATTACTGCACTTGGATCTGTCTTTCTCGTGTGTGTGTCATGACAGAAGGACTCACAAGAAAGATCCAGCAGTATGGGTTCCCGTATCCATCCTCCCACTACGAAGAGGGAGAGGAGACAGCAGAGGCAAGAACCATCATTCGGTGAGTTAGAACCTCGGATGACGCTGTTTGAGTGCTTTGCGCTGTGGGCTCGAAAGACTGAGGAGACCATGGCGATCAACTCCACCTGAGCCCACTTCCAGCAGCACAGTTCCAGCAGCACACACTTCTGGCCTCTCTTCGACCCTGGGCCAGTGATGTCCAGGCCAGAGCTCCTTCCGCCGTTGATTCCGTTCAGCCCCGAACCTGCACCTTACGGTGACTTCCTCCCTCCCTAATGTCCTTGGGACCGTGCCCGAGCATCCCGCTGTCATCCCGGAGGTTGTCTCTGAACAGCCCGCTGTCGTCCCGGAGGTCGTCCCCGAACAGCCTGCTGCCATCCCGGAGGCCGTCCCCGAACAGCCCGCTGTCGTCCCCGAGGTCACGTCCGTGCAGCCCGCTGTCGTCCCGGAGGTCGTCCCAGAGCCGCCCACCATCAATCCTGCCACGGCCAAGAGGGCTGCCTTCCTTTTTTATGCTATGATTGTTCTGCGTGCGTGGAGTAAGCACATGAGCTCTGCCGATCCAGAGATTGTTCACGTCACGTCTGCCGATCCAGAGACTGTTCACGTCACGTCTGCTGAGCCAGTGTCTCCGGACAAGATGGCCGCCGCCGAGCCCGAGGGTTCGTCTGCTTCGCCCTGGTCGCCCGAACAATCAGAAGCTTCCAGAGAGCTCTTCGTATTTCATTTTGTGTTCAGGGATGACATGGAGTTAATTTTGCAGGAATGTAAGGACAAAATGGGCCTAGGAGTGAATTGTTAATTTTGAAAATTTGTATTTCTGCAGGATTGTCATGACAAAATGGGCCTAGGCGTGAATTGTTCAATTGATACATATCAATTTAATTATTTGTTGTGGACATTGTTATTGTTTCTTTTAAAAAGGTGCTGCTTTCTCTCTCTCTCTCTTTTTTAGATTTGTATTGAAATGTTTTAGTTTACATATAGACAAATGCGTGCTGCACATGTTCTTGGCTTTGGAGTAAATGTGTATTTTGAGTCTTGTGAATAAAGTATATTTCATATAATATGGCCATGAGTTTCAAGCATTATTTTTCAACATCATGATCAGGAAGTAACTCTCATAAAACAATAAAAGGGATAACTATATACTACACAAGATCAATGTTTTAAAATGTGTATTGTACTGTACCTTAATGTATCATTATAACATACATATAAAGTATGACGTTTCGTGTGTAATAAAAGCAAATTATGCTCAAATCTTAGGAGGTGCTACTCTGCTTAGAACGTAAGCTCCGCCCCTCACTTCCGGTTCTAAGGCTGGGGTTCTGGCGCTGGGGTTCTGAAAGTGGTGGTGCTGCGGGTCTGCAGCTGGATGACAGAAGCCACCTGATGTGGACAGGTGTAAACGCACCGTGTCCTGATTGGCTTATGATCCGATCTGCTTGATCGGATCATGGTGATCGCATGTTAATGCCAAGACTGTAAACGCAGCCTCTGTAATATCTCTTCTCTATCTGCCTTTTAGTCTCAACTTAAAATGTATTTGTTTGAAATGTGTTTCCAATTAATTGTATTTGATGGCTTTGTGTTTATTTTAAAAAAAAAATTGTGTTTTGTTTGTTGTAAATGTTCTTCAACTACCTTTAAGCGACCTTGGACTTGTGGAAAGGTGCTAATCAAACTTCTTCTACATCTTCTTATTCTTCACTTAAATCAGATTTCTTCCCCATTCTGATGCTCAGTTTGAACTTCAGCAGATTGTCTTTACCATGTTTACATGCCTATGTGATAGATGGAAATAATGTGTTTTACTAGTAAGTCATAGCAAGCATTTGAGTAAGCAGTAGAGTAGCAATTAATGGGTTAATATTAAGGTAATTTTGCCATTCTCATAGTTTAATGGTATATCATATATTATGGTTAGAGTTGTTACTGTTAGTTGCAGCAGTTATAGTACAGTACTTTTCTTATTTCTGATTTTTCATGTGCAAAATGTCATTCTAACAACAGCAGCAGTAAGAGTGAACAAGAGTGTTGTAGTTACTGGAGAGCTCCAGCAGGGGGGACATTTGAGCTATGTTACAGTGCACCTCACTTCCTCCCTTCAGTCATTACACACATGATGAGGAAAGTTTGTCTGTGCATCTTTCATTCAATTATTCCCCTTTTCAGGTATGAATCTTTTATAATATGGGTTATTGTTTACCAGTGTATATGTGAATGGGTACATGTGTCGAGGAGAGTGTTTTTAGCACAGTTAGTCGAACATTGTGAAGTTAGGACGTTAATTACACGACGACGAGTAAGCTAGCCAAATGAGCCGTTACGTTAGCAATGTTAACCGCGACACAGTGGATGACGGCCCTAGATATGCAGTGACATTGTGTTTATCGTAGCTTTGTTCTATATACGGTTCTAAAATATACTGAGTATTATTAGAGGTGTAAAGTGTTATGTATGTATGTTATCAGCATACTTGTGTTTTGTATCCCTTGTGTATTGCCGTATTTACTCTGTAGTTAAAAGTGGGAAATACTTCTGCAGATATAATTGCTGGTTAGAATTGTATAACGCTTGTATATGTAAACTGTACTGACGTTGCATATGGGTTTTTATATTCAGTCATTACACACATGATCTGAGGAAAGTTTGTCTGTGCATCTTTCATTCAATTATTCCCCTTTTCAGGGCTTTTACACCTAAATGTATCAAGTTGCTGCCATGTGATTGGCTGATTACATATTTGCATTAATGAGAAGTTAAATAGGTGTAGCCTACCTAATAAAGTGGCCGGCGAGTTTGTTTTACACAACTGAAATCACAATGGCATTGTCATGCGTGTTCATTTGTTAAACTGGTCTTACCGATCAATGTGTTTGGTAGTAAAGACACTAATGAGCCACTGCAGATCCAGAGTCTTGAACGGAATCAGCACCAGATGGGTGGAGTTGTCCATGTCCACAGCACTCTCGGGGTAGATAATACGGTGAGTGGTCTTAAACCCCACATCCCTCTCAAAACCCTCTGTTGGGCCCTTGTTAATCCTGAAAAAAAGCAAATATCATTTAGCTAGAGTTTTTTTTATAAGAGTATATATGTAACGTACGGAAGGAGGCGGTCGGATCCATGTGCAGCACTTTATTTAAATTTACACACAAGAAGACAAACTCAAGCAGACAGTTCAACAAAGGGCAATCCGGTAACTCGTGGTCAAAACAGGCTTAGGTCGAGGCAGGCAGCACAGGTTCATAAACGGTCCAGATAACAGGCAAGGGTCAAGAGTCCAGGGAAACACGGAATACTAAAACAGGGAATAATGCTCGGAGATGTACGCTTATAGTGTAACAAGACTTCGCAAAGGACACAGGGAAAACTCAGGTTTAAATAAGGAACTCAATAACAGGTAATCAAACACAACTGAACATAATTAAACAATAATGAGTCCATGGTGCAAAATACCACAGGAAGAGAGTGCCCTCCAGTGGCTCATGCGGGCACTCCAGCCGCTGATTGTCACATAACCCCCCCTCTAAGGAGCGGCTTCCAGACGCTCTTAAGAGCTCCGGGGGGAGGTCAACGGGGGATGGGATGGAGGGCCAGGCCCGTGCAGGGGAACAGGACCAGGACACAGCCAAGGCGGGCCTGGACCATGGAGCGTGGGCGACCAGGGTGGAGAACATTCAGAAGGGAGCCAGGGTGGAGCACACTTGACACAGGACCAGGGCAGAGCACACTTAACAGGGGACCAGGGCAGAGGACACTTAACAGGGGACCAGGGCAGAGCACACTTAACAGGGGACCAGGACAGAGCACACTTAACAGGGGACCAGGGCAGAGCACACTTAACAGGGGACCAGGGCAGAGCACACTTAACAGGGGACCAGGGCAGAGCACACTTAACAGGGGACCAGGGCGTGGGGAGCACAGGGCTGGACAGGACCAGTGACATGAACTCAGGCGAAGGTGGACGTGCAAAGGTCCCTGTAGACGTCGCCTCCGTGGCCCTCACAGGGTACCTACGGCCCCCCCCAAAAAAATACTTGGGGAAATCTACGGCTAAAGCCTCCAGGCTGGAAACCACCACAGGAAGAGGCGCAGGTAACACAAGGCGAAGAGGCGGGGCCGGCAGGGCGAGGCGCAGAGGCGGGGCCGGCAGGGCGAGGCGCAGAGGCGGGGCCGGCAGGGCGAGGCGCAGAGGCGGGGCCGGCAGGGCGAGGCGCAGAGGCGGGGCCGGCAGGGCGAGGCGCAGAGGCGGGGCCGGCAGGGCGAGGCGCAGAGGCGGGGCCGGCAGGGCGAGGAGTCTGGGAACGCCCTCCGGAGCCTGGCGAGCCCAACGAGTCCTCCTCCTCCTTCTGCGACGGCGCTTCACTGGGCTTGATTCATTACAGGATGCACTTGACTCAGTAGACTCACAGGATGCAGTAGACTCAGTAGACTCACAGGATGCACTTGACTCAGTAGACTCACAGGATGCAGTAGACTCAGTAGACTCACAGGATGCAGTAGACTCAGTAGACTCACAGGACTCAGTAGACTCAGTAGACTCACAGGATTCAGTAGACTCAGTAGACTCACAGGATTCAGTAGACTCAGTAGACTCACAGGATTCAGTAGACTCAGTAGACTCACAGGATTCAGTAGACTCAGTAGACTCACAGGATTCAGTAGACTCAGTAGACTCACAGGATTCAGTAGACTCAGTAGACTCACAGGATTCAGTAGACTCAGTAGACTCACAGGATTCAGTTGACTCAGTAGACTCACAGGATTCAGTTGACTCTTTCGAGTCGGCTGGCACGCGCTCAAACTCCGGTTTGACTGGCGAAACCTCCGCTGTCTCTGGATTAGCAGACTCAACAGGACCAGTGTGAAATCCGGGCTCGCGGGATCCAACACGATGAGTGGGTTTGGCAGAAACGGTATATTTGAAAGCCCCTCTGACGGTTATCAAGGGAGGATCAAACAGTTTAGCGATATGAGTCTTCAGTGGCGTGCGGAATGAGAGAGAGAAATCCGCCGCATACGAACCTCCCCGGCGCAGGGACAAGAGCAGTTCCTCGGGATCCTCCTCTCCTGCGGGGAGTTCAAAAGCCTCTCTGAATCGGGCGACAAAAACGGCATAAGAGGGGAACGAAATTCGACCTGGTTCCCAGAACGCGCCTGCCCACTCCAGAGCCTTTCCAGTGAGCAGTGAGCAGATGAAGGAAACACGGTCGTAATCCGAGGTGTAAACCTGAGGCTGATGATTAATATACAAGCTGCACTGCTGAAGAAATCCTTCACACGCCCCAGGTGAGCCATTAAACTTTTCAGGAAGGGACATACAAGGATAGCTAGATGCAGTACTCACACTGGGTTGCAATGGAACAGGTGCAGCGGGAGCTTGGGCTTGATTAGCGGCTGTGCTTGAGCTCTGCGGAGACAAGGATTGCGTTGAGCTTGCTAGTTCCTCGAGGAGAGATGTTAGTCTCGTCAGCTGTAACCGATGAGAGGCTAGCATGGAAGCTTGGGTCTTGATCACGGTGGATAGATGCTGAAAGACTGCTGGATCCTCGTTTGGCGAAGTCTTCTGTAACGTACGGAAGGAGGCGGTCGGATCCATGTGCAGCACTTTATTTAAATTTACACACAAGAAGACAAACTCAAGCAGACAGTTCAACAAAGGGCAATCCGGTAACTCGTGGTCAAAACAGGCTTAGGTCGAGGCAGGCAGCACAGGTTCATAAACGGTCCAGATAACAGGCAAGGGTCAAGAGTCCAGGGAAACACGGAATACTAAAACAGGGAATAATGCTCGGAGATGTACGCTTATAGTGTAACAAGACTTCGCAAAGGACACAGGGAAAACTCAGGTTTAAATAAGGAACTCAATAACAGGTAATCAAACACAACTGAACATAATTAAACAATAATGAGTCCATGGTGCAAAATACCACAGGAAGAGAGTGCCCTCCAGTGGCTCATGCGGGCACTCCAGCCGCTGATTGTCACAATATATTTAACACACATTTTTATTTGTATTCAATGACTTGCATAAAACATATTTGTAAATCTTGCTTTAAAACCGTTGCGCGCGCGCACACACACGCACACACACACACACACACACACACACACACACACACACACACACACACACACACACACACACACAAAACAACAACAACAAATGAACATCTACAAGAACAATACAACAACTTCAGATACGATTGAATCATCAGCTTTATTACCTTACTTTTTGTGAAATCTGTGGGTTGACAATACAGTAGTTATTCAATACTGGTGTTGTGGAAGAATATAAAGATAAACCTAAAAAAAAACCTGCTGACATCTGAAGAGAGGTTTTGAAGACTGTGTTGTGGCAAAAACAATATTTAACAAACACAGCATCCCAGCAAAAGAGACGTCAAGATCCAAATTGTATTTAAAAGAAAAATATACATTTATTCTTGCAAGAATAGTTCCCATTCTAGCCACACAGGCCAGCTGCAGGCTGGGGTGAATCCCCCAACCCTTACAGACCAGTTTGCAGGGCAGAGTGAGACACAGATAGGTGTTTTGCTGGTAGTTTTATAATGTCCTTATCAATGTATTCTCTAAACACCCACCCCAGAGGGCAGGAACTGAGGAACCCCCATGGTTGCCTCAACCCCTCCCTAGCCTGGGGATCTTCTCACCTCTGAATCACACACAGCTGTATCAACGTTACAACATAAAGCTCAAAATACAGAACACATGGCATTCAATTTTATCATTGAAAAAACAAGATAAGAAATACAAGATTAAAATCGCCACTACAAATTCTCCCTTTTTATCATTCTCTGATAACCAAATAAACGCAACAATTTTAAGTCATTTCATCACATTTATGCCTTTCATTTCTGTATAACTGCTCACTTCTACTTGAACCTTGTTGAAGGAGCAAGCAAGTAAATATTTTATCTGAAGCAGGGCTAAATGGATAAGCACTGTCACCGCATTCCCGATAAAATCAGACCCGCATTCACTCCAGTATAAACAAGAAATTGTATAGATTGTCATAGTATGAAAACCATATCAATTCAACACCCCTGGTTGATTTGAATAAACATACAAAAGAATAAAAATTATAACACAACCCCTCATTTCAAATCCTGTCCTGCTTTCAACCCTTTTTACATTTCATCGTCCTCAGAAAGAAAAAAAAGAAAAACAAAACAAAACAAAAACATACCATTTCACTGTAACTGTAACACTGTAAGTCTGCATAATTTTGTTCATCCTTCTAACCAATGTTGTTCGAAATTAACTCTAATATTTCCATTACGGACCGTCTTTTTTCTTATTACACATCAATTAATAGATTTTCTACATTTTCACCAATCAAAACACTCAACCCACTTTGCTCATGTTAACAAAACAACATTATACATTTGGAACAGAATCAGTTCTGTTTGATGCAATCCATCCTGACATCCTGCAAAAGAAAAATTTTACATCATACGCTTGCGTATGTGTGGCACCTTTCTTTCTGCCACAAAAATAACCCGGGCCAGGATATTTTGTCAAATTCATCCATAGCCATGATTTTACTGGCATGGTCTGCCCTGTATCAAAAGTCTGCATCCTCTGTAAAGAAAAACAAATGTCAAATAGTTTATTTTATGTTGTGCTGGCGTTTCCTGTTGAAACATTTCTTGTTATTAGCACACTTTACAGACAACACTTTTGTTAGGGAGAAGAATGACTTCTTGCAGGGTTTTACTCAATTAAACCCAGGGTTCTCTCAACATTTATTGTTCCACCAGTTCGATGGCTTTCATCCAATCTGAACCCCTTAGTAAACCATTATTGGCAATAATTGTTATATCCCCCTCTTGATGCAGGACTCATCACCGACTCATGCATCAATTTAACATAATGATTTTTATATATATTTTGCCATCTACTACACTAACCCCAAACGTTGTCCTTCAGTCCAATTTCCTCCAGACATCTTTCTCTGCCTCTGAAACTAAATGTTACTTTCTTCACTCTAAGCCACAATCTCATCTTCTTATCAAAGTATTTGAAATACAAATGGCCCTCACTCTCACTGCGTATCCTGCTTTTCAGGACTGCTCTCAACAGTTTGTCTCTCAACTCAATCTCAATTCTCAGTCATCTACAAACATTTTTAAATTTTGATCCACATCAGTAAAACAACATTCTCGCCCTTTGTTCACATAAATGTTAAGGGCTCTCTGGATAATTTGATATTGATCTTGCCAAGTTTTTACTGTATTGTTGCTGTTAAAATCTATAACTTATTTGATTTCAACCCACTATGGACGGCGATCTACAACTCCACAATTCCAACTTCCATCAGTACTTAAACTGATCTTGAAATTCATTCAAATCTACTGTATATCATAAATGACAAAAGTAATTACTACCGGACGGAGCTTGATGACCAAATCGATTCAGAATTATCAACTTCTCTCAAATTTGTCATTCGCCTTCACCCATCTGTAATTGATAAAACATTAATGACACATCTATGCACACTATTCAGACTATGAATATAGCTTCCACTACCTAATACCTAAACTCACACTTACCAAGACATAAACTGCAGTCACCGTTAAACACACACAACTGACTATGAACCGCTCATATTTCGTATTCATATCTTTTCTCTAAAAAGATTTACATTTTAATTGATATTTTAAACGTTGCATTTCCTGTAGCTTTTATCAATAACATTTTAATGGCCTCTTAACCATTTTCAAAACATGTCTTTATAAAAATGTATTTTATAAAAGCCAGCTGTGTGGTTTTGATTCATTATCATTAATTTGTTTCAGCTTTTCTTTTGCTGGCCGAATACAGAAAGACAAAATATCAATCCTTCCTCAAGCAGTCTCTCGTAACACGCATGACTGCTGCTTTCTCTAAACAAATGCTCTTTTCAACAGCCTTCTAAGACTGTAATTTAGACAAAATTTTAATTATTTACACTAACCTTTTGACCATTGTTATCCAGACTTTTAACCACCACCATGTCTTATAATGGCCCTTTGTCATGTCCAATGACCTTCATTAGTCAAAATTCCTTGCCCTTAAGGCAACTAACATCTTAAAATGTTTTGTTAATGTCTTCACAGCAGAAAATTGCATTCACCTCATGGTCTGAAAACATTCTTTGTGTTTGGAGTCCCTGTGCCCGCTGTCGCTCCCACGCTATAGGTGACAGCTGTGACTCTATCATATTATTTGCATATTACTGAGATTAGAAGCAATTGTCTCTATGATAAATAAGCTCTTTTAAGTGAAGGAGCATTTAGATATATATACTGGAGCGGAAGTTGGATCGGAGCAGACTTATAATTTCTTATAGACCCCCTTTGATGCCCTTGGCCCTACAGAAGCATCACAACCACTCCCTTTTCATAGAAAACACCTATCTAGCCTGGTGGGCAGGTGCTCAGTGGCCGGTGTAGTCCTGTCTTAGGTTGTCCCCCTACTGGCCACCGGAGAATCTTACCCGTCTTTGGAATCTACACCTCATTGCGCACTGATTATAGCTCTACTTCACTTGAGCAGAATTATCATAGTTTGTTTGTTAAGATTTTTTTTTTTCGTTCTTTTTTTTTCAAGTGTTTCTTGGGTTTGAAAAGAGGTAATCAAGAACCATCCCATCTAACGGGAACGTCCAATATTGATCAAAGAATTATCTTCAATCTAACATTTAAACAACAGTATTTAATCAATCACAACTGTACATTCAGTGTACTGTTACTTCTGTAGCCGGAGCCATCGGTCCGTTTCATGGTGGCGGCTAAAATCAGACAAAGAAGTCACTTTTCCTAAAATAAACAAGTCAAAAACAGTATTATTTTAAAGACTTTTTTAAAGTAATTCAGTTTTACTTCTAAAACATTTACAAATTGTCCTCTAAATGTATAAATAATTTCTTTTCATTTCTGTGTCTATAGTTTCCAACTGAAACACTGTGTTTTATTATCTCACAGGTAGGTCCTTCAGGGTCGCATGGAGAGGTGAGGTATCCAAAGCACATAACCTGACTACAGGGGTTCCTTAGGGTTCAGTTCTTGGACCGCTCCTCTTCTCCATTTACACCACATCACTGTGACCCATCATACAGGCACATGGCTTCTCTTACCACTGCTATGCTGATGACACCCAGCTCTACCTCTCATTTCAACCTGATGATCCCACAGTAGCTGCACGTATCTCAAGCTGCCTGGCGGACATCTCGGCATGGATGAAGGAACATCACCTGCAGCTCAACCTTGCAAAGACTGAGCTTCTCGTCCTCCCTGCCAATCCGTCTCTACAGCACGACTTCACTATCCAGATAGATTCAACTTTAATCACCCCATCAAGGTCGGTCAGAAACCTTGGAGTAACATTTGATGACCATCTGACCTTCACAGACCACATCACAAAGACAGCTCGATCATGCAGGTTTGCACTGCACAACATCAGGAAGATCAGGCCTTTCCTAACTGAGCATGCAACACAACTTATCGCTCAGGCCTTGGTTATCTCTAGACATGATTACTGCAATGCTCTTCTGGCTGGTCTTCCATCATGTGCAACTAAACCTCTACAAATTATCCAGAATGCTGCAGCCCGTGTTGTCTTCAACGAGCCCAAAAGGGCCCACGTCACTCCTCTGTTCATCTCTCTGCACTGGCCACCACTCGCTGATCGCATCAAGTTCAAGGCATTGACGCTTGCTTACAGATCGACCACAGGCTCAACTCCCTCCTACTTTCACCCGCTCCTACGAGTCTACATCCCTACCAGAAGCCTGCGATCGGTCAATGAGCGACGGCTCGTTGTACCATCACAGAGAGCTACAAAATCACTCTCCAGAACATTCTCATTCACGGTTCCATGCTGGTGGAATGATCTCCCTACCCTCGTCCGGAATGCAGATTCCCTAACTACATTCAAAAGACAACTGAAAACTCATCTCATCTGTGAGCACTTGACATAAAAAAAAAAAAACTATTCCTTTAATCCTCCCTTGTTTGCGTTATTTTTGCCTCTTCACGATGACTCGCTTGCTGTAGTCCTCCGTTGTAAGTCGCTTTGGATAAAAGCGTCTGCTAAATGACTAAATGTAAAATGTAAATGTAAATGTATTATAAATATCTTATTATCATTTATAACACAGGCTCAGATAACAGCTTTTAGCTGACATTCGAATGAGAGAGAGACTTTTGAGGCATTCAGGACTAATATTTTGCACTTTCATAAACTAACTTCAGACTTCATCTATCATATTTTAACTCTAGCCTAGCTTGAGTTATCTTTTCTATAAATTACATGCATTTTCAATTCAAGGATGCTTTTTATAGGTTTCTTTTCCCCATACAGGTAATTTAGACACTAAAAATTTCCATTTAGAATGAGTCTCTGTTGCACTGAAACTGTGGCAGTTTCAGTCACAGCACACATCAAATTCAGATAATCAAATTGTTTTCAACCAAATCATAAACTTTATCTTATTTACAATCAACACATCAGCTTCTTTCATGGTTAACATCTAGTGTATATATATCTATGCACCAGTCTGCGCACACGTCACACAGAAGGAAGCGCCCGCGCCCTTAGATCACTTGGACCTGGCTGTGTTACAAGAGGTAAAAACTATATAAATACCGTTAGTTTTCTCACACAAACCGCTCGTTTCATGTCTTAGGCCATCAATGTGTACTTACGATGGGAAATTGTTTAATTTGGACCATGGGGAATTGTTTTAATTTAGACTCTGTGCATGCTCTTTGAGACAATGACCATAGACCTGCATGATATGACTGTCAGACAAGAACGGTTTGAGCTAAAAATATCAAAATTGAAACTACTGCGGAAAAAAAGACACCTACATCTTGGATGCCCTTGAGGTAAGCTAAAACATACCAACATTTAATTTCAAAGTGAACTATCCCTTTAAGTCTACGAGGTAGGGCTGGATTCTACTTTTAGGTCCAGGTTGATCAATCACCGTTCGCTCAGGTCCAGTTGGGCACTTTCAAGGAATCCTCCCTTCTGACACCAATTGTTGTGGCAAAAACAATATTTAACAAACACAGCATCCCGGCAAAAGAGACTTCAAGATCCAAATTGTATTTAAAAGAAAAAGATAAATTTATTCTTGCAAGAATAGTTCCCATTCTAGCCACACAGGCCAGCTGCAGGCTGGGTTGAAACCCCCAACCCTTACAGACCAGTTTGCAGGGCAGAGTGAGACACAGATAGGTGTTTTGCTGGTGATTTTATAATGTCCTTATCAAAGCATTCTCTAAACATCCATCCTGGGCTGGAGGAAGACTAGGGCTGTGTCCGAAATCACCCCCTATACCCTTAAATATGACATTATGGTATCAGAAACCATAGTGGATGTTATTGAGTGCACTCTTCCAATCACATAATGCACCTCAACAATGAGTGTACAACTGATGTACGCTCAATGGCTAGACTCGCAGGGGTCGGCAACAGGCGGCCAGAGCGGCAACAGCCCGTGCCCGCAGTTAGATTATTTTGATAGCGGCTGGTTCTGAAATTTACTCACAAAAACTATGTCTTCAGTGAATTTGCCTTTAAAATAAAAGTACAAGAACGTTTTTGCAGCAGAGTTTTATTTTGAAATTAGTTAAGAGCTTTTAATTTTAAAAGTCTTAGACTCTTAGGGCCCTATTTTAACAATCTGAAATGCAAGTATCAAACGCGAAACGCAAGTAACTTTGTGGGCAGATCTAGAGCTCTGTTGCTATTATACCGGCGGGATAAATGACTCTTGCGCTAATACAATTTAGCATTGCTAATACAATGCTAAATACAATTGCTAATACAATGCTAAATCAGATATACAATAACAATTTAAGGAAAAATTTACATTACGATGTCTAAAAATCAATTTCAATAGTAACATTACATTGGGTTTAATTAGTCTTTTAGTGAGATCTACTAATATTGTTAGTGCCGAGAATTTTCACGTGTGTATAGATCCACAAATTCGGTTTGATTTCTTTAATGGTCTAGTGGTAGATATTTTGCCAAGCGTGTCAGAGGTTACGGGTTCTAATCCACACTCGTATCGTTGTTGTTGTTGTTTTCTCTCTCATCAAAACGTACTCTGTTACTGACGCAACCTCGGTTCTCTCTAGAGAGAGGAACAAGTACTGTGTATTATACTACGCATTGGGGAAAATCCTTTTCCACGAGAATACTGAAGCCAAAAATTATCCTTAATTTTGTATAAATGTAAAACGCGTTGCCGCAGCATACAGACCTAGGCGAGACAGCTCGCGAGCTGATTGGCTGCTGTGCGGGCAACTGCTTCGCGCCCTCCCGCGTCACGTGGCTTGGGGCTATAAATTGCGCTCGCAGGCTTAACTCTGTGATTTTTAAAGGGACACTATGCAACATTTTCGTGTTTATTAATCATCTTCGTAAGTCGGTATATGGTTAAATGACTCATTACAGGGTGAATGAAGACTCTCTCGCCCCCCCCGTCCCGCTTGCAAGTTTGGTGTATCCGACCCGCGTCCTTCAGTCTCGCAAAGTCTCGCACAGTCTCAGACATCGCGAGAAGCAGGATCAGTTTAGGGCAAACATTCCCAGCACAGAGGCAGGCTAGCTGTTTTTTCAAACGTGTATAATGGCAGAGCCGGTGAAGAAGCAGCGAAAACAATTGAGTGAAGAAGCAAAGAAAAGGAAAAGAGCTTCAGACCGTGTGAAGGCTCGCACACGGATTAATAGGTCACGCTTTTTCAGAATGGCGAGAGCTGAAAGACAGAGAAGGCTCCAAGTCAGATGCAGACCTCGCATTCTTGCTTTTGCGCTAGTAAGTAACACTTTGATATTTTATTGTTGTGCATGTTCTCAGCGAGCTAAGTGGCTAGCGGAGATTTTGGCTTGATCTAATGTTAGCTAGATGGATGCTGTGTGGCTAAATTAGCTTGCATGTTGCATCCAGGTGTTACTTTGCTTTTATTTGGCGCAGGTGTAGCTTTTTTTGCAGTGCGCTACATAGTGTAGAAGTCGATGGCTCACCGATCACATTCTGTATTGATCCATAATATGCTACAAATCCTCGTCAACCACAATGAAGTCCAGACTCAAAATATTTTCCATGACCGTCTTGTTTGTAAATATAGAAGTTACATGGGCTGACCAAGTTACTGTTAGTGACATATATATATAATGCTCATGCACACTTCCAAAAAAAAAAAAAAACACGAAACCATTAGTTCGCCTCGTTCATATCGTTCATTCCCGGTAAAAATACTAGTATGCATGACAACAACACAATAAATAAAAAAAACTCGCCATCAGTTGGAAAGAAAATATTGCTTTACTTGCCTCGGTAGACATAACTGGTTTTGAAATAGCCGGTTGCTCTGCTCAGCCGGGTTGACAGCTGATCAGCTGGGTTGCTCGTGGCGAGGGGGGAGGGACAACAGTTCATTTTTACGACAGTGTGTTTGAAAGCATTTACTACCAGACACTAGGGGGAGCACCGTAGAGAAAAAAACACTCAAAGTTGCCTTGTGTCCCTTTAACAGTGAAGCAACAACAGAGTGCACGCACGACAGGATACGCAGTACTCGTTCCTCTCTCTAGAGAGAACCGAGGTTACGTTAGTAACCGAGTACGTTCTCTTACGAGAGATACTCTCGTACTGCGTAGTATACTACGCATTGGGGATCATGATATAAAACGTCGTGCGTGCTAGGATCCGACACCATAGACCCAAAGCGACCAGCCGGGGTACATACAGTGCATAATCACCCAGGGGACTCACGGGAATCCTGGAAGAAGAGGGATTCAGCCTCTATCTTCCTAAAAAAGGCGGCTAGAGCGACCCTGCTATTTATAATAGCCATATATAACAAGACTGAATTTCAGTCTATCCCCTTTTAGCCATATTCAGACCGATAGTAACCTGGCTTGAAGAGCGGGAACCTCAGAGACGGGGAGGCCCAGCCTGCCGCCATACAGATATCTTGCAAGGCAATCCCACTTGACCAGGCCCACGATGAAGCCATGCTTTTCGTGGAGTGCGCTCTAACACCCAAAGGGCATTGCATGCCCTTGGCTGCGTAATCTAGCGCTATTGCGTCCACTATCCATCTGGATAGGCTCTGTTTCGAAGCGGCTAGTCCCTTAGAACGTCCACTGAACGAAACAAAAAGCTGCTCCGTCTGTCTGAAAACGGACGAGCGAGACACATACGCTCTCAATGCCCTGACCGGGCAGAGAAAACTCTCGTCCTCAGTATAAGTGCGCTGCTATAGGCTCTTCGACCAGTGGGAGGGCAAGGTAGCCTCTGTTCTTGGCGTCATCGACAGCGGAGAACGCCAGAGAAACAGAGGTCCGCGTCCTGGTCGAAAACGGGGAGCTCCAAGCTCTAGCGACCTCTTCATTAAGCTCAGGAAGGAAGGCTTGGATGCAGGTGAAGCACGCTCCCCGGGCAGGAAATAGCCGTCCAGACGGTTGTGAGGGGGCTGCTCAGGCGACACCCACTCTAGGTCAAGGCTCGCCGTGGCCAGAGTGAGCACGCGAACTAGCTCCGCCTCGATGCTTTCTCTCTTTCCCGTCGAAGCACGGACCGAGGACCACGGAGCTCGCCCAATCCTCACTGCCCGACGCCAGGAGAGAGCAGGAATCCCCTTCTCTCAGCATCGCGGCGACCTCATCTTCGTCGACGACAGAAGCGGCGGCAAGCTGCGGTCGCTGTCCGTCAGGAATCGACACAGATGAAGCCGTTGACGTAGCTCGCGGGCGCACCGGCGAGCTTTGACGGCTTAGAGAAGGTTCCGGGATCCGCTGAGCACGGCGCTTCTTACTGCGCTACAGCGGACCTTATCACAGACCACAGCGGAGAACACGGGCTCATGCAGTGATGCAAAGCGAGTCCTCAGAGTCGCTAAAGGCAGCAATTCGCAGAGAGGGCAGCCGCCGTCTGCGAGCGCGAGAGCCGCGTGTTGCTCACCCAGGCAGGAAACACACAGAAGATGGCGGTCCCCGTTGGTGATTTAAATATATACACAATTGTTGGTGATTTAAATATATACATAGATAATGAAAAATATGCATTGGGATTGGCCTTTAAAGACATTGTAAACTCAATTGGAGTTAGACAACACATGTCAGGACCTACACATTGTCGTAATCATACTCTAGATCTAATACTATCACATGGAATAAATGTTGATGCCGTTGAAATTCTGCAGCAGAGCGATGACATCTCAGATCATTATCTACACTCTTAGAAGAAAAGGTTCTATATAGAACCTTAAAAGGTTCTATAGGCGCTTCGTATTTGGAACCCCTAAAAGGTTCTATACAGAACCCAAGAAAGGGTTCTTTCTTGTCATTATAGAACCTTTTTAGCATAAAAGGTTCTTTGGAGTTGAGTAAAGAACCCTATGGTTCTATATAGAACCCCAATGAACCCTTTTTTTCTAAGAGTGTAGAACCTTTTAGGGGTTCCAAATACGAAGCGCCTATAGAACCTTTTAAGGTTCTATATAGAACCTTTTCTTCTAAGAGTGTAGTCTCATGTAAATTACATTTAGCCAAGGCTGCAAAGCCGACTCCAAGTTATAAATTTAGATTGCCACTAAAGATTGCATGATCAATAATCTTCCTAATCAGTTTCATCATCTCAGCATCCCGGATAGCTTAGAAGAACTTGATATTGCAACAGAAACTTTTAACTCTCTCTTTTCCAGCACTTTAGACACAGGTACTCCGTTGCGCTTAAAGAAGATAAAAAAAAATAGTCCAACGCCGTGGTACAACGAGCACACTACGGGCCTTAAGAGAGCAGCCAGAGAAATGGAGCGCAACTGGAAGAAAACAAAACTAGAGGTATTTCGGATTTCATGGAAGGAGAGCTCGATTGCTTACAGAGAGGCTTTAAAAGCTGCTAGATCTGCTTTTAAAATCTGATTGAAATCTGATTTTTCAACCCTGTTAGAAAGAAAATAAACATAATCCTAGGTATTTATTTGAAACAGTGGCTAAACTAATGAAAAAGAAAGCTTCAAGCCCAGAAGTTTCCAAGCAACACAGCAGTAATGACTTTATGAACTTCTTCACTTATAAGATTGATAATATCAGGGACAAAATTATAACTATGCAACCGTCTACTACAATATCGCATCAGGGAGTGCATTGTAGTCTCCCAGAAGAAAAAATTTGATTCATTTGTTGCTATAAGAGAGGAAGAATTTAGCAAACTCGTTAATTCATCTAAATCGACAACTTGTATGTTAGACCCTATACCGACTAAGCTACTGAAATAGATACTTCCAGATGTCATAGATCCTTTTCTTAATATTATTAATTCGTCTTTGTCTCTAGGATACGTACCAAAAACCTTTAAGCTGGCTATGATTAACACTGTCTAACACTTGATGGCTGCTCTGTTAAGTCTTCGTCGCCGGTTAGGAACCTGGGTGTGCTCTTTGATACCAATCTTTCATTTGAAAGTCACGTGTCTAGTATCTGTAAACCGCATTTTTCCATCTTAAAAATATATCAAATTAACGCCATGCTCTCATTGACAAATGTGGAACAATTAGTTAATGCGTTCATGACCTCAAGGCTAGATTATTGTAATGCTCTACTGGGTGGTTGCCCTGCATGTCAGGAACAGAAGGGTTCAGAGACGAAAGCTGGTTAACTCTCTTTAATGGAAAAATAAGACACCGCCTCTTAGGCTGAATAAACAGAAATAGTCCTTTAACAACAGGTATAAGGAAGGTGTTCCGTTGATCTCTCCAGTAGTCGAGATGAATTCAGCCGGAGGCCCGGACAACTCCAATCCGATGAGGTAGGACCCACGGATGAGATGAGGATCCCTCTCCTATGCTCCACGGAGACGACTGAATAGCACAGAAGTGGCAAACACAGCAGAAGATAATTCTCCAGATAAACTGACACTCACGACAGGACAGGACAGGACAGGACACGGAACAACCTCAGAGAAGTAATGATTGTAGTCACGAACTTGCATGAGGAACAAACAATAATCCGACAATACAGACAGGAGAGAGAGAACAAGATATAGTGTGGACATAAGGGGAAGATAGAGAACAGGTGTGTTGATGGGAAGATCATGAGATCCAGCTGACGGTAATGAGAGGAGGAGGCAAAAGGTGTGTGTGCGAGAATGTAAGGAAAGAGAAGGTATGACACAAAATTACCAGCAGAGGGAGACAGAGGGAAGAAAACCAAGAAGGAGAGAACCAGGATCATGACAGTACCCCCTCCTCAAGGTGCGCCCCCTGGCGCACCAGAGGGAGAGGACTGACGGGAGCGAAAGAATTCGTCAATGAGTGAGCGGTCCAGGACGTCCCGGGAGGGGATCCAGCATCTCTCTTCAGGACCATAACCCTCCCAGTCGACGAGAAACTGATGACCCCTCCCCCTGGGGCGAACGTCGAGCAGTTTGCGAACTCGGTAAACGGGAGATCCTTCGACACGGACCTGGGTCATGACAGGACGAGGTGAGGCACGAACAACAGGTTTTACACAAGAAACATGAAATACAGGGTGAACCCGTCTGAGATTGGCTGGTAATCGAAGCTTTACTGAGACCGGGTTGAGGACCTTAACGACGCGGAATGGCCCAATGAATTTGGGAGCGAGCTTGCGCGAGGGGTACTGAAGAGGAAGGTTGGTAGTGGAGAGCCAAACCTTCTGACCGCAAGTATAACGGGGACTCTTCACGCGGCGTCTATTGGCGGCTCGAAGCGTAACGGAACGCGATTTACGAAGGCCGGAATTAACCATTCTCCAAGTTCGCTTGCAACGTTGGATAAACGCCTGTACGGAGGGTACCTTAGACTCTGTATCAGTGGAAGGAAAGAGTGGTGGTTGGTACCCTAAACAGCTCTGAAACGGCGAAAGACCGGTGGCAGAAGCGGGAGCGGAGTTATAGGCATACTCGGCCCACGGAAGCTGTTCGACCCAGGATGCAGGATTACGAAATGCAAGACAGCGCAACAGACGGCCAATAGTTTGGTTAGCGCGTTCGGCCTGCCCATTCGTCTGGGGGTGGTACCCGGAGGAGAGGCTGGCAGAGGCACCAATAAGGCGACAAAACTCCTTCCAAAAGAGGGAGGAGAATTGTGGTCCTCTATCAGAAACTACGTTCTCGGGGAGGCCGTGGACTCTAAAAACGTGATCAACGACGACCTGAGCGGTCTCTCTGGCGGACGGAAGTTTCGGCAGAGGAATGAAATGAGTGGCCTTAGAAAAGCGATCAATAACGGTGAGGATAACCTGGTTACCTCGGGAGGGAGGAAGTCCTGTGATGAAATCAAGGGCAATCTGTGCCCACGGGCGAGACGGAACGGGTAACGGTCTTAGATAACCAGCCGGGGGTCTATTACTGATCTTGGTCTGGGCGCAGATAGAACAGGAAGCGATAAAGCGGCGAATGTCTCGCTCACGGGAGGGCCACCAGAACCTTTGTCGAATGACGGCAATGGTACCTCGGACCCCCGGGTGAGCGAATAGTTTAGAAGAGTGACCCCACTGAAGAACGGCACGACGGGCGGAGGGAGGGACAAACAAAAGACCCTTAGGACAGAGTCGCGGCGTCTGGGTACGGGACAGCGCGCGCTTGACCAGACGTTCGATTCCCCAGTTAGCCGTGCCTACTATTAACCCCTGGGGAAGAATCCCCTCCTCCGTAGGCACGGTCTCTGGAGAAGGAAACTGGCGAGAGAGAGCGTCCGGCTTCTGATTCTTGGACCCCGGTCGATAAGAAATGGTAAAATCAAATCGCGTAAAGAAAAGAGACCAGCGAGCCTGACGGGCATTAAGTCTCTTGGCAGAACGAATGTATTCGAGGTTCTTATGATCAGTCCAAACCACGAACGGAACCGCGGCTCCCTCCAGCCAGTGACGCCACTCACCTAACGCTAGACGAATGGCCAGAAGCTCTCGGTTGCCTACATCATAATTCCGCTCGGCAGGAGTAAGACGATGCGAAAAAAAAGCGCAGGGGTGAATCCGCTCATCAGCAGCGGAACGCTGAGAGAGGATGGCCCCTACACCTACTTCCGAAGCGTCGACCTCGACGATAAACTGTCTCTCTAACTCCGGGGTAACCAGAATAGGAGCGGACGGAAAAAGATGTTTAAGGTGCTCAAAAGCCGCCTGGGCGGTCTCAGTCCAGGAGAACCGAGTCTTAACCGAAGTGAGCGCAGATAGAGGAGCCGCTATCTGACTAAAATTCTGAATAAAGCGCCGATAAAAATTTGCAAACCCCAGAAAACGTTGAAGGGCAACGCGAGACTCAGGACAGGGCCAATCGGTAACAGCGCGAACTTTGACAGGATCCATACTGATCCCCTGGGCGGAGATAACTGAACCAAGAAAAGAAACAGACGGTGCGTGAAAGGTGCATTTCTCGGCTTTGACAAATAGACGATTCTCTAAGAGTCGCTGAAGAACCTGTCTGACGTGCTGCACATGAACTTGGAGATTAGGAGAGAAAATCAAAATATCGTCCAGGTAAACGAACACGAATAGATTTAACATGTCCCTGAGAACGTCATTAACAAGCGCTTGGAACACGGCCGGGGCGTTGACCAATCCGAACGGTAAAACGCGATATTCGAAGTGGCCAAGGGGTGTATTAAACGCTGTTTTCCACTCGTCACCCTCCTTGATACGGACAAGATGATAGGCGTTGCGAAGGTCCAATTTTGTGAAGCATTGTGCCCCCTGCAGGATCTCAAAGGCTGAAGACATAAGGGGTAAGGGATATCGGTTCTTAACCGTTATGTCATTCAGACCTCTGTAATCAATGCAGGGGCGCAGCGAACCATCCTTCTTCTTCACAAAAAAGAACCCTGCACCAGCCGGAGAGGTGGAGGAGACAATAGTACCCGCGTCTAATGACTCGGAGAGGTACTTCTCAAGAGCCTTGCGCTCGGGCGGTGACAGGGAATAGAGCCTCCCGCAGGGAGGCGTGGTTCCCGGGAGAAGCTCTATGCCACAATCGTAGGGTCGATGGGGTGGGAGAGATGCTGCCCGGGAACGACTGAAAACCGCCCGTAGATCGAAGTACTCCTCAGGAACCCCGGACAAATCCCCTGGTTCTTCCTGAAAAACAGAAACAGTGGACACGGGAGAAACAGCAGACACAAGACATTTTACATGACAGGCAAGACCCCAGGAGAGTATAGAATTCTTAGCCCAGTTAATATGGGGGTTATGTTCGGTCAGCCAAGGATGGCCCAAAACTAAAGGAATATTAGGGGAATTAAAAATTAAAAAAGAAATAGTCTCTGTGTGGTTGCCAGATACGGTGAGACTCACCGGTGCTGTAGAACAGCTAATCTGAGCGAGAACGCTGCCATCCAGAGCGAAGACAGAAGTGGTGTCCTGGAGATTAATAAGGGGAATACCCTGCTCGAAAGCCCAGGTCTCGTCCATAAAATTTCCCTCGGCACCAGAGTCTATTAGAGCCGGACAGGTGGTGGAAGAATCAGTCCAGCGGAGGAAAACAGAGAAAGTCGTTCGGGAGCGTGGTAGAGGGTCCAGCGAAGAAGCGCTCACCAGTCTCCCTCTCATGACTGGTGAGCTCTGGCTTTTACCGGACACGCAGTAACAAAGTGCTTGTCCGACCCACAGTAGAGACAGAGGTGGTTGACAATCCGGCGCTGGCGTTCGATGGCCGAGATTCGTATCCCTCCCAGCTGCATAGGTTCAGCGTCGGTAGAAGTTAGCGGAAAACTGGCTGAGGATGATGGAGTGGGCGTGGTCAGGACACGGCGAGCGCGTTGGCGTAGTTCAAAGTGCTGTTCCACGCACAATGCTGAATCGATCAGAGGATCGAGGTGAGTTGGAACCTCTCGGGACAACACCTCGTCCCTTATCTCAGCATTTAGACACTCAGTGAAGCGAGCCACCAGGGCTGGTTCGTTCCAACCGCAAGAGGTAGCGAGGGTCCGAAACTCTACGGAAAAGTCGGAGACAGTGCGACGTCCCTGTCGTAGTGAAGATAATGCTCGAGAAGCCTCAGGACCATGGACAGAGCGATCAAAAACTCGTAGCATCTCCTCCTTAAACAGGGAGTAACGATTCAGACAGTCATTGTCGGCATTCCAAACAGCCGTTCCCCACTCGCGGGCCCTACCCTTAAGGAGTGAGACCACATAGGCTATGCGGGAACGCTCTCTCGTGTAGGTAGATGGCTGGAGTGAGAAAACGACCTTGCACTGGGTCAGGAAAGGCAGGCATTCCGTGGGTTCGCCAAAATAACAAGGGGGGTTATTTACCTGTGGCTCAGGAGCATCCTGAGCGCCAGGCTGCACCGCATCCATACGGATCAGGTGAAGCTGCTGAGAAAGATCGGCCACTTGAGCTGACAATGAGTCCACTACACGACGTGCCGCGGAGAGTTCCTCGTCGTGCCTTCCCAGCAAAGCTCCTTGCATCTCCACAGCGGCTTGGATAGGGAGTTCACCAGCACGATCCATGTCTGGTCGGATTATTCTGTCAGGAACAGAAGGGTTCGGAGACGAAAGCTGGTTAACTCTCTTTAATGGAAAAATAAGACACCGCCTCTTAGGCTGAATAAACAGAAATAGTCCTTTAACAACAGGTATAAGGAAGGTGTTCCGTTGATCTCTCCAGTAGTCGAGATGAATTCAGCCGGAGGCCCGGACAACTCCAATCCGATGAGGTAGGACCCACGGATGAGATGAGGATCCCTCTCCTATGCTCCACGGAGACGACTGAATAGCACAGAAGTGGCAAACACAGCAGAAGATAATTCTCCAGATAAACTGACACTCACGACAGGACAGGACAGGACAGGACAGGACAGGACACGGAACAACCTCAGAGAAGTAATGATTGTAGTCACGAACTTGCATGAGGAACAAACAATAATCCGACAATACAGACAGGAGAGAGAGAACAAGATATAGTGTGGACATAAGGGGAAGATAGAGAACAGGTGTGTTGATGGGAAGATCATGAGATCCAGCTGACGGTAATGAGAGGAGGAGGCAAAAGGTGTGTGTGCGAGAATGTAAGGAAAGAGAAGGTATGACACAAAATTACCAGCAGAGGGAGACAGAGGGAAGAAAACCAAGAAGGAGAGAACCAGGATCATGACACTGCAAGCTTAATAAACAAACTACAGCTAGTTCAAAACGCAGCAGCTCGAGTTCTTACCAGAACCAGGAAGTATGACCATATTAGCCCCGTTCTGTCAACACTGCATTGGCTGCCTATTAAACATTCTATACATTTTAAAATATTGTTGATTACTTACAAAGCACTAAATGGTTTAGCTCCACAGTACTTGAGCGAGCTCTTAATGCATTATAGTCCTTCACATCTATTGCGATCTCAAAATTCCGGCCAGTTAATAATAAGTAGAATATCAAAATCGACTGCTGGCGGTAGATCCTTTTCTATGTTAGAGACACTCTGAAATGTAATGAAATCAAACTGGATGCACCATTAGAATGTTTTTAATATATTTTTAATGATTTTAATATTAACTGGCTAGAGAAAAGCTGTAGAAAAAAACTTAAAGAGGCTGCTGTCAAGTCTTCAGCAGATGATGAAGGGTCCAACAAGGATTAGGCAGATGAGCAAAACTTTGATAGACCTGATAGTCACTAACAGACCCTAGCGAATCATCAGAACGTATAATTTACTAATGGGGCTCTCTGATCATAATATGACCATGGCTGTCCGGAAACTCATTAAACATTGTTTACCGAAATTTGCAAACGAAAGTAAACCAGGGAACCCGGGTATCCCCAAAAATAAGCTGATTGTTGTAACTCCCTGATGAAAAACCTCACAAACCTGATTGGGAAATATACCAAGACATTCAAAGGTACGCAACGAAAAGTCTCCTTACCATGGCTGAACAATGACACTTGTGCAAAAAGAGCATATGCATTGAAAAAACAAATACCGATCTCCTCATCTTTAAAGGATTGAGAAATGCGGTAGTCAGAGAACTGCGTAAAGCAAAGACAGCCTATTTTATGCAACTGATTGAGGAATCTGAAGGAAACTTTGGAAGCATCCCTTTGGAAGCACCTCAACAGCCTTACTAAACTTAAGCCTAGTCAACAAAAAACAATAACAGAATTGGAAGTGAATGGAGTTATCAGCACTAACAAATCAGCTATTGCAAATTAATTTAATAATTTCTTTATTCAGTCAGTGGAGGAGCTTGCTGAGACTTTTGAACCAGCAGCCTTATCACAGACCACAAAGTCTGAACCATCAAAGCTTTTCCAAATTAAAGAGATCAGTCAGGAAAAAGTACATAAAATCATTAATAAACTAAATAAGGCAAAGGATGTGTTTGGGCTGGCCTTTATTAGAACTCACTGCTCTGCCCTGGATAAACCTGTAACCCACCTGGTAAACCTTATCATCAGAGTGGGAAAATTCTCACAAAGTTGGAAACAAGCCATCATTACCCCAATTTTCAAGGTTGGCGCAAAGGACCAAGCAAGCAACTAAAGGCCAATCTCAATATTGCCTGCTCTATCCAAAATTTTTGAGCAGATTATCACAGAACAGCTAGTAGAGCATCTTGAAAGTAACAAATTTATCAACTCTAAACAGTTTGTATATAGTCAAGTCAAGCCAAGTCAAGTCATCTTCATTTATATAGCACTTTTAACAATGTAGATTGTTTTAAAGCAGCTTTACAGAGATAAACGTATAATTTAAGGTAACAGATTGTTTTGGCTTTATAGCGGTTCTTGAATAATGTTATTTTCCAGCTAAAGTTAGTTTTGATTGATTCACTTACGTCGAAGTGATCATTTGTTATTAAATTAGGGGCCGCTAAGACGACACCGTTTTTCTCTAAACAAACGCGAACCTGTGATAAACGCTGATGGCGCTCACGTGCGCATCAAGAATTACTTCTATAGTTATATGCGTTTGAATATACAGTGGGTGAAATAAGTATTGAATACATTACGTTTTTTCTCAGTAAATATGTTTCCAAAGGTGCTATTGACATGACATTTTCACCAGATGTTGGTAACAACCCTAGTAATCCATACATACAAAGAAACCATAACAAATAAGTTCAGAAATTAAGTTGTGTAATAATGTGAAATGACACATTTCAATGACACATGACCACAAACTCTTCTGATTATTCTTTTCACTCTGTCAGAAATCTTGCGAGGAGCACCTGGTCGAGGCAAATTCATGGTGAAATGATTGTCTTTCCTCTTCCATATTATGGCCCCAACAGTGCTCACTGGAACATTCAGAAGCTTAGAAATGCACCTATAACCAATGCCATCTAGGGATGGCTGACGCGAAACAGTCGTTCCAAAGCTTTGCGAGATCCCGAAGCGCAGATGTTTCGAAACACTGATCCGAAGCGTGATTCAAAACACCCATGTCACGTGACTATGACCAAACGAAGCCTCGAAGTGTTTCACTAAGTGTTTCATCAGGTGTGATCCGCCGAATCAGCGTTTGATTGACACGGTCGGAAACAGACCACACGATCGCACATCTGTATAAAAGTGAAAGCAACGCATATTGACCTCGTGGGTTTTTGTGAGAGGAGTTTGATTTTGAGATAGCGGATTTTTGGTGATATATTGACATTTATAGTGCGATTTGTTTAGTTATATTTAGGCTTACATTTAAATTTACACAACACATTGACCTAGAGACACAGAGTAGCCTATACATATAGTGACACATTAATAGATACATAGATATAAATATATATAGACAGCTAGATTAATAGATAGATAGATACATAGATAGATTAAAGATAGGGATAGAAATGTCAACATCAGACCCATCAACATCAACACCAGTAGAAACACAGGACAGTTTATGGGAACTTTTTGATACTCGTCGTATCCATCAAACCCAGATGATACACAATGCTACAGCTGATGCCACAGTGGAAGTGAAAAAATACATCAACGATGCGTATTTGCCCAGAACTCATGATCCACTAACTTACTGGAAAGAGAGAGCAGTAATCTTTCCTCATTTGTATGTCATGGCTAAAAAATATCTTTGCATTCCAGCAATAAGTGTCCCTTGTGAGAGGATTTTTTCAAAGGCTGGAGAAATTATCAATAAAAAAAGAAGTAGGCTAAGTCCTTCCACAGCAGAGAAATTAATATTTTTGAATAAAAATATCTAAAAAAGTGAGACATTGTGGCTTGATTTATTTTATTAATATTCATTTTGCAGGACCAAAATAACATTATGCACAGTGAGGAGCCTATAGGTTACCAGATTCACATATTAGAAAAGTACAATAATAAATAAAAAAAACAATTTTAATGGCTCGTCAAGGTTGTTTCAGATCAACACCTGCAAGTGACCACTAGGTGTCACCGTGGAGACGGGTGTCGGATTGATTCGAAGCCTCGAAACAATATGGACCATTTGGTTCAGCTGTTTCATTGCTTCACGAAGCCTCGATCTGCCCATCACTAATGCCATCATTATGTTTTGCAACAATTAGGTTGCGAAGGTCTTGAGACAGCTCTTTGCTTTTACCCATCATGAGATGTGTCTTGTGTGACACCTTGGCAATGAGACCTTTTTGTAGGCCATCAGTTGGGACTGAACCAGCTAATATTAATTTGCACTGACAGGGGGCTTGATTGCTTTTTAATTACTGATAGTTTTCAGCTGTTATCTTGGCTTTCCATGCCTTTTTGCACCTCCCTTTCTTCATGTGTTCAATACTTTTTCCCTGTGTCATTTCACATTATTACACATAACTTAATTTCTGAACTTATTTGTTTTGGTTTATTTGTATGTATGGATTACTAGGGTTGTTACCAACATCTGGTGAAAATGCCATGTCAATAGCACCTTTGGAAATATATTTACTGAGAACAAAAGGTAATGTATTCAATACTTATTTCACCCGCTGTATATGCTCAGGTTTGTAATTCCCTGCAAACCATGCCTAAACAAACTACTTGTCTTAAATTTTGATACAGAGTTTTATTTTATCACTTCGGGGTAGGTACGCGAGCCGAATTTCCCCACTACGCTTTATCTGTAGAGTGGTAAAGGGATCCTCCATAGGGAGAGACTAGTTGGCACTTCAGCACTGCGTTGTTATCCATTTGTAGATGGGCCTGGGTTTAATTGCATGTCCCCCGACAGTAAAATCAGAATCAAGAGAACACTGAAACCATGCAAATTGCGTCTTCCCTGGTCATCCCGCTTTCTTGGCGTGCCCCGACGAGCGAACTTAAATTGTTTAGATGGCAATGCTGTTTTTCTTGCTCTGCGTGCCGCGACGGGGGTGATCAGATTGTTTGGTGATCGAGTAGATGGCAAGGTATCCATATCCGAAAAAGTTAAATTTTAGTATTCCATTCTTGTTTACTGACCCACCTACCAGACCGGAGACCACAGTTTCGAATCCCGCTCGGAGTGGTTTGAGTAGGACTGGTTACATTTGGTGCCATTGACTTGGATGGGAGTGAGGTTTAAGGGGGTAACAGACCTTGACCAGTAAGAGCTGTGCTGGTAAACCTCACTCCCTTGGTCTCAAGAGTCGAGCTAGCGGCTGTGGTCTTTAACGTCTTTGTTAGGCCGCCTACCTTGGTGTGGGTTGAGTAGGACCGGTTACATTAGAACAACAGGCTTTTATTTCATAAAAAGAAACCAAAACACAAAGAAAATGTATTATTTGGAGCGGTGTTAAGGGTAGATTTTAGGGTAGCGCTGCGGGACCACTGGCCCGACAGTGGAAACGCAATTTGATTTTGGCCTCAGTGCTTGAGGACTAAGGCTATTGTCCCCGTTTGACATGTTGTTAGCCCTGGCCCGACATTGGAAAAGCGGCTTATGACATTGTTATTACAACTCTCGAGCTTATCTGCTATTTGTATCACAGCCACAATCCTTCAGAGGCTGGATTCCAGTTTCAGATATTGGCAGCAGTTTGTCTGCATTATCAAGACCAAACTATGCTCAGTTTCTGTTTTCAGAGGCATTTCATCAAACAAAACATTGCAGAACTTCAGTGTTTTGGAAACATGTTGTATGTTAGAAGCATACACCCCATGACATCTATTTAAATGTACTATTTCGTGCAAATAGTACATTTAAATAGCTATGCAAAGTTGGAACTGCCAAGAGACACTCGTAAAGAGTAAAACGTAAATGCTTCATACATAGTTCATACAACAACACCCAGACCAAGAAATTATTGTAATGATTTTGTTTTTAGTACTTGACTTACTATGCATCACCTCTTGCAATGCTAATAATACATAATAAAGAACACAACTTAATATTTTACTAAAATGAATTTAATATGCATCAATTTATTTTTAAGGAGTTCAAATTATTTATAAAAGGATCTATATGTAGAGAGAAGACCAATATGGTTAACTCAATGCAGTTAAATCACTCACCTAACGACAAGATCATGGGCATCAATGAGAGCACCATAGTGGGATCCTTTGAGGTTCCCAGAATTCCCCACTACAGCACAGGTTCTGCAGCGGCCTGGGCCAGCATCAGAGTAATCTTCTTCATTTGGGAAGATGCCAAATAATATCTCGGCTATTGCTTTGTAGTTCACTCTACTCTTATATTGCAGCTTCTGTTCAAAAATTATGGAAGAACATACATGATTATCAGAGCTGTCTTAATCTAATGGATTCCAGTGGTACAATCAAATAGATTTTCTTCTTCAAGGTAATTTAAAATGAATGTCATTAATGATATTGCATAGAGAATCCAACATTGTGGCAATTTTGGGCGAGGCACTTACTTGCCACCACCAATACAGGGTGTTGCTGAGTTTGCTGTTTTTCTTAGTCAGTAAGGGTTGGGTGTAGGGGTCATAGTGCTGTTGGAACCAGGTGTCATGAGTGAGGTCTAGCACACACTGACCACATGCACATGCTCCAAAGATATGTCTTAGTACAGAAGGTCGAGAGATTATAAATAGACAGATGATCACACTCACACTTAAGGTGATGTATCGAGCTCTTTTAGTGGCAAAGCACAGCATCTTTTACTTATCTCTTGAGCCCTTGAACAAGAAAAGTATTTTAGTAAAAATAAAGTAAACTTAGTAAAAGGTTTTTATATTATATTCTTTATTTTTTATCAAAGTATCTGAATTACACTAATAACTCTGCCCCAGACATGGTTAAATAGCAAGATTGATTAAACTTAATATTTAAATCAGTTAAAGTTAAATTTGTAACATCATTTCACAAATTGTAGTTCACCTGATCAAACCAAGATAGCAACATCCACATTAAAAATATAACAAGCATTAATTATTGAATTAACTTGAAACACCAGTCAGATTTAATTAATTAATTAAAGCGACTT
This sequence comes from Phoxinus phoxinus, assembly GCF_949152265.1. NCBI lineage: Eukaryota > Metazoa > Chordata > Actinopteri > Cypriniformes > Leuciscidae > Phoxinus > Phoxinus phoxinus. The sequence continues at coordinate 20,432,995 of NC_136894.1, read as the reverse complement.
TTACTTGTAATAACCATCTTGTAATAAGCCTGAACAGCTTTTTATCAGAATCCCTACTCTCTGATTTACTTGATGTAAATAAAGCTTTGAGTTTCAACCCACCTGTGCAGATGCAGATGCAGAGAGCAGAAGGATGTATGTGTATCAAGTCTTTGTTTATTCATTCATCTTTCTTCCAACAGCACAGATTATAGCTCATCAATGAGTCCTGAAGTTAAGGTAGTTAATGGTCGAACGTGTGTGTAAGTGTGACTGCGTGTGTCTGCCTTTACACAGCAATGAAAATATTTGAATAACTACAAATAAGCCTGGCTGAATCCTGTATGTTTCTTTGTTTTCAACCAGACTTCCAATCTTTGTCACATAGAAATTCACTTGACAGTAAAGCATTGATTTTGAGCTAGGGTGCAGTAAATTTACTCTTAATAAATTATGTTATTATTTAGGCTACTCTCCCTCATGTTGTTACATCTCTTAGCTACGGTCCCCTTAACTATCAGGAGACGGCAGCCTCATTCCTCACTGCCACTATTAACTTTACAGCATGTTTAACCACCATTAACTGCCACCATGTTATTCCCAGATTCATTTCCCAGAACTCCCAGCTCATTATTAATTTATCTGTTGCAGCTGTGTCCGGTTCCCGGTCTATTTAAATGCCTTTTGCCCTGTATTCATTTGGTTTCTTTTGGTTTGTATTCGCTGTCAGCATTTCGAGCAGGTCCTGTGTTCCTTTATCTCTGAGTCTTGGATTTCTCGTTTCTGTTAGCTCTCCGTGGATTGTATGTGTGTTTTGACTGATTACCTTTGCTTGACCCTCTGCCTGGTATGGACTATGACTTTGGATAAACTCTCTAAGTGTATAGCATAAATGTTTTGTACAGTTTGTAAACTTGTCAAATAAATTTAAATTCCAACCTTTTTGGTTGTCCTTTGACTTCTGTACAGACCAAAAAAAAAAAAAAAGACACTTCTCATTTCTCAAATTATCTTTTATGTTCCACAGAAGAAAGAAATACAGGATTGGAATGGTGCCGAGTAAACAGACATTTTTCATTTTTGGGTTAACAATTCCTTTAAGAACAATAACATTTATAGTTAAAACATCATTGATATATTAAAATATGACACTGATAGTTGTCTTTAAGCAGGCTCAGCAGGTCTGGAGACAGAGAGAAGGCAGACAGCAATCTGGAGAGTGAGGTCACTGAACATCTAGAGCAAGAGGAGAAAAGAGATGTGGCTGCTGAGAGTGAGGCTGAGTGTAACTGAGGCAGAGTGTGAGCGATAGTGTTATATTCTGGTCTTTAAACTCACAGACTCCAGAATATCTTGTTTAACATTCAACGGGTGGTGGTTTATTAAGCAATAAGTTTGAACACGTACATAGAGAATTAACGGTGCAACAGCATAAGATGCGAGCCTCTGCGTGCAACCTACTAAACGGTCCATGTTGCGACCACACTATTACCAAGGATCGCATCATAGCACATTCTCACATGCTAAACAATTACAATTGTTACAGAAAGGAGTCCTGTGCATCTACAAACACTTCATCTGAACTGTCAGGTTTTTAATGTAAAATTGTCAGTCATTATGGGCCATACGTTTAGGCTGATTGAGATGAGAATACTCCGCTTTAGCTCTTTTTGTTTTTCCATAAACATTTTTGGTACTACATGTAGCCTATTTATGCTGTGAACTGAGTTAATCCAAACTACAGTACAGATAAGGTATGTAGATACACATGAAGTACACTTAAGTACATTCTTGATACACTTTATTTTACGTAGCTTATCCCTGTGTAATGTTATGTAATTGCAATGTAATTAGGAAGCTACTACATGTATTTATGCTGTGAACTAGTGAGTTAATCCAAACTACAGTACAGATGGATAAGGTATGTAGATACACATGAAGTACACTTAAGTACAGTCTTGATACACTTTTTGTTACATTGTGTAGTACTAAGTACTTTCTTATATAATTACATTGTACCAAGTCGGTAACACATATGTAACTGACCCGGCTTGTTACATATGTGTAACAGTAGCTGCCTATTACATGTGTGTAATTACAATGTGTAAGTACAGGCTGTTCCATAGCTTAATTACATGTTAAGTACATGTAGTTACATGTTATTACAACATCTACTACTAAGTACTTAATTATGTAATTACTCTGTATCACGGGCACCGTAAAATAAAGTGTTACCAAATATGTATTATCATGTTAAACTTTGGTTAGTCGTTCAAACCTTTATCTAAATCTCTCACTGTTGGTCGCGCATATATGTTTTGTAGTTATTTAAAACTTTTCCACACTTCGAAAATCTACCAGAAATAATAGACCATCCGGAGATTTTTGACATACTCTTTTCAACATACTATGCTTTGGGACACACTTATTCTAATCACACATACTATTTAGGATGAATAGCATAGACATGGGATGAAGGGTGGGTCTCTGTGGAACTAAAGCGTCAGTTTCTAAATGTGTGGGTGTTTTCAAACTGCTGGGTGTTTATAAATCATGAAATTAAAATGATGCTCTTCACCCTACCCCACCCCTAAACCCTATACCCTCACTGTGACATGGGGAAGCGGTTGAAAACGCCCCTCTGTTTATGGCCTTGCCCACTGATCTGGTAACTCTTCCCTCTGGTAACTGCAGAGACCTAATACTTGTTCAAAACAGAGGGTAAAATTCAGGGTAGGAAAAGGGCCTTTTATTTCGACATTGACACTTTATGATGTAAAAAATCAAATAAATGCACCCCAGGAAACATTATGAAACAATAAAACGATGCAGTTCGACCCCTTTAAATAAAGATATAAAGTTAGGAAGCTTAACTTTGCCCTTAGCAAAATCTATTTGCTCTGGAACAAGTAGATTATTAAGGCCAATGATTGCCGGTTTGATATACCCAAAATGTTATCTTGTTTAACCACTAAAAGAACCAGCTGCAAATTCCCAAAGGACTGGCCGAGATAAAGCTGATCTCGGCGGGTACATGAGCAAAATCCTTAGGCTATGAGTTTATTCAACTATTTGTAGGCCTATGTAAAATACAGGACAAATCGTGTCCCAAGTTGATTTTATATGGGACGTTTTATCTCCCATTCAAACGAGTAGAGGCTGCCTAATGCAATCCATGTCCATCGTTGATTACAGACCTATTCAAAAACACCAAACAACCTTCACTCGATGTTAAGTTTTTAAAAAAACTGATAGAAAAGTAGCGTTGCTCATTTCGACATTCTCGCAACTAAAATGGAATTTTTTGGAGTTTGTTTTTGACAACAAAATGTACAATGTACACTGCCCACTTGATGCAGGTTACTGCATGCCTGTGTTCATTGCGGGCGGTGCCAGGGGTGTGGATCTATAAATATAACAGATCTCTGCTGTTCACATCAGTGTGACTAGAGTTTAACGGTCTTCTTCTACTTGAACTCAGAAACAGCAAGAAACATGAACAAAATAACTTTCGGCTTCTTTGCAGTCTGTCTGTATTTCACAGTTGGTAAGTTTTTTTTTTTTTTCACGTTGTGAATTTGGCTTCTAATAGCAACTATATAATTGCAGTAGATATTTGTTATACTTGTAATACGTTATTTATAATATTTAGGTATAATATTTGTTAGGTTATTTCTGGTCGGTTTATTTTAGTGACGAATGAGCTAGACTACTTTCATTCCACATCAATTCAGTCATTGTGGAATATGGGATCCGTGAGTCACGTACATAATACTGTGGTTTATGAATCATTCTTATTGCTTTCAGTGATTTGAGTCTACACCAATCTTCCAAAAAGAAATACTCTGGATTTTTACAACTTTTTATCTTCTATAATAGCTAGCTAATGCAGTTTGTAACAGAAAGTATTGTAAAGTCTGATTTAGCCTATTCTTGCCCATTTGTCGATGTGTGCTTGTTTTTGAGGGAGAGAAAGAGACAAGGTTAGCTTAAGGCATAGAGACCAGTTTACACTAGTGATGGGTCCGTCATGAACACCAAAAACTTGTCAGAACTTGCCCAGTAAAGAACCACTCGGTTTGGCTTTGGACCAATATAACATCTGTCATAGCCTATATTATTATTTTGTATAGTAGAGTGGAAGTTTCATGAGAGAAAATAGAAAAGAGCACATAATTTCTTTTTAGTTTATAGCTTTTAAAACTTGGATCGGAACTATACCGTTATCCGGACCACACGTGTGTCTTTTAGTCCCGTATAGTCCGTATAGTCATCCCTGATTGGTCTTAAACCCAGTGACGGGTAGGTTTAGGGGCGGGGTTAGGGGTAGGCCATCGTGTGGTCCGGAATCCCGGATAACCGTATACCCTTCATGTTAGATTATGTACTCTCACTTTATTTTTTGATTTTGGTGCCTATACTTCTTTTCTTGACTGAAATGTGACTGAAAAGAACTCGGAAGGTGGCAAAAAAAAATCTGATTTAATAGCAATTCCATAATAGCAATGCCATAGAAGAACCATTTTGGGTTAATCGGGTTAACTGTTCTTTAGTTCTAAAAAGAAACATTATTTTTCTTTGTGTGAAGATCATTAATAATCTGAAGAATTTTTTACCCCTAATGTTTATTTTTATTTTTTATGCTCTGGAAAAAATTCCATGGATATTAATTATTCATATAACCATAGGTGCCAATAAAGAACATTTACTGTTAACAGTGAGGTTCATAGAGAATATATATATATATATATTTTTTTTTTTTTTTTTTTTTTGCTGTTTAATGTTCATCTTTAAAAAGTCAGCAAGAAATCAGAATTGGGTACAAAGAGGTGATTATTCTCAACCATTAAACATCAAAACTGAAAAGCATAATTTGGTCCACCAATGGCATAACCATTGGCTTATATTACCTAATCTTTAACATTTTTCACATTGTCTATGTGACATACGGCATACGGCCTTAATGGCGGGGAGGGGAGGGGAGGAGGTCTAGGGGGGGCTCTTTAACATTTTGAGTTAACAAAAATGTTAAAGGTTAGGTCATCTAAGCCAATGGTAATGAAATGCTAAGAAATGCAACAATAATACAAAAAAAGTCCCCATTATATTACAATTTCGATCTGACAAAGAGCTTCATTATGTTAATAGCCAGTAGGTGGCGAAATTAGTGGAGCTTAAGGAGGAGGAGCAAGGCGTAAGCTCCACCAATTTGCTCTGCAGTGAGCAGCCTCTCCTATTTTCCAGCCCAGTCCTCTCCTATTTTCCAGCCCAGTCATCATGAAGAAGACTTTTTTAATAATAATATAGTTATAGTCTACTTAATAAGTATATAATTACCAAGAAAATGTTTGAATCGCTTTTCCAATTCAATCAGGATTATAAAATATATTTTATTCCATAATAATTTGTTTCATTGATTATTAATAAACATATATAATAAAGATGTAATTATATATTCAGCAAATTAAGTACTGTATATAGCTATACTGTATAACTATACTGAACCTATACTGGTCCTCAACCTTTTGTACCCCCCTCCTCTCCAAATCAATACTGCCGTAGGCCTACTACAAAAACGTACTTTGCAAAAATGTCACCAAAGACATTCATCAGGCTACAACTTAAATGAAGCACAAGTCAACGTGTCATACCAAACAAGACCACAGGGGGATGCCAAAGGACTGCACACAGAAATATAAAGTCTCAGCGATCTGAAGGCGGGTCGATGTCATCAGCGAATTCCTCTGTCAGAACAAGCAAGCGTTTGGGGCGTCTGATGCCCATGTCTAGCCTACATAAACAGAGGCGTATTTAAACATCCTCAAAAACTTCACATTAATTCTGCCAACTACGCGAATTTATAGAACTGTGTTCATGCAGAAAAACGATGTAGGCTAACGATCAGTGAGCCGAGAGCGCACACGATTTGTTTGCGCATAACAACGGACTCTTACGACTCCTGTATGTCACTGTAATCGCCTTTACCTTCATTGGCCATCCATCAAAACTTGTTTTAGCCACCACACTGGTTTTCTTTATCCAACTGAGAGATGCAATGAGAAACTGCATTGGGTGTTTTTTTGTTAAATGTAGGCTAGGCTACTATAACGTAGGCTATTAATACTAAAATGATTGAATTATAATGATTTATGATTAACTCATAAATTCAGCGCCTGATGCTTCTTCTGATAATCTTCGACCTCTGCATGCAACACCTTCAGGTTGCAGCCTGTGGGGACTCACTTTAGATGGATCCGCATTCTTATCTTATGAGCAACAGTTTCACATATTTCAGAGGAGGCTAGAAAAAACTTATGCATTTAAAGCCTTATTTCTCTTTAGGCTATAGTTATTTTTGTATGAATATTAGTTGTTCTAGTGTCACACACTCACTCCAGAATGTAGTACTGTAGGCTACAATGATTTACTCATCCATCAATCGATAGAGTTGCTATGTAAGATAACCAGAACTGAAGACTATCAGTTCCAGTTAATATGTTATTAATGAGAAATGACATCAGGAGTAAACAGAATTTCTGAATTTCCAAGGCAAATTTTCCAAAGCCACTCTGTTGCAATTGTCTAACTGTCCTTTAGCCTGCATTTGTTACAGACAAACACGGGCGACGTTTTACACCATTACAAGACTCTGAGTAATTGTGGAAACCATTTGAATTAGCTTTAAATCTCACCACGAACATATTTTCCATGGCTTTTATTTTCCATATTTAAACTTGGATTCTGACAACATTGTCTCAGCAACTACTATTGGTAACCAAGTGGCTATTTGATTTTGTACTGTATCAGACAACATTCAGTATCAAAGACATATTCTCGTTAACTTCCACCGCACCCGTCAGTGAGACATCTGCTCTAAAGAAGATCAAATGATTGTGTCTGGAAAACAGGTTTAACCGGGATTTAAGAAAAGAGAGACATTTCACACAAAAGAGGGAAGAACTTAGTAATTATCTTGTCACAATCAGGTCTATGCTTGCCCAGATCTTACAAAACCAAAAAATAAATCTGAAACACACCTGAATCTTCATGAATGTTGAAGAAATTATAAATGTGCTTATTTATCTCTGATTATAGTAACTCGTTGTGGAACAAAGTGGTGGTTGAGGATGTTTAATGGCTCAGAAAATAAAAGCTTCTTCACCTTGTTTATCCTGTTGCCTTCTACTTGAATGGTTTTGTTTAATTGGTTCATGTTTCAAAACCATGTTAGTGAACTGTGACTGGGATTAGAACTTAAAAATAACTATTTCAAATATAACATGGATCATTCACATATGATATATGTATCTAATTATTATGTTAGCTTGAGAAAGTGTGTATGGACAAACTTTAATTAGCTAGCCAATAGTTTGGATACAAAATAATCTTCAGAATTAAGATTAATCAGAAAAAAGAAAGAAAAAAAAACTTAAAGGTAAAAATGATTCATTAATATAAATCTATGATATGCCCTCATAGATATGAAGATAAACATGGGTGTGGTAGGGCTGACTATAACTTGTTCCCTAATAGGTTTTAACTACCACCCAGGGTGTGACCGAAACCAGCCTGAAACCAGACTTTTTTCTTTCTTTTCATATTTAGTTTCTCTCTCTCTCTCTGTGTGTGTGTGTGTGTGTGTGTGTGTGTGTGTGTGTGTGTGTGTGTGTGTGTGTGTGTGTGTGTGTGTGTGTGTGTGTGTGTGTGTGTGTGTGTGTGTGTGTGTGTGTGTGTGTGTGTGTGTGTGTGTGTGTGTGTGTAAATTTGTACATATGTTCCCGATATTAAAGTATAACCTTAAAATGTTATCTCATTAAATAATAAACATTCTGTCAACATTTACTCAATCCATGGGTTACAAAGGGAGACAATTAGAATAAGTAGGCCTATATTTTTTTCATATTTGGGTGAACTATTATTGTTGATAAACTGTTTCAACTGCATGTTTAAGTTCATGTGCATGCAATTCTTCACCCCCCTGTTGCTGTGAATGACCTCATTTAGCACACATGTGTATTGTAGTAAAGAAACCAGACCAGAACAGCAGGGTTTTATAGTAATTTTCAAGAGTTTCTTCTTGTTGCGTGAATTCTTTAGGTGCTTCACATGACTCGCACCAGAACACAAACACAGAACACCTGATCTGAGCACACAATTAGAGAAGAAAGGGTTGAGAAATGTTGACAATTTTACTTATGTTGCTGTGCGGGAAATCAAATCTGCAAAATGGTGCAATGGCACTCTTACCTTATACCTTTCCAGCAAAACAAGACATTTAGAAAACTGTTTATTACTTTTTATGCTAGACAAACTTCTATGCTTTAAATTTTTTTTTTTAATAAATTCCATGTCACTAACAGCTTAATTTTTTTTTCCGTGAATCTGTTCTCTCTCAGGTCAGGCCCTGCAGTGTTATAACTGTGACTTGGGTTTGTGGAATCTTTGCTACACAACCAAAAAGCCGTGTGCTGAAAATCAGCAGTGCTTCAATGGATTGGGGGAAGCTGGTAAGTTTATTCTGTTCTAAAGCCATTGAACACCCTTTTCCCAATTAGGTCATAAGGTATGAGAAACCAAACTTTAAGGACATACATTTTCATTAAACAGTTATTATTTTTGCATCTCATTAAAACGTAATATATAATACTCTAAAACTGAATAATTTATTGTTATAATTTATATATGAAGAACATTTTTATGTTAGCATATATATTTTTTCTGTTCTCAGACATTTTTTTCATTAAATTATATTTTTAAGCTTAATCTGTGTTTTCTTGCATTTCAATTTCAGCTAATCTTTTGAAATACCAGACGAAAGGATGTCTCGATCTGGCCAAATGCAATAAAACTGAGACGACGAATTTGCCGGGCAGCTCAGAAACAACCGTATTAGAAGTTACAAAGACATGCTGTTCTACTGACCTGTGTAACTCAGCTCTGGGTCAATTTCACTTCTCTGTTGTCAGCATGGCCTTCACTACAATCTCCTCTGTGTTCATGGTTAAAATCCTCATTTGAGGAGGATTATATCAGCTCACTCACACAAACACACAACATGTAACAAATAGGTATACACAACATCACTGAGCAAATCATGCATATTATGCTACCAAAATAAATGTATTATCCCCTGTTGAGAAATAGTTAAGGTTTTAATTTAAGGCATTATTAGAATTAACACTTAAAATAGGTTACCTACTTGAATTTGAATAGCTGTCAATCATAAATATTTTTTTTTACTTGATTACCAGTAGTGATCATTTTAACATACCATCGAGTTAACTTAGGCTACTTAAAATACTTTTTCTACAAATAAACCAGGCAGATATTAATTTAATAATCAGAAATGAAGAGCGTTCTTGATACAGACAAACACTTCACACAACTAACATCCATTAAAACCAGCAATACATTTGGTACCAATATAATGCATATTATTACATAGGTACACATGGTTGTATTGGTAAACACACACACACACACACACACACACGCACGCACGCACGCACACACACACACACACACACACACACAGTCTGCATGCAGTCGAACAGACTGCTTTACTCTTCTTTGGGGCGTTTGAGTAATAAAACTCTTGTTAAATAAAACTTTAATTTGTTGATAGCAAATGCTGTGTATTTTTATGATTTTATTTCTCCTGATGTCTCATCAGTTATCTTGTATTCTTATAAAATTTGTAACGCTGTCAACATGTGTTGTTCAGTTGTTTGTTCGTTTTTTGGTAAAGCTGATATCCTTGGAATACATGAGTGTAAAGAGCATGAATTAGAGGGGGAGAAATCTTTTGGAGGGGTGCCATCATAGAATGAAGCACAAGCACGCATGAGGTGATGTCAGCTAGCACGGATCAGGTGCTGGACCCTCCTTTAACAAACTGTCTGTTTTAGTTGCCAATGCCACTGCAAATATACAATAAAATATGGAATAAATGAGTTTAACTTTAGCATTTTGTTATTGATGTCAGTGTCATTCTTGAGCTTCAGAGTGACCAGATGAGCCAGATGAGATGCTGAACAACCAGTAAAATACTACTACTAATTTTAATAATAATAATAATAATAAAGTACTTTTTATTAAATCCCTTCATTTCAAAATGGTGAACTTCAGTCCCTTTCAGGACACATAGATTTTCCATTACAAATAATTAAAAAAGAGTGTAATTTCAGTCCCTGTTGTAATCACTCTGACATGCATATTTGTAGAGCTGTCTATAAGGATGCCAGTAGACGTGGATATTGCATACAGGTGACTCACACGCGTACACTGTGTGTGCGGGCGTTGCCTTCTGACGTCATCACAGAATAAATTAAATGCTTATACTTTAGAAAGACGAACACAATAAAGATGCAGTTATCTCAGTTCTGTTAAGGCTGGTTCACACGGCAGGATAATTAGGCAGATTTTAGCCCCGATTCACCCCTTCTGACAATCTTAAGGATGCTCCGATTATCGTAAAATAATCTGATCAGATATTCCTGCCCGTGTGTGGTGTGTTAAGACTGCTCTCGTCTGTTCGGAAGGACGTCGGGACCGCTCCGATCTCAAATCGGGGATATCCAACATGTTGGATTTTTTTGGCCAGATTTCTCCTCGTGTGTGGTGTCCCCCGGGGACAAACGAGCACGTAGCCTCTTGGCTGTGGCGTGTAGCCAATCAGAAAGCGAGGTGACGAGGCAGCGAGGAAGCACCGGCAAAAATCAAAACAGCCGGCGGCATGGCGCACCAGAAAGTCCGGTGGACGTCGGAGATTGAGGATAACGGGGTTTTTTTGGGTTAAAAACAAACTACAAACTATCGCCACTGCATCGTCTTCGTCCACCATGATTGTTTACTCTGAAGTCACGTTTGATCTCGAGGGATTTTGCGAGATTTCCCGTCTGACCTGGGAATGCTCGGGAGTCAAATCGGTTTTTGTGTGATGTGTTGATTTTGCCGTGTGGTTGCGCACCACACACTGTACGACCAAAACTGTTAGACCCGCGTTTTTTATCGCCGTGTGTGGGGTCTCTCAGGTTTGGAAAATCGGCCGATATTTTATTTATATCTAATTAATAAAAATGAGGCAACAGATTACAAGCAATATTATTAATTAAATTTAACAAATTAGAATTGAGTAATAATGAATCAAATTAATTCCTTAAATGTTAACCATTTAAAATGAGTAAAAATTACAAAATATATGTTATTGCCAACATTGAAGACACCTGATGTTTACAAGCAGAATCACTGAAGGAGAAAACCATAATTAAAGTCACCATTATGTAGATCAGTGTGTGTTTTAGTTGGGCTCTTCACCCTTAAATTATTAACTTTAAGTTTTGTTTGGCTGCTGTATGAATTACAACAGCCAGATGAACAAATAGAAAAGGTGATCTGATGGTATTGGTTGTGTTTTGACAATCATTATTTCACAATCCTTTACCCTGAATCACTGAACTCACATAGGTTCCTATATATGAGTTAGGTTAACTTTATTAACTATAGTAGTACTGGCCTTGTACACCATAATATTATTAACTTTTACAATGTAATCCAAATAATTTCTAAAAAGTTTCTCTTGTACAACAAAGACACACACAGACATCAATAATCAGCCTGTGAATCTCAACAATGGTGACATTTATAAAGCATGTTGCAGTGCATTCTGCATTCAAAACTCATTCATGGCTCCCATCATGCATTGCTGCATGAATAAATAATGAGCTTATGATCAGAGGTGATCTATTTGTCACCATTGCTGAGATTCATACGCTAAATCTTGATGTCTGTGTGTGCTTAAAAAAAATGTATATATATTTTTTATTTGTATTTTTATTGATTGGATCATTTGATTTTCATTGAAAAGGCTAAAAATATTATGCAACTAAAACTAATAAAATAAACCTAACTCATAAATTGGAATTTATATGAGTTCAGTGATTCAGGTTAAATGATTGTGAAATAATGATAATGTTAATACACAACCAACACCATCAGATCACCGTTTCTATTTGTTCATCTGACCTGTTATAACTCATGTACAGCAGCCATACAAAACTTAAAGTAATAATTTAAGGGTGAAGAGCCCAACTAAAACATTCACTGATCTCCATAATGGTGACTTTAATTATGGTTTTCTCCTTCAGTGATTCTGCTTGTTAATATTTTGTCATTTTTACTCATTTTAAATGGTTAACATTTAAGGAATGAATTTGATTAATTATTACTCAATTCTAATTTGTTAAATTTAATTAATAATATTGCTTGTAATCTGTTGCCTCATTTTTATTAATTAGATATAAATAAAATCTATGTTTTCATTTTTACAGTGCGTGTAGCAGGGACAAGGAGAGGTGATGATCTTTTATCAAGAAGTCTTTTTTTCCATGAACATAGAAACACAAGGATAATCCAAACAGGAAACCAATGGTAATAATCCAAACAAGAAGACACAGGAGACGCAACAGCTTTACAACAAGTGTGTAAAGACAACAACCAACAACTAACACAACGGTATAAATGCACTTGTTAACAAAAGGGATAATGAGGAAAAGGAGAGTGTTAACAAGAGTAACCATAGAAACCAGGTAAAACAGGAAATTAAAACACAGGCACAGCAACAAGAGTAACTATAGAGATTACTATACAGGCCAGAAAACTACCTACACCTATTAAGTAGAACAGTTTAGCAATAAACTATAAAAACCCAGCAATGCCTACAAAAACCCTAGCAACACCTAACAAGAGCACAAACGCACATCTGCACTATTAAGGCCATTTCACACCGTACAGACAAACGCCGACAAACACGTTTGTTGGGTTTTGTTGGATCACCGTAACTCCGCCCCATCTCATGGGTATATAAGGAAGTACACTGGCAACATGTAGATATGTTTTTGCTTCGAAGCCAAGAGCATTCTTCACTCCACAGCCATATATCATCTTTCCAATCTTCGAGACGAGCAGCTCTCCAGTCTGTGTTGGTGTGACGGCGCATTCCAGCGAGTTTCACATTCCTGCCTTCTGATCTGTGAGCAGTGGTCTGCAACAGCGTGTATGTTTCTCTCCGGGCGCTTCATTACAGCTTCTGAGTTTTTTCCTCTCACAAAAGAGCTTGCACGTGGCCCGTCTTTTTAAAGACGTTTAGCCCGTGTATTTATGGGTGCGATAGTCAGATTAATTCTACTGATGGGCAGAGAGTCCCCTCATCCACACACCAATTTATTTCCTCCATGTGAGGGGATACTTTGGCTGGTGGCCAGGGTGACCTGAGGCTGTTGCTGTGGGAAAACACTGATGATTTCTCCTCGGTCCACACACCCCTCTTTCACATTGCAACCTGTGAGGTTTCCGAGTGAGATCGCTGACCAGTCCCCGGCCAATTCCTTTCTTCCGGGAAGTGCATGAAGAGGTCATGAGATTGTGGAAGTCTCCCTTGATTTCCCGCGACTGCTCAACGGCCTCTTCCCCCTTCTCTGCCCTCGAAGAGGTTGCCACCGAGGGCGCCCTCCTGGAGGGCAGGAAGGCGTCTCCAGCCCCACGCCCCGCTAAACGCCAGGCTAAGCGGCACTCAGAGATGGCAATCAGTTCTTTCCAGGAGATAGTAGCAGGGCCACTCCTTCCCCCGGTGGAGGGCCGGAGGAGAATCTTTTGTTCTCCACATAATGTGGTTAAAGAAAGAACTGACACACCAATCTCTGAGCACACTCACCACTCTCGTCCCGCTCTGTCGCCAGACCCCCGTGAAACACTGGTCCTTCCCTGGCCTCCTCTGTCAGGACGCGGCAAATGACCGTGCCCCACACCGGGTTGCTATGCCGCCCACGTCTGGGCCGGTTATTCCGCCTTGCTGCACCACCGAGGGGACGCCTGTGGTTCACATGACCCTGCTGGCACAGTTCTTGGGAGCCTGACTAGAGCTTCCCAACCTGTCCCGCTGGGTCGCCCGAACCATCAGGCTCGGCTATGCGATTCAGTTCACACGGTCTCCTCCCTGCTTCAGGAGAGTCCGCTTCACTATGGTCGGTGGCTATGCTCCTGTCATGAGAGCGGAGGTCGTCCACCCTACTGGCGAAGGGTGCGGTCGAGACTGCCCCTCCAGCCAAAATTAAGTCCAGCTTCTACAGCACCTTCTTCATAGTTCCTGAGAAATACGGTGGGTTACGACCAATCCTCGACCTGCGCATCTTAAACCGGTCATTTCACAGGCTACCGTTCAAGATGCTCACGGCCAAACGCATTTTCGAATATGTGCGGCCACAGGATTGGTTTGCAGCCATCGACCTGAAGGATGCTTACTTCCATGTCTCCATTCTTCCTCGACACAAACCGTTCCTAAGGTTTGCTTTCGAGGGGCGGGCATACCAGTATGCGGTTCTCCCATTCTGGCTAGCCCTGTCTCCTCGCGTCTTCACGAAGGTCGTCGAGGCAGCTCTTGTGCCGCTACGGCTACACGGGGTTCTCACCCTGAACTATCTCGACGACTGGCTGATCCTAGCTCACTCTCGAGACCAGGTTTGCGAACACAGGGACCTTGTGCTCTGGCACCTAGCTCGTCTGGGCCTTCGGGTCAACTGGGAGAAGAGCAAACTTTGCCCTGTGCAGAGGATCTCTTTTCTCGGTATGGAAATCGATTCGGTCGCCATGTGTGTGCAGCTTACAAGCGAACGCACGCAGTCACTGCTGACTTACCTGAGACAGTTCGAGGGCAAGAGTGCGTTTCCACTGAAGTTATTTCAGAGGCTCCTGGGGCATATGGCATCCACAGCAACGCCGCTCGTATTGCTTCATATGAGACCGCTTCAGCTCTGGCTTTGCGACCGAGTCCCGAGGTGGGCATGGCATCATGGCACACTCCGAGTACCAGTTACTCCGACCTGCCATCAGACCTTTACCCCGTGGACGAACCTCAGCTTTCTACGGGCCGGAGTGCCCTTACAACGAGTTTCCAGGCATGTTGTTGTCTCAACAGATGCGTCCACCACAGGCTGGGGCGCCATGTGCAATGGACATGCTGCCGTGGGCTCCTGGACAGGACCCCAGCGCCTTTGGCATGTCAATTGCCTCGAGTTGTTGGCTGTACGTCTCACTCTGCACCGCTTCCATGCGCTGCTCAAGAACCAGCACGTACTAGTCCAATCAGACAATACCACGACAGTAGCGTACATAAACCGACAAGGTGGTCTACACTCCCGCCGTATGTCGCAACTCGCCCGCCACCTCCTCTAATGGAGTCAGAAGCATCTGAGGTCACTTCTAGCCATTTATATCCCGGGAGACCTAAACTGTGCAGCCGACGAGCTCTCATGGCTTCAGCCTCTCTCTGGAGAATGGATACTCCATCCCCAGTCGGTTCAGCTGATTTGGGATCAGTTCGGGGATGCACAGGTAGACCTGTTTGCCTCCCAAGACTCGTCCCATTGCGACCTGTTTTATTCCCTGACCTAGGGCACGCTCGGCACGGATGCACTGGCGCACAGTCTGGCACCCTATGGCACCCTCGTCCCGATCTTTGGAACCTCCACGTGTGGCTCCTGGAGGGGACAGGGTAGGTTTGAGTACCCTACCACCAGCGGTGGTAGCTACCATCACTTCTGCTAGAGCATCGTCCATGTTTCCTTCCTGCAAGATGGGTTTGAGCGAAAGCTGTCTCCCTCCACCCTGAAAGTGTATGTTGCCTCTACGCCGCACATCATGACGCAGTTGAGGGTAAGTCCGTGGGAAAGCACGACCTGATCATCAGGTTCCCCAGTGGAGCGAGTAGACTGAATCCTCCTCGCCCTCCTCTCGTTCCCTCTTGGGACCTCTCAGTGCTGTTAACTGCCCTGCAGAGTGCTTTGAGCCTCTGCAATCAGTGGAGCTTAAGTTCCTGTCAATTAAAGGAACACTCCGACTTTTTGGGACTTTAGCCTATTCAACGTATCCCCCAGAGTTAGATAAGTCCACACATACCTTTTTCATCTCCGTGCGTGCTATAAGTCTGGTTGACGCACCCACCGCTAGCCTAGCTTAGCACAAAGACTGGATGTAAATGGTTGCAGCTAGCATACTAATCCAAATAAGTGAGAACTATATTCTCTGAAGGCGAAGCACTGATACTTGGGCGGAGTGATAACCGCAGCACCTGAGACGCGCCGTGGTGAGGAGCAGAGAGTTCGTTCAGAGCGCGTCTTAGGTGCTGCGGTTATCACTCCGCCCAAGTAGCAGTGCTTCGCCTTCAGAGAATATAGTTCCCAGTATTTATACGGTTAAAATATGTCTGTGTCTCTCATGTGACTTTGTTTTTTGTACACTCTGTGACTATACAAATCACAACATGTAAATAGGAAAATGTTTGCGTTATTTTGTCACTTATTTGGATTAGTATGCTCCATGGGCGTAGGTTTAGGGGGGGACGCTAGGTACTAGTCCCAATCAATATTTTATAATGACAAAATTGTCCCCACCAATATTTACTCCTTTTTCCTGCATAGAGAATTGCGCCGCTGTGATATTACATGCGCTTCCTGAGGGCTGAGGCACACGCGCGCGGTCTCTTGCTCTCTCTCCCTCTCTGCCATGCACGTACTACGTGGTTTGGAGCACAGTCTCTGTCTCGCGGGCGCGCTCGCTCTAGATTCCGTGAGATTTTAACTAATTCGCGGCCATCAGTGAGCCGCTATCAATATGCGGGAGACTCCCGGGATGTCTGTATTTCTATACTGAAATAATATCGGCATTATAATTATTGATTTTCATTAGGCAATTTTTTTGGTGCCCCCTCAGCTCTTGGTGCCCTATACGCACAGCGCGTGATGTGTGTGATGGGAGTGGTGGCGCTGAGCATACATTTAATAAAATTAGGGGGAAATGCCCTTCATAAAGGTAAAACATTTTTATTCTGATAAGATTGTTTTCCAACAGTGACGTAATGAAACATTGACCATTTAAGTTTGAAGAGAGTAAAGCCTCGTAGGCTATTAAAGAAATGTAATTTTGCCAAAAGAAGAACTTTTATTTTAAATAAATGTTATTTTTAAATCACCCTACTACAGTGTGACATTTTACCATATTATCATGCTTAACACTGATCATTTTAATAATTGTAATGTGATGATCAGATATCTAAATCAGAGAATATCATAGGTTTGGCCGGGTGGATTATTTATTTTTAACAGCAGATTCTGGTGACTCAAAGTGCACCAGATTAATGAATTTATCTTTAAAATGTACAAAATTTTCTTACGGGTGGGCATGCCCCCAGACCCAGGTACCGAGGTCCACCCACAAAAGTACTGTGGAAAACACAGTAGGCAATATGTTGGTATATGAAAAATACAAGTTAAATTTTCTTTTTAATAAAATACATCATCAGAATTTTACCAACTCCGCCTAGTTTTGAGCCAGGAAAAAAACCCTGCTGCAGCTATTGGATCGATTCCGACGGCCAGGACGAAGGAACGGCGTCATTAGATTGGCTGAAAAAATAAGGGGGTGCTGAGACCAAACCTACGCCCTTGCTGCAACCATTTACATCCAGTCTTTGTGCTAAGCTAGGCTAGCGGTGGGTGCGTCAAACAGACTTATAGCACGCACGGAGATGAAAAAGGTATGTATGGACTTATCTAACTCTGGGGGATAAGGTGAATAGGCTAAAGTCCCAAAAAGTCAGAGTGTTCCTTTAAGACAGCGCTCCTGGTTGCATTGGCCTCCATTAAGAGGGTAAGGGACCTGCAGGCATTTCCCGTTGATGAAGCGTGCCGAATTAGGGCTGGCCTATTCTCACGTGATCCTGAGACCCCGGCCTGGATATGTGCCCAAGGTTCCTACCACTCCCTTTCGAGATCAGGTGGTGAACCTGCAAGCGCTGCCCTTGGAGGAGGCAGACCCAGCCTTGACACTGCTCTGTCCAGTACACGCCCTCCGTGCTTATGTAGACAGAACGCAGTGTTTCAGGACCTCAAACCAGCTCTTTGTCTGTTAAGTGGGAAGCTGAAGGGAAAGGCTCTCTCCAAGCAAAGGTTTTTTCTAACTGAATAGTGAACACCATTGCTTTGGCTTACCAGCAGCAAGGTCGACCATGCCCAGAGGTGGGTAGAGTATCCAAAAACTGTACTCAAGTAAAAGTACAAGTACTTATAGAAATATTTACTCAAAGTAAAAGTAAAAGTAACAATCTTAATAGTTACTTGAGTGAGAGTAAAAAAGTATCCAATGAGAAAACTACTCAAGTAGCTAGTTACTAGTTACTTGGGATCATAGCCCTATATATATGACATTGATATATATATATATATATATATAATATATATATATATATATATATATATATATATATATATATATATATATATAAAACATGATATTATTTAGATATTTTTTATTTAAATGACTATTATTATCAGATAGTTAGATAATTAGATCTTTGCCACAAAAACAGAAGAGACAAGCATTATTTCTGCCATCTGTAGCCCGAAAATCATTGCCTGTCCTTTGGTTTGTATAATAGTAACTTATACAACTACAGTTGGATTATTAGACAATATCGAAATATAGTGAATCTACATAGTTTTGCATTTAAAGGCATGTAAATGGAACATTGACACAGAGAAGAAAGAGTTAAAACTCTTCACATGTGCTCGCGCATTCGTTTTCAAGTTGAGTTCGAATGCACGCGACTGCAATACACACACATTACCGCGGGATGGCGGGTGTTCATTTCATACTGTATGTGGACAACGGTAGCTTATTTATTGTATAAAGTAATGTATATGTCCAAAAAAACGGGTAATGTCATACTTTGAAGTAGTGCTATCATATCGTAATAATCTGTTTGGTTGTAAAATGTATTAGCCTACCTGAATGAAATTAAATCGAATATCGTCAGGATATATCGTCCTCAGCATACGAAGATGTTCAAATAATAGAGATCTTCATCGCTGGCAAAAATGATGCATTTGCAGATTTGCTTTCACTTGACTGTAGGCTACTGTAGTAGGTCCACAGCCACTTAATCAACGCTCTTGATGTTCTTAAATCTTCCTGTTACGAGTGTGAATTGAAAGCGCTTCAGACGATTCAGTGCGTGCAGGAATCTGAACAGATCATACAAACTGATTCGCGAACCGATTTAGACATCTGGCAACTTGTTTGATGAAGTCTTTGAACAGAATCGACTCAAAAGAGTGATTCATTTGTGAATTGAGCATCGCTCATGCCCAGAAAAAAGATACAGCGCGCTTGGAACAAACTACGCATTTAACAACACGTATTGCATTCAAATAAAGTAACGAGAGGAACGTCGCTCAACGTAACGAAGTAAAAGTACCGTTTTTTTTATTAGAAATGTACTCGAGTAAAAGTAAAAGTACCCACATTTAAATCTACTCTTAAAAGTACAATTTTCCCCAAAAAATACTCAAGTAAATGTAACGAAGTAAATGTACTTCGTTACTACCCACCTCTGACCATGCCCCCTTAGTGTGAAGGCCCACTCCACCCGGAGTGTGGCTTCCTCTTGGGCTCTAGTGCACGGCGCCTCGCTAGTGCAGCCTGGGTGACACCCAACACATTCGCAAGATTCTACAATCTCCGAGTGGAGCCAGTGTCCTCTCATGTACTCGCTTCAACCAGCCGGTACTAGGATCTGCTCAGGTGTCTTCGCTTGCTCGCCATTCCACTCCACGGACTGGATATGTGCAATACTCTCCTCAGGTGAGCCTCCCTGAGAAGCCCTAAGTTCCTCCAGCACTGTTGACGTCAACCCCTGAGTTATGCCACCGGCAGCTCTCGCAATTGGCTATGGATGACCCACACATGTGTATTGTTCACTGTAAGCCTCTCTGAGCATGTGTCTTTCCCTTGGCAAGCCACCTTGCCACCCCTGGGGTTGAAACATTCCACCCTGCGGGCTGGACACCCCAGTGTTTTTCCATATGCAGCCCCCTCCCAGGTCATATATGTATTCTGTATTCTTGCTTAAAGACCACAGAGAGCACACACACAAGACATGTTGAGACTATGATGTCAAAAGTACCAACTTCAGTACCAACTTCGGTACTGAAATTTTAAAAATGTGACGCTTTGAGGGCTTTTGAGTGGAATCATAAACACCTCTAATTGGCCATTGTGTTCCTGTGCTTATCGGATATATCTATGATTGGCTACAATGATCAATGCACAGGAGAATTTGAGACCACACGGAAATGTTTGAAAGTTTTTTTAAAGCGGGAGCGGGAGCATTTGAAAGCACAAGCAGGTGTCTATCAGCTATTTTGTGTCTAAATAAACACAAAATGAAAGTAAAGTAAACACACACATAATAAAACATAAACAAAACACAACGTAAAATCCAGGCCTGGTCCTCTCTCATACTTCACTGTTAGCTCCTCATTTTATGCTTCAATTGCTCCATAAGAGATACGAGACCGGTGCGTCGTGCATGTGGCGCTCATCAGTAATCAGTGTCACACCACCGGTCTCGCGCCGTTCTCTCACGGCCCTCTGCCTCGTTCTGCTCGCCACAATGTATATTTACGCATCAGAGGTGTTTACGATTCCGCTCAACAGCGCTCAAAACATCACTTTTTTTTTCATTTCAGTACTGACATGGTACCGACGTCTATACTTTTGACAATACTAGTTGAGACTGAATAGACGATTCGATTGCACCCTTTTTAATTTTCCGGAAAAAATACTTTTTCAAACTCCTACTAGGCCGTTACTCCAATTTTCACGAAAATTTAACCAGATCATCGTCAGACCATGCCGACAAAAAAGTAATGGAATACATGTTGATTTGTCAATTTTGTCTTGATGGACAAAACTGTTTTCGTATACCACATCAACAAATTTGATGGCATGATGCCAAAACAACTCTGAGGATGTAATGCTTTAGTATAGACACCAAACTTTGCATGTGTCATTGTCACTTTACTCTGACCACACCACATCAATTTGGTCCGCCTGTTGGTCGGAAGTGATAAACCATTAAATCATATTACTAGTCACCGTGTTTATGATTTTTTCAGCCATTTTGCCTAAAATCATCTTAATATGTCTTTAATTGCTTTTTGTTGCAGTTGGTCTGATACTCCCAGCCATGCTGGTATGACTTATTGTACCTTCTTTGTGTTTGGCCCCTTAATTGTTATTTGCAGCTATATTGTATTCAAGTCAATTCAAGTGACCTTTATTTATATAGCACTTTTTACAATACAGATTGTATCAAAGCAGCTTCACAGTGATAATACAGCAAAGTTTGTGTCTAGAAGGACATTATCCATCGTCCACCTTAAGGCAGATCAATAATATTGTTGAATAATAAATGTCCCCAACTAAGCAAGCCAAAATCCAAGGCCTAAAAAAATCTGATGACCTAAATTATGCAGCCTAAATTAAATTATAGAAGTCTATAATGTGTTTTGTGTATGCTAAGCCAAAGAGATGTGTTTTTAGTCTAGATTTGAACTGACAGAGTGTGTCTGCTTCCCAGACAATATTAGGAAGATTGTTCCAAAGTTTTGGTGCTAAATAGGAAAAGGATCTACCGCCAGCAGTCGATTTTGATATTCTAGGTACAGTGTTGGGAACGTTACTTAAAAAAAGTAATTAGTTATAGTTACTCACTACTTGTTCCAAAAAGTAAGTTAGTAAAGTTAGTAACTGAATTACTCTATAATAAAAGCAACTCGTTACCAGGGAAAGTAACTATTTGCCTTACTGTTAAAAAAAAAAGTTGCTATAATCCAAAGAATTTGGAAAATTTTCTTCTTAGATGGTCAAACTGTGCAGCCTCATTTTGATTACAGCTTTGAACAGAACTATATACAATCTCAGGGCTGTTTTATTTTACATTATTTCTTACAAAGGAACTGCCGGTGTCAAATAATGTTCTGGCATTTGAGTAAGGAGCCAAAATTTTTTTTAAATGTTTTTCAGTCGCAACATGAGCTAGATCACCGTGGTGAGCTCTTACTTCACATTTGCAATATTTGCATAACGCTTTTCTATCAACATTTGGAACACTTCGAATCCACTCCTTTAATCCTTTCTCTGTCTCCCATTCTTTGTGATACTTCTCTCCATACTTTTCCCCATTTACCTGACATTTTAGAATGCTGCTTGTTCATCCACGGACAACCGAACCGACGCTTCTACAACGCTCTCATGTGAGTGACGTGATGGTGCTTGATTTGTGATGTTGAGTCAAAAGCACATGTGATGCGCTTACTCGCGTCTCGCGAGCAGCAGCGGTTGTTGCCAAGTATTAATTCCCGGGATCAACACCCACTAATAAAACAAAGGTTCCCTTTTCATTTAATCTTTGTCAACAATTTTGTTTTATAAATTTTTTTGCGGCCGCAGTACATTATAAATGTAGCCCAAAAAAACGCAACCCGCGACTCCGTAATTTTTCACGCAACTCCTTTTTTAAAATAGCCCAATTGTGCGGGACAACCACTACCCTGGCGCGCGTGCTGGCATCTGTGTAAAAACACTGGCTCTGATTGGCTACCATGAAACATGACTCTGCCTTAGCCAATCATAATCCCTTACCTCGTTATTAACCCACCTCCTCACTAGCTGTGAGCCAGGGGTGCGTTCGGAATCGGATTACACAGTTTATTCAATCAATGCATATAATGCACCGCATTTAACGTCCAGTAACGTTAACGGCGTTGTAACGACGGGAAAAGTAATTAGTTAGATTACCCCGTTAGTGAAAAAATAACGTCGTTACCTAACGCCGTTCTTTTAAACGACGTTATTCCAAACACTGTCTAGGTATTACCAACTGGATGGAATTTTAAGATCGCAATAGACGTGAAGGACAATAATGCGTTAAGAGCTCGCTCTAGTACTGGGGAGCTAAACCATTTAGTGCTTTGTAAGTGATCAGCATTATTTTAAAATGTATACGATGTTTAATAGGGAGCCAATGCAGTGTTGTCAGAACCGGGCTAATATGGTAATACTTCCTGGTTCTGGTAAGAACTCTAGCTGCTGCGTTTTGGACCAGCTGCAGTTTGTTTATTATGTGTGAAGGGCAACCACCCATAATAGTATTACAATAATCTAGCCTTGATGTTATGAACTTATTAACTAATTGTTCTGCATTTTTCACTGAGAGCATATGACGCTATTTAGATATATTTTTAAGATAAAAAATGCGGTTTTACAGATGCTAGACACATGACTTTCAAATGAAAGGTTGGTATCAAAGAGCACACCCAGGTTCCTAACCGACAAGGAAGACTTGACAGAGCAGCCAAATGTTAGACAGTATTCTAGATTAATAATAGATATCACTATGAAACTTCCTCAGTTGACTACTTACACAAGTTCATAAAAAAAATGTATTACAAGTTTTTGAAATTTGTATGTTTAATTATGCAAATTATGCATTATCTCATTAAATATGCACAATTTTGCATATATTTTCGGTAGATAGATCTGAACAAATGATAAAGCCAGGTGCAAAATTCTTTTTTCATTTTGATTACACACAAGATGAAAAAAGATGTTCAGAGGGATTTCAGGATATATGCTTTCATTACCTAGGAAATCAAAATATACTGTCCATAGCCTTAAAAAATAGATTTTCGCCATATTTTTTTTTATTGAAATGTCACATAAATCAGGCCAGGAATGATTTATTAACAAATCCCTCTGAAAATATCTTCAGAATACTGCTAAGTGTATAACTGGAGAGTTTGGTGTACATAGGTGCTACATAGGCTGAGATGTTTCTACTGGAGGATGAAAAATAACTCATTTTGAGAAAAAGGCATTTAAAGATTTGTAATGTAAAAAATCATACTTTTTTAGTGGAAACTATTTACTGACACACTATCTTATCAAATCATTAGCAACAACAATACAAACCACCTAAATCACATCAAAACTTATAAACACAGCATTTATGGCCCTCAACTGAGCAGAAAAACAGTCAAAAACACACATCTAAATGTCAGAGCACGTCACGTGATGCATCTGAACGAATCACAATGTCAGAAATTGACATCAGCCAATGAGATTTCGCTTTTAGAGTTAAATGCCCATTGTACTTTCACGATTGGTTGCTGATTAAAAGGAATTGACCATATTTGGATCTGACAACATTGTAAAGGAGAGAGAGCGCTTTCCAGACGTGTGTGTGATTAAAGGAAGCAGACAGAGATCGCGGAGCAGCGCGTTGATTTAGAACGCCAACCTTTGTTGAATTTCTGAGAAATCTACAGACGCAAATAGACAAAGTGTAGTAAAATAAAGACCTAAATGTGCAATTTGTACTTTTTTTCACCACAAGTCTGAAAGTAGACATGTTATTGAAGACAAAAAGCCCAAAATCTTTTTGCTAGTTTGGAAGTTGCTAGTCATCCAGTTTTTTATATCAGCTATGCATTCCGTTCATTTTGTGAATTGGTAAGTTTCGTCAGGGTGTGAATAAATATAGAGCTGCTTATCATCAGCAAAACAGTAAAAACTAATGCCATGCTTCCTACTTATATCTCCTAAGGGTAGCATGTACAGAGTGAACAGCAGCGGTCCTAGTACTGAGCCTTGTGGTACACCATACTGAACTTGTGATCGATAAGACATCTCTTACTTTACTGCTACAAACTGATAACGGACAGATACGTATGATTTAAACCATGCTAATGCATTTCCACTAATGCCAACATATTTTTTAAAGTCTATTTAAAAGAATGTTGTGGTCGAT
Organism: Phoxinus phoxinus; assembly: GCF_949152265.1. Classification (NCBI taxonomy): domain Eukaryota; kingdom Metazoa; phylum Chordata; class Actinopteri; order Cypriniformes; family Leuciscidae; genus Phoxinus; species Phoxinus phoxinus. The sequence continues at coordinate 20,408,313 of NC_136894.1, read as the reverse complement.
AGTGTCAAATGCAGCACTAAGATCCAGTAACACTAATAGAGAGAGATACAACCACGAACGGATAATAAGAGCAAATAATTTGTGACTCTAATGAGAGTTGTCTCCGTACTATTGTACGGTCTAAATCCTGATTGAAAATCCTTGCAGATATAATTTATTTCTAAAAAGGAACATTGTTGTGAAGATACTGCCTCTTCTAGTATCGTTGACAGAAAATTTAGATTCAAGATCGGCCTGTAATACTAATTAACTAATTCTGTAGGATCAAGTTGTGTTTTTTTTAACAAGCGGTTTAATCATAGCCAGCTTAAAACGTTTTGGTACGTATCCTAATGACAAAGATGAATTAATGATATTAAGAAGAGGGTATATGACCTCTGGAAGCATCTCTTTCAGTAGCATAGTCGGGTCTAGCATGCATGTTGTCGATTTAGATGATTTAACAAGTTTAGAAAAAGGTTCCTCTCCTATAGTAATGAATGAATCAAAATTTTCTTTAGGGAGACTACAATGCACGTCCTGATGCGATACTGTAGTAGATGGTTGCATAGTTATAATTTTCTCCCTGATATTATCAATCTTATAAGTGAAGAAGTTCATAAAGTTATTACTGCTGTGCTGCTTGAAAACTTCTGGGCTTGAAGCTTTATTTATCGGTAGTTTAGCCACTGTTTCAAATAAATACCTAGGGTTTTGTTTATTTTCTTCTAATAGGCTTGAAAAATAAACAGATCTGGCATCTAGGTTAGGTTACTTTATTGGTACCCGTAGGTACATTTACATTTACATTTACATTTAGTCATTTAGCAGACGCCTTTATCCAAAGCGACTTACAACTGAGGACTACAACAAGCGAGTCATCGTGAAGAAGCAAAAATAACGCAAGAAGTGCTCAAAATACAAAGTTCTGGCATTGCTCAGAGTAGCATAAGCCAAAACAAGGGAGGGTAAAGGAGAGGATTTTTTGGTAACGCTTTAGATTACAGCCCGGAAAGTACTGCGTAATTACAATGAAATTACAGTGTAACTTTCGGTAATTACAGTGTACCTATAAAGTACTTATGTGTAAGTATAGGGGAACAATATGTAAAGTCTTGGGAATAAAGGGGTAACAACCAGGAAAATACTGCGTAATTAAAACTAAATTACAGTGTAACTTTCGGTAATTACAGTGTAGGCCTACCTATAAAGTACGTACGTGTAAGTATATAGGTGAACAATGTAAAGTTTTGGAATAAAGGGGTAACAACCAGGAGAAAAAAAATGTTTAGGCAAATTATTTATACTGTAAGTATTTTAGAACTACGGGGTACTTATACTATAATACAATCTTACTTTTGGGAGCAATTTAGCGAGTAGGCTACATACACTGCACCTTTTTGTAATAATAGTGTATACAAATACATAAAGGCTTTTTTCAAATTACGGGGTAGCCTATATATCAGTGCATTTATAAAGGCTAATTTGTTTTTATTGCAAAGGTGCACTGATTAAGTTGTTTCAAGGCAAGTAAAACTATTGCAACTTTTTTTTTTTTTTTAATGCTGGGGAAATATAGGCTACTCTTTTCATGTAGTTACAGGGTAAGTATGACATTGCGGGCTGTAAATTAAAGTGGTGCTTCTTACCCTCTTGTTTCATGTAGTTACAGGGTAAGTATGACATTGCGGGCCGTAAATTAAAGTGGTGCTTCTTACCCTCTTGTTTCATGTAGTTACAGGGTAAGTACAATAAAAACACATGTAAACACACAATCTGATATCACTTGGAAAACTTTATTTGAAAAACAACTTATTTTAAAACGGATTTACAACACTTTGTTTCTCTTGCTTGGTTTCCTCCTCCTCTTGTACCTCTTCTTCTTTTTCTTTCTTTCCACTGATAAATCTTAAGAAGGAATCCGTCTCTTGCTATTCTGTATTATGTGTTAAAAGAAAATACAGTACAGAAATGTCCTCACCATTTACTCATCTTTTACCCTCATGTCATCCGAGATGTATATGAATTTCCTTCTTCAGATTAACACAATTTTTTTTTTTTGAAAAATATATAATCTCTGTGAATGCATAATGCAAGCTCATGTGTTCCTAAAAGTTGACATCAAACAGCACATACAGCAATAACTACAGTAATCCATACGACCCCAATGGATGAATCAATGTCTTCTGAAGTGAGACATTAAGTGTTTGTAAGAAAAATACCAAATATTTAAACATTTTAAAGACTATCGCTTCCGTTCCGACCAACTGTCACTTGCGCGTGCATGAGAGGGTTGAGTTCACGCTTGACACGCGTGACGTAAGCGCGCCGAGAAACCGAATGTCGATTTTTTTATTTTTTTATTTTTTTATTAATGCTCACAACAAAATACAAACAATAACACATAATAATAATGAAAAACAAACAATACAGAAGAACAGAGATGGCAGTTTTCGCGCGAGTTTCACATCTAACTCCCGCGAGAACGTAATGAACGCGTGAAGCTTCACCAAACACGAAGCCAAGCCGACTCTCATGCACTCGCTGGACGCTGGTGACAGTTGGTCGGTAGTGAAAAGATGAGTAAATTACGAGAACATTTCTGGGTGTACTGTATTTTCTTTTAATACATAATACAGAATAGCAAAAGACTCCTTCTTAAGATTAGGCTAATCAGTGGAATGATAGAAAAAGAAGAAGAGGAACAAGAGGAGGAGGAGGAAGTAGGAAGCCATGCAAAAACGTATACTTTCTGTCAGGACTTTAGTATTTGAAATGAAAAGTTGATTTTAAAAAAGGAATAAAGAATAATAAGTGTAATATGTTGTAAATCTTTTTTGAAATAAGTTGTTTTTCAAATAAAGTTTTCCAAGTGATATCAGATTGTGTGTTTACATGTTTTTATTGTACTTACCCTGTAACTACATGAAACAAGAGGGTAAGAAGCACCACTTTAATTTACGGCCCGCAATGTCATACTTACCCTGTAACTACATGAAACAAGAGGGTAAGAAGCACCACTTTAATTTACGGCCCGCAATGTCATACTTACCCTGTAACTACAAGAATCAAGAGTATATTTCCTCAGCATTTAAAAAAAAAAAAAAGTTGCAATAGTTTTACTTGCCTTGAAACAACTTAATCAGTGCACCTTTGCAATAAAAACAAATTAGCCTTTATAAATGCACTGATATATAGGCTACCCCGTAATTTGAAAAAAGCCTTTATGTATTTGTATACACTATTATTACAAAAAGGTGCAGTGTATGTAGCCTACTCGCTAAATTGCTCCCAAAAGTAAGATTGTATTATAGTATAAGTACCCCGTAGTTCTAAAATACTTACAGTATAAATAATTTGCCTAAATAAATTTTTTTTTTTCCTGGTTGTTACCTCTTTATTCCAAAACTTTACATTGTTCACCTATATACTTACACGTACGTACTTTATAGGTACACTGTAATTACCGAAAGTTACACTGTAATTTAGTTTTAATTACGCAGTATTTTCCTGGTTGTTACCCCTTTATTCCCAAGACTTTACATATTGTTCCCCTATACTTACACATAAGTACTTTATAGGTACACTGTAATTACCGAAAGTTACACTGTAATTTCATTGTAATTACGCAGTACTTTCCGGGCTGTAATCTAAAGCGTTACCGATTTTTTTTATTAATTTTTTTTTTTTAGGTAAACTGGTTTTACAGTATAAGAGGCAGAACATCCTTAAGACATAACATGCAACGCACAAAACATTAAAACATAAAAACAGGTAATACAAATTAAGTAAAAAACAAGTAACTGAGAAGTGTGCCTAACCAAAGTGCTTATACATTTTGTGCAAATCATTTTATAGTTTGTTTAACAGACTAAATCAGACTAACTCTTTTACGGCCTCTCTATATGCAATCGAGCTCTCCTTCCATGAAATGCGAAATACCTCTCGTTTTGTTTTCTTCCAGTTGCGCTCCATTTTTCTGGCTGCTCTCTTAAGGGCCTGAGTGTGCTCGTTGTGCCACGGCGTTGGACTATGTTCTTTAATCTTCTTTAAGCGCAGCGGAGCAACTGTGTCTAAAGTACTGGAAAAGAGAGAGTTAAAAATGTATGTCACAATATAAAGTTCTTCTAAGTTATCTGGGATGTTTAGATGATGAAACTGATCAGAAAGATTATTAATAAAGCAATCTTTAGTGGCAGAAGTGATAGGTCTAACATATTTGTAACATGGAGTCGGCTTTGCAGCTTCAAGTTTACACGAGACTAGATAATGATCTGAGATGTCATCGCTCTGCTGCAGAATTTCAACAGCATCAACATTTATTCTGTGTGATAGTATTAGATCTAGAGTATGATTACGACAATGAGTAGGTCCTGACACGCGTTGTCTAACTACAATAGAATTCAGAATATCTTTAAATGCCAATCCCAATGCATCTTTTTCGTTATCTACATGTATACTAAAATCACCAACAATTATGACTTTATCTGCAGCCAGTACTAACTCTGATAGAACAGACACAGTCTCTATATTATGATATCTAGGTGAAAGAGTCTCTATGTGGTGGGATTTATCTGACCATGGTGATGTGAGACAGCTAGCAGACGGTCGGTTCAGCCATATTCCTCTTCTTTTCACCGCCCAGAGGCTCTTCTTCAGCTTGACGCAGAGAAAGCCTTCGGTCGTGGTTCAGTCTGCAGGATTGATAATGACTAAAGAAACATTATCAGCAAGATACATTTTTTGTATATATTACCACCCACTGCTATACTAACAACAGAAATAAGCACAGTTATAATAGCAAAATATTAGCTAACAAGCAAAACTTGTTATAATTGAGAAGGTTTAATAAGAGTATTTGGTTTTGGTTACACTTGAATTTGTTGCAAATTAGATGTATAAAATTCTATAAAACACAGTTAATTGTACCCAGCGTATAAGTAGAATGTTACATGAGAGATATAAAGCGAGATAATTTGCGAGAGAGCGAGAAAGTGTAGAGAGAAAGAGAGATGGAAGTTAGAGCTCAGGAGAAAGAGGGTAACACTTTATTTCAATAGTCCACTTTAGACATTCTACTAACTATAAGTAACTTTGCAACTACATGTCAACTAACTGTCATTAGAGTATTAGTAGACTGTCTGCTTAATATTTGCAACACTTTATTTTGTTGGTCCCAGACATTCTACTGACTATAAGTAACTTGGTAACTAAGTCAACTTATTCTCCTATCCCGAACTTTAACACCTAACCATAACCTAAAAGTCTACTGACAGTCTATACACTCTATTAATACTCTAATGACAGTTGACATGTAGTTGAAAAGTTACTTATAGTTAGTAGAATGTCTAAAGTGGACTATCGAAATAAAGTGTAACCAGAAAGGGCAAAGCCCCAAAGAAGAGCGGTTTGCATGGGGAGATGAGCGGTTTGCATGGGGCGGTTTGCATTCAGAAGTGGGTCAAGTGAAGGATGATTAACACCTGTATCTAATTTCAGTAATTGGCGGAGAGACAGAATAAAAGTAGCCCACGGACCTGGGAAAGACCCAAAGAACATGTTTTATGTTGTTTAAAGGACTTTGTTAAGCTGAATGCGCAGGAGCGCTATTTTGGTTTATTTAGCCAGATAGATATAGACTCTGGAAACTCACTGACCTGACTTCTTTGTCCTTTTTATTTGTGAACATTGTTACATTCTCATTTAAATGGGATCCAATTCCATTTGTACTTTACCAACTATCGTAAATTCGGTGCCTATTTTTTTGTACAAATGCACAGTGCTTGCATTTATTGTGCATTTAAATAAAGATACAAAATTACATATCAATTTGTGACTTATTGTGATCTCACATAGCAATAGTCTATACATTTGAGAGACATGTTCTAAAGTGTGACGCATATAACAAATACAAGCAAGGAAAGTTTTAACGCTGCCTTAATCGCCTCCACATTTAACCATTTTGTATTAACTGTTCATTAACTTCTCGCTTATCTACTATTCGCCGTTCACAATCTGCTGAAGCTCCTTTGGCACCTGTACCTTTTCAGCGCTCATTTGACTTGTGTCTGGTACTGAGGCAAAATTGGCGTGCTGAAACGTCTACCGTGTGTTGTGGTCATAAAGAGGCAGTTCTACGTCCAAAAAAAAAGCAAGAACAAAGAGACAGAAATAGCTATTGTGACCTCTGGCCACCCCCTAGCTCCGCCCCTGGCCGGAACTCCCATTTTTTTGTGAATTCTGTTTAAACCAGTTAGAGACAGTTTGATAATTATTAATTACAAAAAGTAATATGGAACCCACAAAAAAAAAGAAGATTTTATTCAGTTTTATTTTCCTGGACTTTTGACCTTCCATAGTTACTTATTGTTTAATTGATTTGATTCACCTGCTCCTTGTTTACCTCTTAACCCTCTATTGCATATAGCGTTGCCATAAGGCAACAATTACTTCATCTTAATTTTCTAAAAAGCTGTGATATGTTTTTACAGTTAGTTGTGAAAAGGGGGCTTTTACTTTTAAGGAAATACAATTTATGAGGTCACATGACCAGGATATCCTGTTTGCCAGTCCTTTTTGATCATGGACATTGACATGCAAACATCATTGTCTGGGGCTCCCAAAGATTCCCTTTTATTCAGAATTTTGGAACATTTTCATCAAATAAAAATTTTTTAATCACTATCTGGGTTAAGAAAACTTTCATTTTTTAACATTAAATTCAGTTTTGATTTTATACGTTTTTCATAATATGCTAAAATACATTTGTTGCCATATGGCAACTATATGCAAATATGGAAACTTCCTGGTGCATTCAACCTAATGGAGTCCCATTGACTTAGCATTAAACTACTCTGAGACTATGTTTACAACTTTTGCTTATATTTTAAAGGTAAAAACATTATATTTTTTTATATTTTGTGATTTAAGCTATTTTGTAGGTTATCTGTAACATATCCCATTTTCTCCATAAAAGATGCATCCAAGCTACTTCTGTGGGAGAGGGAAAGAGAATAGGGCAGAAATAGCTGTTCTTCTAGAGCAGAGTGAGGATGAGCTGGTGGACAGTGGTGAAGACAACGAGGTTGATGTAAACCTGGATAAGAGCAGGGGTAGCTCAGAATCAGAGTCAGACACAGACACAGAGCCAAAGGAAGCAGGTAGAAGTACTAGATAGTTCATCCTCAGGAGTATGTGCATGGTTGTGTGAATGTATGGAGTTGTTGTTATCTAAAATGCAAATTTGTGTTGTTAGTGTCAACAGATGAAGCAATGAGGAATGACATACTAGAGTTCCATAAGGCGAAAAACCACATTGTATTCCACATGCTTGACATGACCCTGGTAGATCGTGGCTGCTTTACAGAAGAGACCGCCAGTCCCAGATGCCAGAAATTGCCCATCTCCCCCTGTTGGACTTCAAAATCCAAGTGGCCTCATGCATGTGCATGGAGAGCAAGGTGAGCAACAAGAGGAAGGGGAGACCTTCACAAGCTGTTGTGGTGGGGAAAAATAAAAGAGGGCCCGAAAGCTTTGTCCCGCCAGATCCTGTCCGCAGAGACCGCACAGACCACTGGCCCTTGCATGCATCTGAGAAGGGCAGATGCAAAATGGCAGGATTATTATAACCTTTATTTTACCAGGAAGAAAACTCACTGAGATTAAAATCTCTTTTTCGGGAGTGTCCTGGCCAAGATAGGCAGCTAAGTTTACATAGACAATTTACATCAAAATTTACAACACACAAACAAATCTCATTACATAAATAAAAATTAAAATATATATATAAAATGCATCTGGTTACAAACATTTACACACAACCAATTTACTCTGATGATTATCCAATAAATATTTAAATTGACCACAAGATACTAAATCTTTTAACTTCATCTCAGTCTGGAGAAGATTCCAATCCGATGCTGCGGCATATTTAAAAGAGGTTTTACCCATCTCGGTTCTGGCAACAGGCACACACAAGGATGCAAGGGCATTGTGAGAAGCAAGTGCTCCAAGTGTGCAGTTTTCCTCTGCTTCACTGCAGAGAGGAACTGGTTTGTTGACTTTCAAAAGCCATGAAGAGAATGAAATGAAATGAAACCGCAAAAAAATGACTGAATGAAATGAAACGAATGAATAGTGTTCAGTGAGACAGGTTCCAGGTTCCTGGTTCCTGGTTATTATTACCAGACATTTCAGAAAACTGTTGAAATTATATAATGTTTTTACTGTATAAATGTTTGTTTAAACATTTCACCATGAGATGGATTTGTTGAGTCTTGTTTTAAATAAAATTAGTTTTTTGAAAAAACATTTGATTTTATGGTACTTTCCACGATTGCATATTGTTGCCATAGGGCATATTGTTGCCCTTTAAACTTTTTCTCTTATATATCTGTTATTTAGCTCATTTTAAGTAATAAAAACATGCAAAACATTTTTTTCCATGTCTAAGTAATATTTCATGCAATAGAGGGTTAAGTTACTCAATGTTTAGTTGGCTGTTTTTTCCCTGCGTTTTGTATTCTCCTGTGTGTCTTTATTTTGTCTGAACTGTTAAATAAATGTTACTGCTGCGCATAGATCCTGCCTCTACTCTCTTTGCAACCTTCATGCGTGACACATAGATAATAACAATTGAGATTTAATTGATGTTGTGACCACTAAACTAGTCAATGACCCCAGTATCCATTTCAGAAATCTGGTCACCTCAGTGTGTGTGTATGTGTGTGAGAGAGGTCCATGGTAAACCCACATTGTTGGAACCAAATGTCCCCACAAGGATAGTACTTTTTGTCGGTATCCATTAGGAAAACAGCTTATAAATCATACAATGATGTTGTGTTTAAAAAGAAAAATGCAGAATGTTTTCTGTAAAGGTAGGTTGGGGGGGGGGGGGGGGGGGGGATATACAGTTTGTACAGTTTAAAAAGTATTATGTCTATGAAAGGTTTCCATAAAACATGGAAACTCAAAGTGTGTCCCTATAGTTAAAAAAAATATAATAAAATGTTTTTGAAATACTTTTGTTTTTGTGTGTGCTAAGTATACTACAAATACATTTACATACTTATGTGCTTAACAAAAAAAAACCCTGCAATTTTACTTTTGGCATACTAAAATGTTATAGGCTACTTAAGGTATGCTAAATTGGAACAACTAATTTTGCACTTAATGCACTTTAATTGTGCAGAAGCTGAGGTCCAACTAAGGAGATGCATAAGTGTTTTTGTTTGTGCTAAACTGTGCAACTATTGCAAGTATACAGAGATCAAATAATCCTTATTGATAATAAAAACACGTTTTAGGTGCAATTTAAGAAATGTGCATTGTGCAACATAGAAATACTCCAAATAAAGTTTAATTATAGTTTTATATAAGTAAGTAGCCTAATGACATGTCAATAAATATGTTAATGGATTTGAAGTTGGCCATATACTTATGAAGTATGAAATAAATGTATTTGAAATAGATTTGGTAAAGGCTTTTTGTGTGTGTGTGTGTGTGTGTGTGTGTGTGTGTGTGTGTGTGTGTGTGTGTGTGTGTGTGTGTGTGTGTGTGTGTGTTTGTGTGTGTGTGTGTGTGTGTGTGTGTGTGTGTGTGTGTGTGTGTGTGTGTGTGTGTGTGTGTGTGTGTGTGTGTGTGTGTGTGTGTTTCAGTCATCTCTCAACTCCCCAAACCAGAATTTTCTGCTCATTCTTCACATTCAAATGCTTCTTTTCACATGCTCATTCCTTTGTCAAAAACTCCACCCTCATTATCATGACCATATATCTAGACGTGTTCAAACAAGCCGTCTAGTCTGCTGCTGTCCAAAGACCCTCAGAAGAAACATCTAAAGATCATCTCTCCTTTTAGAATTCAGTTTGCTCTCTGCTCTTCGCATCGTCAGCATGATGAACAGAATTGTGCTTGGAGTCATTGCAGTGATTGGATTCTTCACTCTAAGTGAGTCTACATAGAAATAGGTCATTATGATTGGGCCTTGGTCTTTTTTTTAATTAGATGCAGGTATAGGGGGGAAATTAAACAATCCATCAGGTTAACAATTTGTAAAAAAAAAAAAATAATATATATATATATTTGAATTTATATTACATTGGTCAATTAATGTCTTTAAACTCAATTGATAGACTAACAGTCAAAAGTTTTGGATCGGTACGATTTTTAATGTTTTTAAAAGAAAAGGCTTCATTTATTTGATTAAAGCTAAAATAAAACAATACTATTGTTAAATATCATGACAATTTAAAATAACCGTTTTCAATTTAAATATATTTTTTAATATAATTGAATTCTATTTAATTTAAGAATAAATCAGAATTTTCTGAATCTGAATTTTCAAATTTCAAAGAACAGCATTTATCTAAAATATAGTTTTTTTTTTCAAAAGCTTTCTATTTCAAATAAATGCTGTTGAACTTTCTATTAATCAAAGAATCCTGAAATAAAAATGTAAATAACTGTTTTCAACATTGATAATAATGAGAAATGTTTCTTGAGCATTAAATCATCATATTAGAATGATTTGTGAAGAATCATGTGACACTGAAGACTAGAGATGATCCTGAAAATTCGGCTTTGATCAAAAGAATAAATTACACCTTATTATATATTCACATAATTGTAATAATAATAATAATTCTCTTTTTTTTTTCTTTTTTTTTTTTTTAAATAAATGCAGCCTTGGTAGGTTGACATTACAAATCTTACCGATCCAAAACTTTTGACTGGTGTAGCTTAATATGGATTATTTAAATAGTGACTGGTAACTAAACGACCTCTGGGTAACCAGCAACACACAACTCTTTATGTGTAGGCAATTCTATATGAATAACACAGCTTAATTATACAAATAAAAAAATATTAGATCATTAAACATTGCTTGTTTTATGCAAATTTAATTTCATTTGATTTATTTTAATTTGATTTATTTTTTTGTCTGCAAAGTGACGCAGTACGTGATCTGCCCTTGTGGCAATTACAGTATGTGGGGCAGAAAAAAAAAGTTTGCCTATATCATCCATAGACCTTAAATGGCTTATCATTTGAAACATGTAAGTAGTAGGCTATATCAGCTTTACTTGGTCACTCGTTTTAAAGTTCACCCTAGATAAATGTACACTATTATTAGACGCATCTTAGTGTGGAAGCTGAAGTATTACTGCATGACATGGAGGCACCGGCGCGATCACTTGCATTTTCCCTGACAACAGCAAAACAACTTAAAATACTCCATAATTTTTGGTCATACAGATGAGAGTAATATATCAACTGTAAAGGGTCTACTTTTATTTGTAGAAACTCACAATAACAGAAAACTTAATGTCTTTGTAAAATAAACAAAACAAACAGGATACGCTTCGCTGTCCGTGAACTGGACTGCGTCTCAAAAATGAATTGAAACTTCGCAGCTTAGGCTACTTGCCTCACACACATGAGATACATATCTAGGCCTGTAAAAAGCTTGGAATGTCTATACTCTCTGCTCAATCCATATGAAAGGTGCATTTCATGGATTCATATGGCGGCAAGCTTTATGCAAGTGCTTGAGCGCGGAATAGGCTACATATTAAAGCTCATTATGGTTTAGTATTCTTCTCAGTATATATTTAAGTAATAAAATTCATATAAACATGCAATTAGTTTAATAATGGCTTAATTCAACGACTACTAGTTGACTAGAAAAATCTTTAGTCTGTGGCAGAGCTGTTACATAAAACATTAAAACATTATTATTATTAATGTAGGGATGTGTCAGAAAGTTTAAGAATGTTCATCTCATTGCATATTCTCTGTGTTTCTCCAGCTGAAGCCCTGACCTGTAATTCGTGTCAAGTGGGCGTTCTGGGAAAATGTTTGTTTAGTTCCAAAGTGGACTGCACTGTCAACCAGACCAGCTGCTTCACTGCAAAAGCAGGTCAGACAACACAGACACACAAACACACACACACACACACACATACACACACACACACACACACACACACACACACACACACACACACACACACAAACACACACACACACTCACGCACGCACGCATGTGCGCACTCATGAACACTGCACGCTATTAATCATTAATTAAGCATTAGTAAACAGTTAATTCATCATTTATAAAGCATTCATATACATTAATAAGCAGTTTATAAACACAGCTAAATGCTTTATTCTTGATTTATAAGCATATATAATGTTTTAGTATTTTAATAATTGTATTGTCATACTTTATTAATGATCAATTTATAATTTCTAAATGAAGTACAGCATTATTTACAAACCAGTTATTAGGGAGTTGTCAGTGGTTCATAAGATCACTTAGAAATTCTAAGTAAATGTAGTAAATTCAGGTAGTTATAAAGCATTTAGTAGTGGTCAGTTAACTATTTTTGTAAGCTCATCTAAAGTGAGGACTATTTATGCCTTGTAAAGCATTTACAAAGGAGATTTAAAAGGCTCATTTGTCTTCTAAACTGAAAAAAACACACAACACAACACAACACAGTGATACAGAACATAGAAATATTAACAGCCTTTAAATCTCCTTTGTAAATGCTTTACAAGGCATAAATAGTCCTCACTTTAGATGAGCTCACAACAATAGTTAACTGACCACTACTAAATGCTTTATATACCTGAATAAATCATGAATTACAGTAGAAATACATGTTAATAAAGCATTTACTACACACTAAGTAACTATTACTATATGTCTGAATAATAAGATGTATGGATGTATATTTAAATAGTTTATTAATCATTTACTTACACTTTCTAAGTGATCTTATGAACCTCTGACTCCTAAATACTGGTGTGTAAATAATGCTATACTTCATTTAGAAATTATAAATTGATCATTAATGAAGTATGAAAATACAATTATTAAACACATTATAGATGTGCTTTTAAATCAAGAATAAAGCATTTATAGCTGTATTTATAAACTGCTTATTAATGTCTATTAAGGTTTTATAGATGATGAACTGTTTACTAATGCTTAACTAATGATTAATAATGTGCAGTTATTATAAAGTGTTACCCATTACTCTTTTGTATAGCTAAGGACCACTTCAAATGCCCTCATATGTCAGCGTTCATTATATTTGCAACAATTTGCTGGACATTCCACAGAATTGTCTTTTTTTATAAAGACTACCCCTTCCTGTAAAATGAAACAAAAAACACTGTATATATTTGTCAATTTTAATTGTTAATCGTTTGTACCTTTAAAGAGACAAAGGCAGTTTTTTTTAAATAGATTTATAAAACTAAAAAAAAAAAGAAAAAAGAAGAAGGCACATGTTCAACTATTTTACATAAGCCAGGACTTTAAAATATGTAACACATTGTTGTAAGTTAAAGTACAATTCTTTGGTTGATTTTTGCAAGTTTTTCTGTTGTTGTTGTAGTAGTAGTAGTAGTAGTAAAATAATAATAAGAATAATAAGAATAACTAGTAATAATTTACATTAAAACAAAAGTCATATCCTGACATGTTTCTTCTGGTGTTCTCTATGGGATATTACTTTACAGAGTTCAATGTGACTGGTTTTCTGAGCCTGTCCACAAGTGGCTGCACATCTGACTGCAACACCACCACTGGAACCATCTTGGGTGCGGGATACACAGTCAACAAATTCTGCTGTGCTACAGATACGTGCAATGGAGCAAGTTCTGTCCAGCTGTCCATGGCTGGGGCTCTCAGTGCCGCCCTATTGGCCTCCATCTGGAGCGGTTACATGCTGTAGATGTAACACCTCCTTGTCTGTACCACATTATGTTCACAATAACTCCTTACTCCAGAATCAATATAAATGTAATTTAGAATGCATAGATCCCATAACTTTCTGTAACTTTAATTGTTGTTTAACTCTCTTTACTTGTGATGCAGTTATTTTATGATGATTTTATTAACCTTTACATACACTGTAAAACATTACTCAATGAACATTTTCAACACATTATTCTGAATAATGCTTTTGTAATTTTAATGAAACCTGCATGCACTCTTTGGAATGAGGTGATAACATATTTGAGCTGAATGATTTTGAATGATTATTTTTCCATGTGATTTACCAAGTGGTTCAACCTTAATGTTATGAAGCTTAGAGAATACCTTTTGTGCGCAATAAAAACAAATGAACGACTTTATTCAACAATCTCTTCTCTTCCACGTCATTCTCCTATGCTGTTGACGTAGTGTAAACAGTGCAGCGCTTACAGGTTCTACACTGTAAAATGTAACTGGTGATCTCTTACTAATAAAATTAAGTTATTTTGATTAAGTTTGTTGACCTTAACTTAAGTAACAACAACTTTTTTGCACAGAAAGTTATTAAACTTTTAAAAAGATTCAATTATCCTCTACTTAAAATAGTATTATGTAATTTTCGAGTGGTCATGCGCAGTTCTAGCTGTAGGTGGAGTCAATTGAGTGGATAAGCACATGGAAAGGTGAGTTGGTCGCTTGTTTGTCGGTTTTTATTTTATTTCTGAATTGCTTAATATATAATATATTAATTATATATAGATATATTCTATTTCACTTTTGTGAATAAAATCATTATTCCCACATTGAAAATATTATTTTAATTATCTGTGGAATTGTGGAATTTAATTGTCTGTGGAATATAGATGAGTTACAGAGACATAAAAAAATAATAATGTTATTTTAAAATCATTAGCAGAGATTCATTAAATTACACCAAAATGTCTAACCACTTTATTCATTCAAGTGAATCAGAGGCATTGGTCTGATTTAATCCATTATGGGCGGATTTTATGGAATTACATTTGTGCCAATAAACATGTACGTAACTTTTCAAGAAACTAATGAAAATATCAAATAAAATGTCTTTCCCAGACAGCAACATAGTGTATGACCCAGATCCGGGCCACATCTGTTTCTATGGATTCAACGCTTACCAGATGTGGGACAGATCTGGGCTGACACTATGAGTGTCAGAGTGTAAATAAGTTTCATAAGAAAATGTTAGGTAATGCAGGTTCCAAAGATTAGATGGCAAATATTAAAGTTAAGACACTCACACACAGATATATAACACATATTTTAAAACGTTTTTTGTATAAAATGTATATTTATTTGCAACAGTTATGTTAACAGCAATAATAAGATATTTTTGGTAATAACAGCTATTCAGCTGATGGGCACCGTGCTGCGTTGTCATGGGAACATCCCAGGTGTAAATAATGAGGAAACTACGTTGTCTTTCGTTGCTCCCTTAATCAAGTGCGTTCCAAACGACTATGGCACACAAGTGCCCAGCTCACTCCAAAGTCCCCACTTCAAGGGCTCTGCCATCTGCCCTTCAAATGGAGTAGGGCATAGGGATGCTCACTAGCAATAAGCACATCCCAGCAGAGTTCGTCACTTATTGTGGTCCCCGAAACATTTCCGTTGTGGTCTGTGCCATTTGCAGCGCGTTTCTGTAATTTGTTGTGTTGTGAACTTTTCTGTATCTGGTTTGTCTTTTGAGTATTTAGACCACACGTGTTGTGAAACTCATGAAGATGTTTTCTTAATTTGCCGGTGTTTTTCTATTTGCATGTGTTTTCTTCAGTTGCAAGGCGTTGAGCTCTCTTGGCAACCGTTTTATTCTCCTCTTTCTTTCGCTGATCTGTACTGTACTGCCAAATGGCAAAAATCCCTTGTGGGGGTGGGGCTAGCAATGGTGTGTTTTCATTGGCTACTGAGTTTTTGATTGATAGCTTCTTGACCTTGAAGTGAAGACAGTGTTGTGTTTACATGTATGGACGTGAGATTCTGTAAGCTCGGCTTCTTATTTAATTTTAGTGATATAAAGATAGGAGTTTTTCTATTATTTTACCTGTATTTATCTGCTGCTACACTACATTGTTGAGATGATTTCTTATGAATAGCACAGATGAATTATATCATCATCATTACCATCTACGTTATCAGGATATTGTATACTCGTGGTAACCCAGCATTTTTTAAGTAAAAAAAAAAAATCAATAATGATAAGTAAGCTGTTTCAATATTCTATGTGTGTTATATTCAAGAAAGAAACAGGCTCGCATGTAATTCCGAACTCTCCACTTTACTTCCTGATTCCTCCCGCAATCTCACCCACATGAGGCATGTTGTTCCAATTTCATCACAGTCCTTCTCAGACTCTCCTGGGTCAGTGTGTTCAACGGTATCTGTATTTGCTTCATCTTTTCCGAGCTCGTTCACTTCCTGAACCTCATCACCAGGTTCTTTGTTCATTCTCAGATGTTTTTTGTTCATTCTCAGATGTTTTCTGTTCCTTCTCAGGATTTGTCCACTTTCCATCTTAATTTTGTACGATCTTTGTTCCACTGGTCTTATCACCGTTGCCTCTGGCCACCATTGTGTCTGTCCTGTCAGCGGCTGAACTCTCACTTTGTCCCTGCAGTGCAGCTCTTTGAGGTCTTTGGCTGCAAAGATCGACTGTTCGGACGTTCTTGCTTACTGCTCCGTGCTTTGCTCTATCGCTTTTATATTTTTATATTTTATCTCCTTTTATCACCTAATTTTAACTTCAGCAAATCAGCACAGTGCTCAAACGCTTGGATGGAAAAAGCAGAATTATTTTATTCGACCAGCCTCCCACTGATTCCGAAGAAGAGAAAACACAACTGCCTACATTCATAAGGATAAGAGAAAATGCCTCTTCTGGAATCTACTTGCTGCACTAACTGCCACAGACTTTTACAAAGGATTGCCGTTCTTGAAACAAAGTTACTTGCGGGAAAACCTAACCAGACGGAACACACAACAGAGCTCCGTCATGGACGCCCTCAGCATATAGCCAGTGAGACCCATGAATCTAGTGCTCCTCGACAGGCCATACTGAGTGTAGATCGACTTACAAATCGATGGCACAAACAGGGAGCGAGACCCAAAGGCACTCGAGACATCAGATTGTCACGAGTATCACATATTGCTGCAGTAGCATCCTCTACCCCAGATACGGCTCTGACAAGGATTGCAAACACTGGTCTCCTACCACCGCCTATACACCTTGAGAACAGATTTGTAGAATCCCCAAATTTGATGAATGTGATCGAACACAGACTGAATAAGCCAGTAGCTAACACTGATGCTAACTGGCGCTCAAGGTCGAGCAGCGGCACTCAGCTCAGAGCGCAGCCGAGCCCAGGACTCTGATAGTGGGTGACTCCATAATCAGAAACATTAGTAGCAGGTGTAGCAGTATTAATTAATACGTAATGTGTATCTGGCGTACTTTTGGCCAATCCTCATGTGAGGCTCCATCCTATAAATATCGCGAGTAGTCCTTCTAACGCGTTCTCTTGCTCGTCAGTGACGGAAGTTGTGTTGTGCTTCCGGGTCGCTCTCTCCGGTGCTCTGCTGTGCTGACAGGTAGGGTAGTGGCTTCGTTGTCTCCACACCAATATATTGTTCTTATCTGCAGTGATGGTTATTATGTGTTGGACGCTCATAGATCTCCGTTTCGGGGCCCAGTTTTCCATCTCGTCAGTCAGCACATTCAATAAACGCTACTGCATTATCGGTGACGTCGGCACGCGTCGAGCTGTCTCCCTCGGGTGTAAATGAATGCCGCTTGATCGGTATGTATGCCATGATGTGTGATTATTCCTTTCATTTTTAATTAGGGTTAATGGTAATATTTGTGTGTAAACAACAGGAATGAGGCCGGTGTAACTGGAGATCGTCGCCAGCAACACTGTTGATTCGCTAGCTGCTGTTTTGCCTTCACGGCTGTTTTGCAGACACTGTTTTGCCTTCACGGCTGTTTTGCAGACACCGTTTGTTTCTTGTACGGTTGTCTTTAAGACACTTATTTTGCCCTGTACGGCTGTCTTTCCTGGACCATTGGTTTCCCTGAACTACTGTTTTATACGTATTTATTGAACCTGTACCAGCAATTGGAGCATATTGCTGTGCGCTCGTCTTGCCATTTAATACTAAACGTTACGGGGCCATTACGCCTGCATGGCCAACAGTATGTGTCATTTGTTTCATGTGGGCTATTGTTTTTATGATGTCTGAATATAGCTCAAGGGGTTGGGGCTTTATATTATAATTTTGCTGATTATGAAGTTTGTTTTCTTGTTGTTTGTTCATTCCAATTTGGATTAATAAGTGTATTTATATTTTGTTTTATTCCTTTTCTTTTCGGATTACTGGATTTATATATCTTTAGATATATATAGTTTTCTTTATACTGCCCTTTTATAACCATTGCTGGTTTTGGCAGTCATTGTCTGTACTTTCTGATAAGTGTTCCTTTCATTTAAAGATTTAGATTTTCTGTATTTTCTATTCTTTTTGGTGAATCCTTGTTAAAGGAGTGTGTGTGTGCTTGTTTCATTCTTCTTTGTTTGTTACAGTGACTGAGAGCCGATGGTGGTGTTGGTGTCTGGGTGGTAGTGTCCCCTTCCGGTGTGCTGTTGACTTTCTCATCATCTTTTGTGTTCACTGTGGTGTGGTTGTGTGTTTACTGGGGAACTTTCCCTGGGATTTCTTACTGCCTCTGACTCCTTTCTCCTCCATCGGTAAGCCTCAGCATTTATACGTTTGTTATTTTGTTTTGTTTTTTTCTGTGTTCTCTTCCCCGAGAGATGGTTTTACAGTGTTTTAAATCATTGAAATAAAAGTAGTTTCTTCAAATTTGAACCCGTCTTTGGCTGTATTGTACGTGTACCTGTGTGTCCTTAATTGTATTAATATAATTCCAATAAGGGAGTAAAATCATTCCCTGGGTGAAATTCCCAGGGTGGCGTAGTCGGTGTTTTGTCTGTTCATATTTCGAATGCCACAATCTGGCGTAGTCGGCAGGATACAATTTAACGCCAAGACGTGTTCAATTTTGTTGTTTGTTGTCTTTCTCGCTCTTTTTTTTTTTTTTTGTGTTATAGGCAAAACAGCAGCTGGCTTTCTTCCTCCGCCCTTCCTATCTCCTAACGGTAGAGTTCCCCTTTGTTGGGTAGGGTTTCCCTTTGTTGGGTAGGGTAAGTATGGAGGGAGAGGTACAGGAGTTGAGCGACTTAATTGAGCAGTCAAGAGCCGATAATGAGAGGCTGCGCCAGGAACAGGCTGCGGCCGTCCCTGGACCTAGTTTCGCACCCTCTAATGCGTTACCCGGTTGTAGGGTTGTCAGGTCCCCATCTTGTCAAATGGTTGGGTGGATTTTAATTTCGTGTTGACCAACAGTAGCGGAATGGTATCTATTGTTACAGAGTGTAATTTTAAAGTTTGTCGAGCTCATGCACGTTTAGGGAGTGACCAGTTCGAGTCTTAAAAATATGGCCCGCTGAGGGTTCTGTTTTTACTTGTATCATGTTTGAGGACTCGTGTATCACTTGTTTCTCATCATTTAGCCGCCATGTTTGAGGACTCGTGTATCACTTGTTTCTCGTCATTTAGCCGCCATGTTTGAGGACTCGTGTATCACTTGTTTCTCGTCATTTAGCCGCCATGTTTGAGGACTCGTGCATCACTTGTTTCTCGTCATTTAGCCGCCATGTTTGAGGACTCGTGCATCACTTGGTTCTCGTCATTTAGCCGCCATGTTTGAGGACTCGTGCATCACTTGTTTCTCGTCATTTAGCCGCCATGTTTGAGGACTCGTGCATCACTTGGTTCTCGTTATTTAACCGCCATGTTTGAGGACTCGTGTATCACCTGTTTCTCGTTATTTAACCGCCATGTTTGAGGACTCGTGCATCACTTGTTTCTCGTCATTTAGCCGCCATGTTTGAGGACTCGTGTATCACTTGTTTCTCGTCATTTAGCCGCCATGTTTGAGGACTCGTGTATCACCTGTTTCTCGTTATTTAGCCGCCATGGTAAGAGGACTTGGGCATCACTTGTTTCTCGTCGAGTAGCCGTAAAGGCAGAGGACCTGTAACAAGTGCCTTACTCGTGTTTTAATCATGTTGGAGGACTTGTGTATCGCTTGTTCTCGTAAATGGTTTTAGGTGCGTGACTTCTGTGTCTACTGTTGTGCTGCCCTCTTTAGGCCCTGGAAGTGAGTAGCAAGAGTTGCTTATCGTCGGGGCGCCGATACAAAAAGCTGGGGTAGATTGTAGCAGTATTAATTAATACGTAATGTGTATCTGGCGTACTTTTGGCCAATCCTCATGTGAGGCTCCATCCTATAAATATCGCGAGTAGTCCTTCTAACGCGTTCTCTTGCTCGTCAGTGACGGAAGTTGTGTTGTGCTTCCGGGTCGCTCTCTCCGGTGCTCTGCTGTGCTGACAGGTAGGGTAGTGGCTTCGTTGTCTCCACACCAATATATTGTTCTTATCTGCAGTGATGGTTATTATGTGTTGGACGCTCATAGATCTCCGTTTCGGGGCCCAGTTTTCCATCTCGTCAGTCAGCACATTCAATAAACGCTACTGCATTATCGGTGACGTCGGCACGCGTCGAGCTGTCTCCCTCGGGTGTAAATGAATGCCGCTTGATCGGTATGTATGCCATGATGTGTGATTATTCCTTTCATTTTTAATTAGGGTTAATGGTAATATTTGTGTGTAAACAACAGGAATGAGGCCGGTGTAACTGGAGATCGTCGCCAGCAACACTGTTGATTCGCTAGCTGCTGTTTTGCCTTCACGGCTGTTTTGCAGACACTGTTTTGCCTTCACGGCTGTTTTGCAGACACCGTTTGTTTCTTGTACGGTTGTCTTTAAGACACTTATTTTGCCCTGTACGGCTGTCTTTCCTGGACCATTGGTTTCCCTGAACTACTGTTTTATACGTATTTATTGAACCTGTACCAGCAATTGGAGCATATTGCTGTGCGCTCGTCTTGCCATTTAATACTAAACGTTACGGGGCCATTACGCCTGCATGGCCAACAGTATGTGTCATTTGTTTCATGTGGGCTATTGTTTTTATGATGTCTGAATATAGCTCAAGGGGTTGGGGCTTTATATTATAATTTTGCTGATTATGAAGTTTGTTTTCTTGTTGTTTGTTCATTCCAATTTGGATTAATAAGTGTATTTATATTTTGTTTTATTCCTTTTCTTTTCGGATTACTGGATTTATATATCTTTAGATATATATAGTTTTCTTTATACTGCCCTTTTATAACCATTGCTGGTTTTGGCAGTCATTGTCTGTACTTTCTGATAAGTGTTCCTTTCATTTAAAGATTTAGATTTTCTGTATTTTCTATTCTTTTTGGTGAATCCTTGTTAAAGGAGTGTGTGTGTGCTTGTTTCATTCTTCTTTGTTTGTTACAGTGACAGTGAGAGCCGATGGTGGTGTTGGTGTCTGGGTGGTAGTGTCCCCTTCCGGTGTGCTGTTGACTTTCTCATCATCTTTTGTGTTCACTGTGGTGTGGTTGTGTGTTTACTGGGGAACTTTCCCTGGGATTTCTTACTGCCTCTGACTCCTTTCTCCTCCATCGGTAAGCCTCAGCATTTATACGTTTGTTATTTTGTTTTGTTTTTTTCTGTGTTCTCTTCCCCGAGAGATGGTTTTACAGTGTTTTAAATCATTGAAATAAAAGTAGTTTCTTCAAATTTGAACCCGTCTTTGGCTGTATTGTACGTGTACCTGTGTGTCCTTAATTGTATTAATATAATTCCAATAAGGGAGTAAAATCATTCCCTGGGTGAAATTCCCAGGGTGGCGTAGTCGGTGTTTTGTCTGTTCATATTTCGAATGCCACACAGGGATACAACTACGTGCTGCCTTCCACAAGCAACAACTTCTGATGTAAACAGGGAACTTCAGAACATTCTGATGAAATATAAGACTGCAAATCGACTCATCATTCATGTGGGGAAGAATGATATTCATAAAGAGCAGTCAGAACTCTTTAAGAAGGATATCAATGAACTTTTTGAAACACTTAAAAGACTGAAAGTTCAAACATTCATCAGTGGACCACTCCCAGCAAGAGGAAAATGATTTTTCTGCAAATTTTTCAATTTGACCAACTTATGGTTTAAGCCAGTTCCACCATTTTTGCATTTTTCTAAATACAGATTCAGACACAAATAAATGTGAGATTTCTGGAGATATTGGCTCTAATATTACTTTTACCTTAATGATTCTGTCAATCTTATTCAGCAAAGTCCCTGATTATGGATAAGGCATGGTCTTCCTCTTCTCCACTCTTTCTGCTCACCTGGAACTGTGATGTGCCTCCTTAAACTGAATTTTAAGGATTTACCCTGACAAGAAACCTGTAAAAACAAAAAAATACAAAATATTTTTCAACTAAATGAAGAGTGATCACAATATCAGCATCTGTAATAAGTCACGTCACAATAATAGGGGATCAACTCTAAACCATCACTTATGCAAAACCCTTGGTGTTACTAATATAAATAATTTTGTAACAAAAGTGTAAGAATATAACAACAACTCTTGCGGGGCATTTCATGGCATATCGACAGGCATCCATGTCTTTCATTATAGTCATTCTAGCTGTATTATAATCGGCTTCATCACGCAGTTTAAGCTTGTGGACTCTCAAGGCGTATTTTGTTCGAAATAAGTAACAGTTTGCACATAGTTAAAACAACAATTACGATATCGTAGCAGACAATAAATGTCACACTTAGCTTTGTTTTCGGACAAAAATGCACACTTATAAGTGCTTCCCGCGGTCCATCAGGTATTAAACTCAGATTAAACTGAAGTTAAAAATGAGCGCGCAGTCCTGGCAGATCACCAGGTCAGGTCCTCACAGACGTGTAAAAGCACGTGAATCAAAAAGAGGAATCAAAATTTTAATTTTATAAATATTATCCGAATCCTAACCTTGGGTAACGTTATCAGATTTCAGGACACATTGATCGATTTTCAATTCCCAACCCTATAAATAATGAATGGGCAGTGCTTCCACAGACAACGTAACAAGTTAATTCTGACCTCGAGGCTACATTGAAATCTAGGTTTATAAAATCACATTTACTAATCAAGTATAAGATATTAACATGAAGGAAATCTGCTTCTAACTTAGGCTATACAGCTGATATCAAAGCTGCGGGCAGTTCTTAAACTAACTGACATTCTGGTTTGCATAAAAAAATAAAGATTCATCACTAACCAGATATTTATGGCGAAAACTTTGCAGGCAGTACTCACACTAGGCACGGTTGCCATGAACCGGGCCCGAGTACGATTGTCCCCCCTCCCCACTCCCCCTCTGGCCTGCATTCACATAGGGTTTCAGCATTCGTGCCAGAGCACGCTTACGTCATTATGATGAGACGGTTTCGGGATAAACAGAGCGGCGCTCTCTGAACACAATGGAGTCCATCGCTTTGTTTTCTTTGTGGATAATTTTGTGTCGTTTGGTCCACGGTGGTCCACGGTGGTCCACAGCCCTCTCACAGCCTGTTGTTAAACAGATGTGTCGCCTTAGAGGCGCGAAAATTTTCACGTAATCGTGCTGCTCGTATGAGGAGGTTTGCAAGGTACCAGCTGAAGTGCAGCAAGGACTTTGCAGCTTTGATTACGGACTACAGTTCCCATTACACGCGTCCTGTTCCGTGCTCCAGCACGGTTAGCGCTCACACTGCATGCGAACCGCGCCCGAGTCCAACTGAACCGTGCTCTGGCCCACCTCTTCCAAGCGGGCCAGGGCCGGCTAATCGAGCCGCGCCCGGGCACGGTTCGGAGCACTCACACTAGTCAAACGAACCGCGCTTTGGTGGTCAAACGCACTCGGGCACGGTTCAAACTGGCTAGTGTGAATACACCCTTAAAAAATGCGCTCTCATGCACCCCCCACCACTGATAGAAATTTAAGAGTGTTATGGTCACCCAGTGCTTTATGTAAGAATAAAGTTAGTTGGCTAGCAATTTTACCTGAAAAATGTTGTGTGGTGTTTTTCACGGTCAATTATTTTGCACTGCTGTATTTAGATTTACAGTAACTGATCATTTCCCAGAATGCATTGCAAATCTACAGTAACTAACTGTCAATTGTGTGCACAGTACAGAACTGTTGAAAATACTAAATAATACTGTGAAAACAAAAAAATCTACAGTAACATACTGTAGGCTACAAATAGGCTCACACATATTCGGAGATCGATTGCTCCTGTCTGCCTCGC
Source organism: Phoxinus phoxinus (assembly GCF_949152265.1). Taxonomy (NCBI): domain Eukaryota; kingdom Metazoa; phylum Chordata; class Actinopteri; order Cypriniformes; family Leuciscidae; genus Phoxinus; species Phoxinus phoxinus. The sequence continues at coordinate 20,384,255 of NC_136894.1, read as the reverse complement.
TGTGACTTTGTTTGCTGCGTCTAAACCTCGTATTAGCTTCGTATTTCTTTCTGTTTTGAACCATCATTTATTATAAATTCTAGTTGTTTATACTACTAAATACAGCTTACTCAACATCTCTGATTAACCTGACATTGCTAGCTTCCGTTATTGTCAGCACAACACGCTAACTCGCTAGCCTTTTAACGCACCCACCCGTGCGCTCAGTTATTTATTTTTCTCGCGCGCGCCCGCGCCTTTGAGTTCATAAAAGCCCAGGTGAGTAAGAATCAGTCAACAAACACGGTGAGTAATGTCTTCTCCTGTTATTGTCACCTGCACTTCATGTCACATGTTTACCATAGCCTTCTCTGTCGGCAATATAGGATTTATATGTGATAAATGCAAGGAGACAGTCAGGCTGACGGAGAAGATTTCAGAACTAGAGACACGCATCCAAACTTTAATCGAGAATAGTAAGAAGAGTGCTAGAGCTTTAGATACTATTTTGGATGCGCCTAGCCTAGTGAACTCTTTACATGAGTCGGTTCCGGCTGAAGTAGAGCCCGTGCAGCAGGGCAGATGGGTGACAGTGAGAGATCGCTCTAGTCGCGGATCAAAAAAACACTTTTCCGTTCCGATAACAAATCGATTTGCCCCGCTCAGTGAAACACCCACTGAGAATTATTCTGATTGTGCCCTAGTTATTGGCGATTCTATTACACGGAATGTGAAAATAGAGACACCAGCCACCATAGTCACATGTTTGCCGGGAGCCAGAGCGCCTGACATCAAAGCAAATTTGAAAGTGCTGGCTAATGCTAAACGTAAATTCTCTAAGATTATTATTCACGTCGGCACTAATGATGTTCGACTCCGCCAGTCGGAGATCACCAAAATTAATATTAAAGAGGTGTGTGAACTTGCAAGTACGATGTCAAGCACTGTAATTTGCTCTGGCCCCCTTCCTGTTCGCCGGAGTGATGAGATAGTTAGTAGATTGTGTTCACTCAATGGCTGGCTGTCTGGGTGGTGTCCACGAAATAATATAGAATTCATAGACAATTGGAAAAGTTTTTGGGGCAAACCTGACCTGTTGAAAAGAGATGGTATTCATCCCTCCTGGGATGGTGCTGCTCTTCTCTCTAGTAATTTGGCTCATAGTCTTAGAGATAAAACATGACAATCTGGGCCTCAGGTCAGGAAGCAGACAGACTGGCTTAACCGACCGTCTGCTAGCGGCCTCACGTCACCAAGGTCAGATAAATCCCATCACATAGAGTCTCTTTCACCTAGATATCATCATATAGAGACTGTGTCTGTTCCCCGAACTTGGAAATCCAAAAAACTTTCAAACCCATCTAAGGTTAAAAATTTAATTGATCTTCAACAAATAAAAAACAGATATAATACAAATGAGCAAATGATAAAGCTTGGGTTGCTGAATATTCGATCTCTTACTTCAAAAGCGCTAATAGTTAATGATATGATTACAGATTATAACCTAGATGTGCTGTGTTTAACAGAAACCTGGCTAAAACCAAACAATTACATTGCTTTAAATGAATCAACCCCACAAGATTACGGTTATAAACATGAACCTCGTCTGAAACGCAAAGGAGGAGGTGTTGCTGTAATTTATAGTAATATCTTCAAAACCACTAAGAAATCTAGTTGTAAATATAATTCTTTTGAAGTGTTGGTGCTTAATGTAAAAATATATAGTGTAAACGATAAATCACGTTTGAAAATTCTGCTGGCTACTGTATACAGGCCACCGGGGCACCATACAGACTTTATCAAAGAATTTGCGGACTTTCTATCAGAATTAGTATTGGCTGCAGATAAAGTACTAATTGTTGGTGACTTTGATATACACATAGATAATGAAAAAGATGCATTGGGATTGGCATTTAAAGACATTATAAACTCAATTGGAGTTAGACAACACGTGTCAGGACCTACTCATTGTCGTAATCATACACTAGATCTAATACTATCACATGGAATAGATGTTGATGCCGTTGAAATACTGCAGCAGAGCGATGACATCTCAGATCACTATCTAGTCTCGTGTAAATTACATTTAGCCAAGGCTGCAAAGCCGACTCCGTGTTATAAATATGTTAGACCGATCACTTCTGGCACTAAAGATTGCTTTATCAATAATCTTCCTAATCAGTTTCATCATCTCAGCATCCCGGATAGCTTAGAAGAACTTGATATTGCAACAGAAACTTTTAACTCTCTCTTTTCCAGCACTTTATACACAGTTGCTCCGCTGCGCTTAAAGAAGATTAAAGAACATAGTCCAACGCCGTGGCACAACGAGCACACTCAGGCCCTTAAGAGAGCAGCCAGAAAAATGGAGCGCAACTGGAAGAAAACAAAACTAGAGGTGTTTCGGATTTCATGGAAGGAGAGCTCGATTGCTTACAGAGAGGCTTTAAAAGCTGCTAGATCTGCTTATTTTTCAACCCTATTAGAAGAAAATAAACATAATCCTAGGTATTTATTTGAAACAGTGGCTAAACTAAAGAAAAAGCTTCAAGCCCAGAAGTTTCCAAGAAACACAGCAGTAATGACTTTATGAACTTCTTCACTTATAAGATCGATAATATCAGGGACAAAATTATAACTATGCAACCGTCTAATACAGTATCGCATCAGGAAGTGCGTTGTAGTCTCCCTGAGGGAAAATTTGATTCATTCATTGCTGTAGGAGAGGAAGAATTTTGCAAACTCGTCAAATCATCTAAATCGACAACTTGTATGTTAGACCCTATACCAACTAAGCTGCTGAAAGAGATGCTTCCAGATGTCATAGATCCTCTTCTTAATATCATTAATTCATCTTTGTCTCTAGGATACGTACCAAAAACCTTTAAGCTAGCTAAGATTAAACCGCTTGTTAAAAAACAGTAACTTGATCCTACAAAACTAGTCAATTACAGGCCGATCTCTAATCTGCCATTTCTGTCAAAGATATTAGAAAAAGCAGTATCCTCACAAGTGTGTTCCTTTCTTGAAAGAAATGATATCTGCGAGGATTTTCAGTCCGGATTTAGACCGTACCATAGTACCGAGACAGCTCTCGTTTGAGTCACAAATTATTTGCTCTTATCATCCGATCGTGGTTGTATCTCTCTATCAGTATTACTTGATCTTAGTGCTGCATTTGACACCATTGACCACAACATCCTTTTAAATAGACTCGAACATTATGTTGGCATTAGTGGAATTGCACTAGCATGGTTTAAATCATACTTATCTGACCGTTATCAGTTTGTAGCAGTAAATGAAGAGATGTCTTATCAATCACAAGTTCAGTATGGCGTACCACAAGGCTCAGTACTAAGACCGCTGCTGTTCACTCTGTATATGCTACCATTAGGAGATATCATTAGGAAACATGGAATTAGTTTTCACTGTTATGCCGACGATACTCAGCTGTATATTTCTTCAAAACCTAACGAAACCTACCAATTCACAAAATTAACGGAATGCATAGCTGATATAAAAAATTGGATGACTTGTAATTTCCTACTACTAAATTCAGAAAAAACAGAGATTCTAATTATTGGACAAAAAACTTCCACACGTAATAACCTAGAGTACTGTCTAACACTTGATGGCTGCTCTGTTAAGTCTTCGTCGTCGGTTAGGAACCTGGGTGTGCTCTTTGATACCAATCTTTCATTTGAAAATCATGTGTCTAGTATCTGTAAAACCGCTTTCTTCCATCTTAAAAATATATCTATCTTACTTCATATGCTCTCAATGAATAATGCAGAACAATAAGTTCATGCGTTTATGACCTCAAGGCTAGATTATTGTAATGCTCTACTGGGTGGTTGCCCTGCACGCTTAATAAACAAACTACAGCTAGTTCAAAACGCAGCAGCTCGAGTTCTTACTAGAACCAGGAAGTATGACCATATTAGCCATAGACATGTATAAAGGCTAGATGGCTCAAGGCGGAGTCAGCTGTGTCGTCAACTTGGCGGCCATCTTAGGTCAGGAGACTGCGCTGCTGCTCCCTGCTGCTGTGGACGGAAGGTGAGTGACAAATGCTCGTAACTTGCTGAATTCTTGACGGATTTACAAACGGTTTGGTTTATTACAAACCTTATTAACGTGGCTATGATTTGTGCTGATGCCGATGTTTAAATTGTAGCTTCACGTTTTGAGAAACGCTTAACATTGCAGCGTAGCTGTGTGTTTCATGGCATCCCTGACGTTTATGACACACCAAGCCGTTTGAAAATCGGTTGAAAATTGAGCAAAATATAGTTATTTCAGCACTACATGCACAATAGACTTTAATATTATAACTGGACGAGCGGTGCTGTCCTAAGATGGCCGCCGTGTGACGTCGTCGGGTCCCATTGGCTCTCAGCGCCGGTAAGCCATCTAGCCTTAATACATGTCTATGATATTAGCCCCGTTCTGTCAACACTGCATTGGCTGCCTATTAAACATCGTATAAATTTTTAAATATTGCTGATCACTTACAAAGCACTAAATGGTTTAGCTCCGCAGTACTTGAGCGAGCTCTTAACGCATTATAGTCCTTCACGTCTACTGCGATCTCAAAATTCCGGCCAGTTAATAATACCTAGAATATCAAAATCGACTGCAGGCGGTAGATCCTTTTCCTACTTAGCACCAAAACTTTGGAACAGTCTTCCTACCATTGTCCGGGAAGCAGACACACTCTGAGTCTGTCAGTTCAAATCTAGACTAAAAACACATCTCTTCGGCCTAGCATACACATAACACATTATAGACTTCTATAATTAGGCTGCATAGTTTAGAACAGCCAGGACCGGGAACACTTCCCGTAAATCCTGATGTACATCATAAGACGGATGGCGTCTACGCTAATATTAGTCTCTCTGTCTATCCCGAGGTTGACCGCTGTCCACCGGAACCAGGCCGTATCCAGATCTGATGAAGGACCAGCGCCAGGACACGACGACGCCGCTGACCTGAAGTGTCAACCAGTCTCTCCTCCTCTCCACTCCGACTTCAACCAACCGGAACTGGACAAATACTCTGATTCATTCTGAACTTCATACACTGTTCACTCATTGGCCAGAGGAGAACTGGCCCCCGACTGAGCCTGGGTTCTCCCAAGGTTTTTTTCTCCATTCTGTCACCTGATGGAGTTTTGGTTCCTTGCCGCTGTTGCCTTACCTTCTGCTTGCTAATTTGGGGACATTTAATATTTAACAATATTATAGATCTGCCTTAAAGGTGGACGATGATGAAATTGTTTTTTGTATTATTTTCATGTAATCACTGTGAAGCTGCTTTGATACAATCTGTATTGTAAAAAGCGCTATATAAATAAAGGTGACTTGACTTGACTTGACAAAGGTTAGCAATAAACTGTTGATAAAAAACAGTATAATACTGTGAAAACAACATAAATCGTTTACAGTGTACCACCACCAGTAGTTGCTTAGGGAATTACCTGAACGGTTACTGGAGAGCTTGCTGAGCTTCAAGGATGACTCTCTGTTCGGCTCTTATGTAAGATTCAAAAGCAGAGGAAGACCATCTGCCCAGGATTTTGATAGCTGAAGTAGAACACCACATTCAGCTGCTGTGTGGAGGATACCTTGAAGGAGTGTCCAGAATTCTGGAAGGGAGATAGACTGCAGCTTTTGAGGACAGATGAGTCCTGAACCAGGCTTAGAGAGAGGTGCGTGACCTTAATCATAAAATTGATTGCCAAATAAACGTCTCAGAATAACATCATCGTCTGACGAGAAGATCTGCCTTAGTGATTCGACCGAGCTTGGTTAACACAAACAGCAGTAGCTATATGTCTGCCACCACTTTGAACCCAAAAGGACGTTGGCAATCGCTATCAATATTGTGGTGCGCGGATGAACAAAGCCTGAGCAGCTTGGTCATTCATCTGACGTTTGCTGTTCCAATGTCCGTTTGCTATATTTCCAAAAATATAATATATAGCCTATATGAGAGAGGATTTTATAGGTCCACTAAATCTTAATCTTTTTAATTCTTAGTAGCCTACATGCTTGCTTACCTGAAGTAAGGTGACGGCGTCCCGATACTCAATCACACTTTGATATTCTGTATTCTGCGCAGCATACCTGATGTGACTCCAAGTTGCCCTTTGTAGTGTGGCAGGATGTACAGCAAAAGTGTCGGTTTTTTTTAATATATGAACCCAGACTTTATATTCATCACTTATTTATTTATATATATATATATATATATAATATATATATATTATTATATATATATATATATTATTATTATATATATATGTTAAAGAGACATGTGTAGACACATTAATGTTTTTCGATTTGTGAAGTAAAAGTTATAGTTTTTATTATTTATTTTGACGTAAAAAGATAAAATCAGACCCCCAGAAAAGGTGGTAAGTGGCATCTTGTAACTAGTGTTATTATTTTTAAATGTAATACTTATTGCAATTGATGGGGGTTTTATTCAGTTTTTTCATGAATAGATGTACACTGTAAAAAATAAAACATAGATTTTATTTATATTTAATTAATAAAAATGAGGCAACAGATTACAAGCAATATTATTAATTACATTTAACAAATTAGAATTGAGTAATAATTAATCAAATTAATTCCTTAAATGTTAACCATTTAAAATGAGTAAAATTTACCAAATATATGTTATTGCCAACATTGAAGACACCTGATGTTAACAAGCAGAATCACTGAAGGAGAAAACCATAATTAAAGTCACCATTATGGAGATCGGTGTGTGTTTTACTGCACCCACACACCGGACGCGAATAGCGCGTCAGGCGCGAGTGATTTCAATGTTAAGTCAATGCAAAGACGCGTTACACGCGTTTTACGCGCGTAACGCGTCTTTGCATTGACTTAACATTGAAATCACTCGCGCCTGACGCGCTATTCGCGTCCGGTGTGAACGCACCATTAGTTGGGCTCTTCACACTTATATTATTAACTTTAAGTTTTGTTTGGCTGCTGTACATGAGTTATAGCGGCCAGATGAACAAATAGAAACGTTGATCTGATGGTATCGGTTGTGTTTCATAATTTCACAATCATTTGACTTGAATCACTGATCTCATGTAGAGTCCAATTTATGAGTTAAATTTATTTTATTAATTCTAGCTGCATAATATTATTAGCCTTTTCAATGAAATCCAAATGATCAAATCAATAATAATAAAAAATATATGTGGTTTTTTTTTTAGGCGCACACAGACATCAAGATTTAGCGTATGAATCTCAGCAATGGTGACAACCTCTGATCATAAGCTCATTATTTATTCATGCAGCAATACATGATGGGAGCCATGAATGAGTTTTGATTGGTGCAACCCAGAATGCACTGCAACATGCTTTATAAATGTTGAGATTCACAGTCTGATTCATAATGTCTGGTTTTTTTTTTTTTTTGTACAAGAGAAACTTTTTAGAAATTATTTGGATTACATTGTAAAAGTTAAAAATATTATGGTGTACAAGGCCAGTACTTCTATAGTTAATAAAGTTAACTTAAGTCACAAATTGGACTCCATTTGAGTTCAGTGTAGGCCTACTGTATTTCAGACATCTTCGCTTTCATTAAATCTTATAGGTAAGTTGAGTGAAATCATTACATTTGCATTTAGAGTGTTACTATATGTTTTTTTTATATTTAATATTTTACATTTTCTGCTATAAAAATGAATTGCCAATTATTATATATATATATATATATATATATATATATATATATATATATATATATATAATAACGCATTGGCTGATGCATCACCATCATCCTGCCCATGGTAAACTTATATATAAATATACTTATTAGATAATACAACTTGTTCAAATTCATGTTTCAGTTATCTACCACTAGGTGTCAGAAGGCACTCTGTAAAAGTCACACTTCCCCTTTAAACACTTAAAGGAATGTTCATATTAGGCTATAACCTAAACACTACCTATGCAAAATTGTTACTATAGTAGCTAATGAGTTCGGTATATAATTTGCTCTAAATAGATAATTAAGTTGTTTTTTAAATGTAGCCTATTAATACATCCAGATTTGGGCTAGTAAATATAGGCACCTAGTAAACAGTTTATGCTATCTAAAATACCACTATTAGACTACTAAATAGACTAGTAACTAAAAAACTACTTATAAAATATGCAATACACAAGTGACGACTGATAACGTGTATTGATCAAGTGACTGATTTGGTGTAAATGTTAATGTGCGTCCATTTGTGCGCGAATGTTGTAGCATCACCTCCAGCGTCCAGCATAATACGGTTACAAGTTAGAGGAAGTTCAAAGCTTGTCAAAATCAGGAAACGAGAGAGAGAGAGAGAGAGAGAGAGAGAGAGAGAGAGAGAGAGAGAGAGAGAGAGAGAGAGAGAGAGAGAGAGAGATGTATGGCTGATCTTGCTGTAGGCGTTATTGATTTCGATACTAAACTCGAACAGTAAATCGTTTACATTTTATAGAAAGTTACTCAGAAATTAGACACTTGTTGGTGGCCTTTGTTTGGGTTATCATATTCGCTATCATATTCGTAGCCTACCTCAAAGCGGAAAAGTTGCTTACAATTTCAAATTGCCCAAGGCACAGCGGAAGTGAGCTCGAAAAAGGGCGACAGGAATAGAAGACATTAATTTATTGAACTAAACGCTCGCTGTAGTTATTTGGCCTTTGCTAGGACTTGTTTTGGCTCCAGCATGAGTGAGGAGAAACCTGAGGTTGAGCTCTTTGTGAAGGTGAGTTTACCCGCAGGCCATTAGCCTACTCATGGATTCACTTGAAACTAATGGAATTGTAGCAACTTACAATTGAATAACTGCACAATGTAATAAACGTTCTATAATTAATTTATTAAAATATTTATAATGTAATTGTCTCAAAACATAATAAAATCTTGAACTCATAATTTAATAAAAGGGTAAATGTATTACATTATGAAATCAGCAAAAACATTGTCATATTGTAGACATTTCCAAAACAAATAAATAGTATCCTTTCAAGGCATAGAAAACAGTGGCATTCCTTTCATCTTAATCCTACCAATGCTGCGGTCTTAAACTTACCATGAAATGCACCAGATTTAAATATTCATGCATTTATTATTATTACTACTACTATTAGTCATAATTTCGTTTTTATTTTTAGTAATAATATTATTGTGCATTACTTCTAGTAGATGGGTGATCATTTAAAGGAAAAAACAACAGAAAGTATCCAGCACACCAGCACAACTTCAATGCCCCATAGTGGAGGAAAGGAAAACCATTATCCTAAACATTTAATTACATTAATAATGTAATATTTATTAAACTATGCTATTATTACATTATGCTTTGTTATCAAATAAAAAGACATAGTAGAACTAGGCCGAAACAACATTTAATGTATAACCATGTATGCAAAATGACAATAAAAAATAATAATAAAAAAAGTTAATTATATTCACCCTGTGCTACATTGAAAGTGTAAACCCTCTGTTTCTACTCACACCGCTCCAAGTGGGATCCGAACTGAATATCCGGCATGGGAGGCCGCTAACAAGAACGCTAAAGACTGCAAGTCCGCAACCTCTTGTCAATCGCTAGTGCACCTCTTGGGGCCTGTCAAATAATCAATAAATGTAATTTCCTATGGGTTTTTTTTATCAGTGTTTATTTATTGGTCCTTATTAAAGGTGCATTAAGCAACTTTTCATGTTAAAAATACCGGTTTTCTAACCCATACATGCTTAAACAATTGCCTGATGGGCTGAATGAGCCCTTCTCTGATCACTGAGATTGTCTCTATAATCCTGTAAAGTAAAATAAATAAGAGGGATTTGGGCCGGAATTTTAGACAGGGCGTGACGTCATGCGCGTTCACGGCACGCTCACATAGCTATGTCTGGCAGGTTTGTGTATTCGCCGGCATTCTCCGTAGAAGATGGATTGTAAGAGACCTGCTTGTAGTTCATTTCAAACACCAACGCAAACTCCACGTAAGATAAAAAAAAGAAAACTTTTGTCTAGTGTGTGCACATCTCTGGCTGCAGTTTCGCTTGCCGCCAGAAGTGGCATAGTTCTGCAAAAACTCAGAATCTTACTCTATGCACCTTTAATTTAGTTTCAAATACAGTTTCTCTGAATGTTAATAATGTTAAACAACCCCATTTCCAGAATAGTTGGGACATTTAGTAGAATGCAATAAAATCAAGAATCTGTGATTTGTTAATTCTCTTGAACCTTTATTTAACTAACAAATGTACAAAGAAAATATTTCCAACAAAATTTTCACTGACCAACTTAATTTTATTTTGTAAAATGTTTTAATTTTGATGGCTGCAACACACTCCACAAAAGCTAGCACAGATGCATGTTTACCACTGTTTAACATCACCTTTCCTTTTAATTATATTTTTTCATAATTTGAGTATAGGCTACTAATTTTAGCAGCTTTGCAAGTGGAATATTTGCCCAATCTTGTCTAATACAAGACAGCTGCTCAACAGTCTGTGGTCATCGTTGCCTGATTCTCCTTTTCATGATGGGTCATACATTTTCAATAAGAGACCAATTTGGACTGCAGGCTGGCAGGTAGACTGGCACATCCCTTTTATGGTGCAGAGTGTCTAGAAACCACTCTGTTTTAGTATGTGCAGGATGAGGCCTGGCATTGTCTTGCTTCCCAGGAAAGATGTCATCTTGATGACAGTTTATGTCTCAATCCAATATCCAAATATATGCCTCCATGTCAGTTATACTTTCACACAAATGCAATTTACCCATATGCACTAAATCCATTGCACTGATGCACCCCAATACCAGGACAGATGTTTACTCTTGCATCTGTCGCTGATGAAAGTCTGGTTGGTCCTTTTCGTCTTTGGGACTGAGAGCTCGATGTCTGTTTTTCCCCCAAAAGAAGCTGAAACATGGACTCATCTGAGTTCACATTTCCACTGTCTTCTAGACCATCTGAGATAAGCTCGGGCCCAGAGAACTCGCCAGCATATCCGCATAGAACTTTGTATCCTTTGGTGGCCGCACTAGGTTTAACCTCCTAGCCCCTCTGAGGAAGCGGACGACTAGGTCGTTTTCCCCCAGTGACTGACCAGACGCTGACACTAGAAACGCTGCTATGGCCGACACGAATACTTTGAGCGTGGAGGGGGATCTACCCGCGTCCAAAAGCTCTTGGAGGAAGAGTACCTCCGTTCCATGTTCCGTGCTGAGTACCATCTAGAGAACACTGACCATTTCAAGGCGTACAGCTGCCTAGTAGAGGGCGCTCTAGCCTCTGTGATAGTGTTTAACACTCCCTCTGGGAGGTTAACGGGTATCCGTTGAGGGCCCATACATGCAGGGCTGGGGTGGGATGCCAGAGCGTCCCCTTGGCCTGAGAGAGGAGGTCCCTCCTCACTGGGATCGGCCACGGGGCTGTTCCCAGTAGCTGCATCAGCTCCGGGAACCACACTTGGTTCCTCCAAAGCGGAGCTACTAGGAGCACAGCGCACTTGCTCTCCCTGATTCGTTTGTTAACCTGTGGTAACAACGATATAGGTGGGAACGCATAGAGCGGGCGACTGGGCCAGTCGTGGGCCAGCGCGTCCCTGCTCTTTGTGAAGTATGTTGGGCAATGAGCGTTGTCTTCTGAGGCGAAGAGGTCGACCTCTGCCCTGCCGAAGGTGCTCCATACCAACTGAACCACCTGGGGGTGAAGGGACCATTCCCCTGGTGGAACGTTGCCCCTGGATAGCATGTCTGCACCCAGGTTCAGAATGCCTGGCACGTGCGCTGCTCTCAACGTTTGGCCATGGTGTACAGGCTCCGAGATCTGATACCGCCCTGTTTTTGTAAGACACCACTGACATGTTGTCCGATCAGACTAAGACATGGTGACCCCTCAAGTATGGGAGAAAAAACTCCAGTGCTAGCTCGACCGCTCTCATCTCTAGACAGTTTATCTCCGGGTTTTTCTCCGGGCCTGACCAAAGGCCGGAAGTTGGCTTGCCCTCGTACAGGGCACCCCAACCGAGGTTGGAAGCATCTGTTGAGACTACTTTTAGCTTTGAGACAGTCCCCATGTTGACGCCTGACTGGTTCCAGTCGGCTGCCTTCCAAGGTTCCAGGGCTTCGATTACATCCCTGGGTTACCCTGAGACGAAAGTGACCCGAGATCCACGAGTGAGACGGTACTGGAGCGCATTTGTAGCAGACTCAGCTGAAGCACTGCTGAAGCCGAGGCCATGCGGCCCAGAATCCTCCGAAACATTTTGAGAGGTGTGACATTATGAGCTTTGAATGACGCTGCTAGGCGCTGGATGGAGAGCGTGCACTGTGACGTATGCCGCGCTTTCATTGACACAGAGTCTATTTCTGTTCCCAGAAAATAGATTTTCTGGCTGGGTAACAGCGAACTCTTGGTCCAATTGATTCTGAGACCCAGATTTTCTAAATGACTGAGTAGCAAAACTTTGTGAGTCACCAGTTCTGTCTCTGACTGAGCTAGAATTAGCCAGTCGTCTAAATAGTTCAGTATTCGCATGCCCTGTTGTCTCAGGGGAGCCATCGCCGTGTCCATACACTTCGTGAACGTACTAGGTGCTAAAGACCGGCCGAACAGCAGGACAGTTTACAGATAAGCTCGACCCTCGAAGGCGAATCTCAAGAATGGCTTGTGACGGGGTGCTATTTGTATCTGAAAATACGCGTCTTTCAGATCCACTGATATAAACCAGTCTTCCGGGCGAATTTGTGCGAGGCACAATCCTCGTCCATAGTACGGAGAAGGTTGGCCTGAAACACTTGAAGCATCGCCATCGTGTGGAGGCGCGACCGGTGAGAGCTGACGTAGTTCGACTTTTGAGGGGTGAGTGGCCTTAGACTGCCATCCAGTGGAGGGCAGACTAAGGTGCGTGGACGGACACAGCCTCTTCGATAGGGGGAAGATGCTGGTTAGCCTTTTTCCTGAGCGCCGTCAACAATTGAGAGCGTCGAGGAAACTGAAGTTTTCAGCCTGGTGGAAAACGGGGCGGACCTTTGCTTAGGGGCCTGGCGGCGCCCCTGCAGAAACCATTCGTCGAGCCTGTTGCCTGCTGGTTCGTTGGGTGGAGACCACTCGAGGCAGAGGTCCTCCACGGCCTTCATCAGCAGGCGGATAAGCCCACACTGGCTCTCATCCCGCTGGTACTAGCCTGGGTTGAGGGGGCGGGGTCCGGAATAGAGTCCGACCAGTCCTCGCTTCCCGAGGCGGCGAGAGACCCGTCTGGTCCACCGAGGTCCAGCCAGGCGCTGACCATCAGTGAAGAAGACAGGTGAGGGCGAGTCAAAGAGCGAGGTACGCGGGGATCCCACCAGCGTGAACTTGCGTGTTGTTGAAGTCTCCGGTGCTTTCTGAGAGCGGTGCGCTTTTTACGGCGCGGCCCATGAGAGAGAGGCGTAAGTGTGGTGTCCTTGCCGAAAACAGCTACTCTAGCCCGCAGGGTCGATAATGCCATCTCATCGCACTCCGGGCAGCCGCACTCCGGGCAGCCGCCTTTCCCCAGGCAGCAAACGCATAGAATGTGGCGGTCTCCAGCCGTGAGGGGGGCTCGACACGAGCCGCAGGTGTCGCGGGGTATTTGGAAGAACGCCCGCTAATTTGCTCTTTAAGAACGTGTGTGAATGCAGCGGCGACCCACACAGAAGTTTTTTAAAGGATATATGCGCGCCAGATGGCGCAGCGGGAGACGCCGGCTAAAGGCGGCGTATGGAGAGTGTCCGAAGCCGGCTTCCTCAGTCCTGCAGTGCAGTAGCTCGTCCCGCTGAAGTGCTGTTCGACGGCACGAGGCTTCTTCCAGAGTCAGCAAAGAGGATCATTCGCTGAAGGAGATGAAATCAAGGCAACCATGGGCTTATAGCCATAAGCCACACCCATTTTGGCGGGCTGTGACGCACGGAGGGCTTTGTATAGCTGCCTCTCCATAGATTGCAGCAGTTGCTTTAAACGAGAATACAACTTTTTGTTTGTTTGGCTTCAAGCAGAGGCTCTGTTCTTTCTTTTGATATATTGCATATTCAGATATTTATACAACAATATATTCTGGGGGCCATAACATTTTTGTGAAAACGATAAAAAAATGCTGGCGGTGGCTGGCAACTTTAAAAAAAAACCTGGTGAGGAAAGAGTTAAATCTTTCCTGTTTATTATATTAAAATCCATTACAGTGTACAAAACAATCGTCCTGGCAAAAAGATGAACACAGCAACAATATCAGAGCACTAGTAATGGTGAAGTTTCATTGTTAATAGAATCGATAAATATAACAGAGACACAAGGCAGCTGCTGCATTTAAATGAAACAAGCAAGACCAGAAACCCTGATGGGTAGTATGATATTCAGCATGCTATTGAGAATGGTTGTCATTCGGGGAATAACACCTTGGAATTGTCACTGGTAGAGTGGCTGTAATCAAGCGCACAACGGTGGGGATGCTAAGGAAGACTTTAATCCAGGAATAAATAGACAATAGTACAACCACATAGAACTCAAATAAAGCAAGACAAGGAACAGGGAGAACCCGAGGGCTTAAATACACAGAGAACAGCTGGGGCAAATGAACACAATGACAGTAACTAACAGGACACAGCTGAACCAAATTAACTAATGAGGAGGGTAACCATGGGGAACAAATGAATGGCGGGAAACAAAATAGACAAAGAACAGAGTCCAAAAAAACCAACAGACATGTAACAGGAATGTTGTGACTGACCAGTCAGAATCAAGTATTCTAGTGAGCCATGTAATAATTTACAATAATGCATATCAATGCAGTTGATTAGCCAAAATATTTACTCTAGTATGCTGTCTTTATACAATTTTCGTTTTAATGCATGGGATTATATTAAATAAATATCCATGTGCACTCAGAATAATTAACTTGCTTTCACACCGAAAGATTGACATAAATAATTAAGTACTAATTATTCTGACTCATTCAAACTCACATTCATAATTTGGTTACAATATGATAGGGATACATGGGTTTCTGTGCAACGTCATCACGTAGATGCGCGCGCATCTAAGAGGCAGAAAGCAACAGTCTTTACGGCTATATCTAGCAGAAGCAGAGATGACGCGGAGCTGTTGTGCTGTAAACTAACCTAAATGCATAGGGTATGTCATGTTTTTATGATTCGCAAACTTAGTTGGACAATTTCATACTAGTCAACTAACTAACTTTTTACATAATGTTATATTAATATGCAAATGAAACACAAGCAAACAGATTCAACTGAAATTGCAGTTTATTATTGAGTCAACAAGAATTTACAAACAATGCGAAATCTACGTTAATTACAATGTTCTTTTACAGAACTCGGCATAACATATAGCGGTCTTGCCTCTTGGATGCGCGCGCATCCGGTATTGTTTGTATACAAGAAACCTATGTATAGCCAAGGTGATGTAGCTACAATACAGCGAAACTGTACAGCGGTTGCAAAATCAAAACTCAAGTACTTTTTTTGGGATTATGTGTAAGCATAATTTGGGGCTACACAATCTTTCAGAAACCTGTAGTAATTCTCTGTATTTGTATATGTGTGTAGGCAGGAAGTGATGGTCAGAGTATCGGGAACTGCCCATTCTCTCAGCGGCTCTTCATGGTCCTGTGGCTGAAAGGCGTGACCTTTAATGTGACTACTGTTGACATGAAGAGGTTGGTGATTCTGTGCAACTCATGCAGACATTCACAAACCTAAAGCAGTTAAATAAAGTTATCATTTCAAGTATGCAGGGAAACCTAGCATATTGCTGTTTCAACCCAGTAGTATGCTATAATTGTTGGTCCAATAAAAAAAGAGATTTTCATTCACGCTGGAAATGGAAGGTCAAGTGCATTGTATTGTATTGTGGGTTCAGTGTGCAGTGTGCTTTTGGCAAATCAAATAGGTCATCCGGGTATTCCATCCATGCAGAAAATTGCCACAGAATGCATACAGCCTTTTTCAAAAGTAGTGCTATTCCTATTTCTCTGTTTTGTGACTAGGAAGCCAGACATTCTTAAAGATCTGGCCCCTGGTGCTCAGCCCCCTTTCCTGCTGTATGGTACAGAGGTGAAGACGGACACAAACAAGATAGAAGAGTTCCTGGAAGAAACCCTCTCCCCTCCTAAGTAACTCCATTAATGCATGCTTTATTTCCCTTCATGTATCACTCCATATATAACTGTGCTTGTATTTGTATTCCGTCTCATTATGTTTACTAACCGTCCTCCTCTTCTTCATCCCTCTCTACGACACAGATACCCACGGCTGGCAGCTCGCAATCCTGAATCTAACACTGCAGGCCTTGATGTGTTCTCAAAGTTTTCAGCCTACATTAAGAATTCAAACCCTCAGATGAATGAAAGTGAGTGCAATAATGCTTCTTTGTTTTTATTCATTTATTAAAAAGATGCCCAGTATTGTTTAATTTTTTCTGTCAAACCTAATCCAAATCCAGTGTTCCTGGATTACAGATTTACACTACAACAACCTCAGTGCTCTGAAATCATGCCCTAACACAGTGACTGTGCCCGAAATCAAATACTTCCCTACTATATAGTATGTAAAAAACAGTACACCAACAGATTAGTATGTCTGAATACATAGCATTCGAAAAACAGCAGGCGAAATGTACCCAGATGACCTACTACTTCCGCCGAGATTTTGAAGGGCATATTAAATGGACACTTTACTATCCCATGAGGCCATGGGAGAGGATTTATGATTGGAAGTGAATTAACACAACTGATGCTGGTACTGTAGGTCACATGACAGTAACAACATGATGAATGTAGTACGTCCATATTTAATTCCTACTACCCCATTCTTACTATATAGAACTTACTTTTTTAACAGTCGTGAAGAACATAGTGTAGGTAATGTAGTACCGAAATCACCCCCTATACCCTCAAATAGGCCATTATTTGAAGGGACAGCCATTTGATATGGTGTCCGAAACCATAGTGGACGTTATCGAGTACACTCATTCTGTCCCACGTTCTGCACCACAATAAGGAATGTAAAGCCAATGTCCGAATTCACTCTCTCGTTTTCATTCACTCCTTCAAGTGAATTATATTAGTGGACTAGTGATTGAGGTTTTGGGCGATTCCGGATTCAGCCTATGTTTTGTGTTTCTCCCTAATCAAACACACCTGATTCTAATTATCATCTCATTAGAAGAAACACCTCAAATGGTTGTACAGTTGACCGATAGACACAACCATATTAAAACATTTTTGACTGTAAAAAACTAATCATATCAGAACCTTTGCATCTATATTGTAAAAATCACAACCTATGCAGTGCCACTGAAAATCAAAGTGGCATTTTAGTCAGAAAGGACCATCTTGGCCTGATCAGACCATAACAAATTTTTCCACATGGTTTTGGGAGAATGGATATAGTTTTTTTGTACAGTTTAGTCGGGCCTGGATGTTTTTTATTCAGAAAGGGCTTGCATTTTAACACACCGCCCCATAGCCCAGATAGATATATGGTAGATAGTTGTCACATGTAGGAGGAAACCATTACTTCCAGAAAAAGCTGCAACTTTTAATGTTGCTGTAAGTCTCTTGACTGCTTCCCTAACTAGTTTTCACTTCTCATTAATTTTAATTTCTCATGTCTTCTCTTTAATTTTGGAGAGATGCCCTGTTCTTGATAATGTTACTATTGTAGCATACTTTCTCCACTTATTGAGGACTGTCTTCACTGTGTTCCATGGTATATCTAATGCCTTAGAATGTTTTTGTAATCCTCACCTGAGTGATACCTTTTAACAATGAGATCCCATTGATGCTTTGTAAGCTCTTTGTGGCCCATGGCTCTTGTCGTATAGAATGCAACCAAGATGTCAGAATCTTACTGGAACAGCTTCACATCAGGTGCAGACAGGTGTGTACTATTTTGCGTGAGCCTGATGATTAGTTAATTCAGAAAAAAGTCACATGGCAATTTATAAAAGGGTATACACACTTATGCAGTTAGGTTATTTTAAGTTTTTGTTTTTATCTTTTTTCTCTGAAATGTGTCACTTTTAGTGGCATTACATAGGTTGTACATTTTATATTAAATGTGCAAAAGTGCAGGAATGATTTATCTTAATTTTTACATCACACAAATCAGCTGTTTAACGGTCATATAAACTTTTTATATGAAACTACAATCTTCTCTTTTAGGAAAATAGATTAAAAAAATATTGATTACTTCATCTCCTGCTCATTGGTATGTAACAATCCAGTAAATTGCTTTCTAGAATGAGAATTGTTCCTCCCCTTAACACCACATCATCCTAAGTGACATGGGATAAAAGGTATGACTACCATGATGAGCGTCACTACATTTTGGGCCTGTCCCAATACCCACACTTGCGGTTTAGGTGCACACAACAGGAAGTAATTGCCCAAGACTGTCCTAGGTTGGAAAAAATGCCAAAGCTCAGAGCCCTTAATCCACATTCAATTCACAGTATCTCTAATACTTCGTCTGAGCTGTATTTGAGGCTAAGCATATTCCATTATTCATCATGTTCAGGAACTCACTTGCACTGAAATTATGCAATGTCTGGGGAAAGTTTACAGTGTAAGTTAAAGTAATTAGATATTACATAAAATTTGGTTGTAAAATGTAAAGTGTTGCACATTTTATTGGTCCAGAGATTAGTGTGTATTTTGTAAAATGTTTTATTTTTATCACTTAATTGGAAGCATCACAATTAAATTGTATTGTTTGTTACATATGGACTACTAAACTGACAATTAAAGGTTTATTTTAAAGTGTGGAGATGCTTCCAGATGTCATAGATCCTCTTCTTAATATCATGAATTCATCTTTGTCTCTAGGATACGTAGGCTACCAAAAACTTTTAAGCTGGCTATGATTAAACCGCTTATTAAAAAAACTCAACTAGATCCTACAAAATTAATCAATTACAGGCCGATCTCGAATCTGCCTTTTCTGTCAAAGATACTAGAGAAGGCAGAATCCTCACAACTGTTCCTTTTAAGAAAGAAATGGTGTATGCAAGGATTATCAGTCGGGATTTAGACCGTAGCCTACCATAGTAATCAAGTCAAGTCATCTTCTATATAGCGGTTTTAACAATGTAGATTGTTTCAAAGCGGCTTTACACGTGGATAATTTAAGGTAACAGAGATTGTTTTGGCTTTATAGCTGTTCTTGAATAAAGATATTTTCCAGCTAAAGTTAGTTTTGATTGATTCACTTCCGTCGCAAGGATCATTAGTTATTAAATTAGGGGCCGCTAAGACGACACCGTTCTCTCTACACAGACTTTAAATGCGAACCTGTGAGAAACACAGATGACGCTCACGTGCGCATCAAGAAATAATTCTATAGTTATGCGCATTTGAATATATGTGCGCAGGTTTGTAATTCCCTACAAACCAAACCTTAACAAACTACTTGTCTGGCCTTAACATTTTTATACAGAATTATCACTTCGGGGTAGATACGCAAAACCGAAATTATCCCGACACCGCTTTATCTGTGATAAAGGGATCCTCGATAGGGAGAGACTTTGGCACTTCAGCACTGCGTTGTCTTCGGGTCCAGGCGAAGGTCCTTCGTCGGATCTGGATACGGCCTGGATCCGGCAGGCTGCGGGAAAACCTCTGGATAAACAAAGAAACTAAAATTAGCGTAGATTATGATGTAACGAGTACATCAGGATTTAAGGGAAGTGCTCCCAGTTCCGGCTGACCTAATCTATGCAGCCTAACATTGAGTTATAGAAGTCTATAATGCATTATGTGAATGATAGGTCAAAGAGATGTGTTTTTAATCTAGCTTTGAACTGACAGAGTGTGTCTGCTTAATGTTAGGAAGACTGTTCCAAAGTTTTGGTGCTAAATAGGAAAAGGATCTACCGCCAGCAGTCGATTTTGATATTCTAGGTATTAATAACTGGCTGGAATTTTGAGATCGCAATAGACGTGAAGGACTATAATGCGTTAAGAGCTCGCTCAAGTACTGTGGAGCTAAACCATTTAGTGCTTTGTAAGTAATCAGCAATATTTAAAAATGTATACGATGTTTAATAGGCAGCCAATGCAGTGTTGACAGAACGGGGCTAATATGGTCATACTTCCTGGTTCTGGTAAGAACTTGAGCTGCTGCGTTTTGAACTAGCTGTAGTTTGTTTGTTAAAGGGATAGTTCACTTTGAAATTAAATTTTGATATGTTTTAGCTTACCTGAAGTGCATCCAAGATGTAGGTGTCTTTGTCTCCACAGTAGTTTCAATTTTGATATTTTTAGGTCAAACCGTTGTTGTCTGTCAGTCATATAATGGAGGTCTATGGGTACAGACTCCAAGAGCATGCACAGAGACGTCCAAATTAAACAATTCCCCATCGTTAGTGCACATTGATGGCCTAAGACACGAAACGAGCGGTTTGTGTGAGAAAACGAACAGTATTTATATAGTTTTAATCTATTTCAAGCAACCACGTCCTAGTGATCTGTTTACTTAGTCTGCGCAAGCGCCGTAGGGCGCCGGAATGCTCCGGAAGTGCTCTCTCGCGCATGTACGTCACTCATTGTGTACACAGAGATTTCTGCAGTATTACCTTTCACTGAGAACATCTAAAGTTATTTAGACGGAAAAGAAATCGCAATGGAAGACGATTTTGAGACATCAACAGACAACATTGAATTTTTTTCACAACCGTATTTCATACTTGCCAACCTTGAGACCTTGATGCCCATGTTTTATAAAAAGGTTGACAAGACTAAATAAAAACATAGAAATTATGTAAGATAACGTTAATTTAGTTGTAGATTACATTCTCATATCCATTTTTTTTTTTTGAATAATCTTTTTTACTGCTTTGCACGATTCTTTTGTAGTGTGGTTTTGGTGTAGCCTACTAAAGTGTACTAAAATAAACATTCACGAGTGTACCTGACTTCTTCTCACCGCTGATTCCTGATGGTTTAGAGGACAATTACACCGAGTCGCACCCTGTCTTTTCAAAGAATAGTACACCGGCGAGCGCGAAGTATAAATGCCTCGTGGGAAGGCGCGCGCGCAGTCAGCAGAGGCGCGTGCAGCGAAGGCTCGCAAACCCATAGACGGCTCTGACAGCGCATAGACTGCTTCTTTTTCCGTTCTGATTGCCGCGCTTGACTTCTAGGTGTGTAACCTTTATTATTGTTCAGTCTGAAACGGCGCCCAGTGACGGATGGTGTAGCAATATTGTTGTCCAGGTGGAAATCGGGAGAAATTCGGGAGAAAGGTCGGTCCGGGAGATTTTCGGGAGGGGCTTTGAAATTCGGGAGTCTCCCGGAAAAATCGGGAGGGTTGGCATGTATGCCGTATTTATTTGAACCAGAATATACAGATCAAGAACTAAGAGCACTTCCGGAGCATTCCGGCGCCCTACGGCGCTTGCGCAGACTAAGTAAACAGATCACTAGGACGTGGTTGCTTGAAATAGATTAAAACTATATAAATACTGTTCGTTTTCTCACACAAACCGCTCGTTTCGTGTCTTAGGCCATCAATGTGCACTAACGATGGGGAATTGTTTAATTTGGACGTCTCTGTGCATGCTCTTGGAGTCTGTACCCATAGACCTCCATTATATGACTGACAGACAACAACGGTTTGACCTAAAAATATCAAAATTGAAACTACTGTGGAGACAAAGACACCTACATCTTGGATGCACTTCAGGTAAGCTAATACATATCAAAATTTAATTTCAAAGTGAACTATCCCTTTAAGCGTGCAGAATTTGTCAATGAGAGCATATTGCGTCATTTAGATATATTTTTAAGATGGAAAAAAAGATTAGTATCAAAGAGCACACCCAGGTCCCTAACCGACAACGAAGACAGAGCAGCCATCAAGTGTTAAGACAGTATTCTAGGTTATTACGTGAGGAAGCTTTTTGTCCAAAAAATCCAATCGTTTTTTTTTTTCATAATTAAGTATTAGGAAATTGGTGTCAGAAATGTAAAGTTGTGCAGTTTTTTTTATAGCAACATTATGAACAATGAACGTATTAAGGAAATTATACAAATATTAGTCATAGGCTAGCATATCAAATACTGAGACAAACTTTAAAAACAAAGAAAAAATGCAAATTGTGTATATTAGTCATATTGTCCCTGTCAGAGACTGAAATAGCATTTTCAGCTTTGGTCTAAACAGACAAATCGCATGTAAAAATCTGGCCGAACTTGTGTGCTGGTGTGAACAGGTCACTGTGGATACCGAATAGCACCTGTATCCGACTAGCAATGACACATAGAAAATTATGGTTGTATTAGCTTTTGTGTGTATTGGCTATTTAAAGTGGGACAAAAGCCCCCTTTCAATAGGAAATACATCAATGCAGAAAAGGAAATTGTTTTCAAATTAAGTTTCTTTGTGCAGATCTGGAGAAGGGTTTACTGAAGGCCCTGAAAAAGTTGGATGACTATCTGAGCTCTCCCCTACCGGATGAGATCGATGAGAACAGTGCTGATGATGTCACTTCCTCCACCCGCCCCTTCCTGGATGGTCAGGAGTTCACTCTGGCCGACTGCAACTTGCTGCCCAAGCTACACATCGTCAAAGTGAGACAGACACCCAACCGACTGATTCTTAAGCAAAAGAGTTTGAGAATCAAATGCTTAGCTTCTCTTTTCCTTCCTTAGGTTGTGTGTCAGAAGTTTCGAGGTTTCTCCATCCCTCGCTCTCTGACATCTCTGTGGCGATACCTGGATGCGGCGTATGCCAGAGAGGAATTTTCCTCCACTTGCCCCAGCGATGAGGAGATACACGTGGCCTACTCCTCTGTTGTGAAGGCGCTCAAATAGAAGAACACACACACGCATTCTCTTTCCAGTTTATCCTAGTGTTTCAAATGTTTCCTTTATGTCTCAAGCTCCTAAGGTTGTTTGCACCAGTAGGGTCTCACTCTTAAACTAAATGTGGTCTTATAGTTCATATTTTTTTAAAGCACCTGAACTGCAGAGGTCAAGTTCCTTTCAATAGTGGTTATTTTTCAGTATTTTTCATGTCGTGTGGACAAGTGCTTTGCTAGCAGTTACAAACAGGATATTGTGGCCCCATTCCCCTGTCCCTCCCTCTCGCTGTCATTATCTGGATTATGTAACGTGAGAGCTTTCTTGAGTCGCATGCATTTCATAAACTGGTTTCCAAGTGATTGATATGTTACAAAATTATAGAAGTTTCCTAAAAGTAGTCCTTATAAATCAGGTTTTATATTCCCAATCTTCTAAAGTCATACATTATGTGAGATGGACAATCTAAAATAGAAGTAATTATTCACTGAAAATCATTTAAATCAGGTACCGTCCCCAAACAACAGTCTTATCTCGTAGTTGTGCAAGTCGGAGTCACTAGAACAGTGCTTCTCAAACCTGTCTCGGGGACTCCCCACCACTGCACATTTTGTATGTCTCCCTCATCTAAAACAACTGACTCAACTCATTAGCTTAATAGTATCTGCATCCAGAATCTGCAATGGTTTGAGGAGCTTTGCATTTATGCTTCCATTCAAATATCACTGTCAATGTCCACATTGAAAACACTGTGAAGTTTATGCAGGTTTGTTGCTTTCTACAAGAGAAAACCATTAACGGCAGCAAGCAGAAATTTTGTGGGCATGAATTTGTTTATGTTTCAAGGAAATGCAAAAGGAATTTACACTCACCGGCCACTTAATTAGGTACACCTTGCTAGTATTTTGTCACCAGGTAGGATGGATCCAAGCTTTCATGTTGTTTACACCAAATTCTGCCCCTACCATCTTTGACAGCAGAAATTGAGACTCGTCAGACCAGACAATGTTTTACCAATCTTCTATTGTCTGATTTTGGTGAGCCTGTGTGAATTATAGCCTAATTTTCCTGTTCTTAGCTGACAGGAGTGGCTGCTGTAGCCCATCTACTTCAAGGTTCAGAGATGCTCTTCTGCATACTTCAGTTGTAAACAAATGGTTATTTGAGTTACTGTTGCCATTTTATTTATTTTATTTAATCTCTTAAATCACCTTTCTTCCCCATTATGATGCTCGGTTTGAACTTCAGCAGATCATCTTGACCATGTCTACATGCCTAAATGTATTGAATTGCTGCCATGTGATTGGTTGATTAGATATTTGCATTAACAAGCAGTTGAAAAGGTGCACCTAATAAAGTGGCGGTGAGTGTATAAATTAGTGACTTTTTAGTGTTTAAGTTTAATTTTAGTCGTAGATGTTGATGATTTTTTTTTTCAAGGGACCATCATTAACAGGTTCAATGCTGTTTTATGTTTTAGTCTAGTCTGCCTTGTTTAAGTTGATGCAAGTTGATGACCTTAAATATATTTTATATACTGTAAATGTAGTATCTGTATACCCAGCCCTCTTCCTGTGCACTTCTGCTTTCACTTCCGCTTAATGCTCGTTTCCAAACAATTGAGTATTTTTATTGATTAGATGAATTTTACAAGCATACAAGAGTTTTTTAACCCCTGCATATCTAAAATTATTATTCAGCAGATTATAATAAAGATTAAATAAAACATTTAGTGTGGAGTAGGGTTTTTTTCTTGATCCTTCATGTTTAGATATTGCAGGTTTAAAATCTTACATTAAAAGAAATTGTTTACTGAAAAGTACAACATATTTAAAATATACAGTATTTAATTAAAAGATACACAAATGTTTATTAATACAACAATATTACAAAAGAAAATGTGTGTTGTGCTCTATAGACAAGGAACTGGCTCTATACTATGACCTGTTCTTATGAAAATATGTATTTATTTTTCTAGAATTTAAAAAAATGTATTAACATGTTATTTTACTATTGTTAGTGGTTTACAGCAGAAAAAGGCAAAACAAATTAGCCTAAACTCAGTACAACTATTTATATTTAGTGTGTGTGTGTGTGTGTGTGTGTGTGTGTGTGTGTGTGTGTGTGTGTGTGTGTGTGTGTGTGTGTGTGTGTGTGTGTGTGTGTGTGTGTGTGTGTGTGTGTGTGTGTGTGTGTGTGTGTGTGTGTGTGTGTGTGTGTGTGTGTGTGTGGTTGCAGGCACTTCCGTTCAAGCATGCTGCATGAAGCTGCATATTTGGACTTATAGTTTCAGTTGTGTGTGCATTTCAAATTTAAGCTTTATAGATGCATTGGTTTTATACAGATTAACAAGTCTTGTTATATAGTTGTGTTTGTTAATATAAGGCTTTGTTGATAATTTTGTCAGCACCTCCTGTGAGATTAGACCTCATTCATCCCAGCTGGAGAAAGAGGGCCAGACTGCAGAGGCTCAGTGCTGCTCCTGTCCAGCGGGGGGAGCTGATAGTTGCAGCAGTGTTGCAGAGATCCGTGTCACAGCACTTATTAGTGTAGTTGAACTTAAGTCCTGCTGCATGTTTCTCTCCACTCAGGTCACACTGTGATGGCAGGGCACAGCTCCTCTCGTACAGAACGATGCACACTGACCCTGGATGCACACAAACATGACATCTCATTGCTGATGCAGGGGCTGATATATTTTAATATACTACTGTTGGTTCATTTTAAAAGTACATTCCTGGTATTAATTAGTTTCAGCACCTGTATTTAAAATATGTGATGGTGGAAGTCTGATCCGAGCATTTGCACCAAAGAAAATGTAGAGTCCTATTGCACATTAATTGAAAGAAAAGAAAAGAGCGTAGAGAATAGCCAGGCAATCGATAATGCAAAAAAAAAAAAAAAGGCAAAAGGTCATGCAAACATATTTGAGCAAACATGGTTCACAATTCCATCACACATGGCACAAATTTATGAGGGAGGATACAAAGGTGTATCCTTCCCTCGCATCCTAAGGGGGTGGAGCTAAGACGTGAAGAAAGGAAGCGAATAAAGGAAACATCTCTGATTACCTAACGTAACCTTGGTTTCCCTGAAAGGAGGGAACGGGACATCGCGTCATGCTATGGGGTTTCCCCTCCTTTCTCGAATCTACTGAAGCCTTATGAAATCTCACGAGAACTAGAGGCAGGCTCCCCTCTCCATAAGGCAGTGCTGGATGCCATTGCCTCAGAATCTTTGAACTGAAGCAGAGCACAGCTGACAAAGCCTCTGAGCTATGTAACAAGGCAGCTTTACACAATGTCTCGTTCCTTCTCTCAGGGAACCGAGGTTACATCAGGTAACCAGCGACGTTTGTCCTTTCAAGTTCGGTTCACTCGACATTGCGTCAGAGCTGGCACTATGGGTATCTCATAAAATCCCGCTGTGTTAATAGTGAAGGTCCAGCTCAAACTGCAAGCAAAGCCGTTGACCTCAGCTGAAAGCACTTCATGCAACGGAAGACCTCATAAGCTTAGCGGCATAGTGGTTAAAAGAGCAAGTCCCACAAGCATTACACTACTGCAAACACATCACAGAGTAAAGGACGGCAGACTCGCCAGCGTCCTTGATTAACCAGTCACTGCCAGCATTCATGCCAGCGATTGTTTCCAGAGGCTACATTAACAGCAGGTATCCGGCGCCACAATGTGGGTGACGGCACTATCGCCTAGCAACGTTTATCCCAGAGTATTATGTGACATCACAGTGTGCTGGTGCCGAATAAGGCAAACGGCAGCAACAAGTGGCCAGCGGTTAATGGTGGCGGTCGTGCCGACACCATTATTGTATTGTTGTCTTATGCAGCGTTGATGCCAGTGCTGACATGAACATAATACAGATGAGTTATACCAGCACACTAGCCTGATGAAGAGCAGTAACTGGAGCAATATTAGCAATATAAACTCAGCAGCATGCTTATTGGCTTGTATTGTCTATTTCTCCCAATACCCTGTGCAACTGTGCAGGTGTTGTGGCAAAAATTCATCAAACAAACATCACTGCGTAAGGGAGACTCAGAGTCAAATTATAAAATTAAAGTATTTATTCTTGCAAGAAGGAGCAGTCTAATACACAGCTGTTACCCTGTGCAGAAGAGTGACACACCCCCAGACAGACTGAACCAGCTTTTATCTAAGATTCAAGGTCTTCTTCTTCAGAGCCCTCCTCCCACAGTAGTTTTCCATCCAGTGGTTTTCCATAGACAAGGAAGCCATAACACTAGTTTCGATTCGTCACTAGAGCCAACTCCTAAGCCCTCCTTCACCAAATGGCCTTCTGACATCTAGGTCAGAGGTCCTCGTTCGTCTGTTCTCTGGAGTGTCTCTCCCTTCTGCCTTCCCAGGTACATAAACAGAATCTTCTCACACTAACAAGTGAGAGTCACACATGTGACATTCTTTGAATCATCTATATTTTACTAAAGATCAGTGAATATCATAAAATAGCCACTACACAGGGTAAAAAGTTGTTTTACAAATGTATAGCAATATTCTTCTCTTCAGCTGTTGCACAACTGTGCTCCATACTTCTAGAGCGGCTGTGAAAAGCTGCACAAAATCTCTACATTTTCTCATGTCTCCTGCTTTGTTGGGGGTTATTTTGTGGCATGACAGACACAACCACATAAACGAGAACCGACAGAACTTTAGTATAAATAGTATAAAACAGAACAGGGAGTATAAATACACACGGTGAATTCAGGAAACTAACTAGAAACAGGTGGAGGAAGATAATAACCAGGGACTAACGAGAACAGGTGCAGACAAGACAGAACATAATTGTGACAATATCGCTTTTCTAGGTAGGCTACTCAAAGTGCTTTACACTCGAAAGGAGGGAATCTCCTCAACCACCACCAATGTGCAGCATCCACCTCCTAGATGATGCGACGGCAGCTATATTGCGCCAGAACGGCCACCACACACCATCTTATTGGTGGAGAGGACACTGAGTGAGGAAATATCAGTATAGGGAATATTAGGTAGTGGACAAATTTGGCCAAGATGCCAGGAATACCCTACTCCAATCAATCAATTAATCAATCAATCAATTTATTTATTTTTATTTTATTTAAATAAAATATTATTTATTGTATAATAATATTTAAATGACCAATAACAGCCATTCTAAAAGTATAAGACGTTTGTACAATAATAAATAAACAAGCAACATTTCAGTTGAAAGTATAAAAGCAATGCTCTAGGATTTAAGGATTTAAGTTTAATAAATATATAAAGTTATGAAACCGGTATGCAAGAAAAAGTGAGGGAACGCTATAGAATAAAATATATATGTACGGGTCCACTTTGAGCTCTGTGTGTAAATATATATGACAAATTTGTGAGCTTCATGCCATTGAATCTTGAAAAGTTGCATTTCATTTGATAGTCATATTGATAGTCAAATGTCTGGCTTGCAAAACTGAACTAACTAACTAAAACTAAACTCAGGTCGAGACAGCTTATTAGGGAACACACCCCATTACTCACTCACAAATGCAGAACACTCCTTAAAAACATGAAAGTCCTCTAAATCATACTCTGAGAAAACCTTCACAACTATTTTCCCACACAGATACTGATACTGTCAGGATACATACATCAACCAATCAGTCTCACAGTAGCACATTCAGTAGCACATTCACTACATTCAGACTATGCTGATAAATATTCATCTGATTCATTCGTTTTTTACATTGGTTAATAAATCATAGTAGGCCTACAGTGACTGTCTAATCAGTAGTTGGTTCAATTGACCTTTGACTCCTACAGCTGTGCTGGCAAGACATCGCTGACCCTCGGAACATTCCTGGTGGAACATCAGACAGTCCACTGGAGAGATTGCTGGAAACACACACGTGTAGCATGTCAAGGAAATCACTGAAAGAGAGAGGGAGTGTGTCACGGTTTGAGGTACTGATTGAAGTGAGGACTCAACGATGCAGAGGAATATGAGCTTCATTAATATAAAAGTAAAACAAACAGAAACAGAAACTAACCCGTGGGGGAAAACACTGCAGGCTTGACTTGACTGGGAAGGCAGACTTATGACTTATGACTGACTAGGCAGGAATCATCAGACAGGCAGGGTAACAACAGCATGCTACGATGTGCGACAACGATCTGGTCCAGGACAGCAAACACAAGGGGAATAAATAGGACAACAAGGCAGGTAATGAGGGAGGACAGGTGGGGAAACTGAACCAATAATCAGATAACAAGATGGACGGGGTCAGACAATAGGCAGGAGAGCACATGGCACAGTGAAGCATAACAAGACAAGCCATGTGCTCACATCACACATAAAAGGCTTGTTCGACTTGAACCGACGCTGCACAGACCTATCGGTTTATGACATCAAAGTACCGCGAGAGCGAGTCAAAAGCATACGGAGCCATCTGCTCTCTAATCGCTCTCGTGGTACTTTGATGTCATCGGTCTGTGCAGCAATCACTAGCCATGAGCTTAAAAAACGAGACACGAACACGCAGCTAATGAGGGACACTCATAAGTCGCGTGTTCACACATAACAAGATAACATGAACACACATAGCCAGTGAGAAACACTAGCTATGTGCGACACAGCCCTGGAGAAAAGCATGCGGCTGTGGAAACACGCACCTTGTGCAGAACACAACAAGTCACACAGACAAAGACAGGAGAATATATGTGAGTGGCTCTGTGACAGTCTCTGGCAACATCTTTGGACATGACAGGTAATTCAGGAACCGACAGACTTGACGCTATAGAGGAAGCCTTCCTTCTCTTTCTCCGTCTACATTGGCGGGACGATGGCGTGGAGATAGCTGCTTCCAGGGGAACAGCGGCGTTCACGGCCGTCTCACGGAAAGCAGCAGCATAAGCGGCCACCTCCGGGGACGCTGCAGCTTCTTCAGCCACCACAGGGGGCACTGAAGCTTCTTCGACTGCCACCGGGGGCGCTGCAGCATATATGACCACCTCTGGAAAAACTGCAGCAGTCACATACGACATGGGCAAAGCTGCAGGGTGTACTGCCACTTCTGGGTAGATGGAAGATGAGGCGGGCATGTTCCTTCCTCCTCCTCCTCCTCTTCCTCTCCCCGAAGGGGTCATCAGAGGACTGAGGACTTGACTGTTCACGAGGGAAAGCGGGGGAGGATCAAGAGGAGGGAGACTAACTTCACCGCCACGGTTGTAAACAAATACCACAAACCCCCAAAAGGACGAGAACCCCAGCATTCCCATATCCCAATCGCAGACAGGGTCGTTCAGGGTGGTATTAAAAAGGTCCTTGAGCTCCGTGTTGTTTAGGTTGAGCCCCTCAGTGGTAATGATGAATTGGTGGGCAAACTCCTTCTCTGTCAAATCCCCTTGATGAAGTGAGACAAGCTTGCCATAGCGCTCCATCGGCTGACAAGCAGAGTGGCGCGGGCTGGGAGATGGAAATAAGAAGACGCCCATACCTCCGCTGAGTCCTCTTCTGGGCCAGATTGTTCTGTCACGGGCCCAGGACAGCAAACACAAGGGGAATAAATAGGACAGTAAACAAGGCAGGTAATGAGGGTGGACGGGGTGGGGAAACTGAACTTAATAATCAGATAAAAAGATGGGCAGGGTCTGACAATAGACAGGAGAGCACATGGCACAGAGAAGCATAACAAGGCAAGCCATGTGATCACAACAAACATGAAAGGTGTGTCCGACATTGGCTGCGGCTGGATGTAACCGATCGGCGAAAGTTGCCGCGTGCAGGCGGGGAGGAGCTGAAAACAGAGACGTGAAGTCGGACACTTTCTGCTTCCCATAGTGATGCTCGCACTGCGTTTGCCTATACTTTACCACAGCTGCAGTGAAATAAATGCAATCTTGTCAAATACAAAGACTTTTCAGATACTTTTTCATTCAATGCTTTACAGTATGTACTGCTTAATACAGCATCTGTTTGTAAAAGAATAAAGTTCAACATAAGGCTATACTATCAATGTAGTGGGATCAACGTTTTTTTTTAATCAGTTTATTTTGATAAATATGACACAATATAACATCGAGACTACAGGAAAAGAGATTAGATTTGTGAGAATTAGTGGAACCGAAGGTGTGAGAATAAACACGAAACACACATGATTGTTGTCATGCGGTGAATCCGGCCAATCGTGAAACAGCTGTGCTCGTGCAGCCCATAGGGTGCAGCCCCTCTTGAGAAGAGAGAGTTCTGCGTCTGCTCCCGAATCGCTCTCGATGGCATACGTCACGGTCACGTGGCGTCGGCACTTTCTCAACTTGGACAAAATTTCTAACCGCCATGCACTGCTTCAAGTCAGCCACCGATCGGTCTGCGCAGCGCTGCATGAAGTTGAACAAGTCTGAAATCACACACAAAGCACATGACCAGCAATAACCAATCGCTAGTCATGAGCTTACACAGAACGAGACACGAACACGCAGCTAATGAGGGACACTCATAAGCCGTGTGTTCACATAGAACAAGATAAGATGAACTCACGCAGCCAGTGAGAAACAATGCGTACGTGCGACGCAGCACAAGACAGAAACACAAAAGAAAAGACACTCCTGTATTCTCCTGTCTTTGCCTGTGTGTCTTGTTGTGTTCTGTTCTGCATGCGGTGCTTGTTTCAACAGAACACAACAAGACACAGAAAAAGACAGGAGAAATACGGGAGTGTCAGGGCTCTGTCACAAAACCAAGAAACACACTAGACCGAGGTGACAGAACCCTGACAGAGATTAGTCGGGTGAATGTTTTGGAATCAGCATGTATTAAAGCTTTTTCATGCCCACTCAGGACATGAAAAAGCTGTTGACCAGTGTCATGATCATTCATCTTCTCTCACCCTTTCTTTTGTGTCTACAACTGTTAGCTAAAATCAAAGGTTTCTTCTGACAGTTTAGAGCCAAAGAAGAGCAGACATAAGTTCACAAGTAGTTAAAAAAAACATTCTAGAGCACAGTAGATTTGATCTAAATATTGAATTAGCTGCATTTAGTTAAGGAAATCTTTAGCAGTGGTCATGGGATAGAGTGATTCAGCACTCAGCAGACGCCCTTCTCAACATCCTGCAATTCCTCTTCAGGCAAATCAGGAACATCGCAAAATACTGATGTAGTTAGGAAAACATCTGAATCTTAGTCTGTATTTTATTCATTACACCCTGAATGGCAATACACAGGATTAAAAAGTCTACACACCCCTTTTAAAACAGAATTTTTTGTGATGAAAAAAATTAAATAGATATAATCATATCAGAACTTTTGCACATTTTAATGTTAAAAATACAACCCATGCAATGCCACTGAAAACC
The DNA here is from genome assembly GCF_949152265.1 of Phoxinus phoxinus. Classification (NCBI taxonomy): domain Eukaryota; kingdom Metazoa; phylum Chordata; class Actinopteri; order Cypriniformes; family Leuciscidae; genus Phoxinus; species Phoxinus phoxinus. The sequence continues at coordinate 20,352,070 of NC_136894.1, read as the reverse complement.
AAAGTGACACAAAAACTCGCAATATTACCAAATATTACCAAGTCAAGATGTTCCAAGCTGATGTTCCTATCTAAACAGACAGGGTAATAAAATCAAAAGGTGCTTCAGGTAAGTATTAGTTCAGGAGTGTGCACACTTGTGTTCTTGGAACATCTTAACGTGGAGACTGCATTTTTTGGTATTTTCTCTGAAATGTGTCACTTTGGATTTTAATACATTGCATATGTTGTAATTTTTATATTAAACATGCAAAAGTTATGATATGATTTATCTACGTTTCAGGGATATGTAGACTGCCAAGATCTTACCTACGCGGGTCAAGATCTATACTCAACTTCAGCACTACACAACTCAGCACATCAGCACATCTTTAGTATGGGTGAAAGAAAATTTCAGTATCTTTATCTTCTTTGGTTGAATGGATAATAAATCTCCATTTATACATGCACCTTACCGGCTAAAGGCAGACAGCTGACGGTGATGAAGAAGAACCCTTTAAGTTTCATCATGGTGCGTCTCCCTCTGCTCAGCTTTGGCTACTGAAGTCAGGCAGAGTGAATCTTTCCTAGTCTTCCAGCTCAATCACATCAGCAGTTTGCCTTTCCTAATTCCTGGCATACAAGGAGTCAGATGGAGTCAGCAAGTAATCTAAATGACTGCCACTATGAAACTCCTAAATCTTTTGGTTTGCTGCACTCCACCCTGGAGGTATAATTTGATTTAATGGTGACGTGAACACTTAAGAACTGAACTGAAGAGCCTTCTAAAACACAGAATGTCTGCCTTATAGGCAGGCAAATAATATATTTCTATAATTGTTATAATTAGGTGCTACTGCTAGTATAGTTTAAAAAGTTGTGTGCGTGTGAGAGAGAGCACAATGGTGCTGAAAAAACGTACAGCCTGTTTGTTCCAAATTACAGGCATGCAGAGCAGCAGGGAAATCCAATGACAGCAATCTTGTGACACAAGCGTGACAGTCACGATAAACGGTTTACTAGTGATTATGCCACAGACACACACAAACACACTAATGCAAATCTCAGACACACCATGAGCATATTTTATAATAGCGTGTTTACCACCTATACTGGACTGATACTGCTCACTCATGCACTGAATCAATAATGCACATGCATGTGGAGTGGAAGAGGATATGAATGTATTGCTTATGTGACTGTTTGGTGTTTTAGTATGAGAAAAGAGGGATGGACAGATGGTCTGTTCTTTAATCCTGTCTGTCCTCTGCTAGTCTCTATCCCTCTTTTTGTCTCAATCTCTTGCTCCATCCCCCTGTTGTCACATATGTTTAGTTTCATTGTGTTTTGGTTTGGTTCTGTTCATGTTCCCTGTCATTGTAAGTTGACCTAGTTTCCTATTGTGTGCCAGTTTGTTTCCATTTAGTTCGATGAGTTTTACTTGTGTTTCATTTAGCTTCCTTTGTTTGCCATGTGTATTTAAGCCCTTAGTTTGCTTGGTTCTATGTTCAGTCTTGCTTATGCTGGATGTGGTTATGTTTTGTTTCTCCTATGTGTGAGATTTTTTTTAAAGGGGTGGTAAAATGCCCTTTTCACAAGATATAAAATACATTTTTGATGTCCCCAGAGTGTGTGTGAAGTTTTAGCTCAAAATACCTCACAGATATTTTTACATAGCATGTTAAAGTTGTCACTTTTTGAGGGTTAGCAAAAACACACCGTTTTGTGTCTGGCCCTTTAAATGCAAATTAGCTGCTGCTCCCGACACAGAGGGCGGGGTTTCAAGAGCTCTTTTGTGTTAGCAGCTCCGATTACCTCAGGCTGACACACACTAAAATGACAGAAAATGTTCTACCTTTTATGTTTAAACGGAGTCAGACAATGATGGAGAAACTCAAGAAGAAGTGACAACGTAAAATGCAACAGGACGTCTCTGAATGGTTAGTTGATGAATTTATGTAGCTGATGTGGTGTTAACTATCTTCAATTAGCATATTCTGTCATGATAATCTACAAATCGCTCGTATAGGAACTGTTGTGAGATGCACACAGAGTGACTTTCTATTGCATGTGAAAAGACAGATGCAACAGTTTGAGCTGACTCACAAATGTGATGGACTACAACAACTCTTCTCAACATGGACTGCGTGTTCCTGGGGGCGGGGTTTATGTAAATTGTAGGATTGGTGATGTCACTAACCCGTGAGGAATGCGTGTAGTCCATACCAGCCGTTTGTTGTAGTCCTTAAAAAACTATTTCTTTAAAAACAAATATCTCCCTTTGCTTTGAACTTTGAGCGTTGTAACTTTGCAGATTTTGTTTATGCTCAAACAGCAACATTACACACTAACTAAAGTTAGAAAATTGAAATCATATACTCAACCACCCCTTTAAACACTGTGCTTGTATAGGCTACTCCATCATTGTGTGCTTAATTACAGCCACACGCCCACACCTTACACATGTAGCCTGTATGGTTGTCTAATTTTTGAGTTGTTCCAAATATAAGTGGTCTCGTGCCTATTGGCTAATCATATCCATGCTGCTATCTGGTTATTAAATCTGAAGTCATGCGTCACAGTTTCCGGTGTAATGGATCAACTTGGGATCATGCTAACTGAGGACATGCACGTGCATACAGATAATTTTACCTGACTTTCCAGCAGATGTTAGATGGCTGCAGGTTCGGCACATCCATGGAACATAGATTAATAAGAAACATATGGCTCATTATTTATAAACATTGGTATAAATATTAGACCACTTTGATTTCTCGGTTTCTGTTCCAGTGTATTTGACACCCTTCAAAGAAAGTTTAACATACTCTCCTGTTGTGTTCACAAACCACGGCCACTTTAACATGGGACAATTCTACTGTTTAAACTTGTCAGCACATTCTGGTAAAATTTTAAGTAGCATATTTTTTTGCAACACTAGGCATATATCTGTACTGTCGTGTTCTAATCATAAATGACAACATATTCTCAGACACTCCCTTTCATAATTTAACCATGGTTTTATTATAGTAAAAGAGTAACCATGTTTTTTGGCAGATTGCTTCAGCCACAGTGAACACACTCAGCAATATCCCTGACAGCACACGTACATCACGGAGACGTCTATTTGATGTGCATGTTTAGCCTACATCTGGAAGATGTATTTTTTTCAGAGTGTTATTTGCACATCTGCAATACGTCTATAGGATGTTTCCTGTTAAGATGTTTATGATTTAGAATGTAGGCCTATGCAAAACTGAAATCTTAAAGACAAACAGCAGACGCTTCCCAGATGAAGTGATCTTTAACAGACATCTTGCAGACGTATGTGTGCTTTGGCTTGGCACAAGTTGGCAGTATGTTTTTAAACTGCTCCAGAACAACAACATCAAAAAGGCTCTTGTACGACTCAACAGACGGGGCATATAGCCTACACGCCAATGCGTAAAACACAATTTATGTGTTTGAGTGTGATGTTTACTCAAGCTAAAATTTCTGGCGAAGCCTCTGGAACCAAATTCACACAGAACTGCACTTTTGACTTTATCATAATCTATCATCCAGGATAAAAATTAATCCAGTTTCCAAATCTATATTTCAACAAGAATAGGCATATTTACACATAGCTACAGTAATCACAAATAAATATACAGAAGTTTCGTACCAGGGAACAATCCCAAGCCCCTATGCACATTCTCACAAAATCCTGGAAAACATGACCCCATAATAGAAAAACAACAAATCTATGACATGTAGACCTACATTTCACAAATAATCTGTTATTTGATGAGACAGAGGTCACAGCTGAGCTTGAGTCCCGACCTACATATTAAAAGAGTGGATTAGCGAATAGATGTTAACAGAACAAAAACTAGGGCTGGTTATCGTTGTCATAGCTCAAAATTCACTGAACACACATTGTTTAGTCCGGATATGAGCTCTTATTAAATTATTATTATTTTTTAAAATAAGAAAAAGAAGAAGAAGAATGTTTAGTCTAGCTACACGCTGGAAATGAGGAAATAGGGAGCATTGGAGGTGTGGCACTGTAAACAACCGGACGGGTAAGTGGAAAATACTGAAAGATGGGTTTTTCTTGCGGGTCAGAGTTAACAGGCAAATTTAAAGAACTTCTGTCTTTGTCTCAGAGGTAGCATTTCGCTCCCTGCTATCGGGTATGTGTTCCCTGTTTAAGTCGTTATTTAGTAAATCCCCCATATAGTCACGCAGGAGAAAAAGGATTCCAGCAGGATGGATGGATTGAGGGGGAAGGGAAAGGAAAGAGTGGACGTGAGTAGTAGCCGATGGTGTTTGTGTATGGCCGAGTTCGTGTCGATCAAAACAATTCAGCGCTTTATGCTGAGGGGAAACTGAGTTAACGTGTTTAATCGTATCACAAGGTAGGATCTTTTTTTACGATTTGTCGTATTTCATCAGGGCGTCAACTTTGGCAGCCGATGCACTGTTGAACAAACTGTGGAACCGCAAACTGTTGAACCGTTTTGTGTATCAACGTGACTTTACAAATACATTTATTCGAATCTTTTCGGAAAAGTTATCTAAAGTGGAATGAATTTATATTTTAACTGACTGGCTTTTGTTTTATTTTTGTTAATGTTTGCACCAGCGTGTGTGTGCTGTTTGTAACCGGGACAATATGATAATGTTGAATGTGCCCAAAACAGCCATAAGATAATTTGTTTAATAGATGTACAATAACCGGTATTATTGTCTTTGTTTAGAAGTTACCTTTTATATTTTGATTGTTTTCTTTTTAGTTGTGGACTACACTTTAGCACTAGGCATGGCAACTGAAACAATGCATGGTTTTACTGTTTTGGAAAACATGCTACAGAATAATTTTTGCTACTTTTTATTTTTATAGGTTATGTTATGCATGTCACACGTGTGTAAGTCCTGGCACTGCAATGCACCATAATATGTTTATAATAACTTACTCCAAGTTCAAAGCATTTGAAAACAGATAATGTGCCTTATCCAATGACAAGACTTTTAAAGAATCTGGAACATACATTGAGATTAATTGTTCAGTTCATTATATCAGTGTGGACTGATATAAAATGACAGTGCTTCTTAAAAACCTGTCCTAGAGACTGCACTAGGTGTAGTAACCTCAGGGTGTAAGAGTAGGCTAGGTGTACCTGGACTTTAAAGTGGACTATAAGCCAATGCAATGCTCTCAGATATGATTAGTCAGTTTGGTTGATAGCTTTTTACGATATAATTTTTCTCTCTCTATCCTAGGCAGTATTAGAGGGACAAACACACTTCTTGAGCTTTCTACCCAGGGGATTCAGGGATGTCAAGAATGATTTGCTGATCCAGTTGTTGTTGTTCAATAACTTTCACTCAAAGTCTGTCCTTCATAGACTTAAACTTGCTCACGTACATACACCCATATACAGTCAAGCTCATACAAACATTCAACAGACACCTGTCATACAAGCATACCTCATACACACGCCGTCATGGCCAATATTTATCCGTATGGCTGCTTCACTCATGCTGTCGTCAGATGTATCCCAGAGTCCTTTGGGAAGTTGGCAGAGGGTGGAGAAGGGTTTCAGACAGACCTCGCCAAGGCCCAGCGTCAAATGGGGGTGCTGACAGGTGCACTGAGGCAAAAGGTGGGACTGCAGTTGATTGAAATTCCAGCAGACTCTGAGCTGCCTGAGAGCTGGCGGATCGAAGACATTGTTGTGATCCAAGGCGACACTGCACTCATCACACGACCCTTCAAACAGCAGAGACGCGTTGAGGTAAGGGGCACGCACATGGCTGTTGTAGATGTAGTAGATGTTACATGGTCATAAGTGTGTAAACTTTCTTTAGGCAGAGGCCGTGCGGCGAGTCCTAAATGAACTGAACATGACAGTGGTGGAGATGGGCGATGAGGAGGGGGGGTCTGGTGGAGCCACTCTAGAAGGAAGTGATGTCTTCTTTACTGGAAAAGAGTTCTTTGTGGGCATTTCGAAATACACTAATCACAGAGGGGCAGAAGTCCTGGCCGACACCTTCAAGGTGAGCGGTGCGCTTTGGTTTAATTGGTTTCTGTTAGCATTGGCTGATTAGAATTCTGTAACTGTATATTTAAGAATCATGCACATTAACATTGTAGATATCAAATGCAGACATATTTTAATAATGAATTTCATTTATCAATGTGTTTGAACTGAATTCTTGCTGTTTTGTTAAATAATCACACTTTATTTATTTATCAAGCTGTGTAATTACAAGCAAAAAGAAAATAACAATTGTGTGAAGTTGCTTGGTGCTGTGTGTTCAGGACTTTGCTGTGTCCACTGTGCCCGTGTGTGGAGGCTCTCGTCTGAAGAGCATCTGCTCCATGGGCGGCCCCGACACCATCATCATAAGTAATAGCGACGGGGCTAAAAAAACACTCAGAGTGAGTGTGTGCGAGTAAAATACATACATGATCTCTACATAAATGTGTATAGATGTATGCACTTTTTATTTAGAGGAGATAATCACATTATCACCAAGGATGTGCCAAAAGCACTTAGGCAGAAGTATTGTGTTTTTGATTTACAGGTGATGGAGCAGCTGACTGACCATCACTATGAGATCTTGTCTGTACCTGAGGAGGTTGCTGCTAACTGCGTATACATCAGAGGTCCTGCAAAAGTGGACTACCTCCTGCATCCCACAGTGGAGGAGTGTCCCAACAGTATTCCTGTGAGTGAAGGAGGATGTACAGTAAAAGCATTTACATCACAGAGAATAATCAACAACACAAGCCTGATTGACCAGCAGATTTTTAAGACTAAAAAGAACCCAACAAACTTTTTTGGGTCATTTTTGCATGCATCACGACAGATTTTTGTCAAGTTGGTCTTTGTGATTAATAGGAAAAATAAAACAATTTTTCTAAATATTTTGTTAAAATTTTAGTGTAACTTTGCACTTCCCTACATCTTTGATTCAGAGCAAAAGCACTGTTAAACCATGACAGCGATAATCTGTGCATTTGGGTCTACTCCGTGAGGAAACAACAATAATCGATTGAGGACAGCTGAGACTTCCACTGTGGCCACATGTAGGCAAGATACTGCAGGTGTAGATAGACAAACAACCAATGAATGTGTTCCAGTGATGTTTGCCACAAATTAAATATTGAAATAATGAAATATTGCTGGTACCAAACAGTGCCAGAACTCCTTATTGCAGCTTTGATGTTATATATTTTTTATATATATATTTGTCTCATTTGCAGTACATTACACTTAGGGCTGGGTGATGCATCGATTATTAGCGATTATATTGCAATATCTTTGCTGACGATATAAAATATTAGGGAATATTGTGTTAACGATGTTAAAAGTTTCGTTTATAAAAGCATTACGCCGGTTTCATCACCTTTTTGTCTCATGACTGACAGCAGATAGGTGCTGCTTTCAAATGCTACTGTGCGTATTTGTGCAGGCTTTTGCAGCTTTAAGCATTGCAAGTCAATCACAGACATGTCTCTTGACCACGTGAACAATATGGCCAATCAGAGCTGTTTAGGTCAGTTAGTTGTGCATCCATTCAATTCCGCTCAAAAGATAGGAGTTGTCCTTTAGACGACGTCACTGATTATAACAGGTGTTTTCGCAAGAGTGCAGAGCTCAGTGACTGATGATATTGACAGCTTCAGTGATTATAAAGGGAGCGTTCATTGCTCACGTTCTGTTTGTAACCTATTCCCAATTTGAATAAGAATATTTCTCATGCTACTCACTTCACACTGCAAAGTTTCTGGATTGACAACCGTATTTTAATGTGGAATTGAATTAGAAAATGTGGTAATTGACAGTGATTGCACATTTTATATAATTTTGCTGCTGTGCATAGCAGGATCATTGATCACAATACATCCTTGGACTGGTGAATATTGTAGTTGCTTGATTATAAGTGTAATATTTAAGTCCTGCATCCATTGAAATTCTTCTGAATGTTTCGAATGCCCCAATGTCTAAATGTTAGTGAATTACTGAGTAAATTAAAATCTTAAGTCTAGCATTTGCATCAGCTGACAGTTTTGTCTGCTGGCATGTAATGGACAAACAGATAAAAGTAAAAGGGGAAAAGCTGCAGGTCTTCAGGTCATCGTGATCATAGTTAAACAATCAAATAATTAGTCCACAGACTCCAGTTTAAGTTCACCTGGAACAGTAAATAATGATTTAAAACAATGTTGGGAACAATTACACATCAGGAAAAGATGCCATATATAAACATTTATTAACGGTCATTTATTACCTTCTCAGTGCCTTTACATTTAAGTTGTTCAAATCTGTGATTATATTAAATGAAATGTCTAGTAGCAATCGAAGAGGTTATATCATGTCTGCGAATGGCTCATTTATGTTGACTAACTCTAATCCTCAAAGGTCTCTATGTTTTTCCAATATATATCAATGGACATTGGAGTAGGTTGATTACATTCTTACTCGAACATGTTATGGATTTTGAGATCTCTTATAGTTGAACATTGGAGGATGTTTAAAAGTGTCCTTTAATTAAGAATCTGATGCTAGAATAAAACAATATTTGTTGATAATAGATTTAATCAGGTAACCTTGTTCGTGAAAGTAAGAATGTATTTTACTGAGAATGGCTTTTTTTTAATCGTTATTCAATAATTTAATTATTTTAGAATTTGTTACTTTATCAAACACTGATTTAAACCAAGTGTGTGGGTATCCTCTTGAGTTAAAGCGATTGCCAAGAATCTCAGATTGTTTAACAAGTTCCTCTTCTTAATCCCACTATAGATTACAAATACCAGCTAGACAAGATGATAAACAGGTTTTGAAGAAAAATGGATAACGGAACAAGAATTCAAATGTCTAATTAATCGTCATCCAGTTGTCCCAATACTTAATGCATTACAAAAATACATAAATCTACCATAGATCCTCTTTATCGACCCATAGTTTCTGGTATTGGCTCACTCACTGATAAGTTATCAGACTCTCATTTACAACAAATTGGTTAAGCAATTACCTTCCTACTTAAGAGAGACTACAGATTGTTTTTTAAAATAAATTACCCACTATGCAAATCTCTTTATGGGTAAATTCAAATTAGACTTAATTTACAATAACAATGAGTTTGGGCACTGCATTAAGTACTGGGCAAGATACATTGATGACTGTTTCCGTATTTGGAAAGGAAGCGAAGAGGAGCTGCATGAATTTGTGCTGTTTGTGAACACCAGATTAGACTCAATTACATTATCAGTTGAAAAAGACTTGCCTATTAATTTTTATGGATTTTTTGATCACAACAACAACACAGTCTCCACCACGGTATTTCGTAAACCAATTGATAAGAATACATTATTTTCTGCCGATAGTCATCACCCGTTACTTCTGAAAAAAGGTTTACCTTTAAGCCAACTCTATAGACTGAGCGAATTTGCACTTCAGAAGAGGAATTTGATGAACAATCTGAAAGTCTTGGCAATCGCTTTAACTCAAGAGGATACCCACAAACTTGGTTTAAATCAGTGTTTGATAAAGTAAAAAAATCTAAAATAATTAAATTATTGAATAGCGATAAAAGAAAGCAAAAACAAGCCATTTTCAGTAAATTACATTCTTACTTGCACGAAACAAAGTTACCAAAATAAATCTCTGGTCAACAAATATTGGTTTATTCTAGCGTTAGATTCTTCATTAAAAGACACGTTTAAACATCCTCCAATGTTCACCTATAAGAGATCTCAAAACTTGGCGAACATGCTAGTCAGATCAGATGTCATACATAATGACCAAAAAACATACATACAAGGTTGTTTTCCATGTCGGAATTGCACATCATGTTCTTCTATTTTGCTATGTAAAAATTGTATGTGTTCTTCCACAAAAAGAATATACCACATTAAATCCTGCATAACATGTTCGAGTAAAAATGTAATCTACTTACTCTAATGTCCATTGAGATATGTTGAAAAAAACGTTTATAGAATTTTATTTTTATATATGGCATCTTTTCCTGATGTGTAATTGTTCCCAACATAGTTTTTTCTAGACAGACTTAAACTGGAGTTGTGGACTAGGCCTAATCATGTGATTGTTTAACCTACAGCGTGCTTTCTATATAGTTATTGAGAATAATTGAAATTGTCACACTGACGAAGGCAAAGTCCTGAAACGTTTGTGTAATCTTTATCTCCTGTTTGTAATAAAGTATTTTTAGAGTGCAGACCTGTTTTGCATTTTTGTTCTGTTATATTTGTAGCAAATGATACAAATAATATAATGTGAACACAGTCCATCAGGGGGAGGGGGGAGCAATCGAACTCTGGTTCGGAACAGGCAATCGAACCAAGTGTGAAAGCGCCCTTAATGTATCAAACAATGAGACTTAAGGGCACTTTCACACTAGCACTTTCGGTGCACACCCGGGTTCGAATGATGTCAGTTTGGTTCGTTTGGATGATGTGAACGCTGTCTTCCAAACTCGAGTGCGCACCCGTGAACCGTACTCGAGTCCGCTTAAAAAGGGTGGTCTGGGGTAAGGTTCATGTGAACTCCAGTACGGTTCCTGCTGATATGCACGCAATCGTACCAAATCGCGGAAGTGAACCGCTTTTGATGATGTATAATGTAGTCGACAGGACAGTCGTCAGTGCGCTTCTGTGTGTCACTTACCTTGGCGAAAAGCGGGATTGACGCACTGCAAGCAGGGAGATGATTTATGCTTGCCTGTTGCCTCCGCAAAAATTGTCTTCGGCGGACAGCCCGCTGTCTTTGGAATGATTTTAGTACTTTTTTTTGTGGCAGACAGACGCAAGTGTGTTTCTGTATCTTTTCTTTGAAAACAAAACCAAAGGTTTAAAATAAAAACAACAAATGTGAAGTGAGCAATTCTATCCATTTTGATGCCTTTTTCATTCATAGCGGCGCCGGTTACCAAGCAACACGATTACGCGCCAGCTGCAGCTTGATGACGCAAGCATACCGCGGTTCTGATACAAATAATATAATGTGAACACAGTCCATCGGGGTTCTGAACAGGCAATCGAACCAAGTGTGAAAGTGCCCAGTTTGATACTTGCATGATACATGCTCGTCCATTTTGTTGAGGCTCCAGATCTTTGCTGATGCTGTCTTGATGAGAGAGAACCAGTGGGAGTCAGAGGATCTTTGGTCAATGGAAAGACAAGGCCGCACAAACTTAGGGGTCCTTAGAAAAATTCTAGCTCAGCATCATCTTCACATCAGGATTTCTCAGAAAACAGGGGTGATCTTTTGATCAGTGATTTTTAAAGTGTGAAGATGTCACACCCTCAGGATTTTAGTGTGCCAATAAGAAGGTGTTTCCTTGGGAGGGCAATTTTACGATCCTTTGTGTTCTAGCAGGGCTATTGATTATGTAATTTGATTGGGTGTTTATGAAAATAAACCTTCAAGATTATTATAATACTAATGCAAGGGACGCAAGTTAGCAAAATGTAATGTAAATTAACAAATGGGGAACGAAGATTGTAACTCATAGACACCAAACATGCTAAACATAATTTTGGTTAACCATCATATGCAAGTCAGAAACATTAACCCAAAAGAGTTTAAAAGATAGAATGAATACATGGGCCAAACCACATAAAAGGAAAATCATGAGATGGGAAAATTAGATGCATGCATATACATTTCTCAAGTTGTTATATATAGAATATATAGGATTAAAAGGGTTTATTTGTCCTTTTCATCAATATTTAAGTGAGAGTCACAACTCTCTGCAAATTCCTTTTGGTCATAAACCTTATCAGTCTTCATGTGTCCTGTAACCAGAGCCCTGGTTCTGCCTGTGTGTTAGCTTAATTTAGGATGATAGTTGCCGCTTTTCGGGGGATGGCTTACAGACCTTTGTTTTGTAGAGCGAGTTTGTTGGATTATTTTTTAAATATAATGAATAATTTGTGTGAGTTTGATTGGTCCAGGTGCTACATATTTACTTATCATTCTGTTTCAGGCCTTCCAGCGTTTGACAGACTACACCCTACTGCCCACAGCCTGCAGTGAAACCTCCAAACTCGGGGGAGCACTGTCCTCCCACTGCCTTCTCATCAACAAGAAATCCAACTATTAAGACACTCCAGTACAATCTCTGCATAATCAGATTCTCATTTACTTTGTTTACATCTTTTCTTATACAGTCAGTTAAAGGAATAGTTCACCTAAAAATGACAATTCTGTCATCATTTACTCACCCTCAAATTGTTTCAATCCTGATTGAATTTATTTTTTTCTGCCGAACACAAAGATATTTTGAAGAATGTCAGTAACCAGGACAGTTGATGGACCCCATTGACTTCCATAGTAGGAAAAAAATACTATGGAAGTCAATGGGGTCCATCAACAGATTAGTTACCGACATTATTCAAAATATATTCTTTTGTGTTCAGCAGAAGAAAGAAATTCCTGTGATATCAGTAGCAAACAGCCAATCACATGACGTAAAAACACAAACTGATTCACGTCTCTCTTCTGCCAATGATTAAGAGATAAATAGGAACAATATAACCAAAATTACACAGCAAGATTTGTCCATAAAAGAGGACAACTGAAAGAAAACATCTTGCTATATCAGTGCAAGTGAAAGGTTTAAAGTTTATATATACTGTAAACCTGAATAAGTTTCTATCTTTTCCTTTGGCTCAAGTCTTTGTATTAAAGACAGCAAGTTGACAGGAGTCCATGTTGCTGGTAGAAAACATTTTGATTAGCCAGCTCACAGATGATACAGTCCTGTTTCTTAAAATTAATGATTAAGTTCAACTTATTATTGAAATGATTCAGTTGTTTTCTAAGGTTTTAGGCCTATTCTTTAACATTCAAACATGACAGATATTTGCTTTAAAGGACTACTCATTTGAACCATTCATGCTATTCCCATTAATGAAACCCGGTTAACTATTTTGTAGTTATTATTCCCAGAACACAGTTTCTTTTACTGTTAATTAATAAATAAAAGTAATCTCTGGTTGTTTCTCAAAAGTCGTTCTCTTTCGACCAAAGCTGAAGGCATTTCAAGATTGATATTTGTTGCTTCCTCCATACATCTAGATAAAAACACTGCCACGTATTGACCAATTATTATTATTTTTCCACTCAAATAATACATTTAATTACATTGGTTAAAATACTCTCTGAAAAATCTATCCTCTACTTTTTTCCTGACTGGTTTCTGGTTAATGTGTGACTAAAATAGATAAAACTGTAAAAGTTTGTGCCTTTCATGGTCAAGATTTGTTGGTATGGAAGCAGATTTACAAGCAAGTAATGGTTTTGGGTTTGTCAGTAATTCAATTTACAGGATGACTTAAGGATTTCTTTAATTTTTCTGACTTCATTCTGGTGTTGTTTCTCTATGTACAGGTGTAATTATTTCCTTGACTTTTACCCAGTCAATACTGTATGTTGTCAAAATCAAGTTAAAAGAGACGGCGACCAAATCGTACACTATTACTGGACCAAGTATGTTGGTGATCTTAATTGGGAGAATAGTTTGTTATTATAATATCTTAGAGGAGAATGGGGATGGTAGTAACAATGTTTGTTTGAGCATCAGTAACTCAGTGGTTGTTTGTGATAGATCTCTCAAGCTTTAATACATTTGTGTACTACAAATACAACTCACGTAATCTGTAATTGTATAGTACATCCAAGTGAGTTAATGTCAAATTCAGCTACCCCACAACTAGGGTGAGTTGTAACACTAGCCTGGATAGATGTAACAATGAGAGGTTATTTGCTGAAATAAGATGAATATCTAATTTATGCAATAACTTTATTGAAGAACAAAAAAAAATCACTTTTGAATAAAGTTAACAATTTAAAGTAACAAAAACGTATATTGTATTTATTTTAAGATGTTAAATTTAGTACAAAACAACTGCCTTGCCCTTGAGTGTTTTGCAGCATCACATACATAAAAAAAAAAAAACGCTGAATGAAAATGCCAAAATACAAAAAAAATAAAATAAATTGAGACGGATGTTTTTATCTGATAAGAGGCATAGACTACGGTGAAAACATTTACCATATAAATCCTTAACAGGACGTGATTAATAACTGGATTCATTGGAATCATAAGGGGTCGATTGTAACATTTTTAATGAACTATTACAACTATGTAATGGTTGTAACCTAAACATAGCCAACTCTTATAGCGTCAAATTAAACTACTAGAGAAACAGCTACTTTAGGTTAGGCAAATCTAATAATTGTACGGTATCTATAATGCAATGGTTGCTAGGCAAAATATAATCTTAACAATTTACTTTTCTTCCTGTAAATACATTTTTTGTGCATAAAATCTTCAATATTGCTCAGTCACTTCTCATGTGAGCTAAAAAAAAAAAAATGATCGGAGTGTATGATATTGATGATATCACCACAGCTCTTGTTAACTTGTAAAACTGACTGTTACAACACTGACTGTTTTTTTTTGGTCATCATATTTATTCAGGATTATTTTGGAGGGGTCTAGAAAACTATTATCCGAAAACTAGACTACATGACAAATTTGTATATTTAATCTGCTTTTTATTTTCAGACAGATGATTAAAATGAAAAGAACAATATATTTATATATGGTAATCTATGGACTATGACGCTATTTTCTTCTAGATCTGCTGTACACTTACCACTGTAAAGCTGCTTTGAAACAATCTGTATTGTAAAAAGGGCTATATAAATAAAGGTGACTTGACTTCTGATATCTAAAATCCTTTTTAATGACACACTGACAATCATAAGTTTATTCAAATTTAGTTATGAAAACAACAGTTTTGAAAAACAGGTGGGCATCACAACATTTTTTTTCAGGTCATCTTTCTTGATGGCATTTGATGATCCCTAAGACAATATAAAACAGGTGTTATACATCATGAAATGCCACAATCTCAATAACAAAAAAGCTGATGTTTGCGCATGTTTCTGAGCTGGTGATTGGCTGGGCAATGGAAAGCAGCAGCCAATGAATAAGCAGAGAGTTACTCTGCGAGTACTATAGCACACCAGGGGGCTGTTCCATAAACCAAGATTAGAGTATAAGCCAGACTTATTTTGGTTAGTCAGACTTATTGTCGGTTGATTCTGTTTCATAAAGCAAACTTAAAATAGTTCAAACTCAGTTACCCTGGCAACTTATGCTGGGAAACTAGCCTGGTCCAGGGCAGGCTAACTGTCAGGCTAAGCCTCAGTTGTTACACAGATCCTCTAACACTGACCAATAGGAACACAATTACTGACAATCTCTCATACCATTATTTGACTTTATTAACCACTATAAGTCCAAAAATAAATATACAGTAAAGAAAATCAACTTAAATAAGGCTACAATGATAAATTAGACAATATAGACCTACAAACATATATGTCGGGGTCTATATACATATACATATATATCCTACAGGTTTTCTTTTCTTACTGGCTGAATGTTTTGTGATTTAATTCGATAGTTTTAAAAATGTATGAAACAACATTTAAAATAAATGATTACAAAAGCACAGTATACATTTAAACTGGTAAGATGAATCTGAGCTTAGTAATTGCTATATTAACCTACACTTGATTTACCCCATTACAATAGTCCCTTTACAGTTATTATCCTAAAAATACACTAATTGTAGGTTTAAAATTCTAAGGCACATCTAATGTCCAACAACCAATATTTTAGCATATATATATATATATATTTTATGTACTTTATTATGTCTTTCAATTCAAATACATTTAACACAATTATACAAATGGATAGTTCCTTTAAATATTTTCCCCCGATAAATCTTATTTTTCCTTCTACTTTTTTCTTTTGTGATAATACCCACCAACACCTAAAAACTATTAGAACAACAACCATTAAGTACATAGTTAGACACTTTTACATATGAAAAAAAATGGAAAAAATAAAACATTCACATATTTATATCAAACTCTTATAATGACACATAATTCATAATAAGTTATTAAAGTAATTTATTTAAATATTAAATAAGTAAATAAATAAAATAACAAATAACTAGAATTAAGGGAGGGAAGGTTATAGTTATAGTTATAGGCTAATATGTATTCCTTTATTTTATGGAATATTCTTTGATTTTAGAGTTGCACATATCTTTTCAAAATGTATACTTTTGCTCTTAATTTCATGTTATCCTCTCCATAATGCACTGTATAAACTAAATCTAACCAAACATTCTTGCTTTCTCCAAAAAAAAAGAAAAAAGATTGCTTTAAAAGCTGTAATTCTCAGCATTCTAATTAAATAAGTATTAATTACTTATTTCTTGCTTTTTTAAAGTAGCTTAGGTCCTAAACCCAAAACTATATTTTGTATCTTTATTATATTATATTTGGTTTCTTAAAAAAAAATTCTTCCCCGAATTAGGCCTACTTCTGTTCAATTGTTTTATTATAAGTATAAAATATATGAGTTTAATGAGATATAAGTTCACTGCAACTGCAACATCCTAAAGATAAATTATTATAATTAGAAGATATTTCTGGTGTTATAAAATATCGCATAGCCTATTAATTTTCCAAGCAAAATGTATTAGTCAGAATTATTGCGCTCCTATTTGGCGCGCATGCGCGCAGCAGCGCTCGTTCAATGTGAAGTTTACAGCAAAATTGAACTATTTGCACACCTTTCTAAGATTTTCAGATGGAGAATATTCCTGTGAAATGTAAGTTTTGCAAACACCATGTCTCAAACGCATAAAACAGCACAAAATATATGCAGTTTGATGGTGGATCGATTTGATCTATGATCGACCTCCAGGGCTGCTTAAGAAACGCGTACACACGCAGTTATCTAGATTAGATAAACCTGGATCAAATTAGTGGGATTGCGTGAACTTGAATTACCTTTTATGAAACCGCTTTAGCCCCAACTTATTTGTTAGGTTTATTCAAGTCGGGTTTTGGACTTTAATCCCCGCTTTTCTAAGCGGCTTTTATGAAACAGCCCCCTGGACAATGAACAATATCAGGATGTGACTCTAGTCTCGCTTTACATCAAAAAGTAGTATGATCACAAACATCAAATTAGATTAAGCTAAAGACAAGCAATTCATTTTCTTAACATGCATTGTAACATGCAATTTTTGTCCGACAAAGCGGACTGAGTTAACTTGGTAGATTAACGTTGTAGGATTTGAACTTGAAAAACTGTGTACTGACGCCTTTCGCGCGGTTAAAACAACATTCCTTCTTACGTTCATTCATGTTTATTTGATGCTATAAATTAACTAGAAGGAAGAGATGATCGGTTCACGAGCAGCTTTAACTGAGGCTCTACAGCGATCTGTCAGACACATTAAAGAGCCACAAAACGGTATTTATAGTTTAAATTTGACAATGGCCAAATTTGAAAGTTGAGACTTTGTTTGATATCAAAAGTAACCTGGTCTATCCTGTCTGTCGGCACGTTGTCAGCATCCTCTTTGCTCCGCAATGTATTTTTCACTGCGTGAGAACGTGTGGCGTGAGAGCGGTCTAGCTTGTTGGACATAGCAACAGTAACTAAACGGGGCGGGTCTTTGCGAACGGTGCCGTGCTGAGAAATGTGTTTAAAAATGATATCACAGTTATTGAAAAATTGTATTATTGTCCAGTCCTAGTCTGTAGCATGAGGTCGTTTTCTGCACTGAACACCAAGAAGTTTAAAATACGCAGCACGGACTACAGTTCATATCCGGACTGTGAGCGTGTTTCAAGTTATCGACATTTCATATACTCTTTAAAATCTGTAAATGAAGAAATTAAAACGCAAATATAAGTATTGAAATTTGACAGTTTTACTATTAGTTTTATTCAGGGTTCTTGCAGGTTTCAGTAAGTCAAATTTAAGACCTTTTTTAAGACATTTTAAGACCATACAGATTGAAATTTTAATATCTATTATTTGCATTAACCAGGAAATAACAAAAAAAAAAAAAAAAAGAATTAATATGCAGTTTTTGTTTACATAAACATTAAAAATGATGGCCAGATTTTAAAAAAAAGTGTCTTGCAACATGTTATCTACTAACAAGTACAAGTTCAAATCAAGTTGACAAAATGTTTTATAAAAAGATAAACCTCACATATTTCAGCCTTAAAAATATTTTTTTATAAAAAGGAGTAAAAAAAAATAATTACTGACATTTACAATGCACATTAGCTTATCTTTTATTATTAATAGCAAAATTCAGTCCAATTTTCACGTGGTGTCTGTCGTTGCTATGCAACAATGCACTGTGCTCTCCACAACGAGTCAAGACAAAGAGGTTTTAGTAGCTAATGGATTTCCACCAGCTATAAACGCTTGCTGTAGCTCTGCTACAAGATTTATTTACGGAGAAAAGAAAAACACCCATAGTATTTGGCTGCACCCCATCCTTCATGTTGACTGAGCTTTCAATGTTGTTACGGAAAGAGTGAAGCTGATTGGTTGTCACATGACCTGCGGTGCGCTTGCGGAATTCTGAAAAGTTTAGATTTTTTTCCCATCTCGCTCCGTCTGTAAAAAAACGCCCGCATCGCTTCTATTATGAGCGTGCTTGCCGCACGCCTACATTTGAACGAACTTGAGCGCGCAAAAGACGCGATATATGAGCGGCCTCTTGGCGGGCTACCTCCAATGCTCGCGAGCGCCGTGTTGGAGACCCCTGCTCTTACAGCTCTGCTTTATAGGCTGCGACTCCATACTTCGCTTCTGGAAATTAATGAGGGTAAAACCTTTTTTAGACCTGATTAAATGAAATTTAAGACCTTGGATGAAAATCTGGCCGTTTTTTAGACATTAAGGGCTTAAATTTAACGTTCAGAATTTTAGACATTAAGAGCCCGCGGGAACCTTGTTTATTAAATACTCGATTTCTGTCATATCAAACTTTTGATTAACATTAAGCTTACAGTTATGTTAATGGTTTTCTAATCTAAAATATTTTGGTAGTTCTTGACTTAGATCAATTTAAGTGCAAAACCACAATAATGCCTACATATTTAAATTCTCTCCACTTATGATCACACATTTGATTACATTTTGCTTTAATGACTGCATTGTGCTTTCATTCATCATCGTACCACCTGATACTGGTGACAAGTGAACACTATGAATTCCCTGTATTACTGTATTCTTTTTTAATGTGAACAGGTATTCCATTTCTATGTAATAGTTGTTTATACCTGGCTGACTGTGAAGGGAAGACGCATCTACAGCCTGCCTCCTGAGCGACACGGGGATGCTATTAATGATCGCTTTCACCAACATCTGTAGTTTGACAGAGGCAACACTACATTACACTTGGTCAAACAGTGAACAATTGCAACAGTAACAAGGATCAAAAAAGTAGGAGGATTTGTATCTGAGCTGGTGATTGGCTGGGCAATGGAAAGCAGCAGCCAATGAATAAGCAGAGAGTTACTCTGCGAGTACTATAGCACACCAGGACAATGAACAATATCAGGATGTGACTCTAGTCTCGCTTTGCATCAAAAAGTAGTATGATCACAAACATCAAATTAGATTAAGCTAAAGACAAGCAATTCATTTTCTTAACATGCATTGTAACTGTAGTCTGTAGCATGAAGGTGTTTTCTGTGCTGAACACCACGAAGAGTTCAAAGTCCCCCGTGGTGAAAATCAAGCTTTTAATGTTTATATGTCTATGGTGTTTTTAATATGAATTTGCACATGGTTTGTCTTAAAGCTAAAGTCAAGACCAGTGCTGAGTATTTTCTTCCTAAAACTGCAGTGAATCCAAGACAGTCTCAAATGCGGTTTTAAAGGGCACCTATTATGGAATTTTGAAATTTACCTTTCATGTAGTGTGTAACATAGATCTAAGTGAACAAAAACATCCTGCAAAGTTTGAAATATGAAAGTGCACCGTATATAAAGTTATTGTCTTTCAAAAGTAAGAGTCGACTCTGAGTCATTTTTATGAATCGTTAGAAGACCAAAGCTTTTTCTCTGACTAGATGACGTCAACTTGTCAAGTTATTTGAATACGATACGCCCACTTATTGCGCTCCAAGGCCAGCAGGGAAACATCATGGCGACGAGACGCTGTGTTCTGAAGTGCGGCTCAAAAGCCAACTTTTTTCATCTGCCCAAGGAGGAGCATTTGAAGACTAAGTGGCTACAATTCATGGTATAGTCCGAGCCTTGTGCTTTGTTCGCGCCATTTTGAAGACGATTGCTCTTTAAATGCAATCAAACTTGGATTCGCGAGCCGCTGATATTGAAGGAAGGTTCATTTCTAAGTGTATTTGCATCAGCTTCCTCCTCCGTATCACAACCTGTAAGTGTTATTAATAATTGTTGCTTTTATGTTTTATGTAGCATGCTTAATTATTATTTTGTTTGTTGTGTAAGCACCGTTTAGCTTCTAGGTCTTCAATGGCAATTGTATTGAGATGTGAAGTGTTTGTCGTTGTTTTCGAAGTTGTCTTAAAGAATAGAATAATACCTCGTAGTAACGTAACAACGTTTTTACAAAAAAAAAAAAAATGCAATGTTTATGCATCGGGCTAACGCAAACAAAGACTGATTGTGCTTTTACAATATGAACTCTGGGATATGCTCGCTAACATAACATTCAATTCTTTATCTTATTTTTAGTTTTTTACTACAAACTACAAAGCAGTGGACTCTGCATTAGTATTATAATCATTATAACACGATTTAATTGATAAAAGCATCATTGTACTCCGTGTTAAACAATAAGTATTATCTATGTAAACACTGCTGGGTCATCTGACCAATCAACGCAGATTAGCGTCGCGCAAAGGAGGGGTTTGGAAAAGTGAGTCGTTGAACGAATCATTTGGGAGTCGGTGAGCAAATCAGGTAAAAATAAATGCATATTATACGACAACAAAAGTGTTTTTTGACATTGCATGCACGTAAAACTGTTGTTGGGGACTCCCTAAACAACATTAGGAACATTTTAAATGTCATAATAGGTGCCCTTTAAATCACTGGTGTCTCTGGCGTCAAACTACCTTGTAACCAATCACATCAATGTGTGATCCTTAACGAGTGGATCTCTGAACTGGTGTGAGTGGAGGCAGGGCTAATTTACATATTCATAGAACCAAATATACTAAAGGAAAGTGTATATTTACATTCAAGCTTTTTTAAGGCATGAAGACTTTTTTCAAGGAAAAAACATTTTAATATGTAATTTTGGTGATCAAAGAGGAGTTAAGGGATACAATTATGAACTACAGGATGATAACATCTGCAAATGAAGAAATTAAAACAAATATTTGTATTGAAATTTTACATTCTCATTCCACCTATGATCACATTTATTACAGATTCGCTTTAATGACTGCATTATTATTTTATTCAGCATGGTACCACCTGATACTGGTGACAATTCCCTGTATTACTGTATTCTTTTTAAATGTGAACAGGTATTCCATTTCTATGTAATAGTTGTTTATACCTGGTTGACTGAAGGGAAGACGCCCAGCCTGCCTCCTGAGCGACATGGGGGATGCTTTTAATGATCGCTTTCACCAACATCTGTAGATTGACAGAGACAACAACACATTACACTTGATCGACCAGTTAACAACTGGATCAAAAAAAAGTTGGCGAATTTGTATCTGAGCTGGTGATTGGCTGGGCAATTGAAAGCAGCAGCCAATGAATAAGCAGAGAGTTACTCTGCGAGTACTATAGCACACCAGGACAATGATCAACATCAGGATGTGACTCTAGTCTCGCTCTTTAGACATAACATTTCAAAAAGTAAGTTTAATTTATATCTGAAAAAATTAACAACTGTCTTCAGTCTGTCAACATACCCACCTCTCCTGTAAGGAGTAAGATGATCTGGAATGCATTCTTGATGTGTACGGTCAACAGCTACCGTTATTAGGGTTGCGCATCATCAGAGTCTGTCATCTGCCCCACTATGGGGCACCAGGCCTTACAGAAACGTGCGAGTAGTGACATCCAGAATGGTGAAGGTACTTGGCATACTTCTTCAACAGTGATGGCATACTTCTTCAACAGTGATGTAATCCTAAATGAGGAGAAGAAAAAACTATTTGATCCAAGGGAAGAAATGAGTCACTACAGACAAAGCAGATTCAGGAAAATACGGAGAAACTCAAGTGCCCTAACAAGGTGTGACATGACAACATGGTCATCACCTCAAAAAAATACAATCCAAGCACTTTTATCCTACACTGTAAACTTTGTACAAAAACAGAAAAATGCCACAACATTAGCATGTATCTGAGCTGGTGATTGGCTGGGCAATGGAAAGCAGCAGCCAATGAATAAGCAGAGAGTTACTCTGCGAGTACTATAGCACACCAGGACAATGAACAATATCAGGATGTGACTCTAGTCTCGCTTTGCATCAAAAATCACAAACATAAAAATTAGAATCATCTGAAGACAAGCAATTAATTTTCTTATACGATAGTCTGTAGCATGAGGGCGTTTTCTGCGCTGAACAACACGAAGAGTTTAACAACATACGCAGCACGGACTACAGTTCATATCTGGACTGGAGTAAGCGTTTTTCAAGTTATGGACACATTTCATTTACTCTTTAACATCTGTTAATGAAGAAATTAAAACGTTAATATTAGTATTCATTTTACATTTGTACTATTTTTTTTTATTAAATACTCGATTTGACATCAACTTTTCATTAAGTTATCATTAAGCTTAGTTATGTCAATTGTTTTCTAATCTTAAATATTTTCGTGGGTCTTGAGATCGATTATACTTGTCTAGGTGGGTCCTGAATTTGGAAAAGTTTGAGAACCCCTGGTTCCCTTTCGAGAGTACTCTCGTGTTGTGCAATCTGGCTTACGCATCGGGAAAACCCCTTTTCTCGAGAAGATTGAAGCCATAAATGATCCTTTCATTTTTCTTTAAAACGCACTTGCTGCAGCAAGCAGACCTAAGCGAGACAGCTTGCACGCTTATTGGCTGCTCTGCGGCAACTGCTGCAACCTATGGAGAGGCAGCTGTAACGTAAGAACCAATGAGGGAGCTTTGCATCCCTCCGTGCGCCACAGCCCGCCAAAATGGGCGTGGCTTATGGCTATATAAGCCGCGCCGCCCATGGTTGCCTTGATTTCATCTCCTTCAGTGGATGATTCTCTTCACTGACTCTGGAAGAAGCAAACGTATTCCATTTCTATGTAATAGTTGTTTATACCTGGTTGACTGTGAAGGGAAGACGCATCTACAGCCTGCCTCCTGAGCGACACGGGGGATGCTATTAATGATCGCTTTCACCAGCATCTGTAGTTTGACAGGAACAACAACACATTACACCTGATCTACCAGTTAACAACTGGATTAAAAAAAATTGGCAAATTTGTATCTGAGCTGGTGATTGGCTGAGCAATGGAAAGCAGCAGCCAATGAATAAGCAGAGAGTTACTCTGCGAGTACTATAGCACACCAGGACAATGAGCAACATCAGGATGTGACTCTAGTCTCGCTCTTTAGATATTACTTTTCAAAAAGTAAGTTTAATTTATATCTGAAAAAATGAACAGACCTTCAGTCTGTCAACATACCCACCTCTCCTGTAAGGAGTAAGATGATCTGGAATGCATTCTTGATGTGTACGATCAACAGCTACCGTTATTAGGGTTGCGCATCATCAGAGTCTGTCATCTGCCCCACTATGGGGCACCAGGCCTTATAGAAACGTGTGAGTAGTGACATCCAGAATGGTGAAGGTACTTGGCATACTTCTTCAATAGTGATGTAATCCTAAATGAGGAGAAGAAAAAACTATTTGATCCAAGGGAAGACAACTACAGACAAAGCAAGGCTCAGGAAAATACAGAGAAACTTAAAAGGTATAGTTCACTTTAAAAAGAAAATTCTGTCAGCATATACTCACCCTCAAGTTGTTTCGAACTTGTATGAATTTCTTTCTTCTGCTGGACACAAAGGAAGATATTTTGAAGAATGTTAGTAACCAAACAGTTAACTGGTCCCATTGACTTCCATAGTATTTTTTTTTTTCTCCTATGGAAGTCAATGGGGACCAGCAACTGTTTGGTTGCCCACATTCTTCAAAATATATTTTGTGTTCAGCACAATAAATAAATAAATACAGGTTTGGAACAACTTCAGAGAGTAAATAATAATAATAATTAATAATTCATTACATTTATATAGCGCCTTTCTGAACACTCAAAGCGCTTTACATAGAAGGGGGGAATCTCCTCAACCACCACCAATGTGCAGCATCCACCTGGATGATGCGACGGCAGCCATATTGCGCCAGAACGCCCACCACACACCAGCTTACTGGTGGAGAGGAGACAGTGATGAAGCCAATTAGTATATATAGGAGGATGATTAGGAAGCCATGATGGACAAAGGCCACTGGGCAAATTTGGCCAGGATGCTGGGGTTACACCCCTACTCTTTCGA
This sequence comes from Phoxinus phoxinus, assembly GCF_949152265.1. Taxonomy (NCBI): domain Eukaryota; kingdom Metazoa; phylum Chordata; class Actinopteri; order Cypriniformes; family Leuciscidae; genus Phoxinus; species Phoxinus phoxinus. The sequence goes on along the minus strand of NC_136894.1, from coordinate 20,327,639 downwards.
AAGACATCCTGGGATTTTTAGTGACCACAGAGAGTCAGGACCTCGGTTTAACGTCTCATCCGAAGGACGGCGCTCTTTGTCAGGGCGCTCTTTGTCAGTATAGTGTCCCCGTCACTACACTGGGGCGTTAGGACAAACACAGACCACAGGGTGAGCGCCCCCTGCTGGCCTCACTAACACCTCTTCCAGCAGCAACCTGGTTTTCTCAGGAGGTCTCCCATCCAAGTACTAACCAGGCTCAGCCCCGCTTAGCTTCAGTGGGAAACCAGTCTTGGGTTACAGGGTGATATGGCTGCTGGCCTTAATTACTAATTACAGAATAAATACTTAATAAATAATTACAGAATTTTAATTTCCTGGTGAACTATCCCTTTAAAGGACAAGCGGCAGCATGTTTACTATTAGGCTACTGTTTCTTTAAAAACGGCATGCAACGCATTTAATATACACGCATATAACACAAGCACTAGATTTTCTCTCAAATCTTTGCTTTCACTTTAGATATAACCAACTCTGTTTATGTAAACCTTGTGTGTTTTTGACAGTATTAGCGCAATGAGAGTCTAAAGATAACTTAGTCCAGTATTCAGGCACTGTTTGACAGGCTGTTACTTCCTGCACTTCGGGTGCGCTCAGGAAAGCGCTTGATAGAACAGCGCATTAGCACGTGTCGTGAATGAAATGTTTAACCAGCATTGCTTAAAAAGCACATGCAAATAATTAACTTTTGTGAATTACAGTGTCCCGTGAGTGGGCATTACTTGACATTTCGTTAACAGTTTTGGTAGGTTTGGGCTGACACTTTTTGAAGTCTTCACTAGCTCCCAGTGGTTGTGTTCCAGGTGACTGTAGGAGATTAGTTTTATTTCCTCTCGACGTGGACACATCCTCTCTTGAAGCCAAAATATTGCCATATTTCAGACGTACAGTTCTTTTAAGGCACAAGTTATTCGCTGTTGTCATTTTCCTCGCTTGTCTCTACTCCCGGTAGTACACTCCACTTTTTATTTTTCACTCTATGCTCTGTCCCCTAGGTTTCTCTTTGGACCTGGTTTAGCCAATGGCATAATAGGACCTACTGGGGAGGCGGGTATAAAGATAGCAAGGCCACATCTGACATCAGCAAGGTCAAATGTGGATAAACAGGCTACGCACAAATGCTTGGCACATAAAATAAATTTAATTTATCACGACTCTCTGCGATACGGATATTGCATATACTATTATCGCGATGACAATTTTACGATATATTGTGCAGCCCTACTGCATTGTTTTCATTCAGCAACAAACCACCTTATACTGGTGACAATTGAACACTATGAATTCCCTGCATTATTGTATTCTTTATAAATGTGAACAGGTATTCCATTTCTATGTAATAGTTGTTTATACCTGGTTGACTGTGAAGGGAAGATGCATCTACAGCCTGCCTCCTGAGCGACATGGGAGATGCTATTAATGATCGCTTTCACCAACATCTGTAGTTTGACAGAGACAACAACACATTACACCTGATCTACCAGTTAACAACTGGATCAAAAAAAAAAGTTGGCGAATTTGTATCTGAGCTGGTGATTGGCTGGGCAATTGAAAGCAGCAGCCAATGAATAAGCAGAGAGTTACTCTGCGAGTACTATAGCACACCAGGACAATGATCAACATCAGGATGTGACTCTAGTCTCGCTCTTTAGACATAACATTTCAAAAAGTAAGTTTAATTTATATCTGAAAAAATTAACAACTGTCTTCAGTCTGTCAACATACCCACCTCTCCTGTAAGGAGTAAGATGATCTGGAATGCATTCTTGATGTGTACGGTCAACAGCTACCGTTATTAGGGTTGCGCATCATCAGAGTCTGTCATCTGCCCCACTATGGGGCACCAGGCCTTACAGAAACGTGCGAGTAGTGACATACAGAATGGTGAAGGTACTTGGCATACTTCTTCAACAGTGATGGCATACTTCTTCAACAGTGATGTAATCCTAAATGAGGAGAAGAAAAAACTATTTGATCCAAGGGAAGAAATGAGTCACTACAGACAACAAAGCAGATTCAGGACAATATGGAGAAACTTAACTGCCCTAACAAGGTGTGACATGACAACATGGTCATCACCACAAAAAAAATACAATCCAAGCTAGGGCTGAACGATATTCGATTTTAACATCGACATCGCGATGTGCGAGTGAGCGATAGTCACATCGCCGGAACATGCGATGTGAAGGGTAGTAGCACAGTAGCACCAGCGGGAGATATTACGCGCTTCATGAGGTACGCGCGCGGTCTCTTGCTCTCTCTGCCGTGCACGCGCTGCGCGGTTTGGAGCACAGTGTCTCGCGGGCGCGCTTGCTCGCTCTAGATTCAGGAGATTTTAACTAATTTGCGGGCATCAGTGAGCCGCTATCAATATCCGGGAGACTTGGGCTGTCTGTATCTATAATAATTTCGGCATTAGAATTATTGATTTTTCATTAGGCTATTTTTTTGGTGCTCCCTCAGCTCTTGATGCACGTGGTGGGAGCGGCGACACTGACAGAGGCGGTTAAGCTGCTGTTTAAATGTGTTCGGCTTTTCTGTTTACAGAAACATGTTCTCTAATCGGTTTAGAAGATTTAATACAAAATATATTATATAGTATATAAGTTTTATATAATTTTGTTTATTTCATATGATTATGATGACCAACACCAACACTGTTTTATTTTGGCTAAGAAAAGTTGACTTAAAAGATTGTGAACCAAAATGCTTAATTTGTTTTATAAAAAATATATTTATTTTAAGTTATATTGTTGTAAACCAATCAGGGGGTTGGTGTAAAGCTGCTATTTTATTTAAAAATGTGTTCTGCTTTTGTGTTTACAGAAATGTTCTAATTTTGGAATAAAATATTAAGTGACCTTTTTGTCACTTGTAATGAAGCTGGCTTATTAGTGAAATTATTAATATCATGGAATGGTAATTATTGTCTTTAGCCTGGAGTTATGGCTCTCAATAGCTGCGTTTACATGGCTCAATCCGAATGAAATCAATCCGATTAAAGAATCCGAACAAGGTACATGGACGACAAATAAAGTAATCGGGTTGATGTGCGCGTTTACATGTCACAAGCTTTACATCTGATTTGATCGTTTTAGACATGCGCAGTTACGCACAATCAGTCCACTAGACGATTCCCGCCGCCGTTCCACGATGCGCATAACAGCCACCCTCTTACCATTGCTTTTTTTTTTTTTTTTTTTTTTATCAGATTTAACATTTACGTACTCCAGCTGCTAATTAGGAGACGACGAGCGCGATATAGATATATTTGCTTTACTTATTTATTAAATCCAGGCAATTGGTTGATGAAACATTGATTAAAATTAAGATACAATTAATACAAAACGAAATTCACTTTAAAGAAAGGCTTTGTGCTTTCTGATTGAGGTCTGTGAATGTTTTAAAGCATATTTTAGTGCCGATTTCAGAGCAGTCACGTCCGTAACCGAGAACTGTCACGTCCGTAACATCATTTTTTCCTCATAAATGCGAACACGAAAAATAAAATAAAATGAATATTTTATGTTCTGTGGAGCTCGTTTTATTTTTTCTCACGTTTATATTAATTTCTGCTTAAATACTGAGTGCATGGAGGAATATAGCCTATTCCGCGCTCAAGCACAAATCTTGCCGCAAAGCACCGGCAAAAGCAGACTAATGATAATATGTCTGAAAAAATAATGAGCTCCAAACATATCTATAGGCTATACATCTCCGCTGTAAAGTGGATGCGCTTTTAGAGAGAAATGCACCTTTCATATGGATTACAGCCTAATCAGCCGGTATTTGCTTTCGATTCAAATTTTTTAGTTTAAAAGTGGACATTTAGAGCTTTATAAAGAAATAGTCATCATATTTTTGAGGCTATACACTGTATTTCAGTTCATTATTGAGACGCGCTCCAGTTCACGCATGGAGATAATTATAGCGCGCCCTGTTTGTTTTATTTTATTTTACAAAAGCACAACGTTTTCTTGTTATTGTGAGTTTACCCAAATAAAAGTACTTGCGACTGATACATTATTCCTTTCTGTATGACCAGAAAAGATTGAGTATTTAAAGTTGTTTCCACTGTTGATAGGAAAATGCAAGTGTTTAAAGAAAAAAATTATGCGTCTCTGTCCCCAGCACATTTCAAACCAAACTGACGCCCATGGGTGAGAGCACCAATACCATTGACAATGCGAGTCGCAATCGTACTGTATAAACTCGGTAGCTGTCATTGCACATGCGCATTCCTTTCAGATTTGGTTTTCAGTCCGATTAAGTGTTTACATGTTCTCTTGATCGGATTACAAAAGGAATAAACAACCCCTTTCAATCCGATCGAAATTTCAATCGGATCGAGCTCAATCGGATCAATTAAGGTGTTTACATGAAGGTTTTTCAATCCGATTGAGCCTTCAATCCGATTATAAGGGTCCATGTAAACGCAGCTAATATCTTAATATATATCGTTGGGGAAAAAATATCGCAATGTAATTTTTTTCCAATATCGTGCAGCCCTAATCCAAGCACTTATCCTACACTGTAAAAAATGATTTGCCTTTACTGCCGCTAAAAACATGCCGCATCACATCTGATTAAAGTTAAATACTATTTAAAATCTAAGAAACTTTGTACAAAAACAGAAAAATGCCACAACATTAGCATGTATCCGAGCTGGTGATTGGCTGGGCAATGGAAAGCAGCAGCCAATAAATAAGCAGAGAGTTACTCTGCGAGTACTATAGCACACCAGGGGGCTGTTCCATAAACCAAGATTAGAGTATAAGCCAGACTTATTTTGGTTAGTCAGACTTATTGTCGGTTGATTCTGTTTCATAAAGCAAACTTAAAATAGTTCAAACTCAGTTACCCTGGCAACTTATGCTGGGAAACTAGCCTGGTCCAGGGCAGGCTAACTGTCAGGCTAAGCCTCAGTTGTTACACAGATCCTCTAACACTGACCAATAGGAACACAATTACTGACAATCTCTCATACCATTATTTGACTTTATTAACCACTATAAGTCCAAAAATAAATATACAGTAAAGAAAATCAACTTAAATAAGGCTACAATGATAAATTAGACAATATAGACCTAAAAACATAGGCTATATATGTCAGGGTTTATATACATTTATATATCTTACAGGTTTTATTTTCTTACTGGCTGAATGTTTTGTGATTTAATTAGATAGTTTTAAAAATATGAAACACAACATTTAAAAGAAATAATTACAAAAGCACAGTATACATTTAAACTGGTAAGATGAATCTGAGCTTAGTAATTGCTATATTAACCTACACTTGATTTACCCCATTACAATAGTCCCTTTACAGTTATTATCCTAAAAATACACTAAATTGTAGATGTAAAATTCTAAATAAGGCACATCTAATGTCCAACAACCAATATTTTAGCATATTTATATTTTATGTACTTTATTATGTCTTTAAATTCAAATACAGTTGACACAATTATACAAATGGACAGTTCCTTTAAAGACATAATATTTTCCCCCAATAAATCTTATTTTTCCTTCTACTTTTTTCTTTTGTGATAATACCCACCAACACATAAAAACAATTGGAACAACAACCATTAAGTACATAGTTAGACACTTTTACATATGAAAAAAAAGGAAAAAATCAAACATTCACATATTTATATCAAACTCTTATAATGACACATAATTCATAATAAGTTATTAAAGTAATATTATTTAAATATCAAATATTAAATAAGTAAATAAATAAAATAACAAATAAAATTAAGGGAGGGAAGGTTATTTAGATATAGGCTAATATGTATTCCTTTATTTTATGGAATATTCTTTGATTTTAGAGTTGCACATATCTTTTCAAAATGTATACTTTTGCTCTTAATTTCATGTTATCCTCTCCATAATGCACTGTATAAACTAAATCTAACCAAATATTATTGCTTTCTCCAAAAAAAAAAAAAGATTGCTTTAAAAGCTGTAATTCTCAGCATTCTAATTAAATAAGTATTAATTACTTATTACTTATTTCTTACTTTTTAAAGTAGCTTAGGTCCTAAACCCAAAACTATATTTTGTATCTTTATTATATTATATTTGGTTTCTTAAAAAAAAATTCTTCCCTGAATTAGGCCTACTTCTGTTCAATTGTTTTATTATAAGTATAAAATATATGAGTTTAATGAGATATAAGTTCACTGCAACTGATCCAACATCCCAAAGATAAATTATTATAATTAGAAGATATTTCTGGTGTTATAAAATATTGCATAGCCTATTAATTTTCCAAGCAAAATGTATAGTCAGAATTATTGCGCTCCTATTTGCAGCAGCGCTCGTTCAATGTGAAGTTTACAGCAAAATTGAACTATTTGCACGACTTTCTAAGATTTTCAGAATATTCCTGTGAAATGTAAGTTTTGCAAACACCATGTCTCAAACGCATAAAACAGCACAAACTATATGCAGTTTGATGGTGGATCGATTTGATCTATGATCGACCTCCAGGGCTGCTTAAGAAACGCGTACACACGCAGTTATCTAGACTAGATAAACCTGGATCAAATTAGTGGGATTGCGTGAACTTGAATTACCTTTTATGAAACCGCTTTAGCCCCAACTTATTTGTTAGGTTTATTCAAGTCGGGTTTTGGACTTTAATCCCCGCTTTTCTAAGCGGCTTTTATGGAACAGCCCCCAGGACAATGAACAATATCAGGATGTGACTAGTCTCGCTTTGCATCAAAAATCACAAACATAAAAATTAGAATCATCTGAAGACAAGCAATTAATTTTCTTATACGATAGTCTGTAGCATTTTCTTCTGCTGAACACAAAGATATTTTGAAGAATGTCAGTAACCAAACAGTTAACTGGTCCCATTGACTTCCATAGTATTTTTTTTTTCCTACTATGGAAGTCAATGGGACCAGTTAACTGTTTGGTTACTGACATTCTTCAAAATCATCCTTTGTGTTCAGCAGAAGAAATTCATACAGGTTTTAAACAACTTGAGGGTGAGTATATGATGACAGAATTTTCATTTTAAAGTGAATTATCCCTTTAAGTGTCCTAACCAGGTGTGACATGACAAATGGTAATGACCACACACAAAAAGTTTGAGTTTTTGAATTTTTATCCTACATTATAAAAAAATATTTGCCATTTTTTTTATATAATTATTTGTGAAATTTCTAAGTGAGAACTATGTAAAAAAAAAAAAAAAAAAAAAACTATTTTTAGATATAATTAACCAAAACTGCAACACGCTGTTGCTAAAAACTTGCATCATCACACCTGGTTAAAAGCTCAAATCTATTTCACACCTCAAGTGTAAGAAACTTTGTACAAAAACAGAAACATGCTTAAAGGCACACTATGTAATTTTTCGCTACTAGAGGTAGTTTTTTAAAAACAATAGCGCAGCTTAATGACTCCTACAATGATTACAAGGCGTTTGATTTCTTTACATGTTATATAATTGAGTCTATTCTTGGGCTATAGTTTAGACGTCTATTACGTTTTCACTGACAGACAAAATCTTTGCCTTGTTTTAGCCTAGACATCAGAGATGTGGTTGGACGGCTATTTGATGCCTTTTAAACAAATTGCTTACTGGGTTTTTTCTTCGTTACTGAATGAATCAGCTTTTTGGAAAGATTAAATTTAATTGACTCAATTACACTCAAAGGACTAGTTCACTTTAAAAGAAAACTTTTGCTGATAATGTACTCACCCCCATGTCATTCAAGATGTCCATGTCTTTCTTTCTTCAGTCGAAAAGAAATTAAGGTTTTTGATGAAAACATTTCTCCATATAATGGACTTCAATGGGCCCCAAACGGTTCAAGGTCCAAATGACAGTGTCAGTGCAACTTTAAAGGGCTTTAACGATACCAGACAATGAATAAGGGTCTTATCTAGCGAAACGATCGCTCATGCACAATGCTCAAGCACAAATGCTCGCCTTGCTCTGTTCTGTGATGCGCGTTCGTGACGTCACATAATACGCAATTACGTTGATAAGGTCACGCTTATTCTGCTCTAAACAATGCGCGCCGCCATGCCGACGACACCGGTTCGTAGCGATACTACATAGCGATCAAGTTCAATCTGTATTGTAAAAAGTGCTATATAAATAAAGGTGACTTGACTTGACACTAGTCAATTTTGAAGGCGAACGGAAACCAGGAAAGGCCCTTTTTAAAAATGTAGGCTATAGGCCAATATTTTATATAAAAGTTATATATATATATATATATATATATATATTATATTATATTTTTTGTTAATATAGGCTATCTTCAATTCCTAGAGATAATTATACAAAATACAAAAAGTAGTCAAAACGCCATCTAACAGAACAAATACATTTTTTTTTTTTTACAATATTATGTGCTTAATATTTTAATTAACGAAATGTCAATCTTCTATAACAGAAGATACAATCTTCAACATACAGTACAATCTACACGTGTATAAAGGATTGTCACCTTAAAACAGCCCTTTTCGAGTAGGAACAAGCAAATAGGCTATAAATATTTGGTTAGCATCTTAATTTAATATTTGTAAATAACTGGATACTAATTAGTATCCAATAAATAAGTAGCTTAAATAATGTCAACTGAATGTATTGATTAGAGTTGCCATTAAAAGTATAAAGATTTTTCTAGTCGACTATTACTCATTTAAGCAATAAGTTGACAAATCGCACGTTCATATTAACTAAATACTAAGTGTATGGAGGAATATCCTATCCCACGCTCAAACGCATGCATAAATCTTGCCGCAAAAGCAGGCTAATTACAATAAATGTTTCTGAAAAAATAAAGAGGCATTTTAATTGATTTAGAAAACAGTAGTTTAGTAATAAACAGTGTCCGTGTCAAGCTTTACAGGTATATTCCGCATGTCTGTTAGTTAGGCAGTAAAGTTTCATTTCTGAGACGCGCTCCAGTTCAGAGATCATGAAAGTGCGCCTGATTGTTTTATTTTATTTGACAAAAGCACAACGTTTTCTTGTTATTGTGAGTTTACACAAATAAACAACTTGTAAACACCGACTCCCGCCTACGTCAAGCCGCAAGCGTGACCTTTTCAACGTAATTGCGTATTATGTGACGTCACGAACGCGCATCACAGAACAGAGCAAGGCGAGCATTTGTGCTTATAAAACTTAAACTTTTTTATTTATTTTTTAAATGAGCGATCTTTCAATAGATAAGACCCTTATTCATCGTCTGGTATCGTTAAAGCCCTTTAAAGCTGCACTGACACTCATTTGGACCTTGAACCGTTTGGGGCCCATTGAAGTCCATTATATGGAGAAATGTTTTCATCAAAAACCATTTCTTTTCGACTGAAGAAAGAAAGACATGGACATCTTGGATGACATGGGTGTGAGTAAATTATTAGCAAAAGTTTTTTTTAAAAATGAACTAATCCTTTAAAGGGGTCATGACATGAGAAACCAAATTTGCCTTGATCTTTTGGTATACAAGTGGTCTTTGTACCATTAAAACGTCCTGCAAGTTTCATAGCTTAAGACTTCCTCCCCATTATAAACGAATCATTTATTTAATCAAGCTCTAAATACAGCTCGTTCTGGATCCATGGTAAGAAGTGACGTCACGGTACGAAGTGACGTACCAGCGTTTGCATATAGACCGCCTCCAGCACAAGACAACTACGCTTTAAGCCCAAGGCAACTACGCTCATTTCGTATCATCGTCGCGCCCGCGCGCCTCACAAGTGTTCAGTCGACGGACAGCGAGTGGGTCTGTGTACAGTAAAATTACGATGCCACGTAGATGTGCTGTTCCTGGCTGTGGACAAACAACAACTTTGAATACGCTGCGAAAGATCCAGTCGTCAGGGAAAAATGGATGCACTTTATTTTTTGCAGACGTCTCATTCACGGCAGTGTTAGTTGTTCTATACATTTGAAGGATGACTGTTTTGAGAACAAATCCCAAAATGATGCTGGCTTTGCCAGAAAACTGTTGCTCAAAGATAAGTCCGTGCCGACTATTCTGGGCTCAACAACGACGACGCAAACTGTAAGTAATGCATTTAAAACTTTAAACTACTTTTTAAATACACCGAATCCGCAAATGTTCTGGCTGGGGGCGCTAATAATTGATGCATAGGCACTGACGTTAGCCAATCATAACAGTGGGCGTTAACACTGAACTCTTAAAGGGGAAACACCCCCAAAACAGACTTTTTGAATCAGAGGATGAGAAACAGGGTGGAAAAAGGTCATAAATCACTACATTTTAAAAGTTTTTTGTAAAAAAAAACTATAGTAATACTATAATTGCACCTAAGGGAACATTATAATAAAACAAAATAAACCCATGTCATGACCCCTTTAAAGCTTGCCGCCACCTACTGGCAATTTTAGTTTCATATTCAAAAGTATCAATCAATCAAGTATTTTTATATTTGAATGTATATTGAACTTTTATATTTGAATTATATTTTTTGCATTAATCTCATAACATTTAGCATGCAATTTGTATGTGCAGTGTAAATGCATTTACAAGTGCTAAAAAATAAGTGTGTAGAGCCCTGCATGTATCCCGTGTATTGGCACACAGTGACAGTAATTTATTATTTTTGTGTCAGGACATGAGTGCACATAAATCATGCTGAATCATACCATATTAAGCATTATCATATAAAAAGCGAATAGCAGCTACCCAGAAGTTTAGTAAGTTAAACACATTAGGTCGTATCGCGCGGTTCGTGTTCCAAAATGTAAGACCACGTGAAAAGATAAGACTTCAGCATAATCTCAATATTTAACCTATCGAACAGAGTCGTGTTCGATTAATGTGTGCGAAATATTGTGAGATAAGTACATGCATGGAATGGTCATTTAGGCCATCATTTTCCGTAAAAACCCAACGTTATTTCTCACTTACAAGTCTCTGCTCCCGAACACCTCGCCGCTCCGAGACGAAAGAGGACGTGCAGTCTTCCTCTTCCAATGTTTATTGGCGGCTAGCTGGCAAACCAGCTTTCGGTACATTACCGCCACCAGATGGAACGGAGTGTGGAGCCAGAAACGTCTTCTTCTCTTCGTTTTCTGGCGGATCGCAAACAACTTTTAAAGGTGCAAACCCCCACCTATTGTACAAGAGTGTGTATCACCATGTCACTTAGCTCATATTCTATTATTCAATCTAGTGTATTTAAAAAAGGTGAAAAGTGCCCTCCTGATCTCTCTTACCCCCTCTCCCTCCCCTTCTGTTCCCTTTTAGATCCCACACCCGTCCTGTTTCTCTTAATACTTTGTCATACATTTCTTCTGTCAGATTCATATTACATACTAACTGTATGTAATATGAATCTGCATATTCCATGCACACTTATTTATATATATTTCCCATAGAACAGCCAACATGTTTCCTGTGTGAGTGTGGTCTAATCTGAGACTTATTATTATTTCCTCTCTTCTGATCTTTATTTTAACTGATTTTTGAATTTTATTTAATATCTCCTTCCTTTCAAATCTTCATCCCACTTTCATGCCAAATCTCCATATCTTTATTTTGAATCAGGGCTTTCCCTTCTCCTTTTCCTAATGTAATTGATATTGTAATGTCTTTTTGTAGGCTAAGGATTTTTTCTTTTTTTTCTCTCAAGCAAGTCAGCACCCTCATTTCCTTTCAGTCACTCGTGAGCTGGCACCCAACAAAACTGCACATCAATACCATTTCTATGGATGCAAGACACATCTAATGTGTGGAGCCCATAGACTGTAAAAATAAATAGAGCCTAGCTGTTTCTGCAATCATACAATGGGAGTAGTCAAATTAGAGTGTGCCTTTAGCCAATTGGACCCATAAACTGAAAGTTTGTCATCTGACCAATCTGAAGGATTTGTGAGATTGTTAACTTATAGAGCCTCTTACTGTTCTTTTCTCTTGTTTTCTTCAAACCAAGGAAGACGTGTAATAAAAAGAGTTTTATTAACAATGATAAACAAGAGTAACAGTTTTCGTCTTGTCTTTGTCAGATCGTTGTGGATGTTTCCCCGTGTGATTTTGTCTCCCACCTGTCCTCGAGCTTCCTGTGTATTAGCCGTATCCGTGGGCAGATCGAGGCTTCGTGAAGCAATGAAACACTTGAACCAAAATGGGCCATATTGTTTCGAGGCTTCGAATCAATCCGACACCCGTCTCAACTGTGACACCTAGTGGTCACTTGCAGGTGTTGATCTGAAACCTATATAGGTTGATTGATATAGGCTCCTCACTGTGCATAATGTTATTTTGATCCTGTAAATAAAAGAAATAAAAATAAAAGAAATCAAGCCACAATGTCTCACTTTTTTTTTAGAGATTTTTATTCAAAAATATTCATTTCTCTGCTGTGGAAGGACTTAGCCTACTTCTTTTTTTACAGACAATTTCTCCAGCCTTTGAAAAAATCCTCTCACAAGGGTCACTTGTTGCTGGCATGCAAATATATTTTTTTAGCTAGGACATACAAATGAGGAAAGATTACTGCTCTCTCTTTCCAGTAAGTTAGTGGATCATGAGTTATGGGCAAATATGCATCGTTGATGTATTTTTTCACTTCCACTGTGGCATCAGCTGTAGCATTGTGTACCATCTGGGTTTGATGGATACAAGCAGGGGCGCAACTACCCAGTGTCTACTTGTATCATACAAGTATCGATTGTGTGCTCTGTTCCCGACCGTGTCAATCAAACGCTGATTCGGCGGATCACACCTGATGGAACACTTAGTGAAACACTTTGAGGCTTCGTTTGGCCTAGTCACGTGACATGGGTGTTTTGAATCACGCTTCGATCAGTGTTTCGAAACATCTGTGCTTCGGGATCTCGCAAAGCTTCGGAACGACTGTTTCGCGTCAGCCATCCCTACGTATCCAGCATTTCAGTCATCTTCACTCCATCATCTTCCACTGCATTCCTGGTCTCTGGTCCCCGAGTCATCTCTACTTTCACTGGACTTCCATCTCATCACCATCTTGAGAATGGGTTGTTCCTCAGCGTCCCTGCGCTACCAAGACTGATGTTTCCGGACACTTGAATACCTCTACTCTCACATCATCTGACCTGGTTTCAATAAATATGACTTTTTACTTGCAATTGAATCTTCTGATTATTTCCATAACAGAACGATCTGACCATCATGGATTCAGCAAGTGCACCTGAGTTAAACGACTTCCTGTCCCGAAGCATTGCCAGAATGGATCAACAAGAAGATAACCTGGCCGTCATGGGACGAGCAGTGCAAGCCTTGAAAGCGCAGGTGTCCGAGCTCACCCAACAGCTTCAACATCTAGCGAGCCGCACTGCGCCCAGCCCACCGCCTGTTCCCCCCACTCCTCCAGCGTCCAGCCGCCAACCTGAACCACGCCTACCTACTCCTGAACCGTATTCTGGTGTATTGTAGAGCGTTTTTGATCAAATGCTCTGTTTTTCTCTATCCAGCCACAAACTTTCAGCACAGAAGAATCAAAGGTGGCCTTCGTGCTCACATTGCTCTCAGGGCGGGCGGCTCTGTGGGGTGTGGGAGAATCAACATCTATGCTGTTCCTCGTTCCAGGCACTAAATGAAGCAAGTATTTGCCCGGGCGGACGCAGGACGGGAGGCAGCACGACAACTCGCGGATCTCCGCCAAGGTAATCGCTCAGTGTCTGATTACTCGATTGAGTTCCGTACCCTTGCTGCCGAGTGCCACTGGAACAAGGAAGCGCAGTGGGACATGTTCCTGCATGGGTTGGCTGACAGCATCCAGAAGGAAATATTCACCCTGGACCTTCCTAGGAACCTTGATGGACTCATTGAGCTGGCACTGAGGGTAGATTATCGTCTACATCGCCTAGAGCAACTAGCAAGGACGACTGTGGTCCCCAGGAGTTTCGAAAGCCCTCAGGCCAGTGGCAACGATGCGATCAGCCCCGTCTTCAATCACGAGCCCATGCAGGTGGGTAAAGCTCGGCTTTCCGGGGAGGAGAGAGCGACGGAGATCAAAGGGTCTTTGCCTCTACTGCAGTGGAGCAGGGCACTTCCTGAACACCTGTCCCGTAAAAGACAGAGCCCGGCAATAAACAGGGGGTTACTGTCGGGTGGGATCTCCGTGGGCAAGACCTCATCTTCTACTCTCCTCCCGGTAAGACTCCTTTGGACAACCCGGTCCTACCACTGTCAAGCCCTATTGGGGGCTGAAGGCAATTTCATGGACTTAACCTTGGCTCATAAGCTCAAGATACTCATCACTCCTCTCAAAGACAAGATTTCTGTCAGCGCACTTCTCAAAGACAAGATTTCTGTCAGCGCACTCTGACACTCATCACATCAGGCAACCACACCGAGCAGCTTTCATTTCTCCTTCTGGACCCTGGTTCCCATAGTCCTCGGTCATCCCTGGCTGGTACAACACAGTCTGAGGGTTGACTGCGGACACAATTAGGTTTCGTCTTGGAGGACTCAATGTTATGTGTCTTGTTAGGCCGGGAGCCAGGTCCACTCCTCAGGATGTTTTTTGCTACCTTTTTTTCACTATTATTTCCTATTATCTTATACCTTGGGCCATCACAAGTTGATAATGACCACCCCTAACTCGGCCCCGTTTGGTCTCAGGGGCCCAAAAACTCCCTTTTTGGGAAAAGCTTTTGACGGAATTATGTAATTGTGAATATTAAGGTACTGCAGCTACATAAATGGTCATATAACCCTAAAATTTTGCATGGTGTATCCTGACACATAGGGGAAACTAGCAGAAAAAGATTCTGGGGATTTCTGCCTTTTTGCTGTCAAATATCACCATCAACATACCCCAAAAGACCAAAAAATGTCTGTCCGCCTGACAAATTGTCATCAAAAGTGATCATTTTCAAGCATTTTATTATACATATCACTGCCTCAAATGTACATGAAAAACTTCCCAAGTTTATAAGCTTTAATTTAAGACCAAGATGACATTTCTGCCTAGTGGATTACAGCTGGTATAACCAAAGTTCTCCCCTGTACCCCAAATCGGAGGAACAGAACTTTCAAGCATTACCATTCCAGATATGGGATTAACCCCTTATATTGGCATCAGCCATTACATATTTAAAACAGTAATATTCTATACTAAACCTAAACTAATCTTGACAAACTATATATCATTTGAAAACTTACAATCTCTAGTTTACATATTTGGTGACTGATTTTCAAAATAAATTACAGTGGAGCCGTAATTTATCAATTTGCAACAATAATATTTTCATACTCCTAAGGCGTGTTCAGACCTTTATTTTGAAATAGTGATGAACATGAAAAATCATGAAAGAATGGTAGAAACCTCAGTTTGTTTTCATGCCAAGAGTTCAAAAGATAGCATCCAATTAATTATTTTAGAAAAAAAGGTCTGAAAATGTTTTAAATATAAAGAAAAAAATAATAGATTCGCCATTTGTGATGTGGCAGCGAGCTATAATGCACATACGTGTTCTTTTTGTTTCTTAGAGGTTGAATTAATTTCAAAATCTGCCAAACTTCCAATACTACTTCTGAATGGGATGTCTACTTCATAAATTGTATGAAAATTGTACAAATAATGGTTCAGATCACTCAAACAACATATGGAAATGGAGGCGCCCTTATATGGGCAGTAATGTCAACTAGTTAAAAAGTTTTGGACTGCGCCCAAACTAAATCTCACTGAAAGCTAATTTTTTGAGATATCAACCTAAAATTTGAAACACAACTTGTTCAGATTTCTGGCTTTGATTTATTTGCATTTTTAGAGTCCACCAGGTTTTGAAAATATATATTTTATATAAAATATGAATAGGCCTAATAAAAAAAATCGTATAATTGAGAAAATCACCTTTACAGTTGTGCATTTATGTTCGCGATTGTGCTTCACTCACACAAATAAATGTTTTATACATTTAAGGTAGGAAATTTACTAAATATCTTCATGGAACATGATATTTACTTAATATCCGAATGATTTTTGGCATAAAAAAAAAAATCGATAATTTTGAACCATACAATGTATTGTTGGCTTTTGCCACAAAATATACCCGTGCGACTTGTGACTGGTTTTGTGATCCAGGATCACATTTATTAAAGTCCACAAAGTCCTCGCAACACAAGGAATAAAGATGACTATTGTACATTCTGTTATCAAAAAGCTAACCTTCAATAGAGTAAACGTTAGTAACCTTCTGTACAGGTAAACATTCTTTACAGCCAAATGGTGAAACTAAAATACAGCTCAAACATAAAATAGAAAACATTTCTTTGGTTCTTAGACCTTTTTGCTGCTTATCCATGATGTCGCCCTCAGACCATAGTGGTTCTAGCTTGCCTGTCTGTGTGTTTATGTGAAATCCATGGTTGGCTTTTTGATAATAGACTGCATACCAAAGCCATCTTTATTCCTTGTTTTGTGAGGACTTTGTGGACTTTAATAAATCTCACATTTGGCCCCTCCTTGAACTACCACCTTACCGTGGTGGAGGGGTTTGAGTACCCGAATGATCCTAGGAGCTATGTTGTCCGGGGCTATATGCCCCTGGTAGGGTCTGCCAAGGCAAACAGATGACGGGACAGACTAAGAGCAGTTCAAAAACCCTTTATGCTAGAATAAAAAACGCCCTGAATGGAGCAGCCGGGGCCCTACCCTGGAGCCAGGCCCGGGGCTCATATACCTCCCCCCATGGGGCCCAACGGGGTTCAGCCCGAAGGAGCGACGTGGGGCTGCCCTCCCGTGGGCTCACCACCACCGGTGCAAAGTGGATCAGGCGGCAGTCGAAGGCGGGGGCCTCGACAACCCGATCCCTGGACACGGAAACTAGCTTTAGGGACGTGGAACGTCACCTCGCTGAAGGAGCCTGAGATTGTGCGTGAGGTTGAGAGGTTCCAACTAGAGATAGTCGGGATCACCTCCACGCACGGCTTGGGCTCTGGAACCACGCCCCTTGAGAGAGCATGGACTCTTTACCACTCTGGAGTTGCCCATGGTGAGAGGCGGCGGGCTGGTGTGGGTTTGCTTATAGCCCCCTAGCTCAGCCGCCATGTGTTGGAGTTCACCCTGCTAAATGAGAGGGTATAGTTCTCTCACTTTCGTTTGTGCCTACGAGCCGAACGGCAGTGCAGAGTACCCGACCTTCTTGGGGTCTCTGGGAGGGGTGCTGGAAAGTGCTCCAACTGGGGACTTCGTCGTTCTACTGGGGGACTTCAACGCCCACGTGGGCAGCGACAGTGACACCTGGAGGGGGGTGATTGGGAGGAAAGGCTCCCCTGATCTGAACCCAAGCAGTGTTCTGTTATTGGACTTCTGTGCTAGTTACAGCTTGTCCATAACGAACACCATGTTCATCGGTGCACGTGGCACCAGGACACCCTAGGCCGGAGGTCGATGATCGACTTTGTGGTCGTTTCATCTGGCCTCCGGCCGTATGTCTTGGGTGAAGAGAGGGGTGGAGCTGTCAACTGATCACCCCCTGTTGGTGAGTTGGATCTGATGGCAGGGGAGGAAGCTGGTTAGACTCGGCAGACCCAAACGTACTGTGTGGGTCTGTTGGGAACGAGTCCCCTGTCAGAGAGATCTTCAACTTCCACCTCTGCCGGAATTTCGACCGGATCCCGAGGGTGTCTGGAGTCCGAGTGGACCATGTTCTCCACCTCCACTGTCGAAGTGGCCGATCGGAGCTGTGGCCGTAAGGTCTGCGGTGCCTGTCGAGGCGGCAATCCCCGAACCCAGTGGTGGACACCGGAAGTAAGGGATGCCATCAAGCTGAAGGAGTCCTATTGGGCCTGGCTGGCTTGTGGGACACTTGAGGCAGCTGAATGGTACTGGCAGGCCAAGCGGACTGCAGTCCGGGTGGTTGTGAAGGCAAAAAATCAAGTTTCTGGATGTTGTGGGGCTGTCTTGGCTGACACGCCTCTGCAATATCATGTGGCGGTCAGGGACAGTAACTTTGGGCTGAGAGACCGGGGTGGTGGTCCTTCTTTTTAAGAAGTGGGGCCGGAAGTTTTGTTCCAACTACAGGGGGATCACACTCCTCAGCCTCCCCGGGAAAGTCTATGCCAGGGTACTGGAGAGGAGAATTCGGCCGATAGTAGAACCTCGAATTCACGAACAGTGAATTCAGTGCGGAACAGTGCGGTTTTCGTCCCGGTCGTGGAACTTCAATGAACATGTGCTTTGTGGATTTGGAGAAGGCATTCGACTGTGTCCATCACCGTGTCCTGTGAATGGTGCTCTGGGAGTATGGGGTCCGGGGCCCTTTGCTAAGGGCTGTCCGGTCCCTGTACGACTGGAGCAGGAGCTTGGTTTGCATTGCCGGCAGTAAGTCAGACTTGTTCCCGATGCATGTTTGACTTTGCAACCAGTTCTGTTCATAACTTTTATGGACAGAATTTCTAGGCGCAGCCAGGGGCTGGAGGGGGGCCGGAGGGGGTCCGTTTTGGGGACCACACGATTTCGTCTCTGCTTTTTGTGGATGAATTTGTCATGCTGGCCCCATCAGACCAGGACCTTCAGCATGCACTAGGACGGTTTTCAGCCAAGTGTGAAGCTGCTGGGATGAGAATCAGCACCTCCAAATCCGGCCGCCTTGGTTCTCAGTCGGAAAAGGGTGGCTTGCACACTTCAGGTTGGTGGAGAGTTCCTGCCTCAAGTGGGGGAGTTCAAGTATCTTGGGGTCTTGTTCACGAGTGAGGGAAGGATGGAACGGGAGATTGACAGACGGATCAGTGCAGCTTCTGCAGTAATGCGGTCGATGTACCGGTCTGTCGTGGTGAAGAAGGAGCTGAGCTGCAAGGTAAAGCTCTCGATTTACCGGTCAATCTACGTTCCTACCCTCACCTATGGTCTTGAGCTGTGGGTCCTGACCGAAAGGAGAAGATCCCGGATACAGGCGGTCGAAATGAGCTTTCTCCAGAGTGGCGATCCCTTAGAGATAGGGTGAGGAGCTCGGTCACTCAGGAGGAGCTCAAAGTAGAGCTGCTGCTCCTCCACATCGAGAGGGGCCAGCTGAGGTGGCTCGGGCATCTGTTCCGGATGCCTCTTGGACGCCTTCCCGGGAAGGTGTTCTGGCGCGTCCAACCGGGAGTAGACCCCGGGGAAGACCTAGGACACGCTGGAGAGACTATGTCTATGTGTGTCCCCCCGGTAGAGCTGGAGGAAGTGTCTGGGGAGAGGGAAGTCTGGAAGTCTGGGCATCTCTGCTTAGACTGCTGCTCCCGCGACCCGGCCCCGGGTAAGCGGAAGATGGATGGATGGACATTTGGTTAATTGATTTTGTGTGATTGTACCCTATGTTGCACCCTGACCTTATTCCACCTAGGGGCATAACATTACTGAATAAACATTGTGCAATTCACTTCATATAGTATAGCAGTATGTAAGTCAAGTCTCAACTCTTTTTAGAAGTATTGTTCATATGCAAAAAATATGCTTAACTCCTTAAGCGGCACCCCCCTTTTTTTAATAGACATGAAAATGCACATTCCAAACTTAAATGGTTGTAATTCAAGAATGCTTTACATCTAAATATAGATGTAAGATTGGTTTTGTTTTAAAGAAGACATTTGGCAGATTTTTGTAGAAGTGAAATAAATTAAGAAATTTAAACAGAAAAAAAGTTATAGAAGTTTGAGTTTATGAAAATGTACACAGTTAAAAATTGTGTTATTCATATTTTATATGAAATATATATTTTCAAAACCTGGTGGATTTAAAAAAAAAATCAAAGCCAAAAATCTGAACAAGTTGTGTTTCAAATTTTAGGTTGACATCTCAAAAAATAAGCTTTCAGTGAGATTTTGTTTGGGCGCAGTACCAAACTTTTTCACTAGTTGACCATACTGCCCATATAAGGGCGCCTCTATTTCCATTTGTTGTTTGAGTGATCTGAACCATTATTTTTACAATTTTCATACAATTTATGAAGTAGACATTCCATTCAGAAGTAGTATTGGAAGTTTGGCAGATTTTGAAATTAATTCAACCTCTAAGAAACACAAAAAGAACACGTATGTGCATTATAGCTCGCTACCACATCACAAATGGCGAATCTATTATTATTTTCTTTATATTTAAAACATTTTCAGACCTTTTTTTTCTAAAATAATTAATTGGATGCTATCTTTTGAACTCTTGGCATGAAAACAAACTGAGGTTTCTACCATTCTTTCATGATTTTTCATGTTCATCACTATTTCAAAATAAAGGTCTGAACAGCCTTAGGAGTATGAAAATATTATTGTTGCAAATTGATAAATTACGGCTCCACTGTAATTTATTTTGAAAATCAGTCACCAAATATGTAAACTAGAGATTGTAAGTTTTCAAATGATATATAGTTTGTCAAGATTAGTTTAGGTTTAGTATAGAATATTACTGTTTTAAATATGTAATGGCTGATGCCAATATAAGGGGTTAATCCCATATCTGGAATGGTAATGCTTGAAAGTTCTGTTCCTCCGATTTGGGGTACAGGGGAGAACTTTGGTTATACCAGCTGTAATCCACTAGGCAGAAAGGTCATCTTGGTCTTAAATTGAAGCTTATAAACTTGGGAAGTAGTTTTTCATGTACATTTGAGGCAGTGATATGTATAATAAAATGCTTGAAAATGATCACTTTTGATGACAATTTGTCAGGCGGACAGACATTTTTTGGTCTTTTGGGGTATGTTGATGGTGATATTTGACAGCAAAAAGGCAGAAATCCCCAGAATCTTTTTCTGCTAGTTTCCCCTATGTGTCAGGATACACCATGCAAAATTTTAGGGTTATATGACCATTTATGTAGCTGCAGTACCTTAATATTCACAATTACATAATTCCGTCAAAAGCTTTTCCCAAAAAGGGAGTTTTTGGGCCCCTGAGACCAAACGGGGCCGAGTTGGGGGTGGTCATTATCAACTTGTGATGGCCCAAGGTATAAGATAATAGGAAATAATAGTGAAAAAAAGGTAGCAAAAAACATCCTGAGGAGTGGACCTGGCTTCCGGCCTATGTCTAGTGTCTGCCTGTTCGTCGGTGTGTAGTTCTGTTTTTTAGAAGGAGTCTATGAATTTGTCAAACGTGCCCGCAGAGTACTTCGACCTGAAAGAAGTTTAAGGTGTTTCTCTCCCTTTTCATCGTCCCTATGACTGCCTAAGGGCAAGCTTTACTCACTTTCTGTTCCAGAAAGGGAGGCCATGGATAAATATATTTCTGATTCTCTAGCCTCCAGATTCATCCGCCTTTCCTCTTCTCCAGCGGGGGTGGGGTTATTTTTTGTTGAGAAGAAGGATGGCTCTCTGTGACCGTGTATTGATTACCGAGGGTTGAACAACATCACGGTAAAGAATACTTATCCTTTGACGCTAATGTCTTCAGTCTTCGAGCGGTTGCAGGGATCCTCCGTCTTCACAAAACTGGATTTACGTAATACCTATCACTTGGTTCGCATCAGGAAGGGGGATGAATGGAAGTCCGCGTTCAACACCCCCAGGGGCCATTTTGAACATTCGGTTATGCCGTTTGGGCTATCCAACTCCCCAGCGGTTTTCCAGGCACTCGTCAATGACGTGTTGAGAGATAAGGTAGACCAGTTCATATATGTCTACCTGGATGACATATTGATTTATTTTCTTGTTCTCTCCAGGAACACGTTCAGCACGTCAGGCGAGTGCTTCAGAGGTTGCTAGAGAATGGGCTTTTTGTTAAGTGGAGAAATGCGCTTTTCATGCACAGTCTGTTCTGTTTCCTAGGTTACATAATCTCTTCTGAGGGAGTGCGTATGGATCCTGATAAGGTTAAGGCTGTGATAGATTGGCCAAGTCTAGACTCCCGTAAGGTCCTACAGAGGTTTCTGGGGTTCGCCAACTTCTATCTGCGTTTCATACGCAACTTCAGCCAACTAGCCGCGCCTCTGACCGCCTTGACCTCCCCCAGAACGACGTTCAGGTGGTCCGATACAGCCGAGGCTGTATTCGCCAGCCTCAAGAGCCACTTTGTTTCGGCCCCCATCTTAATCGCCCCTGATCCTTCACGTCAGTTCGTGGTGGAGGTCGACGCGTCAGAGGTGGGGGTAGGTGCAGTTCTCTCCCAACACTCTTCCACAGACGACAAGATGCACCCTTGCGCGTTTTTATCCCACCGTTTATCACCTGCTGAATGTAACTATGACATTGGTAACAGAGTTGTTAGCAGTCAAGTTGGTGTTGGAGGAGTGGCGCCATTGGTTAGAAGGGTCGGGGGTCCCTTTTATCGTTTGGACAAATCACAAGAACCTCAAATATATTAGATCTGCCAAAAGACTCAACTCCAGACAGGCTCGGTGGGCCCTTTTTTTTCTCGGACGTTTAGATTTTGCCCTCTCGTACCGCACGGGTTCCAAGAACATTAAACCCGATTCTTTATCTCGTATTTTTGATCCATCTGAACGCCTGTCTACTCCCGAGTGCATTTTACCCGTTTTCTCCACACTCACATCGGAGGTCGAATCGAAGGTCAAAGCAGCCTTAGAAGAGGTAACGCCTCCGCCTGGTTGTCCACCGAGTCGATTGTTTGTACTGGAGG
This sequence comes from Phoxinus phoxinus, assembly GCF_949152265.1. Lineage (NCBI taxonomy): Eukaryota > Metazoa > Chordata > Actinopteri > Cypriniformes > Leuciscidae > Phoxinus > Phoxinus phoxinus. Next base: position 20,305,053 of record NC_136894.1, on the reverse strand, counting down.
AGTTACGGTCCGAAGTTATTCGACTCTGTCATTGCTCCAACGTGGCTTGTCATCCAGGAGTAAATCGCACCAGCCGTTTAGTAAAGCAACGATTCTGGTGGCCATTAGTGGCTCGCAACATTCACAGTTTTGTTTTGGCTTGCTCGATTTTTGCCACTGGTAAGTGCCATGACCAAAATTAACATGTGAAATTTCTTTGTAGCAACCATTTCAATCCCTTGTGTAATGCAGCTCACATCACCGAACGCGTCATTGATTGATGATGTAAAACTCCGGACAAGTTTCCTTGCGTGCGTCCATTTTTAACACGTCTTGACTGTTGTACAGTCTGACATTGATGACAGCTGAGATCTTACAGTGTGACATGGCTTACAGCGAGGATCATGTTCACACAGTCTGACAAGCAACAATTGTAAAGGACGATTATAAATCGCAATGTGCACTCGGCTTTAGGAAGTAAAGTGCATAAGATTGACAAATGCAAGTGATTGAGTTGGATGGTATTATGGCAGTTACACATAACCTTGTAAAAAAATATATAAAAAGTGTTTTTCTGCACTTATAAGTTGAAGAACCTTTTTATTTATTTAAACAAATAAACGGAATGATTATTTGTTGTTAACTGACATCAGCTATGCAAAATGTAATGCAAATTAGAAAATCATAAACTGACAATACACACTAATGCCAAGGTTCTGCTTGCTTACATTCTTCTTGGACATGAGTCCGGTGATGTCTTCCACTGGTTGTGCTGAACAAAGGAGCTGAATTCCATTTCAACAGCCAGCCTTGAACACAAAGACTGAAGAAAGCTAAACTCCTGTTGGACTGAGAAGGTTCTTGTCTGGAACACACAGAGGAAAGAAGCCTTGAATGTAAATATTCTGAAGTCTGTGCAGAAGATACAGATAATCTGAAACACGCAGATGGAGTATCTCTAAAGAAAAGGTTCTGAAGTTGGTGCAGAAGGTCCTGAAAATTAGATGGCACTCTTTCCAAACTTTCTTGCAGAACTTCCTTGTTTCTCTTTAAGAGCATCAAAGTTACACTATAGCAACAACTTAGTCAGTTATTAATTGGTTGGGTACTTTTACAACAACAAAGTTAGTTTGTCTCAAGAGAACCCTCGGAGAAGGAGGGATTTGCTAATTGGTGCCTTTACCCATCACAGTTAGAACAGCATTATTAAGGTTTTTCCTATACATAATTTGATCAATGGAATGGTGATGTCATCATTCTTCCCCTCCACAAATGATACCTGGCAATTATCTTTCCAGGCTTATCTCCTAGCCCAGGGGTGTCCAATCATGCTCCTAGAGGGCCACAGTCATGCAGGGTTCAGCCCCAACCCCAATCAAACACACCTGAACCAAAATCTTATAGGCATACTATAGAAACTTCCAGACAATTGAGCGTTCGCAAAGAACCACCCCCTTTAGTTACTGTTGCAATGTCCGACAAGCTACGCCGCTCTCACGCCACACCATGTTCTCACGCAGTGAAAAACACATCGCGGAGCAGAGAGGACACTGACAACATGCTGACACAGGACAGACCAGGTTACTTTTGATATTAAACAAAGACTCACCTTTTAAATTTGGTAATTTTTTCAAAAGAAATTTAAACAATAAATACCGTTTTGTGGCTCTTTAATGTGAGCCTCAGTTAAAGCTGCTCGTGAACCGATCATCTCTATTTATAGCATCAAATAAACATGAATGAACATAAGAAGGAATGTTGTTTTAACCGCAGAAAGGCATCAGTACACTCAGTTTTTCAAGTTCAAATCCTCCCATTTTAATCTACTAACTCTCCTGATTGCTTTGTTGGACAAAATGGCGGATGGCGAAGTATGATTGGTCAGATCACCTGTCAATCAAGCTCCCTGCGAAGGGCCAATTGTGTTAAGAAAAGTTGGAGTTAAACTCTGCAGGACAGTGGCCCTCCAGGACAGAGTTTAGCCCAACTGGTTGTTTGTTTGTGGAAATCCTTTGGAGGTGTGAGTTGAGAGTCCTATCAAACTATGTCCTTTTCATTACAGCAGAATAAAGGGGCTCCCATGGGGATGAGCCGCGCTAACAGAGCAATTGCATAAGATGTTGTATCTGCTAAGTCAGAATAAAATCAAATGTAGCAATTTATTTTTATTAGAGCCAGAAGGAGAAATCCTTTTAGGTTTAATAGTTTTGCATTGTGAATGGATGCATTTTCGTTTTAAAGTCTGTGTTTCTATTTGAACTAGCTTGTATTTTTGTAAGGAGTTTCATCAAACTCTAACATCATCTGAGTTTCAAGATAATTTTGCAGTAAAAACGTATGAGCTATTGGAGTTCATTACTCTTTGACTGCTATATTTTTAATATTCAAATATCTCTGTATATTCTATACAAAATATATATTTTTATACAAAGAAATATTTATTTCCAAGCTAAAATTAACATTTTGTAGATTCTGCAAGGGTCACATCTCAGAAATCTGTTCACATTTTCATTGATTTCATATTCAATTTCATTCAATGTCACAAACGCTCTTATTTAAAAATGTAATTAAGAATTGCATAGCCGACTTTCGACAAATGACAACACTGTTGACAAAAAAATTAAACATTTATTCTGAAAGTTAACTTAAACTGTAAAAACAGTAAAGCACACTGGTATGCAGCTTAAGTCACTTACAAAATGTACAAACTGGAGATGCATCATGGTACTAAATGTGAAATATTGAACAAAATCAGTTTTAGCTAAAAATGTACTTCAATGGTCAAGACTTCAGACAATATACTTTTGTTAAACTATCCATTAACCTCCATTTAATTAAAAACAGTTAAAATAGCATAAAACAATACACATAACACTGCTATGATATCAATACATATGGCAAAATGTTTTTTACAGTACTCATCTGTATAGCACACTTTTAAATGCATTATAATCAAATTGTGCTTAAAAATATCAAACCCTTTTAGAGAAATTCTAAAACTGTTAAAGTGAATTCTATGAATAGAACACCTTGTTAAAGCAAGGTTATCTTCAAGCATGAAATAACAGTAAAATATCCTAACACAGACAATTAATATTAATTAAATATTCAGAGACAAATCCCTTTATGATAAACAAGCAATGTTGGGACTGAGGATTGAAGGATGGGAAATGAGAGGTAATGTATCCAGCAAATGCAACAGCACTTCCATGAGTTTCCTTTCATATTTCCTTTATGTATATCCCTTTTTTCTCCTTCCCTCATTTTCTCCTTTCTCATTGCACTTCCAATGTGCATTTTTAGACAAAGACAGAGCAAAATAACTTAACTCCAATAACTTAAATGCAAGGCATGAATGTTACTGCAGCAGCACATTCCACATAAAACACATTACATAAATATAAAGAGGAATTAAAATAAAAAAAACTACACACATTGAAAAATAGTGATTAAGATCCAAACCCTTTAGCAAAATGAGACATCAGGCACTGATGGTTATTCCTTATATTTAGGCTTTACCTTTCTACGCGTATATTTTAACATTAAAACTGAGTTTGTGTCTCTATTGTAGAGACATTCAATGGGCACAGTAACAGAAATGTATGTTCTGATGCAAAGCATTAGCATACTGTAACAAAATGTGCAAGACTGTATGTATGAATTAATAATAGAGAATGATCTGTAGTGATCATGTGTAGATCTTTGTGTCAGTATCTATGTAAGCCATTTCTCAATGCAGGTTTTATACACCGTTTCATTGGAGTGCCAGAAGACATGTGCAATGCCTGCCATCGAACAAAGAACCAGATCTCCTCGGGCATACAGCGTCTTCAGCCCAAATAAGTCCATTAAAAACACCTGGAAAACATGCCAGAATCATGAGGAAAAGCTGATAAATATGACCTAAGCTACGGGTACAAGAAGCAGTTCTATATTGTGAATACAGGCATGGATAAGTAAGGGATAATCCACAGCTAGCTGTGCATTAAACAATTTTAATGCACGATGTTGAGGCAAAGAACCAACTGAGTGCATCCAAAACATTTAATGCATAGCAAGCCATGGGTTGTCCTGCTTATATCAGGGTCATTTGCCAGCATTGGCAACTTCAAGCAACTTTATTTTTGCAGCACAATATTTGACGAGAAGGCTAAAAATGATGGTTATTTTCATCAGTTACTGCACGTTAGATCTAGCATTCTGCTCACTTTAATTCAGACACAGAGATAATTGTTTCAGGAACTACAGTGCATTCAGAAAGTATTTAGAGAAGGGGTGCCCAATCCTGCCGATGGACTGTCCTGCACAGTTCATCTCTAACCCTAATCACACACACCTGAAGCAGCCAATTAAAGCCTTCAGGATCACTTCAAAATTAAAGGCAGGTGTGTTTGATTAGGGTTGGAGACAAAGGCTGCGTTTACACTTGGCATTAACATGCGACCTGTATCTGGATGTTGTCCACATACACATTGAAAAGACAATTGTAAACGCGCCTCTGATCGGAATGTTATCCGATCAGCGTGTCCAGTTTCGGAGGTAGTCGATGACGCATTGTGATCGGATCTCAGTGCAATGTAAACGCAATCCAGCCATCCTGTCTGCATTCACAGGTGGACGTCATATAAATCCCCGCCCAGTCTCCCCACGTGCTGTCAGAAACGCAGTTTAGACAATACATTTCATTTATTTGAACCTTACAATAAACGTCCATATTCGAAACAGTTTATTTAGACTTACATGATATTATGTGTGTCATTTTTCATTTTAATTGTGCAACATTATCTGAACGAGGTGATCGCCTGTACACTCACAGCTGTGATCATGAGATCTTAATGAAGAGCGTGCGCCGCTTTGCCAGAGTAATAATAGGAATAAACTTTTAATTTTTGTATGTTTTAAATGTTGAATGTTTTTATTGTTTCAGCATGTTTATTAATCTCCCATGGGCCATTTATGTTAATATAGTCATTGGATGCTATAACCTTAAACCCCGATGATCGATGATGTGACTTAACCATATGGTTATTTTTGTATGATCATGATCATGATCATGATGAATGATTTAAGGATGGAGATTGCACAGGAAAGTAAAGTGAGTGAGCGAAAGCAATTGGGACATTGCTTAATTTGTATAATCTTTACTCTTGTTGGTGTCGTGCTACAGACCTAATTTAAATATTATGCAGGAAACAGAAATCCGATCGGTTATCCAGATACAGAGGCTACTTAATATGAACAAATGTAAACGCACGGTGTCCTGATTGGCTAATGATCCGATCTGCTTGATCGGATCATGGTGATCGCATGTTAATGCCAAGTGTAAACGCAGCCAAACTGTGCAGGACAGTCGATCGGCAGGAGCAGGATTGGGCACCCCTGATTTAGAGATTCTCATGCCTTAAGCTAAAATGCTTTGTTTTCCCTCACAATCTACAGGTCATACCTGATAATGACAAAGCGTCTTTGTCATTATTGTCCTGTTAGAAAATGAACCTTCACCCAATATGAGGTGTGTTTTTTTGAGGAGAATTATGGTTCTTTCAAATCATGGTTTTAAACATTAACCTATTCAGGTTAATGTTTAAAACCATGATTTGAAAGAACCATAATTTAAATGAATGTAAGACAGACAGACAGATATACATACATACATACATACATATCAACAATGTTGTCAGAGGACATAACACTCCAGAATAAAAAAAAAAAAAGGCTAAGTAATATTTATTATACTTACTTTCTGGTCTTTCATCTCAACGACCGTCTCATTATCATCATAGAAACCAAACTGACTAAAAAAAACAAGAAAATGAGACATCATAAAAATCCTTTGAGAAAAAGTATAAAATGACCATCATGTTTCAAGCTTATGAAAATCTGAGTTATAAGATACAAGATTGACAAGTGATTTAAGAAACCTTGACTGCCATGGTGTGATGACCCCATCATCAGGACCACCAATCAGCACCAGCTTCTTAATTCGCAGAAAATTTTGTTTCCAAGCTGTGCAAGGAGAATATTACATCACAAACCAGTAATAAACACTGCAAACAATAAAAGCAATTGAAAAAAAATAAACAAGCTATGGCACTCAAAACCACAGAAATCACAATTACCATCCTCTTACTGAAGATGTACTCTTTAAAAAGCTGGAACTGTGATCCGGTGTCTTACCAGTAGAGTTGGGATTTGGCCTTTCATTGTTCAGTAATGCCAGATATTCACTGCTGTTGATGTACAAGTCTCTGTGATGAGGGTCTGAAAAAAAACCCCTGAAACATCAACGTATGGTCTTAAAGAGATACTAGAATGATTCAACATAATATCTTTGCTGTAATAATAAATAACCACTCAGTGAATGATCAGGGCATTGCTAGTTACCATGTTGTTCTGAGTGTTTTTAGTGCGAGGCTATTAGGTTGTTCTGGGTGGTTGCTTACTGGCCCAAGTCAAAAGATCCCACTCATTGTCTCTGTGATATTCTAGATTCTAGATATGCCTCTGGCCCCTAGTCCACTAAAAATAAAATAAAATAAAATCTATCATCAATTACTCATCCTCATGTCATTCTAAGCATGCTTGACTTCAGGCATTTAAAGTCTCCCTGTAGTCAATAATTGTATCCCTTAAAACTCATCTTTGATCACCAAAATGCATATTTAAGCGTTTTTTCCTTAAAAAAAACAAAAAAACTTCATGCCTTAAAATAGATTGAATGTACTGTAACTCTACACTATTGCCTCATTTAGTATACGTGGCTCTATGAATATGTAAATTAGCCCTGCCTCGATTCACTCACACCAGCTCAGAGATCCACTCTAGGATCACACATTGACGTGATTGGTTACAAGGTAGTTTGTGACGTCAGAAACACCAGCGATTTCAAACCGCATTTTTGTGAATGTCTTTGATTCACGGCAGTTTTAAGGAGAATATACTCGGCAATGGTGTTCCCTTATGGGTAACACTTTACTTGAAGGGGTGTGCATAAGACTGACATGACACCTTCAAATCATGACAAGACACATGTCATGAATATGAAGGAGGTTTTATGCATGTCTATAACAACTGTCATTAAGTGTCATTCGCTCAATTATGACATTTTTATTGCAAATATGACATTGTTTAAGATGTCTCTGTTATGACAACTTGACATAAACCAATACATCATAACCTGTCAGTGTCACTGACAAGAAATTAGAAACAGAAGTCTGTAAGAAATCACTTAGCTTTAAGGGTTAACATTACATTAAACTGTTGTGTGATTGGTTTTTACATTTTTTAAATGAGAAATTCAATTTGTACCACTGTAGTTGAGGTCAAGTAAAATATTCATGACAGTTATAATGGCCTCATCACAGCCAATGTCAAAACCAATCACATGACAGTTTAATGTAATGTTAACCCATAAAGCTAAGTAGTTTCTTAAGTTTGATAATTAATCTTATTGATATGACAGTGCTTATTGTAAATTTTTAGATATCTTCATTTCCTCGTATAATAAACACTGCCCTGTGAAAGAACATTTTATAAAGGAAAAACATAAGAAAAGCCTCTGGATTACGAAAGGAATAATTAATGCCTGTAAAAAGAAAAACAACCTCTATAAATTGTTTATTAAAGTAAAAACTAAAGAAGCAGAACAAAGATATAAGAAGTACAAAAATAAATTAACTGACATTATAAGAACAAGTAAACAGTTATATTATCAAAAAAAACTATATGAACATAAAAACAATATAAAAGGAACTTGGGATGTTTTAAATAGCCTAATCAAACAAGGATCCTCAAAGTTGACATATCCTGATCACTTTATTGATGAAAACGGTGAAGATTACAATATGAGTAATGTAGCAAATAAGTTCAACAATTTTTTTGTAAATGTTGGCTCTAAGTTGGCTGCTGATATTCCAGGAAGTGGGGTCGAAAAATCAACTATTGAACGGAATCCCTTGTCATTTTTCCTCTCAGCTACAAATGAGCAGGAGGTGACAAACACTGTGTGGAAATGTAAAAGTAAGTCCTCCACTGACTGTCATGATATCAGCATGACATTGATTAAAAAAGTTATATTAAATATTGCAAAACCCTTAACTTATATTTGTAATTTGTCATTCCAGACTGGCTGTTTTCCAAGTAAAATGAAAATTGCTAAAGTAATTCCACTTTTCAAAAATGATAATAAACACGCTTTTACTAATTACAGACCAATCTCTCTCTTGCCCCAATTTTCAAAAATTTTAGAGAAACTCTTCAATTCTCGACTTGAAGAATTTCTCGAAAAACATCATGTAATTAATGATGGTCAGTATGGCTTTAGGTCAAAAAGAACTACCTCAATGGCAATAACTGAAGCTATTGAAGAAGTCACTAACGCATTGGAGCAAAAGAAGTATGCAGTTGGTATCTTTATTGATCTAAAAAAAGCCTTTGACACTATTGATCACTCAATTCTATTAAAAAAGATGGAAAGGTATGGAATTAGAGGGCTGGCTGGAGATTGGTTAAAAAGTTACTTAACAAGAAGGTCACAGTTTGTTAAAATGGGTCAGTATTTATCAGATACTCTTGGCATTCTTTGTGGTGTCCCCCAGGGGTCAGTATTGGGGCCAAAACTGTTCAATGTGTATATAAATGATATGTTTGATGCATCCAAGGTACTTAAATTAATTTTATTTGCAGACGACACAAATATATTTTACAGTAGTGACGAGTATAATGAGCTCGTAAACACGGTAAACAGGGAACTAAAGATAATAAAAATGTGGATGGATGCAAATAAATTATCCCTGAATATAAATAAAACTAAGGTAATGATGTTTGGTAATTGTAAAAAAATGTATGAACAGAGAATAAGTATTGATGGTATCCAAATTGAAATAGTGAATGAGAATAAATTTTTAGGAGTAATAATTGATAGTAAATTGTCATGGAAACCCCATGTCAGATATATAAAAACAAAAATCTCTAAAAGCCTATCAATTATAAATAAAGCAAAATTATACCTTGATGGAAATGCACTCCGTACTTTATATTGCACTCTGGTATTACCGTATTCTACTTATTGTGTTGAAGTGTGGGGAAATACTTATCAGAACACAACAAACCCTTTGATTATATTGCAGAAAAGAGCTGTGAGAATCATTCACAAGGTTGGTTTTATAGAACATACTCACAATCTGTTTACGCAGTCAAAGATGATCTTGTACAATATAATACTTCAATAGTCTTATACAAAGCATTTAAGAAATTATTACCCCCTAACTTACAACGTTTTTTTAAAACTTCAGTACAAACTCATAATTTGAGAGGTTTTGGACATTTTTCAATACCGAGAGCCCAAACCACACGTAAATGTCACTGTGTGTCTGTATGTGGAGTGAAACTCTGGAACAAACTGGACTTGCTACTAAAGCAATGCCAAACTATTCATAAATTCAAACTGTTATATAAACATTGGGTCTGGTTAAAATATAGAGATGAGGGTCTTTAATTTAGATTGCTGTTGTATTCTGTCTCATAGTGTGAATATGTGTTCAGTGTTTCCCTACCATCGTTGGTATATTGTCCATTACATTTGTTGGTATTGTTTATTTCTATTGCATTGTTGTTATCTGTCTCATAGTGTTAACGTGTTCAGTGTCTCTTACCATCGTTGGTATATTGTCTATTACCACTGTTGGTATATTGTCTATTACCACTGTTGGTATATTGTCTATTACCATTGTTGGTATATTGTCTATTATCATCGTTGGATATTGTCCGTTAACTATGGTTTGGATTGTACTCCTATTACATTGTTGGTAACAACTGCTGTTATAAAAAACTAATCTGTTATTGTGGTAACGCCACCGTGATATATTATTTGTAAATAATCTGAGAGCACAGTAAATATGAAGCCTAAATATCAATTACAAATGGTGACGCTGGGGTGGGATTAAATAAGTTGTCTTCTTCCCACTCCCTTTCAGGCAGAATTTGATTGTTATATTTGAATACTATATATTATTTTGTTTTTTTATTGCTTATTGTTTTTTTGATATGATTTTTACCATATTGTCTACCTTTATTTTTATTTTTTTTGTGCTATTGCCCGGAAAAAACGATTAATAAAAAATAAAAAAAATAAAAAAATCTGCTATGTCATGTTTATGACATATTTATGACAGGCTATGGCTAATCATAACATGTCAGTGTCTTGGTAATGACAACTTGACATTACCAAAACACTGACATGTTATGATGTATTGGGTTATGTCAAGTTGTCATAAAGACAGCTCAAACAATGTCATATTTGCATAAAAAATGTCATAATTGAGCAAAGGACACTTAATGACAGTTGTCATAAACATGCATAAAACCTTCTTCATATTAATCGTGACATGATTATGAAGGTGTCATGTCAGTCTTATGCACACCCCTTCAAGTAAAGTGTTACCGATATGGTATGCCATTTTGCATAATTTCAAAACTGTTTCAATCTTTCTTGTAGCTCAAACTGTTTAGCTCAAAAATATCAAAGCTTTTATCGCTCTGGATAAAAGCGTCTTGCCAAATGCATAAATGTAAATGTAAATCTAGGAAATAAAACTGCCACTTTTTGCAATACTTGACACACTTTAGTCAACAAATAATCAACCATCTACATAACTTTTCAGTGCATGTTTTTTTCTTCTTCTTGTAACAGCAAACAACGTTTTAAGTAAACCTTTTAACACTTAAAGAAAAAAAAAAAGTACAATTGTTGTGCAAAAGTCTCTAGAGCAGGGGTCGACAGCCTATGGCACCATTTCATTTAGATAAAGTACCTTGCACCTGCACTATGTAACTTTTGGTGCTCTAGCGATTAATAAACAAAACTGTATGCATCTTGCGATAGAACATTTCAGCCGGAGCTTCTTCTCTCTGTTTATATGACGAGTCACACAGGGTACTATGGCTAAATCAGAATATTAAAACTTATTATAGGCTACCATAGTGATTCAGGATAAGACAATAACACGGTTTGGAAGAAGGATTCATGATGTACTCGCTTATTATATACATTTTACGTTTTTAAGTTAGGAGCTATAAATACTATTAAAGTGTGTGAATTAACCCCTTAAGCGGCACCACCCTTTTTTTAAATAGACATGAAAATGCACATTCCGAACTTAAATGGTTCGAATTCAAGAATGCTTTGCAATATAGATGTAAGATTGGTCTTGTTTTAAAGAAGACATTTGGCAGATTTTGGTAGAAGTGAATTAAGGAAGTTAAACAGAAACAAAGTTATAGAAGTTTGAGTTTATGAAAATGTACAATGTTACAATTTGTATTATTCATATTTTATATAAAATATATATTTTCAAAACCTGGTGGACTCTAAAAATGCAAAAAAATCAAAGCCAAAAATCTGAACAAGTTGCGTTACAAATTTTAGGTTGATATCTCAAAAAGTACGCTTTTAGTAAGATTTTGTTTGGGCGCAGTACCAAACTAGTTGACATTACTGCCCATATAAGGGCGCTTCCGTTTCCATATGTTGTTTGAGTGAACTGAACCATTATTTTTACAATTTTCATACAATTTATGAAGTAGACATCCCATTCAGAAGTATAGGATGGTTTGGCAAAAGTTTGGCAGATTTTAAAATGAATTCAACCTCTAAGAAACACAAAAAGAACACGTATGTGCATTATCCCGCTGCCACATCGCAAATGGTGAATCTATTCTTTTTTTTTCTTTATATTTAAAACATTTTCAGACCTTTTTTTCTAAAAGAATTGAATGGATGCTATCTTTTGAACTCTTGGCATGAAAACAAACTGAGGTTTCTACCATTCTTTCATGATTTTTCATGTTCATCACTATTTCAAAATAAAGGTCTGAACACGCCTTAGGAGTATGAAAATACTCTTGTTGCAAATAGATAAATTACTCTGTAATTTATTTTGAAAATCAGTAAACTAGATATGTAAAAATATAATATGTACCGGTAAATATGTAAACTAGAGATTGTATGCTTTCAAATGATATATAGTTTGTCAAGATCAGTTTAGGTTTAGTATAGGATATTACTGTTTTAAATATGTAGTTGGCCGATGCCAATATAAGGGGTTAAACTGCGCAAATCTATGAAAGCACATAGCTCTGTCAAACCATAAGCGGGATCGCTGCTTATCACGACCCGCTGAAAACAGGACACAGCCGACGTATCACACAAGTTAATTCTGTTTCACTGACAGCTTACAGTTTGTTCTGTTGTATTTGTTGCATTTAGCTTTGAGAATTAGAAGAGAATAAGTTAATAAGTTAATGCTATACATTTCTGAGGTATTCAATAGAGTCCTATTCAACATTCCACACACATCAAAATAACAGTGATGTGCAAACTGTTCACACGTAGTGGGGTTCAATAGGGTCACATTGGAAATCTGGCACAGTTATTAACTAGGAAACAAAAAAAATGGCACTCATGACAAAAAGATTGCCAATCCCCGATCTTAATTTTTTCAGCTTTTTAGCAATGAAACCATGTTCCTGAAGTTACGCGTTACCCATAATATTGCAATAATTAATATTAATACTGGTTTATAGAATAACCAGAAAATGTCATATTCTTGTGGGCTACACAAGCAGACAAACGGTTGAGAACTGTTTGTGAATTAGTTTGTGCATTTTTATGCATTAGAAAATCAAACTGGAAATATATTATACAGAAAGCTACCAAAGTACATTCATTCAGTGAGCGTGCACTAAAACTCCAGCACTTTCAGCAGATTTCTTCTTCAAAAGTGACTATTTATATATACTTCAAACACATCTGATTGGCCATTGCATTCATATGCTCAACAGAAATGTGTGATTAGTTGTAATGCTCAACGCTGCAAAATGACAAGTAAAAATTATTATTTTGATTCTTTGAAAAATAATTATAGGACTAATGTTGACAGTCCTAACCGATTTACTTTTATTGTGCATGGGCTTTTTTTTCTTTTTTCTACGCCCCCGTTATTTCTGACCCTGATCTGCACTGATATCATACATGGCCTCGTTACAATACAATTGATGGATAATATCCATCATAATGACAGACAGTAAATAATATTCTTAAAAATATATTCTTTTGTGTTCCACAGAAGAAAGAAGTTCATACAAGCATGAGGATCAGAGGGTGAATAAATGATGAAAGAATTTAGTTTTTTTGGGTGAACCATCTCTTTAAATTCGACCTCAACATACGTGATTAGTGGGATCATTCATGCCCATATTTATGGGAATTCATGCCCATAAATGATGTGGGCTAGTTATGTATTGGACTTTTTACCGTTCTACTGCTCAAATCACTATGTAGGAACAATATTACAGTGATTCAAACACCGTTAATAATGTAAAATAAAGGTGAATTGTCATTAACTTATTCCTTAGCATAGATAAATCATTTGACAAGGCAATATGTAGCTTCCTCATTTTCCCACCAGTTTTGACTGATGCATGATTTGTGTGTCTATCTTCTGATTCTTCCATTCACTCACCATTCCAGTAGTTACAGATTGAGATTTTCTGGCCCACTGCAGTATAGCATACATGATACAAATTGGATTTGACAAACTGAGGGAAGAGGTACTTCAGGTAGTCTGTGTCTACAAAAAAAAAAAAAGAGCAAATATCACATATAAAACATGAGCAAAACCCAAACAATTTATCTCAAAAGAAGTCAAAAGTTCCTAATATTGAATGGTTTCACATGACACTCAATAAGTCAAAGCTTTTCAATTTAATGTTTAATCTGTAAATGTGTTCCTCAACAGAACTAAAGAAAGTGTGTTACCTCCATACTGTCCCGCCTGCGGAGAAGACAGAGATATGAAAGAGCGCACATTATGGTCTGGAAGAGTGGACAGGATTCCTCGACACACAAGGCCACCTGCAGCATATTTAGACATGCCCTTGCTTTAATGTTTATATAAGTCAAGGTGACACACAAATGAGAAAGAGTTAAAAAGAGGACAATGTTTTTAGGAAGAAATACACAACAGAACTGATTGCACAGACTCTGTAACCTTAAAAAAAAAGTCTGCTTTTACAGATAAACACAAAAGCCGTAAAACTCTGGGAAATGCGTAAAAAAAAAAAAAGGCCATATTAATTCCAAAGAAAATGTATATTTTGCTTAATCCTCTGGTGCACCTAACTTATGGGTCACTCTAGGCAGTTAAAAATGATCAAACAAGGTGTTTGGTAATTTTTTACTGCCAAGAGTATACTCATGTACTCTTGCAACTTTTTAATGATATGAATGTACTATATTTTAGTTCATTCAGTTTTTTAAAGTAATATTTTGTATTTTGATGGGATTTATATTGTACTAAATAATATTTATGCTATAAAGTTTATAGCATACTAAGTTTATCACTGTAAAGTTGCTTTGCAACAATCTATATTGTATAAAGCACTGTATAAATAAAGGTAACGATGAGTGAGTCATTCATTGACCGATTTGTTCAAATGGCTTATTCATTTAGGAAAGAAGCAAATGACCGACTTTATTTAATGGGTCAATGAATCATGAATTAAACCGATTCGTTCAATATGCGGATTCATTCAGTAACGAATCACCGCTGTGTGTTGCTCGGAGACTGTTCTGTTGTGGCTTCATTTTGAAATTTTCATTGGAGAAATAAAGAAAAAAACAAGCAATATTGTGACTAAAATGTAACTCAGAAGTCACAATGTTAACTATTGTATAAATAAATAAACATCACATTTGCAACTGTGCTGATATTTGAAAAAAAAAAAAAACATTGCTTGTGTGATATCGTAATAAATACATCATATGATATAAATATAAGACAAAAACTCATCAGGACAAAAATGCCCGTATATCTTGAATTTTGGGGGCATATAACTGCATGCATCACGCGGCGAAAGCTCCATGTCAGCTCGCACAATGTTAAAACAATAATTACGATATCATCATAGACGATACGCGTAGGGGTATGCGATATGTATCGTCTATGATGATATCGTAATTATTGTTTGATGAACTTACAATTGAACATACATTTACCCATTTTCTACTCCTTCCCTCTTTATTTCTCCTGCATGTAAATGCCACAAATTGTCAAACAGGCAAATCCACAAAGAAAAAATTATAAAAATCATTTAATGCTAATTAGTTTAAATTTGGTGTTATCTCACAAGTAAAAAATAAATAAAAAAAAATAAAAAAATATTATACTTTTTAAGGATCTGCAGAAACCCTGAGAAATTGTTAATAAAATAATGTCACAACGCAAATACGCGAAAAAAGCAGCCCAGGCATGTTTTTAAGAGATTTGACCATCCAACATACATTACAAGTTATAAAATTAAAAGTTATGTCCCAGCCATGCTTAAAATCCCAGCACAGCAACAGATGTTTGAACGGAAAGGTGTTTTTTTTTATCGCTGCATGGCGGACTGTTATTTTGTTGCAACATGTGGTGCACAATGCACATTGTGCCTAACAATGCCCCCTAGCCATACCTATATTCACAACATAGCCTATGGCCTATATTCATTTAGTGCTTAACACACTATTGTTTTGGTTATAGACAAAAATGTCGCGATAGTCGATTAATCGATTAATCGCACGATAAAAAAAAATGACCTCGATAATTTTTCTAGCCGCGATAATTTAATTTGCATACTTGTTTGTTATCCGCGACTGAATGACAACTCTCGTTTCCTTAGCGTAGGAGAAGTGAACCCTCTTGTCAGTTGCATTGTCTTTTGTGTGGGGAGGCGGCGCTTGTCAGTCACATGGACTTTGTGTGGGAAGGCGGGAGTGCTTGAGGCGACTGCCGAGAAAAGCGAAAAGACGAGACGGTTTCAAAGCCAAACGCGACAGCTTCAGTGAGGGAGCACTTCGGATTTAAACCGAATGACCGTGGTGAACCACTTAACCTGAGCGAGCCGGTATGTCGCATTTGTTGTAAAACAGTATCGACTAAAACCCAGTGTTGTGCATGAACGACGTTCATATTTTCGCCGAACGCTGAACTGAACGAATCACTTTTCATACAATGAACGTGAACGAGAGATTTTTCGAGAGAACTCATCTGATTTTTTTGTACATAGCATAGCCTATTTGTTAGGATTTTAGTAGCCTATCATAATGATTAGGCTAATAAATGCACGCACAATTATCCGTGAACTTGATTTGAACAAATGCCTTTCAACTTGTGTGTTTAAAATTCTGAATTAAATTAATGTGCAGAAATTTGTACAAATAGATATGTAGGCCTACTATAGCCTACTGTTGTAGCCATAAAAAAAGCGCGTTTCATATTTGTTAAAATATTATAATGTTATTTTTTTTTCCATTTATGTTGAAAAGTGAACAGCACGACCGAGTAAGATAGGATGCGCAATATGAGACATGGAGCGAAGCCTTTCTTTAAAGTGAATTTCGTTTTGTATAAAGTGAATTTCGTTTTGTATAAATTGTATCTTAATTTTAATCAATTTTTCATCAACCAATTACCTGTATTTAATGAATAGGCCGACAAAACAAATATAACGGAGGCGCCCGCGCGCTATTGCACGTGAACTAGAGCACATCCTAACTTAACGAAACTCAGTGTATGCCTAACACAGACATGACAAATACACCAAATACACAAAGCTTGAAATGTCTTTAAACGAAATAATTCAAAAAGAAAAAAGAAAAAGGCTACTCTCTGATTATTTAATCCATTATTAGGCTTAGCCTATTTATGTGCATTTATCTCTATAAGCGCGTTCACACGGAGATGGCGATCGTCAACTTCATCTTTGCAGCCGAGTCGACACTTTTAGAGAAAACACTTGTTTATTAATAAAAATCAATACACGCGTCACCGGATTTACAGATGCACGCACACATATTATTTCGAAATAACGAGATATTGTGTTGAAATAACATTATTATTAATAATAGCCTACATCTTTGTTAAAAGAATTTAACAAATGAACGTAAACTAGTTCATTTTTAGATATGTGAACTTAGTTCATTAAAAAAAAAAAAGAACTATGAACATGAACTAGTTCATTATCATCTGTGTGAACTGAAATTTGAGCTATAGTTGTTTTTAACTGGCACAACACTGCCGGTAACACAGTAAACATGCACATGCACCTGCACATAGATGAAAATGGTCTCAGATCGACAATATTATCGTTTATCGCGATAATTTCTTGGACAATTTATCGTCCAGCAAAATTTGTTATCGTGACAGGCCTAGTTATAGACCTTGTGAGTAGCAGATGAGGTGGATGCCATCAGCTGCATTCTGCATGATGGGATATATGGCTTCTGCAAAGCCCTCCACTTGCTTCCAGAGTGGCTGCAGGCTGGCACTGCGGTCAAACAGGTCTAGGACAGTCACATTAGTACCTGGGTGAGACTGCAACCAGATAAAACAAACACACAAATCAATTACATATGAACAGACAACAATCTGACCTCTACAACTAACTAACGCTGCCTTTACAATTGGAATTATCATAAATACGAGTTTCCTAGTTAAGGAAATAGGACATGAATGCCCTTCTCAAGTCGTATTTATTTTGTATCATTTTGATACCCAAGTTCCCGAGTTGGGCGGTCCATAAACTTTAAACATGGCAGAGGGGAGAAAGATTGCTGCTGTGACTGGTATTTTTTCCACAACAGCTACATCGTCGTGATATTAAAGTAGTGCATATATACATATTTGAATAACCATTTGAATTCAAAGTAAATACACCTTTCACATGACAGCAGACAGTGTTACAGTGCCTAGAATAAGTGAACACACCCTTAAAAGAGGAATAAAAAAATCATCTTTTTGAAATTGATCTTAATGCCTTAATTAAAAAAATGAGGAAAACTCCAACCTTTAAGAACACCATTTTTTTTGTGAATGAATAATGTATCGTAAATAAATAAATGTTCTTCCTTAAAATACAGGGTGCATAAGTCAGGACACCACTACGTATTATATATATACACATACAGAAAAAAACTATAATATTGTGAAATATTATTATAATTTTTAAAAATGGTTTCCTATTTAAATATACTTTATACTGAATTTTCAGCATTATTAACCCAGTCTTCAGTGTCACATGATCCTTCAGAAATCATTCTAATATGCTGATTTGATACTCAGTTATTATCAATGCTGTAAACAGTTGTGCTGCTTAATATATTTTGGAACCTGATACTTTTTTCAGGATTCATTGAGAAATAAAAAGTTAAAAAGGATAGCATTTATTCAAAATAAAAAAAATATTTTCTAACAATCTTGTACATTTTTGACCAGGATGAAGATGTGTACATTTTTCTTATTTAAAAAAATATATCATATGCTCGGGGCTTGAGCAGAAGATACTTGCATGACTCCTAGAAGACAAATGAAGTGCAATTTACCTTGATCTTCAAATTCAATAAGTTTACACCCCCCGGTTCGTAATGCATTCTGTTTCCTTCTGGAGCATCAGTGAATGTTTGAACCTTTTTTAATACTTGCGTATGAGTCTCTCGGTGTGAAAAGATGGATCTCAAAATCATACAGTCATTGCTGTAAAGGGTTCAAATATGCAAAATATGCTGGGAAACCTAAGAATTTGAGGGACCTGGAGGATTTTTCTAAAGAACGTTGGGCTGTTTAACTGCTCAGGACAAACAAGAAACCCATGAACATCACAAAACAAAACAGCCGTGTAACAACGCACAGTATTAAGAATCAAAGGTATGTAAACTTTTGAACGGGATAATTTTTATAAATTCAGCTATTTTTTGTCTTGTGGACTATATGTAAACATCTTGTATGTAAAATATCTAATTCAGTACAATATTTAGCCTAATATAAAATAACATGCATTTTGTATGATCCCTCTTATTTTGTTAAAATTAACATTTAGCAGATTCTGCAAAAGGTAGCCTATGTAAACTTACGTTAATTGGCACAATTATTTTGTTGATTCTCTATTTACATTCCTAAATGACAATTCATGGGTCACTGAAAACAAAAAAACAAACCACATGTGTTGTGCGCCTGCTACCACGTCTGCTAAATTAATAAATGTAAATGTTTTGTTTTGGGCATATCTTGAGTTAGGCTAACGTTATATGGTACGTTTAGCATTTATTCCAAACGATTGTTATACTATTTTATTTTTATCACTGTACCATGGTACCACCACAAAACTTTTTGTCCCATTATTTAAGTTTCTGTTATAGAGTTATTGTGTGTATATTGACTCTGAGCAAATTTACAGACTTGATACTCTTCAGCAGCTCGTAACAGTTAAAACAGAGTAACTGTCAAACGGTAACACATAACGTTAGATCACATAATGGTTTAACGTTACCAGGTTGATGAATCGGTGTAGGTTGATAAAGTCAGCAGAGGTGTCGAAGAGCCCGTGAACGATGATCACTGGTTTATACGCGACACACACACACAACACACATACAGCAACCAACGACCACACACACTTCATCATAAAAAAATATAAAATAAAACACGTTTTATATAGGTAAAATAACGTCTAAAGCCCTATAATAAAATAAAAACTTTAAAAAGCATAAGTAATTCCATTGAAAGCTCTATTTAAGTTACTGAAAACGCATTTGCGCGATATGCATTCGCATATCATATTAGTTGATCATATTTAGGCCTACATGTATCGGTTTGTGTTGCTTCCGGTTAGTGCATCAACACAAGCGTTTGCTACGTCACTTCCGGGCTCAGTTGCCTGATGCCTTCCCAGAGAAGCTGAATTCGAAATTGCATTGAGCCAATCTTTTTTTTAAAGAACAATGGACAATACAATATCCTAAAACAACAATGTCAGTAGCTATTAATGTCAGCATGAAATCAAAATTGACCCTATTTACTTTGTTAGCGGATATTACTGGTCTTGTGGTGAACAATTAATCCGTGCAAGTTAATACACATAAAAAAAAGTTTGCCGTGGTTATCTTTGATCAAAGTCTGAAAAGTTACTTCAGGTCTGGAATGGTTATTTTTCTGATGACATAGGCTTGACGGCTTGGGTTGCTTAAATGCTTAACCACTCCCCTCAAACCGTTACTCTGCTATGGGCGAGAGATGGAGAGGAGGAGCGCTAAAGTAAAACCCTGCCCTCTGTTCAATATTCCGTTTTACTCAGAAATGCGTCACAACACTTGAAAAAAGTCGTTTGCAACGGTTCACGCGGACTTTAAGCTACAATCACATGACCGATGTGCGTTTAATATAGTGATTGCCATCCGATATCATACAGTTCAAATTTCTGTAAAATAACAGCCAAATTTTCCATTAAAACAGCTATACCGTAGATGCATTCTGGGTAATACCTATCGTCGCTTTTGAGAATTAACAACGCTCAGAGTCGACACTCCGAGGATGTGTTCCAGCGGCAATTGTTAATAAAGGCCTTCTGAAGCGAAGCGATGCGTTTGTGTAAGAAAAATATTCATATTTATGTATTAATATTAATATGTAACATTATGTTTTGTTATATTAATACTTAACATGTTATGTTACGTATTGATACAATACTGATATAAAATTAATATTTAAAGACATTAAAAAACATAAAATTAAATACAACATTTAATATTTAAAATACTGTTTATTTAAAAAAAGTTTATTCAAATTCCTATAAAATGTCAGAACCGACAGCCTTGTGCAGTGCTCCGACACAGCGTGGTTGCGCTTCGGGCGATCCAAGATAGAGTCCCAGCTCGAGGTTCCAATGCCATCCGCTCCTCTCACCAAAAAATAAACCTAAATAAACCACCAAAAATAAACCTTCTCACAAAATATAAGCTTTTAAAATTGTGAAATATCTTCAACTGAAAACACTGAATACAAAATAAATCATATATAAGATTTTCACTTTACAGTTCAATTACAGTGGGGTTGGAAGCAAATCAAGTATAGCCTACTATTCATTCTAAAACACTTATTTGTATTCAGATTTACAATAAACCAATTGTACACAAGCAATACTTCAGAGTCCCTAGGAATTGAAAAAAAAAAAAAAAATATATATATATATATATATATATATATTGTCCATGTGTCAGTTAGGGTTACAATCATCATAAGGTCATGATTTAATTTAAACAAACTAACAAATCAACAAATTATGGTGTTGAGCTGAGAGGGTTGTAGTCTGTTATTTTGCTTGTATCTTCCAATGCAGGTTCATATTGTTTTGACAATATTCTCCTGACCCCTGGGGGCTCTGTATATTTCGGCTAATACATGTGTAGAAACATTACGCTGTACTAATTAAGTAGATTAAGTAAAGTCAAATTAAGTACATGTTTAGTAAATTGAGTAAAATCAAACATAACAAAAGGACAATGAATCTGTACCAAAAGTAACAATCCTCCACCAAATTGCCAGTAATCAGCTGGATCCTTGATGAATCTAGAGGGGTGAAAGAAGAAATGATTCACTGAAAAGCCCTTCAAAAGCAGGATTCCCTTTCTGTCGGTCTCTTTCGGTGTTGTGTCGAAATACCAACACTAGGGGACGATCTTGAGAATCCCAAACACCTCTGACGTACTCAGAAAAAGTCAATGGACTTGGCGTCTGGAATATGGAAACTCAAATGCAGAGCTCCCCTGGGTGCATCAGCAGTGTTCTGAAAATGGCAATTTCCTTATCAAAAGAGCGAATTCCTCTAAAAGAGCTGCACCGTGGATCACGTCTTTTTAAAGATGCCGTTCCAATCGTGTCCTCTTGAATGCGTACAATTTCTCTCTCCCCCGAATGGGGACGATCGCTGTCTGCACTGTTTGGGCTGCTCTCACTGCAAGAGCATGCCCATTGGGACGTTGGGCATGCTCGTTGAAGATGGCTTTTGTTCAAGAAGCCAAGTATCCTCAGCTGACTCCCGTCCTGGTCCTTCTACCTTCAGGTACGAGGCCTCGGCGGTTCGCACTTCTCATTCCTCAGCAAGCTCAGTCCCCCTTGTCGAGTTTCCAGATGAGTTTGATGACACGCTCCCGGACACGTTTTTCTCCATTTCACGATTTCTCATGTGTTGAAGTGTTGAAATATCTGCACGAGGGTAGTCCTGACCTGGAGGGAATGAAGGAACTGCGGTGTTCTTGCAGAAGTTTCAGCAGTGAAGAGGCAGGCAGAGGTAATCAAACACATCTTGCCTCGGCGCGGGTCTTCCTCTAGACCCCAGAGAGTCCAAGCTCCACCTGCGAAGGCTGCACTGACCCAACAACTGCCTGTACCGGTAGCCAGACCCCAGAGATTCCATCACAGGTGGCACCGCATTCCATCGTGACGGCCCGTCGACAGGACACTAGGAAGGCGCCAAAGCGTTCCTGAGACAGGCAATAAAGGGAAGGAGAGGCTGCGGAACTGTTTGCCCCAGCCGGGGCGAGCCTCATTCCCATCGGAGGGGGGAGTTAATTTACATGGTCAGTAAAAGAGCTATTTCCTCTTTCCATGGGTCACACACACAATGCTCATGGCCCTTATCTTCTCGATGGCCAGACATCGAACACTTGCATCAGAACCTTGGTGGATGCAAGCTTTTACTGCCTATCTGCATTTTGTTGCAACGGGTCTGTACACAGCAGGCCAGTGTGACGGATATCGACGAGGCCCAACTTCCTCGACTATCACCAGTCACGTCCATATTGGACCAAAGGAGCAAGGTAAGTGTTTCAACACATCGTTCGCCACGAGTAACGAGGGACGCGGAGCCTTCCGCCGTGGTTCCCTTTTCTTCCCCTCACCACAAACTCATACGGTGTCTGGACACATGGTGCTTCCCAGCCTGTCGTGTTGGCTCATCAGAACGATCTGGTTCGTCTACACATTTAAGTTCTTCAGGCGTCCCCCCAGGTACATTGGAGTGCTTTCCCCCCTCTGTACGAGACGAGAAAGGAGGTGGGCTAAGACCGATCTTAGATCTGAAAGTTTTGAATCGGAAAATGCTCACGCAGAAACACATCCTTTCATGTGTTCAACATCAAAATTAGTTTGTGGCGATAGACCTGAAGAACGCGTATTTCATGTGTCGATCCTTCTACTGCACAGACAGTTTGCTTTCGAAGGTCGTGTATATCAGTACAAGGTCCTCCCCTTCAGGCTGTCCTTGTCTCCTTGCATCTGTATGAAGGTAGCAGAGGCTGCCCTTGCCCCGCTAAGTGAGGTGGGCATTCGCATACTCAACTACCTCGAATCCTAGCTCACTCACAGACCTAGGGTGACCCTACGCACAAAACTGGGCAGGAACCGTGTGTACGTTACTTCCCACGAAAGGTTGTATCTATTAAAAACCAACTTGACGGGAGAATGTGCGCACTTGTGTAGCAAAGTAGCTCTAAGAAATATTAATAATAAATCATAACTTGTTATAATTAATTATGAATATTTGGTTCAGTTAATCGGATTAACTTGATGTAGCTACATTAACATTACAACCAATTACTCAGTTCATCCTGTGAACCCTCAATATTAGTTATTCATTGATTAATAGAAATGTACATTTCCGGGGCATGGGAAATGTCTTTCTTACTGTACATTCAGAGCCTGTAGTCAAAATATATGATAAGGGACTCTAGATGTGAGCTTGAGACACGGACAACTTTACAAGTGACATGAACAAGACTTTATTAACTAGACTAAACATTTAAACTACTCTAACATACACATCCATACATGCATACAGTTTACCAAGGGAAAGATAGCTGAAGCATAATACAGGAAAGTAAGAAGATATAGCATTGTTTGATATTCAGCAGATCACCAGCCTTAAGCAAACCATGAGTTTAGTTCTAACACGCCCTTCTTTATTCTTTAAAAGGGGTAAGGATACTTAATGTATCAAATAATGAGACTAAGTTTGATACTTGCATGTCTCGCCCATTTGAATTAAAGTGTCCTGATGCAATTTGTTGAGGCTCCACTTGATCTTTGCTGATGTTGTCTTGATGAAAGAGAACCAGTGTGAGTCAGAGGATCTTTGGTGGATGTAAAGACAAGGCTGCAGCCTGGCACAAGTTTGGGGGTCCTTATAGAAAACTACAAGACTACAAGCTGTGGCTCACTAACCAACTTGTTTAATGACGATAAACCCAAATTATCCAATTTGGTCCAAATGAGCTCTCTGATAGAAATTGTACCGATCTTGGCACCCTCACACCACACCTTACTTCTTAAGTTAAAAACTTAGGATTTTATCTTGACAGTAGTCTTAAACTGAACAAACAATGCCACAGTTAGAGCCAGATTTACCACTTACGCCGGTTAGCCAAAGTCAAGCCATTTTTAAACAGGGATAGCTTTGAAACAATTATTCATGCTTTTATTTCAACACGACTCAACTACTTTAACTCATATGTCGGGTTACCTCTCTCTTCCATCTCTCGTCTCCAGATGTCAAAACGCGGCTGCCCATCTGCTCACTGGCAGCTGAAAACGAGATCACATCACCCCAATCCTACGGTCTCTGCATTGGTTACCGTCCGATACAGAATTGATTTTAAAATTGTATTTGTTTATAAATCTCTCAGCAACCAAGCCCCCAAATACCTTTCTGACTAAATTGTCACTCACAATCCATCCAGATCACTTAGATCAAGAGATCAACATCTCTTGTCTGTCCCACGATCTCGCTTAAAATGCAGGGGTGATCAAGTTTTCGCAGTGGTCGGCCCTAAGTTGTGGAACAACCTACCACTACATGTTAAATCAGCTTCACATTAGCTGAATTCAAATCCTCAAATCTCTTGTGCGTTTAATGTACCATAACTTTTGTTTCTTGCCCTGTTTTGGTTTGTTTTTCTTACTTTACTGTACAGCACTTTGGCCAACCAAGGTTGATTTTAAATGTGCTTTATAAATAAAATTGATTTGAAAGTCACTTTTGGTATTTTCTAAAGCACTTAAAAAAATTGTAAGAAGCTCATTGCTTTTTTTATTCGGTTAAAGATATATTTGGAAAAATTCAATTTTGTGTTTTATAATCAATTTTATGTGTTCAATATAACTAATTATCATAGTATTGCACATTGTATATATTATAGTGTTATTTTATATTTATTTAATTTTGTCTTCCTAAATTTTTTTCAGCAATGTAATTTAATATGCTTAATAACTATCCATAGAAGTGGAATGTAAGTGACTTTGTAGGAAGCAAACACTGAGGATTCTTTACAGTTTAGTAAAATTCATAAAAAAATATATTTTCTTGATTTATATACTACTTGCAGTATTTGTTGGGGCACATGTATGTATTGGTGTATGCATTTAAAGTTAATATTAATACCTTTTTTTATTATTAAATGTTAAAGCCCCACCACTTTTGGTAGTAGTGCCACCACCCCTGGTGTGGCTTATGTGTCCAAACATATTTTGTCAATGTATTTTTGTGAAGAGAAAAAAACAAAAACAAAAAAAACAAAAAAAAAACAGTTGGAAATCACATGGAAAGCATAACTAAAGAAACAAAATTACTTTGTGGTAAAATATAGAGAACATTTGTTAACTTGAATGAGAGGAAATCTCTGGTAAAAGTTTCTAGAGGAAAACTCATTTGTTACCAATGTACCAATTTATTACTAGTTAACAAACATGTTTTATTCAGAACATAATGAGTAACAACTCCTATATGCGTTAACAGTAATGATTACAGCTTTTGTAACAGTCAATGATTTCACAAAAATCTTATTGTGTTACTTTTAAATATTTGGTCAATTGCTGACAAAGCACACATTTTATGAGCAAGAAATGTTTATCAAATTGAGCTGCTGGTATGTAACGCGTCACATGAAATCATACTTTATTTTAAACTCCATGATCTTTGACAAAGCTAAAGAGGGACCCAAGTCCACAGCATTAGATCACTAGCTTAAGCTTTTGGCTGATCTTATAATAAAAATAATAAAGGCCATCATGCATTTCTTATTAACAAATGACAATTCATACACATACACATTCACCTGCATCTCAGTGCTCAAATGCACTATACTTGCAAACTCAAAATCCATTAAGACCACTTACACTTGCTCAAAGACCAGTCATTTAACAAAGCTTGGCACTTTCAGGAATACATTCTGTTCATCACATATTAAAGACTTGTGTCCCTGAATCTGCCGCAATGCTGGATTAGAGTTTTAAAACGGACTCTGGATGTCTAAACTGTGCTATACGGAGGGCTGAAATAACTCCTGGAGATCCCAAAGTGATCGTTCCAGTGTGAGAGCCAGTTTCTCTGCGTTGGTTTCCTCACAGCAGTTGAAAGCAGTAATGGAGAAGTGGACATGATCTTGCTGTGGATTGTAACATACTGCATATCCATCTGGAACCAGTGGTCCAAAACACATCACACTGTCTGTAATGGTGGGCACCTGCAAGGAGGAGGATGTGAACAAAGAACAATGACATACAAGTAATTTATTTTTTTTCATTATGTTTTCTCATGATTTAGGCCTGCTGCGTAAATCGAACTATTTAAATTAAAGGTGCATTAAGCAACTTTTCATGTTAAAAATACCCGTTTTCTAACCCATACATGCTTAAACAATTGCCTGATGGGCTGAATGAGCCCTTCTCTGATCACTGAGATTGTCTCTATAATCCTGTAAAGTAAAATAAATAAGAGGGATTCGGGCCGAATTTGAGACTGGGCGTGACGTCATGCGCGTTCACGGCACGCTCACATAGCTATGTCTGGCAGGTTTGTGTATTCGCCGGCATTCTCCGTAGAAGATGGATTGTAACGGAGACCTGCTTGTAGTTCATTTCAAACACCAACGCAAACTCCACGTAAGATAAAAAAAGAAAACTTTTGTCTAGTGAAACCAAAAGGGCCAAATTGGACTCAGACAGCCGTCGGAATAAGACGAGAGTAAACATAGGGAAGGCTTTCAACAAATGGAGAGATCTCCGGTCTGCTCTAGGGCTCACACGGGATTTATAACTTTATTACCCCTGAAGACATTATGATTGTAAACAAAAGATTTGCGGCTGATGCTCCTTTGGTTATGAACAGTTATGAACAGCTCGTGCTCATGCAAGCGTGCGTGTGGTCCAACCATGAGCGTGCACATATCTGGCTGCAGTTTCGCTTGCCGCCAGAGGTGGCATAGTTCTGCAAAAACTCAGAATGTTGCGCTATGCACCTTTAACGTGAAAAGCTTTGGAGAGGTAGAGAATGGGAAAAGGGCAGGGTGTCATTTGCAAAAATCCCAAACTAGGGCAGTACATTTATTTATTTTTAATCACGAGTATTCACATCTTTTTGTGCAATCTTTAATCGCACACTTATCGTGAATTTAAGCATACACCATTTATCTCGTTTAACACATTCATGTTATATACCGTACTTTGCTTTATCCAGCAAAGTAAATAACCAAATTGACGGGTGATTCTTATAAAACTGTATTTCCTGCAAGCTTTTTTCAGTTAATTTGGGTGTCTTTTCAAAAAGGACACGTGGAGACTCCAAAAAAACACCAAATAACCAAATTATAATAAGGAGTCCATATTATTCATAAATGTATGCACACCAAAGCACCCATAAATATATATATATAAAATTCTCGGATAAAACTTTTCGCATAAAAACTTTTCAGAATTCATAGTTTATACTAGGCCTATGCAGAAAGTGCAACAGCAAAGAGCTGGTTTACATTTTAGATAAGTCAAGTTGCGATACACTGTTTGTTATGTTTTGTGGTGCGAGTTGGCCCAGTTGGTTTTTGTTGCCATTTGTGGAGCCTGGGGTGTCTACAGAGACCTTCAACTGGTTAAAATGCACAACATCGCTGTATTTTGCATTAAAGAGGCATGCGCACTCTGTAAACAAGCCCAACAGGGATGAGGAGCGAATGGCGGGACAAGTGAAAGAGACGCGCTGAATGAAAATGCACATTCACTCAGCAGATGGCGCTGAAGGAACAGCAGACATGCAGCCATTACCCCTGTAACCCCTTAAACTAAGCAGCTGCGCTACTTTGTTTCTGAGAAGAATTTCTAAACTGCCATTCAGATTTTTGTATTCGCAATGGTGTTTACCACAGCACCAAATACTTATATAGATATAATAGGCTATTTATTGTCCAACTTAATTTTTTTTTAATCAGGACTACAACATGCGCTAGATATTGATTGATTCGGTAAAACTTTACAATAAGGCTTTATTATTGACATTAGTTAATTCATTAGTTAACATAAACTGACAATGAAAATATGTTTAAAGCATTTATTAATCTTAATTAATGTTAGTTTTTTAACATTTACTAATATATTATTAAAAATAAAAACCTGAGGTAACATGAACTAACAATGAGTAACGTACTCGGTTACCGTCGTAACCTAGTTTCCCTGAGAGTAGGGAACGAGTATTGCGTAGCTAATACGCAGTGGGGAAACTCCTTTTCCTCGATAATACTGAAGCCTAAATTGTAAAACACATTTGCAGCTGTACAGCTAGCACAGAGTGTGTCTGGCTCACTCATTGGCTGTGCTGCGCCAATGAGCTAGCAAGTGCGCCGACACACGTCAGAGACTGCCAAATTGGGCGTGGTCTAGACCAATATTATTGCCCGAAATAGCCATTATAGCAGGTTTAATCGACTGAAGCGACAACTTGCCATGTTATAGTGCGGCCGGCTACGCAATACTCGTTCCCTACTCTCAGGGAACCGAGGTTACGAAAGTAACCGAGTACGTTCCCTTTTGACAACGGTCACATCGTATTGCGTAGCTAATACGCAGTGGGAACGCCATGCAAAACGCAGCACTATAAGTAACTGGTTGCCTACTGCAGCTCAGGACTCCTTAGCTCACAGAAACAAGCCAGAACACAAAACATATATATTAAAAGAGACCGGACACTGTCGGGTCTAATAATATACATATATATAACGTCAGTAAGCTCATACCCAACAAATATACCAATAAGACCGGACACTGTCGGGTCTATTAAGTACAAGGGATATCTGAACCTGCCAAGGCGGGTTCATGAGATAATGGATAATGTGCTTATGAACAGTGACATAACATGTAGATAAGAACGGACACCGTCGGGTCTTAATCATACTGAAACGACCTTAGCCTGCAGGTAAAACCTCATAAAAGTGGAAGGCGAGGACCGGCCGGCCGCCGCACAAATGTCCTGAATAGGAAACCCAGAGGACCAAGCCCATGATGAAGCCATGCCTCTAGTTGAATGGGCTCTAGTACCTATAGGGCAAACCTGACCCACTGAGGTGTATGCCATAGATATGGCATCCACTATCCATCTGGACAGCCTTTGTTTCGTGACTGGATACCCCTTGAATCAGCCACCGAAGTAGACAAAGAGCTGTTCTGATTGTCTGAAAGACGCAGAACGCTCTAGATTGATTCTCAGTGCTCTGACGGGGCAGAGCAAATTAGCCTTCCCATCCCCAGCGGAAGGGGGAAGGGCTAATAACGAGATCACCTGTGCTCTAAACGGTGTTGAAAGCACTTTGGGTACAAAGCCATGTCTGGGTTTGAGGGTAACTTTAGAGTCACCTATCCCAAACTCCAAACAGGAGGGGCTCACAGAGAGTGCCTGCAGATCACCCACTCGCTTGATAGATGCCAGTGCCAGCAGGAGAGCAGTCTTTAGTAAGAGAGGTTTTAGATCAACTGACTGGAGCGGTTCAAACGGTGGTCCCTTCAGGGCCCCAAGGACCGTGGAGAGGTCCAATGACGGCACAGACGGAGGTCTGGAGAAACCGTACTGTTTCAGAAACCATACCACCAGGTCGTTTCTTCCTAGCGGTTGGCCAGCCACTGGAGTATGATAAACTGCAATGTAGGGATGGGACGGTATGAGAATTTCATATATCGATTATAGTGACCAAAATTATCGTGATTATCAATGTTATCACGGTTTTGTTAAAATGAGATGAAAGTGTTCAAAAAGAACTAATGCTTACACTGAAAACATTTCAACAAGTTTTATATTTGAAAATCAACAAACAACAAATAAAACAAGCAGCTCTATGCACTTTTTTTTAAGCAAGATTCTATCCTGTGGCATTTCCTTCATTATAATGACCGTCGTCATAGCAACGCATTATAACACAGCGCACATCCATGTATCAACGGACGCACGGCGCGCTCTCGTTTCATTCAAATATATTATTTGAATAATAATAGTGTTGTGATCATCTTGTCTGGACGATTGTTTTGTACGCGGAACAAAATCGATTTATAATCGATGTATTATTAATCTCAATTCAATATGTCCCCGAAAATTATGTGGTTAGAAAAAAAAATCTGTGTTATAAGTTTAACTTATAATGAATCTATACATTATTATCCCTTAAATGTCACTCTTAATAGTAGTCTTGCTTGATCTTGTTTGTTCGTCTTTGGTTCAAAGCCTTGCTGCAAACTTTTCTTCGCGGAAGCTTCACTTTTATTTCAAGTGAGTGAGATAAAATATTTCAACTCAAAATAACATTTTGCCTGAATCCTCGGGCGCGGCCCACTCGAGGTCCAAGACGGCCTTAGTGAGGATCCGAAGCATCTCCGCGTCAAAGTTAGTCTTGGTGGCTGAGACGCTGGCGCCAGACTGAGAAGCGATGGTGGGGTCGAGAGAGCCCGGCCAATCCTCTTCCAATGCGGCGAAGGAGAGTCTGTCGTGTTCATCGATCGATCCTCTGGCGTGGGCTCGCTAACGTAGCCGGCGTGGGCTCGCTAACATAGGCGGAGCATGTGTAAGGCTGGGGAAGGCTTAGCCTCCCCCTGGCCACAGACTTGAGACTAGCAATATACAATTCGAGTGAAATTTTCTCCGTCAAAAGCAGCCTCCCTGCTACTACTAGTTGCGTTTATAAAGACAAGCTGCCCATAATAGCTGGTCTATGATCAGTTTCATCCACTCCAAAACTAAAAAATAAGCGCGGCTGGGCTGGCTCAGCTGTGGTCTGTGGAAAACGTAAATTGCATGGCGTGCGCACGCGCAGAGACAATTCATTTATGCAGGATTTTTTTTTTTCGATAAACAATTTTTAAAGGGCACCTATTATGGAATTTTTTAATTTACCTTTCATGTAGTGTGTAACATAAATCTAAGTGAACAAAAACATCCTGCAAAGTTTGAAATATGAAAGTGCACCGTATATAAAGTTATTGTCTTTCAAAAGTAAGAGTCGACTCTGAGTCATTTTTATGAATCGTTAGAAGACCGAAGCTTTTTCTCTGACTAGATGATGTCAACTTGTCAAGTTATTTGAATACGATACGCCCACTTATTGCGCTCCAAGGCCAGGGAAAACTTCAAAACATCATGGCGACGAGACGCTGTGTTCTGAAGTGCGACTCAAAAGCCAACTTTTTTCATCTGCCCAAGGAGGAGCATTTGAAGACTAAGTGGCTACAATTCATATAACTATACCACAGAAGTATAGTCCAAGCCTTGTGCTTTGTTCGCGCCATTTTGAAGACGATTGCTTTAAATGCAATCAAACTTGGATTCGCGAGCTGACTGATATTGAAGGAAGGTTCAGTTCCAAGTGTATTTGCATCAGCTTCCTCCGTATCACAACCTGTAAGTGTTATTAATAATTGTTTCTTTTATGTTTTATGTAGCATGCTTAATAATTATTATTTTTGTTGAGTAAGCACCGTTTAGCTTCTAGGTCTTCAATGACAATTGTATTGAGATATGTGAAGTGTTTGTCGTTGTTTTCGGAGTTGTCTTAAAAAATAGAGTAATACCTCGTAACGTAACTGCATTTTTTTTTTTTTTTGTAAAAACGTTATGTTTATGCATCGGGCTAATGCAAACAAAGACTGATTGTGCTTTTACAATATGAACTCTGGGCTATGCTCGCTAACATAACATTAAATAAATTCTCTTATTTTTAGTTTTTTACTACAAACTACAAAGCAGTGGACTACAATTATTATTATAACACAATTTAATTGATAAAAGCATAATTGTACTCCGTGTTAAACAATAAGTATTATCTCTGTAAACACTGCTGGGTCATCTGACCAATCAACGCAGATTAGCGTCGCGCAAAGGAGGGGTTTGGAAAAATGAGTCGTTGAACGAATCATTTGGGAGTCGGTGAGCAAATCAGGTAAAAATAAATGCATATTATACGACAACAAAAGTGTTTTTTGTCATTGCATGCATGTAAAACTGTTGTTGGGGACTCCCAAAACAACATTAGGAACATTTTAAATGTCATAATAGGTGCCCTTTAAATAAATGAAAGCAATATTATTCATAAATTACAATGTTTTTATTAAAATTGTGATCACTTTAATTACAAATTCATTAATTTAAAAAAATTGTTTTTGACACCCATATCCGGTAGCCTACTCGCCTAAAAACGCGGGTTTATGTGCTTTAGAGAAAAAAAAAAGGCTAATTTTGAGCTGGCAGCCAATTTAGTTGACATAATGGACATAAGAACATTTTTCAAGACAAAGACTTCAAGCTGAAACGATCTAAACAACAGCCCTTACATATCCAATTCAAGTGTGCAAATATCTGACAAAAACTCAGAAGAAAGCTCGTCTTCACAAATATCAACAGATACCGTTACAGCCGGTGAGTCTGGCTGCATCAGGCCTTGTGAACGGATATTTGAGTGTGTTCGTGTTACCAATAAAAGCAGCACACCTGTGGATTTGGGCACAAATGAAACTGGACCATCACAACCCTACTTGCCCGAATACCCAAAAACATTGTTCGGTAAGCAGAACCGGTCATTTTCGTCCGATTACTATAAGGCATATTCATTCATTGAATACAGCAAAGAGGCAGACGCGATTTTCTGCTTCCCATGTAGATTGTTTCAGTGCAGTTCTAGTGGTGCATACAGAGACCCTGCTTTTATTGCAAATGGAGTATGTGACTGGAAGAATATATTAGCAAAGTTACAGAAACACGCAGACAGAGCACCACATCGCCAGTGCAGTGATCAGTGGCACTGCTTTGAGCAAACCAAAGCTACTGGTTCCATCACTGCACAGTTAAGTGAATCTCACAGGACCTCAGTGCAGAGCAATAGGGAATATGCAGCATCCATTGTTGACATATTGCTCTATATAGGAAAACAAGGACTTGCACTGAGAGGGCATGACGAGAGAGAAACTTCTGCAAATCGTGGGAACTTTTTGGAGCTGTGTGACTTGTACGCCAGACGTGACGACGCTTTCTGTGCTCGATTAAAGGCCCCGTTCAATCTAACGAGCCCTGACACACAAAATGAAATTTTAGAAATTGCTTCTGGTTTAGTCAAAAACAAAATAATCCACGGCATCGAAAACAATGGTTTTTTTACTGTTCTAGTGGACGAAGCACGGAGTTTTAAAGAGGAACAAATGGCCGTGTGTGTGAGGTACACAGAGAAGCTTGAGATAAAGGAAAGATTTCTAGGATTTGTTGACTGTTCTGAAAGAGTTGATGCTACTGGAATTTATGGACACATAAAGCACTTTCTGGATGCGTGTGGAATCTACACCTTACTCATTGTTGCACAAAGTTATGACGGAGCGGCTGTCATGTCCGGTCACGTTAACGGAGTTCAGCAGAAACTCCGTCAAGACCATCCATCTGCGGTGTACATTCACTGTATGGCCCACAAGTTGAATTTGGTTTTGGTCGATGCATGCAAGGTAAATCGTACAGTATCTACGTTTTTCCACATCCTCAAGAGTCTGTATGTTTTTTTTCTCACAACCAGGCACACACCATGCATACCAGCAGCACCAAAAGGAGCTCGGGGTTAAAGCCGAACTGACAGCACTCAGCAAAACGAGATGGGCGTGTCGATGGAAAAACATAGCAGCTGTCAAGACTTCAATAAGAGCCCTGCTCTCCACTCTTTCCGAGCTCTCTGTTCCCCCTTATCGTAGGCATCCGGTCTCTTAAGCCATCTCAAGAAGGCCACGTTCTGTGTGTGTCTTTTGGTGTTTTACCATGTTTTCAGTTTGATCCATGTTGCGCACAAGGCACTACAAAAGAAAGACACAACACTATCTCAGGCCTCAAGTGTCATGGAATCTACAGTAAACGGCCTTGAGAACCTGAGGACCACTGAAAAGTGGGACGAAATATGGATGGAGATTGAAGCATTTTGTAATTCACTTGACATTTCAGTCAGTGAAGATGAACGCGATCGCACACATAAGCGAACTGTGAAAAGAACTGCTACGTTGGATTCATCTGTTGTCACAAGTTCCCTTGGACAAAGAGAATACCAAACAAACATCACACAAAGCATGAAAGAGAAATGGGCCCAACAGCTCTATTTTCCTGTTTTGGATACCCTGTTGGGTGAGTGTCAGTCCCGGTTTTACACCCAGACCATGGGAATAGCAAAGAGTGTGGATGCAGTGCTAAAATGTGACCCAGAAGGCGCGCATTTTCTTTTAAATAAATACGCGACCACCCTCTCTATCAACCCTAAATTGGCATGTACTGAGATGAATTTACTGAAACTGAACTCACGTCACACATCTCCTAACTTTGTTAAGGTGGCACTCTCGACTGGATTTTATCCAAACTTCGAAAAACTTTTCAAGTTGGCTCTAACATTACCGGTGGGGACCGCAACATGCGAGAGATCTTTTTCAGCTATGCGACGCGTAAAGAATTGGATGCGTTCAACAATGGGCCAGGAGAGACTTTCATCCTTGAGTCTGCTGCATATTGAGAGTGACATAACCACAAAACTAAACAACGAGGACATCATCAACGCATATGATGCCAGGTCTAAACGCAGGATTTTGCTGCATTAGGTAAGGGAATGTTTATTTATATTAGCTGCCAGCCAGGCATACTGCTTGCTTTTTTGCTAAAATTAACAGTTTGTAAACGTATAGTCGCGTTAATAACAGATGAGTTAACGGGAGCGTTTATACTGTGACGTTTAAGTTGTTGCTAGGCGACACGTTGGTGTCTGCCTTAGCCTTACCCTGGAGTTAGTTCACCCTCCGCCTATGCCCGCTAACATCCATGCTAGGGCTGGGCGATATATCGATATAAAAAATATATCGATATATTTTTAGATGCGATATGGAATTAGACCATATCGCATATATAGCGATATAGTTAAAATTTGTGCTGTGATCTTTGGTACAAGCTGCTGCGTGCTTTTGAAGCAGTCTGCGTCAACAGCCCAGTGTACAACGCGACAAATACTCACATTAAATGTTTACGCAGAGGAACAGGACACTGCAGTTCTCAAAAGTTCATTATTTGCATGTGCTTTAAAGCCTTGCCGGTTAAACATGTCATTCGCTGCTGATGCGCTGTTCTAACGGGCGCTTTTCTGAGCACAAACAGTCGACGCGCGCATGCACTAAAAGCCTGTCTAACAGCGCCTGCATACTGGACCAAGTTATCTTTCGAGTCTTTTTGAGATAATACTGTCAAATACACTCAAGGTTTACATAAAGAAAGTTGGTTATGTCTAAACTGAAAGCAAACCGAGAAAATTGAGAGAAATCTGCTTGTCATATGAGTACATATTAGACGCGTTGCTTTCAGGTCTTAAAGAGACAGTAGCCCTAATAGTAAACACGCTGCCGCTTGTCCTTAAAGGGATAGTTCACTTTAAAATTTAAATTCTGTCATCATTTACTCACCCTCAAGTTGTTTCAAACCTGTATTAATTTATTTCTTCTGCTGAACACAAAGAAAGATATTTTGAAGAATGTCAGTAACCAAACAGTAGTCTGTACCCATTGACTTCCATAGTATTTCTTTTTCCTACTATGGAAGTCAATGGGTACAGACTACTGTTTGGTTACTGACATTCTTCAAAATATCTTTCTTTGTGTTTTTTTGCAACATTTCAATATCGTGATAATACCGTATACCATAATAAAAGCTTCAGCAATTATTGCAACATGAAAATTTTATACCGTTACATGCCTAACCCACATCATCACAATAAATGGTCAAAATAAAGAAATACGTAGCATGCAGTCTTTAACGCCCTGTTAACATGTGACATAAAAAAATCAGTTTGTACTGCATTTTTTCTATTCAAAATATAATTTATGCCCACATTCATGCTAATTCTGAAAACAAATTAAGGAATTTTTAGTTTGAATGCAATTAAAATCAATTACCTGTCCTGTTCGGAGTTTCCAGTGAGTCGCAAGTCCATAGGCCGTGTCCATGAAAATTCTGGGCACGCTAAGCCCCTCCTCAATGGCTTGAAGTTTAAGACCCAACAGGTGGCGGTCTATACCCTGCCCCATCAGCGACTGATCAAAAACGGCACTCATTATGCAGTCAACATAAATAATAATATTCCACATGCAAACCTATTAGTTCTTCACCTGCTCTGTGAGGGTGCTGTATGCATCAACAGCCTCTCTCAGCAGCTGTACCTTGGCTTCTCTCTTAAATACATGCAAACAGACACATTTAATAATTAGTGTTACCCATAAATATGATTCATTTTTCATTTGGTCTCCTCTCCACCATCCTAATTACTCACAGAAACTGCATCATCATCAAAGGCCTGTATGAAGCTCAGCATCTGATTGGTCGGAGAACGGATGTAGTCTGTTCGTCCTCCCCTGAACATCCTCAGAGAGGCGATGTCACAGGCCGCACACACTTCATTGTGAACTCTAGCAGAGAACAGGGACCAAACACGCACTTTATTAATTAATTTTATCATCTGTTGTTATTGGATGACAGACCAGTTTCTCTGAAAGCCTCACCGGTAGTAGGCCAGCTGAATCGCCAACTGGATAAAGGAGTTTGGACTCAGCTTGAGTTGTTTGGCAAACTCTTTTCCAAAGCGCTGGAAGTTAAAACAATTGATGTCCAAATCGTTGATGAGACTAAAGGGAGAAAAACAACAACAACAAAAAAACAGATTAGCTTCTTATTGTATCAGCTTTAAGTGCCTCACCTCCTCCACTTCCTAATATACACAACATCACTACAACGATCATAAAGGCACAGCTTTTCCAACCACCACTACACAGTCGATACGCAGCTCTATCTGTTGTTCAATCTCATATTCCATTGTTCTCATATTTCTGTGTTGTGGTATTTAAGCCTCAAAATACCAGCGATGCCAAAGTATTTCCCGAACTGCAAATATTTACACATACTCAAGTAGAGTGGCTCTTGCAGCTCAGACTTGGCAATGGCATTTGTTATTCAAACCCATTTAATAATTCGTAATAGCAACCTGTGTGTGCGCTTGTGTGGCTTCAAGAGAGCAAACGTACATCTGTTTTGTACTTCATTTATGGTATTTATTATCTTTTTTTCATATTACTACATTTAATTCATACTAAATTCTTTAATATATACCATTATCAATTTAACATTCTTTTTCTATTGCAGTTTTTTGTGTTGTGCTGGGTTGTCTTCACAACTAAATTATAGGTAAGAAAATTCTTCATGTTGTGTAGCAGTCATTTTTCATTGCATTTCCATTGCTTTGGTATAATCACACATTGGATTTGTGCTGGCCAGACGAAGTTCAACATTGAACCAAACAACTAAGATTATTCAATAAAGATTATTAAAGGATAATTCCGGTATTTAACACCTTGAGTATATATTGTAGTTTGTTTTGGATGAACAAGAGTGGTGGACAACATTTTTTTGACAATGGTTCCTCTCTCGAGTTTTTGACTATAAAAGAATTGACCATGGACCCATTTAACATTGGAGTCAATGGGCATGTCCGAAAATGTCATTAAAACAACCTTTAACATTAGTTTTCAAAACTGTGCAACTCACCGAGTGATTAGTGATGTTAGTTGATGTTCCAGAAACAAAAAGTGTTGCGAAATACAGTTTCTGTCGTGTTTTATTCGTCATTTTGTAAAATCCCATTGAATTCTGTTGAAGGACTGAGTGCTCGTTAATATAAATGCGCTACCGGAAACGGAAAGGGGGCTGTTTACATTTGGTCGATGTAGTCTTTTTGCTCGCTTCCGTTTCTCATAAGGCTAGCGAGCAGAGCAACTGTGCTCCGGGAGAGTAAGCGAAATAAACAAACAAAACCTTCATTAATTGTTACTTGTAATATTTGACTGTGACCGTGAGTGTCCCGCGAGACATAAATATCGGTTATCGCCATCAAGTGGTCGGGAGTGTGCTAACGCTTCAGATTCAAATATTGAGCGGAAGTTACACGGTTGTGAAGGGTCTGAAAAAATAGTTCCACTATAGCAAAGTAAACGGATTGGAATCATATATTGCAACGATATATTGTTTATAATCATCAACGAACACCACTAACCACTCGGTGAGTTTAACAGTTTTGTAAACGAACATTATTGGCTGTTTTAATGACATTTTCGGACATGCCCATTGACTCCAATGTTAAATGGGTCCATGGCCAATTCTATTATAGTCAAAAACTCGAGAGAGAGGAACCATTGTCAAAAAAATGTTGTCCACCACTCTTGTTCATCCAAAACAAACTACAATATAGACTCAAGGTGTTAAATACCGGAATTATCCTTTAATTTTTACCCTCACTTTGTCTCTTGCTCTCGGATGGAAGACCGTTGATGACAGTTTTGGATATCAGACAAAAGCCTTGTTGTTACCAAGTCAAATTCCTAGTTTGTCTCTGCAAACATGGCCAATAAAGTTGATTCTGATTCTGAACAGTTTTAACTTGTTTTGCATATCAGACAGAATATTAACCATTTTGGATATGGACAGTTCCCTTTCGTTCAGTCGCTTTTGTGACTGACTGACACAGACAGTGACTGACGAAATGGGGGGGTTGGGTTGAAGCCTATCACCTTCGAGTTTTACAAAACGAGCCAATGGAAAAACAATGCCATGGGTCTGCGGAATTTGCGTAGCACAACTCCGCCCCACCAACTGGGTATAAAAGGAGCTGTGCAACAATCACGCATTATGTTTTTGCTTCGGAGCCAAGAGCTTTCTTCACTCCTCTGCAAGCCTTTCTGAGTTCTTCATCTACGAAACGAGCGACTCTTCTGTGTTATTCCAGCGAGATCACATTACCTGCTGCTGGTGACTGCACGCTCCCCGGGTCAGGTGATGTCCACATGTGTGGTCAAGGAAAGGCACCTATGGCTCAACCAGGCTGATATGCAGGCAATATCGCAGGAAGGCGCCCCAGCCCGTACCAGCCCCACAGCCTACCAAACACCAGGCGAAGTGGCGCCCCTAATACGGGCAGCTCAGAGATGGGTTGCAGTTCTTCCCAGGAGGTGGTTGCAGGGCCACTCCTTCCCCCAGTGGAGGGCCGGGGGAGAATATTTTTGTTCTCCCTTCCCCGCCGCTGGCCTCACCCTAATGTGGTTATAAAAATAACTGACATACACCTCTCTGAGCCCCCAGTGGTCACGGATGGCAGTGTGCGATGCTCCACCTTGCCACTCTTGTCCCCCTCTGTCGACAGACCCCTGTCAGAGGAGGTCGCCGCGGAACGCTTGTCCTTCCCTGGCCGCCTCTGTCAAGGCGCGGCATATGACCGCGTCCCCACATCGGGACGCTCCGCCTCCCACGTCTGGCCTGGTCATTCCGCTTCGCTACCCCATCGTGGGTACGTCTGTTGTTCACATGACCCCGCTGGTTCAGTTATTGGGAGCCTAGCTAGAGCTTCCCAATCTGTCCTGCTGGCTTGCTCGGCTATAAGATTCAGTTTGCACGGTCTCCTACCCGCTTTAGGGGAGTCCGCTTTATGCTGGTGGATGGCAATGCCCCTGTCATGCGTGCGGAGGTCACCACCCTACTGGCGAAGGGTGCGATCGAGATCGTCCCTCCAGCCGAGATGAAGTCCGGCTTCTACAGCCCCTACTTCATTGTGCATAAGAAGAGCGGTGGGTTAAGGCCAATCCCGGACCTGCGCATCTTGAACCAAACCCTTCACAGGCTTCCATTCAAGATGTTGACAGCCAAATTCATTTTTGAATGTGTTCGTCTGTTGGATTGGTTTGTGATCGACCCGAAGGACGCGTACTTTCATGTCTCCATTCTTCCTCGACACATACCGTTTATTCGGTTTGCTTTCGAGGGGCAGGGCTAGCCATTCGGGCTAGCCCTGTCTCCTTGCATCTTCACGAAAGTCGTCGAGGCAGCCCTTGTGCCACTCCGGCAACACGGGCTCGCATTCCTGAATTATCTCGACGACTGGCTGATTCTAGCTCACTCTCGAGAGCAGGTTTGCGAACACAGAGATCTGGTGCTCCGGCACCTCGCCCGTCTGGGCCTTCGGGTCAACTGGGAAAAGAGCAAAATCGACTTGGTTGCCATGTACGCGCATCTTACGAGTGAGCATGCGCAGTTACTGCTGAATTGCAGAGTTACTGAATTACTGAGTCAATTCGAGGGCAAGAGTGCGGTTCCACTGAAGTTATTTCAGAGGCTCCTGGGGCATATGGCATCCGCAGCGGCAGCCACGGCATTTATGTACATGAAGCGTGAACGTTGAACGCGAACGCTGTAAACATAACTCACTGGAAATCCAAAATACTTCCACACTGGTAACTTCAGTGAAAGAGCGAGGAGCGGGTTCGAGTTCTGTCAATGGGTCTCCTGCATTTGACATGCAATCTTTTGACTGGTTGACTCGCAGCACTTCAAAACGCTTGTTTTTTTTTCCCGCTTGGCAAGCCGACCGGATGTGACATGGGGGCGTGGCAGTATCGACGATTCCATTTTTTTATTCGAAGTTCGAGATTGTGACAATTTCGGTGACACCCTTACTTGTGTGTGTCTTGTCATATCCGCAAAAAGAGAAAAGTTGCTCCGGCATGTATGGTGTGTTAGAGTGGTTAGTTGTCACAATAAGCGAGAAAGGTTGACATGGTGCATGCTAAATCTCAAACCTCCGTGGAATCACCCGTCACCACAAAAATACGCCAAAAAGAGGAGTGTCTACAGGCATAAGGAGAATGTGACAGAGCTCTTAAATGAAAATCAGCATGGGCTTTGCTTTTCAGAGATGGCGAAAACGTAGGGATTTTAAATGTTGTAAAAGCAACATGGAGATGGCGTTTTTATGGAATTTTATTGAACAGATAAATTACCATGTAGCAGTCTATCAGAGCTCATTATAAAGCATTATCTATTGTGAAGGGTCATTTCATTATGGTTATTAAACGCAGTGCTGAAGTGCCAACTAGTCTCTCCCCTGTGAAGGATCCATTTACCACTCTACAGATAAAGCGTCATCGGGATAATTCCGGTTTCGCGTATCTACCCCGAAGTGATAAAATTCTGTTTCAAAATTTTAAGGCCAGACAAGTAGTTTAAGGCTTGGTTTGTAGGGAATTACAAACCTGCGCACATATATTCAAATGTGCATAACTATAGAATTAATTCTTAATGCGCACGTGAGCGCCATCAGCGTTTCTCACAGGTTCGCGTTTAAAGTCTGTGTAGAGAGAACGATGTCGTCTTAGCGGCCTCTAATTTAATAACTAATGATCCTTGCAACGGAAGTGAATCAATCAAAGCTAACTTTAGCTGAAAAAAATCTTTATTCAAGAACCGCTATAAAGACAAAACAATCTCTGTTACCTTACAACAATCTACATTGTTAAAAGCGCTATATAAATGAAGATGACTTGACCTGACTTCTAGCACTGTGCTGGAATTCATTTTCAAGGAAGTACCATGCCTATTAATGTAACGTCTTCACAGGATTTTTCCTGCAGTGAAAATTTTTTTGCGGCCGCCAAAGCAAATTTTTGTCCCGCCAAAGCAAATTTTTGTCCCGCCAAAGTCTTATTTGATTGGTGAGTAATGTAAATGAACTGCTGCGATTGTGACAGGGCGCATGTTTAACTAAAAGAACGAGCAGAGAGAGAGCCCTCTCTCTCTACGGAGCCAGGCGAAAGTATAAACAAGGCTTCAAACTAAGAACAAACTAAGCGCTGTCTTGCTCTCTCTCCCTCGCACATATTAATTAAAATAAATTGAACGATGGTAAAAGGTCGGAAGACCAAAGTTTCATGTGGAAGTTTCATTCGGAGAATTTTGTTTTTTTCTGAATTACTGCTGGGTGTGAATTGTGC
This sequence comes from Phoxinus phoxinus, assembly GCF_949152265.1. Classification (NCBI taxonomy): domain Eukaryota; kingdom Metazoa; phylum Chordata; class Actinopteri; order Cypriniformes; family Leuciscidae; genus Phoxinus; species Phoxinus phoxinus. The sequence goes on along the minus strand of NC_136894.1, from coordinate 20,263,045 downwards.
TAAAACGTTGCCTTATCTTCTCTGAAAAGCGTTCCGCACATTCAGCTGACATAACATTTCAGTGATGAAATGTTTTCCGTGTTGAGACAAATCATGTGGGATGTCCTAACTGCCGGGATAATCACACAACGTGTATAACACGTCAAATTTGCGAACTGACTTCTTTGAACCGATTAATTTTAATGAATGGTTAAAACAACTGATCGTCTCACGAGACCAGTGACTGAATCGGTGTATAACAAATCGGTAACGTTACAATTAAGGTTCCATTTATTAAACTCTAGTTAACTACATTAGTTAACATTAACTATTAATAAACTGCACTTCTTCAGCATTTATTAATCTTAAAATTAAAAATGTTAATTTTCAACATTTAATAGCCTACATTATTGAAATCAAAAGTTGTATTTGTTAACATTAGTTAATGCACTGTGAACTAACATGAACAAACAATGAACAGCTGTATTTATTAACTAAGATTAAGAAAGATTAATAAATACAGTAACAAATGTATTTCTCATGGTTAGTTCATGTTAGTTAGCCTGATACATTAATGTTAACAAATCAAACCATATTGTAAAGTGTTTCAAACTAATAATTTACCCAGAACACTTAAAATAAGAACGTAAGTGTGCTTACCCCCCTTTTTTAGTAAGATAAGCCTACATGGTTAGCAAGATTTAGCCTTAATAAACTACAGTATTTATAATTGAATTTTATTCAAAACTATTAGTTAAAATAAACTTTTAACCATTTTTGACCCAGGAAAAACTCTGCTTCAGCTAGTCAGATTGAGAATTTCTATCTAACTGGTTATATCTTATAAGCCTAGTAGTGAATGTTTTCTAATATGAGCAGTACGATAACCATTTTCATTTGCATAGTCAGGCAGAGCCGAGGCACCGCCAAAATGTTCTTTTGCAAAAGAACGCAGTGTACCATTAAAGAGGACCTATGTTTAGAAAATGTGTTTTTTACATTTTCAACTTTCTTTAGTGTGTAATGTTGCTGTTTGACCATGAAAAATATCTGCAAAGATAAAAGTCCAATAACAAAACTATCAATTGTAGTCACAATATTCCCCGTTTAAATAATTCCCAATGTAAAACGTATTCCAGTAGAGCACAAACTAAATTATGAACCTATAAACTAGCATAATAGGGGCCCTTTAAATCAACCATAAAAAGTGCCCAAAACAATAACAGGCAGTTGAACTCACATATCCAGATTCTGCTTGGCCATCTCTAGATCCCACTTGATCTCAGAATTGATGTAGAAGTACAGTTTCTTGGGCATGGGCAGCGGAATTAACGGAGCTCGCACTCTGTCCGGTTTCTTACTAACAGAGAAACAACACATGTCAATTACGTTACACAAATGTCTTTTTAGGCCAGCATCTTACTAGCCGATATTTCAGTCAATTTAAAATGTCAGCCTTATTTACATATTCACTGAAGAGAGTGCAAGTGCGCACATGGCCATCGGGGTGGGTGATATACCAGTAGATACGACAGACCTGTAGAAATGTGTCAACTGGTAGAGATTTTGAATTACAGTCTATCGTGGTTTCACTTGTGTTATTTTACTGTGCTGTGCTTTCACGAAAGTTTATCATTTGAATGTATTATAAGCCTTGTGATTATTTTTTTTAAACAATATTTTTAGACAAGTTCTGTATTCTGTATTCTACAAGTTCTGTGGTAGCACCAACAGGTTTTATCGTAGGTTTTATACGATCTGAAAACAAGGCTTTAAGTGTAAAATACCGAACTTGTCCTTTAAGTAATTGTAAAACATAAAATGCAAACAAGTGTATCATATTAGATCCATGCTTTCGTCTTAAAGTGACAGCAGCCTAATAAACTTGTCTGTCATTAATGTTAATCAAACAATCTCTCACTGCCCTTGACTGAATCAATTTTGTAACTTTAATAAGAATAATATACAATTTACACAGAGAAGTCTACGCAGTATTTTTGTACATTTTATTACTTTTTAAAATCTATGTAATATTTCTTATTTCAAGACCTTGATGTTTTTCAGGTCTATTTCATCTGTGTCTGTTTTAATGTAGATATTTTTTGTCCCATTGCTCGTAATTAGTTTCTTTCTTCTTATTTTATCTGAGACTGTTTACTTGTCTTTAGTAAGCTTGAGAGTTTTTTTTTACTTATATTAGTTAGGCTAATATTAGTCTTTTTGTAATATTGAAATTTGTGGTGAGAATTCTGAAATTTAAAATGGTAAAAACTAGGGCTGTCAAACGATTAAAATATTTAATCGCGATTAATCGCATTAATGTCGTAGTTAACTCGCGATTAATCACAAATTTTTATCTATTCTAAATGTCTCTTGATTTCTTTTTGTTCCATTATTTTTTCTCATTTTAATGCTCTTATCAACATGGAAAAGTGGATCGGCTTGCTTTGTGCAAATGTTTTTTATTGAAAACAACATTGGGATACTGTGTTCAATTTCACACTTACATTCTCACTTGGAGCAAATAGCTAATCTCTCACACAATGTAACGCTGTCCATCAATAAAAGGGTGAAAGAAATACTGACGAGGTAACATTACTGATAGGCTATTTATTGATGAGTGGGCGTAGAAACGCATCAGCGGTGTGTGTGCTTGACCATCGGTATTTCAGATTGGACGTGCCGCGATGACAACTCAGTTCACAACGACACAACACACAGATCACTTGTCTTGTCAATAGAACCATTTGGCAACTTTTTAAAAGTAAACTTTACATTCAGAATCTTATTGGCGTCCATTTCGTCGTCTCGCGCTCATCATTCATCCTCTCCAAACGTAACGTTAAAGCGGGTCGCAGTCGCACACCGGACGAGAAGCGCAGCGCCTCGTATTCAAAATTCGAACACATTATTCTCTATGAGTGTACACACACCGGCGGCGGCATTCTGCGTTTTTATTGCTGGCCATAAACTGAGAAAGCGCGCGTCCGATCGATGTGCGATACGAGTTGTCCTAGACGCGGCTCGGCGCTGCGCTTCTCGTTCACTCCTTGGCCGGTTCGCATCGCAAGCCCAAACCAGTGCGGCGCCTGTTGTTTTGTTTCTGGTCTAGCTAGATCCGCTGTGGTGTTGTAGTTTTAACAACGTTACTAGTTGTTTCAAAAGCATGTGAAAAAAACTACAAAGTTTGCTAGGCGTTAATCTCGCGATAAAAAAATTGACGCCGTTAAAATGGGTTTGCGTTAACGCCGTTAATAACGCGTTTAACTGACAGCCCTAGTAAAAACATTATTTAAAGCAAAAATATCATGATATTGTAATCGTGAAATGAAATTACTCATATTTTGATATCAGATTTTGGCCAAATCACCTACTTCTAAGTGGCCGATGGCCAATGACATTATTTTCACACTGAAGAAGCAGTTGTTTAACCCTCTGGGGTCTGAGGGGTTTTATGGGTCCTAGAGGCGTTCTGACATGCTCTGACATTTGTGCTTATTTCTGTTAATTGTGACATTTTTATGGCTAAAGTCTGATTACACTGTATTTAGCACAAACTCTGCTACAATAATATGTAAGCAGCATGTATGTAGTTTGTGGTTTTGAGATAATGACGTTCATGCGTGGTTTGTGAAAAAAAAAAAAAAATTGTCACTGAAATAAGGTCATGAAACCCACACTGATTATTTCCTCACAACAGATAGCCTACAAACAGATTATATATATATATATATATATATATATATATGTATATGTATATATTTATATATAAATATATCTGTTTGTAGGCTATCTGTTTTTAAAACATAAAAAAACACACAGCACAACGTATTATATATATAAAAAACTGTTTCATTATTTCAACAAAATGAGACTGATTAAATATTTAAACAAACAAAACAGAATAGAACACACTCTTGGAACAAAACAAAAAATTTAACATTTAAATAGCCTATATCCCTATTAGGCTACAACAGAATTGGTTGAATTTAAAATTGTAAACTTTTAAAAATTGTATCACAGATACAGATACTAGAATATTTGCTCCAAAAATATGTGAAAATCATCCTGCCTACTTCATTCAGATAAAACAATATAATGATTTTAAATTTGTAAGACATGTCTTGTGTAACAAAGCTTTTTGCGAGGAGGCTTGACTCGTCATGAATATTGAGTGTTTCACACCTGAGAAAGACAAAGACCCTCCCATAATGGCCCTATCAGGTGCTATCATTATGAGGAGCCTTGCAAAAAGAATGAGGAGTGAATTTGAAAAAGAATGGCTTTTTGATTGTTTGGATTTATTTACAACACAACATAATCCAAAGATACACAACAAAGGACAAAAAGCACATTATTGAACACTGATCTAAAGACAGAGACTTGAACAGTCACACACCTTTGTGCCATTCCTGAAACATAGTACATACCTTACATTTCCAAGGTGTTTGATTTTTCATTTTACCATGTTCATGTACAGTAGGTAGTCAACCAGAATGCCTATTATCGCCACGCCAGTCGGCACGGCAAAATCATTGTGGCAAAAATAAACCAGTACCATTTCATTTCAAAGTCGTTCGCAAAATGACCGCCAGGTGGTGCAAAGGGACAGTTTGCAAAACAGTTGCAATTGCCACATTTTTAAACGTAAGTGGGGCTAATGTCAATGAACAGTAAGGATGAAATACTACAATGCTAATTTCCAAATAAGCCTACAACAAACATGAAAAATAGAAAAAGAGCTATTGACATTTGCTGTAGCTACAATAATGGAAAAACCAAATATTTGGTGTAGTTGAAACTGCATGTTATAGTAATAGGCTAATTTTATTATTAAATAAAGAAAGAACATTTTTTTAATGTTGTTTAAACAAACAATATATATAGACTATTATTTGAACGAACAGTGAACTATTATATATATTATAATATATAAACTATATATAATATATAACTATTATATATATATATATACACACATGCACGGCTTTTCAAAATGTCACAAAGCGTTTTGGGATTGTTTTAAATGAAATACTTAAGTTTATAATGAAGTGTTTTGGCACACCATGCCGAGTGGCGCTACGCATTGTTCTAAAATCGGGTTTTATTCTGGCATGTTGAATTAGTGTTCGACAGACACGGAGGCGCTTTCATTTGGATTTATTTTTTTTCATAACAGCTAAAAGAACTTAATAGCCAATACTCCACCTTTTTTTGCACATAATTCAAAACTGTAAATTTTTATTCATGTACACTCACAATAGGCTAACGACAAAACGTTTTATGTTGTCTCTTTCTCCGGGAACTACGCGTCAAAAAAATTTACCGAACGCCACTTGCCTCACCTCAGTCACAATAAGTAATCAGTCTAAAGCATTAAATGTCTAAATATTTAATAAATGAATAAGAGAAACACAGGATCTACTCAAACATGTTTAGCTATCATGTGTTTGATCGCGTCCCAATGAGGATCTGAAAACCCAAGAGTGAAACTCTCGCTCAAATTAAACGTAAATCGCCAGATCACAGATCAAATAATTTCTTTGTCGAAATGTTGCGATACTGTTTTATTTAAGTTCATAATTATTCTATTTAGTTTAACAGCAGCACGAAATACCCACTGTGGTTCGAGATTTATAAAAAAAAAAAAAAATGTATTCATAAAGTGCACCCTGGTTTTAACTAAGGATCCAAAGATCCCTGTAGAAATTAATATTGAGTTGAAAAAAATGTATGATAACAAATTAACATGAATTTAAAGTATTTCGGTTTGCTTGGAAAAAGCTGGCCTAAACCGAGGTAGCATTTTAAATCCTCAATTAGACTATTGAAATAATGAAATATTTAGTTAGCCTTATAAACTTTTTTATGATAGAAATATTACTACATGTAGCCTATGATTTAATTCCTTCATTATCAACCCTTTAATAATGCTAATGTCTAAGTGTGAATTGCGACTTCTCTCTGTCTCAGAGAACCCCCCACAGGCTCCTCTAAGAGCCTGTGGGGGGTTTGGAGGGGCAGTGGCTTTATCGTAGGTGTGCAGGAGGTATTAAGGCTGATTTATACTTCTGCGTCGGACCTACGCCGGAGTCTCTGCGCTGTAGGCAACGCGGTGGTTTTAGTTTATACTTCTGCGTCGTTGTCCGCGTTAACGCGCAATTACTCATGCAGAGGGAGCATGTGAAACCCGAGGGAGGGGTTCTAGCAGACCAATCACAGCGCTTGCGTCCGCGTAGAATTGACGCGTTGTTACATTTTTGGGAGAGGTGCACGTCAGGGAACGCCGAAGGGTACATACGCTACACCAATGATGGGCAGTAAAGTGTTAGAAGTAACGCGTTACTGTAATCCCATTACTTTTTCCAAGTAACAAGTAAAGTAAGGGATTACAATCGCAAAAACAGTAATTGGATTACTGTTACTTTCCCGTAAGGAGGCTGCGTTACTGTGATTTTGTTTCGTTAGACTGTCTCGTGAGTCGTTGCTTAATTTGAGCCGGAACACGCCCGACGTTGGATACGGAACCTTTTTTATTAGATCCGGCACCTGCTATGTCACTATGGAAAATTAATTGCCTAAATAAAAAAAATTAAATAAAAATAGTATTTGTGTAGCTTAGTGTTCAATGTTGTTATCGATAGAGCTGCGCGAATGGGGTATTATTTCATCCGCAACCGCATCACAAAACTCATCATCTGTAAATGCTGATGCGAGCCGCGAGAAAGCCCTTGTCTGTTCTAGAAAGGATGCAGCAAAGATATTTAATGATAATATGAGACAAAGGCCTGCGCCGAGTTTCATTAATTTATGAGGTGCGTGCTCTAGTTAACAATGAAAGTGAAAGTGAACACGGCTCGCCGGCTCCTCCATGTCACGGTTATTATATTGTCTGCTATATTTGCCTTGTATTTGTTAAATACATGCAAATGGTTGATGAAACATTTATTAAAATAAGATACAATTGAATTTATACAAAACGAAATTCACTTTAAAGAAAGGCTTTTAACAATGCAATGCAAGTGAACGTGGCGCGCTAGCGCCTCAATGTCACGGTTATTATATTGTCTGCTATATTTGCTTTTTATTTATTAAATACATGCAATTGGTTGATGAAATATTTATTAAAATTAAGATACAATTTATACAAAACGAAATTCACTTTAAAGAAAGGCTTTCTACAAAGCAAAAATGTATGAAATGGTAAAAACATGTCTGACGATTTACAAAAACAAAACTAATCTGCACTTTAATGTTAAAAGACGTAAATGTTAATAATTTGGAATACAGTCATGAGAGACTTTCATTTTAATTATTTTATTGCTGTATTTTATTTACATCTAGTCAAATAGAGGATTTTACAAAAAAATATTTGCATTTTATATGCTGGAATATGCAGAAATATAAGTTAACAGAAGAAGGACTTTGTTTATTTTGTTAAAAATATGGTGGAATGTGCAGAAATTGGTTAAATGTTCAACAATTTTCTTCAAGTCTGAAACTGTTGCATTTAATTTAATTTTTGGTTGATGCAATGTGCATAAAGTTAAAATATTGAAACTAGTTAAAGTTAAAGTTAAAAAAGAGAATGTTTCATTTGATTCAATTTTAGATGATGGAATATGCCGAAAGAATAGAATTAGGCTGAAAGGTCTGCTTTTATAGCGTATTCAGGTCGTGCATCATGTTTTTGAAGTTAAGTAACTAAAGTAACGTCTCGGTTACGTATGTAACCCTCGTTCCCTGAAGGAGGGAACGGAGACGTATGTCGTGACCGACAAATAGGAATCTCGCTAGAGAGCCAATCTACTTCGAGTGAAACTAAACGAGCCAATACACATTGGCATGCAATCATTTGCATCAGCTGCGCAGCCTCGCAGCACGGGTATATAACGAGCAGCTGGTGATTGCACTGTAGTTTTTTGCTGAGGAGCCAAGCCGATAAGCTGGCTGCCCCGGCGGGCGGCAGCAGATGTGTCGACGGGACATACGTCTCCGTTCCCTCCTTCAGGGAACGAGGGTTACATACGTAACCGAGACGTTCCCTATCAGTCGGTCACTACGACGTATGTCGTGACCGACAAATAGGAATCCCTACCAAAGCGCCACAGCTGCTGCACCCCATCCAGCACCCTGTGCAAGCCTCTACACCTTCTTGCCTGGAAGGACGATAGGAGGAGGCTTACACAGAGTGAACCTGTCACTGTTGTTCCGTGATAACCCATACAGTGAGATTATTGGATAACACTGGGCAAGCGTGCCCGAACTGAAGGAGGGGAACGCTGCGGAAGCCACATTCTCGAGGAGTTAAGTGGAGATAACATATGGACTAACCCGAGGGTTGTACAGCATATGAGTAGTGGGTGACTTAGCCCAAGGGAAAGACACGGGCTTCCGTTTAGGAGCAGCCGTGGAGAATATACACATATGGGATCCCCGTAGGGTCACACATATGGGACCCAGCCTAAATCCGGTTCTCAAGGATTCAACGGATAAAGCCCTGGCACCGGACGCTCCGCCAAGTCCGGCCCGAGGGTTTTTGGAGGACTCACAGGTTTTTCACACTGGAGAATAAGGGTGCACAGTAGGGTGCAGCAAGCCGACAGAGCCGGGCCTCTCAGTGCAGTTCTCGAACCACACACTGCTGCCAGCTGGTGACAGAAGAGGCGGATGAGGGTGGTGAGGATTCTCTCCTCCCACTACTCTCCAGCCCTCTTCAGACCCAGAGATAAGGGAACTGTTCAGATTCTCAAAAGAACTCAAAAGTTCTGTTCAGAACTCAAACGATTCACTTCCCGGCCCTCCACCAGGAGTGAGCAGCTCCACCCATCTCCGCGTCACTCGTCTCTGGTGATTGTTTCACCGACACTTAAATAGTGGCTGAGACGGGCGGTGTCATCCCCCTGCAGCGGACACAGTAGAACAGGCTGTGCGAGATTTGTTTTTTGCAGGGAATGACACCTGTGGCGACGAGTAGACTGAGGGGCAGCCCACGAGGTACTCTGGTGGTACGTCGGAGGAAGCGCTTCAGTCTGCTGCTGACTGTGGAGAACTGCTGGGCCAGTTCTCAACAGTGTCGCCGAAAAGGCCACCTTGTGAGATGGGAGCATCGAGAAAGCGTGCTTTGACTAGCTCTCACACCTCTACAAGGACAGCCAGGGCGCTTCTGGACCACCAAGGCGGACATCGTCTGATCGAGGGCCTGCGCTGTGACTTGAACACGGTCCGTCAACAACCGCAGCTCAACCCCGGCTCAGAACTACCCTCATGCAATAAGAGTGCCTTGGCCTCAAATGCAGGGTAGAGGTGGCCTGCCAGAAGCACAGCCACCCCACCATCGAGAGTAGTGAGAGAGGTGAAAACTTATGCAGAATTTGGCACTCCATTTTTTATTTTTTTGGCACCAATATAGCTCCATACTGCTAAGTTTTCAATGCACATCCGAGAAAGACCCAGGAAAGCATGGCTGTCAGCTCTGAATCTGATTCAGCATAAGCACACTATTACAGTGGGAACTCAGCCTCATCATTTCCAGAACGAAACAGCCCCTCTCTCCAATGCAGCAATCGACATCTGCCCTCAGCTGGAGCCTTGAATGAAATGCTAGGTTCCTCCATTTTGAAGGACCAGCAATCCCATCCAGAAGCTGCACAGCTTGTGATGCGCTAGAGAGGGAGGGGCCCTAGGGGGTTGGTTCCCCGAAGGAGAAGCCCTCAGCTCTCAGGATCACCCAAGCTATTCTACTGAAGTAGACCTCTCCTGGTGGCCACCAGGGAGGGCGCTACAACGGAGAATAGACATGGCCGCGCATCTAGAGCGCCAAACGCGAGCGCTGGGTCGCCGTGACAACCCGCGCTGCAGCCCGGCAGCTTGACGGCACACGACACGCTGGTGTCCCAGAGTGTCGAGCAGACCTGCAGCTGTGCTTTCACACACAAGCAGCGGCTGGCCAACAACAGAGGGGACTCAAGCTTTCCGGAGAAAACAGAGTCAACCAGCGTGCCGACATGGTCATGTTCCCGTGCGAAAACAAGAACCACCCACGAACACAGTCTCACATGTTTCCCAGGCATGCGAGACAGTGATCATGGCCGTCAGTGAGGACAGAAAACGACTGCATCTAGAAACACACGGGTGGAATGTCATCTTTAGAAAGACGCAACGCACACCCATGTAAGCTCTTTCAGGTGAATGCTCTTCTTGGTACTGAAGCACGCAGGGGAACAGTCGCAGCGGACACAGACAGAAATGTGCAACCTGTCGTGCGCTGTCTCTCTTCACGGCGGTCTTACCAGCCGTAAGAACGGCTATTTAACGCTCTTGGCGCACCGTTACCAGCTGTGAAAACAGCTTTTTTGTTTTGCTCAGAACACAAAAACAAAAGAGAAAAGAAAGTCGACCCCACTGCCGCGCTGTATCGCCTGCACCAGACACGAGAGATCTTCCTGAAGAGCTTGCTCGTTGTTTGATCACTCAATATTGGATAGATTAAACAGCATCGGTTGGCTCCGAAGCAAAAAGATACAGTGCAATCACCAGCTGCTCGTTATATACCCGCGCTACGAGGCTGCACAGCTGATGCAAATGATTGCATGCCAATGTGTATTGGCTCGTTTAGTTTCACTCGAAGTAGATTGGCTCTCTAGCGAGATTCCTATTTGTCGGTCACGACATACGTCGTAGTGACCGACTGATAGGGAATTAATTACTTTTGAAAATAAGTAAACAGTAAAGTAAATGGATTACTTGCTTGGAGAAGTAATCAGTAATCAGTAACTAATTACTCTTTCCAAGTAACTTGACCAACACTGCGCTTCACACAGCCTACGACGTAGCTACGGCGTAAGTTCGACGCAGAAGTATAAATTGGACTTTAATGTCCTGTCTTTCATATGGAAAGTGTCGAATAGCAGGCCTGATGATACAGAGCAGGCAACGGCAAAATTAATTTCAGAATAAATCTCTCAATGTTTCCAAATAGGCCCTATCTTAATTAAATTATAAATATTGTGTAGCTAATGTTTTTCATTTAAAAATCAATTGAAGTGTTCAATCAAGTTGTTTCAACTGTTTTGTAGAGTTTTAAATGTTTGAGTAGTGTGTAGCCTATGATTGTCAACAATCTGGCATTATAGCCTACATGAACTTTTGATGAAACGCGACCATGCCAACTAAACATACAGAGCACTTTAATTTGCGATTCATTGTAAGGTGAATTTAACAAGGCAGTCTTTTTCTTTGAAGCAACAAAGGCTAAATAATTTGTTACATTTGTTTTTTGTAATTGGATGACACACAGTGATATATAGGCAGTATTATCAGCTGTATGTGTTTCTACCCTGAAACATTTAATTCAAATAGAGACCCGGCGCGCGCAATGAGGGAGACAAAAGAAACTTGCTAAACAGAGATAGCCTATAGCGCATCCGCGAGAGAGAGGCAAAGAATAACACCTGTTCTTAATTTATGTCGCTTTGTACTACTTTCATTTAGTAACCTAATGTTTTAATTGTAGACAGCAAAGCTGAAATCTCTTTGGCAATATAAAAAATATCGCGAGAATAAGATTCTGTATTTATGTATTTCGCATATGGAAACGCTAAACTCGACTTGTTTTAAATAAATAAACTGTCCCGACTCTATTTAAACCTTGGCTGATAATCTCCTTCAACAGCACCTTCGAGTTTTGTCGCCTGTACAGCGTTGGCAAACTCTTCTGGAATGTAGCAAATTTGTTGTAGCCCAATGTGCCATTATTAATTAAACAAAACGACTTTAATAATCTGTTACCTATTTTAAGCATTAAGAACGGTAAAACAAAGGCTGTCGGCCAACAACGGTTAACCGCATGTGCCCATAGGCTTCAATGTTATCGTCTAAACGCCTATTAATAAAAATAACACAATGAATAACAAAGCTCCAAAAAGCGTTTATTTTTGACAAATATCCTTTTAAACTACAAACAAAATGATGTGGATAGAGCTGAGATTCGAACTCCTGATCGCTTGAGGGTCCGCGACGCACATGTTGAAGCATTGACCACGCAGCTATCGTCTGAACTGTTTTACGCGCTTGAGGTTAACCTCTTATGCTTACGCAAAGCCTCATTGATGCGACATTTTTCTATTGCAATGTTTAATGTTGAAATGTTTTCTTTATTTATTAAAAGAAAATTATGCATAACAACCTACTGTACACTTATTTAAATATGAATTAATGCTAAAACCCAAATACTGCCGAGACCGACTAACACCGGTTAGCAAGTCCTGATAATGTTTTAATTTTACGATCAATTAGTTAAATTTATTTTACTGTTATGTTTCAGTTCATACATATAGGCCTATTAAAATAACACAAAGTAGGGCAATGACGCATAACCTTGACATGCATAGCCTTTCTAAATTATTAATTAGTTTTAGAAAAACTGGGCACACAATGTTAATGTTTAGCCTACTTTGCTTAAATTTGCTGCAATAATAGAAGCCTATTTGTTTCAGTTCTAAATTTGTACTGTAATTTCAGTATTGGGGATAATGAATTCTTTTAACTGATTCACTTGAATTTATTTGCTACCAGTTTTCAACGAGCCGCGGCAGATTCCGCAATAGAGAGAATAAATGGACACTTTTCAAAGTCTATTATTGTAGCCCCACTTAGCAGTAAAAGGCAGCAACTACACATCCCAATTTTAAAAGTATTATTCTGGTCGAGTACCAACTTTACAGAGAGATGTGGATGTTGAAGTCAGCAGGACTCCATCAGTGGCATCTGGTCCCTGTAAAAAAAGAAAGGTGAACATGCTGTTTTCAAGAAACCATATCGCTGCACGATTTTAAGAATACATTGTAGATTTTTCTGGTTAAAATTGCTTTTTAAAATTGACAAAATACACACACACACTCACACATGTATTAAATAATGAACACCAGGTATGTTGTGCCTTGTAGGCATATACGTGTAGGGCTGCATAAAATAATATATTAACAATAGTCTTTAGCAGACGGCCTAAAAATCTTTAAAAATGAACACTTCAGTAACACTACACTAGAGAAAAATATATTGATTATCATATGTTACTTCAAAATGTTTTCTTTCGTTATGACGTTATTAAATGAGATTGGAGTAAAAACATGAAGCCTAATGCACAGTGCGACTGACTCAAACTCACAACGCGTGCAGAAAACGTTCACTGAGGCGAGCGAGCCGTTTGAGCAGATATCCACAAACACAGTATTTAACAGTAAACACGGGTTTAAACATTATAATATTCACCGTATTAGAGTAAACACTGTAATACTAGCCTAATTTTATATCATGCTGTGTTTTATTATCGAACATAAAATCATCCTAGTGTCGTAAATGTTTGCGGGCCTATATAAATTAAGCATTGAAAGGTTGCCTACCAGTCTAGTTCACATTTCAACATGTTTCTGTCTATATATAAACGCATACATGTACGACATTAGGCTTCATGTTTTTACTCCAATCTCATTTCATAACGTAGCCTACCTTCCAGTTTAACATGTCTTACCTTAAAAATCTTTCTCATCTTCAAATCGCGTTCTTCTAATCCTGAGGTAATACAAGGTAAACAGCACAGCACAAACACAGTCTTTCAAACTCGACGAAAAGCAGAGAGGAGTACGTTACTGGGGCCTGTACCATGATGGTAGTTGAACAAACTCCGGGTTAAAGGATTCGTTTTGAGTTGACAAAACCAAACCAATCCAACCAGGCTTTGTTGGTACCATGATGCAGATCATCAACTTTCTCTGTCAACTCAGGCTTTGATCCTGAGTTTAGGTGTGACATCAGTAGCGAACAGCCAATCACATGCTAAGAAAGAGCGAATCTGCGATTCATTTCTCGCGAGAGAAACAGCGCGATTCACTTCTCTCTTCTGCAGAATATTACGAGATTGAAAAATATTAAGAATTTAAACAAATTTACACAGCAAGAAGAAAATAGCGGTCTATGAAAGGGGACAACTAAAAGAAAAAGTATTGCTATATTAGTGCAAGTAAAAATTGTGAAGTTAGTTTATACAGTTGATAAAGGTATTGAAGAATTGAAATTGTTAAAGCTCACATGTAGTCATTTTATAGCTTAAAGGCCATGTTGCAGGTTAACCACCACTGTCGATTACTGGGTACATAAATCACTCAAGATATGTATTTAATTTTTAAAATGTCTCAAAAATGGTCTTAAATACCAGTTTTTTACGTTTTTGGTATTAACGGGTTTTTTCACGCAATTCGGTGATGACGTCACGTTGGGGAGACGTGGAGGAAAGCTAGCCTGATGGCCGTCAAAGCCAGTGAAATGCATGGTCCGAGGAGAATGAGTGGAGAGTTGGTGAAGTGTCCTGGTGAGTTGCTATCATTTAGCAACGCAGCAATGAGATAACGACACATTTTTTTTTTACTGTCATTGAATAGCACCGAGTGAAAAATTAACGTTTTCTTTATAGTGGCGGTGATCATGACGTTAGTTCAGATAAGTAACGTTACCGGTAGCCTTTGTCATAGTACTGGTAAACTTTGTCTTTGTCATCTATAAATAGAAGGCTTCGTGCTAGCTATTTGGGCGTTTCTAAGCGTTTCTCTTCCTCCGGTGAAAATGTTGTTGCAAACGTAGCCGCCGCGCGTCTGTCGCGGTGTTTGGCAGGTGCTCGCGCGGGCGGTGCCGTCCCGTGGAAACTGCGCTGGAAAGCTTACAAGGGCAGTGAGTGCGTTTTGGTCGCTGGTCGAGGAGCTCACCCCGCGACCAGATGTGACTGAATGCTGAATGCATGCTGCCTGAATCCGTTTGTCCTGAAGATAGCATACACACATTTCAGGCAGGATCATGGTCTCCTTCAAGCCAGCACGCACGGGTAGCCTATGTTAATTGTTTGTTTACTTTTTTCACGAAGTCTTATGAACCAACTTAAACAGTTATAGGTGACTATAGATGTGTTGTATAGACAATGATCATGTTCTATAATCTGCGCTATCTGAATACTCTCGTCTACTACTCGTCTCTCTAGTCACTCTCAACGCTTTCAATGCGGGCTTTGGTAAACTCTCTCCCCAAGGTGACGTCATAGAATGCATAGTGGCGGAAAGGAGAATCGTTGGCGCTGTAAGATAGTACCTACTTTTTCGTATTATATTCCGTTTTGTGATACCCAACAACATAAAATACAATGGATAACAGTTTAAATGTTCATTACCAACAAGCAAATTGCACAAATTCGTTGAAAAATTTAACCTGCAACACGGCCTTTAAAGGTGCAGTGTGTAATTTTTAGCGGCATCTAGTGGTGAGATTTGCGAATTGCAAACAGCTAGTAACTTACGGCCTATCCCTCCCTTTTCAAACTCGAATGAGAAGCTACGGTGGCCGACGTAGGATAAAAGATGTCGTCGTCTGAGTCTGAGTCAGCAGAGAGTAGCAAGGCAATGAGATCAAGCAATGAGGTTTCTTTATATTATATTTTATATTAAAATGTACTTAATTATTAAGTAAAACCACATGTTATTGCGATTGTTATTTGTACTTGTTCATCATTGTGTTAGTCTTTTATTCACTGACTTTACCATAGATTGTTTCCATGCTAGTTAGTATAAGATAAGAGCTATGGATACGAGCATCAAAGCAGCTAGGTTAAGGGAAAATAGCTAACGTTATGATGTCCGAGGCGTCCTTCAGACTGGATGTTTTTCTCCACGTTTGCAGAGTCAAGGACAACCTGAGTATGTACCGGAATATGAGGGAAATAGACACGCATTCATGCGTGACAAAAAAAAAAACTTTACTTTTAGCAGGCAAAATATTTTTTTTTGTAATTCTATGAATTACACTGCAAATCAAAAGTAATACTACCCACCGGATGAAGAAGGGTTGGCTCTCCACAGAACATAAAATATTCAATTAATTAAAACTTTTCGTGTTCGCATTAATGAAGAAAAAACAATGTTTTTGACAAGACGTGACAGTTCTTCGTTACGGACACGACCGCTCTGAAGCGGCAGTAGACTCTTTAAAACGTTCAGAGAGACCTCAAAGAAGGCACAAAGCCTTTCTTTAAAGTGAATTTCGTTTTGTATTAATTGTATCTTAATTTTAATAAATGTTTCATCAACAAATTGCCTGGATTTAATAAATAAGAAGTAAATATAGCAGACAATAGATAATCACGAAACGCCTGCGCGTGAACTGGAGCGCGTCTCATAAATTAACCGAAACTCAGCGTTTAAGGTAGCCTACTTCACAGACCTGAAAAATATATCTATAGTGAAATGTCTACTTTTAAACAGAACAATTCAAAATGAAAGAAAACAGACTGCTCTCTGCTTATGTAATCCGTATGAAATGTGCATTTCTCTCTGGCGCATTCACTACTGCGAAGATGGCGAGTCAGCATCATCAACTTCATGTTTATTAATAAACAATTAAAATGTCTCATTGCTATATTTGACATATTCATAATCATTGATTTGCCGGTTCTTTGTGACAGCTTTTAGGTGCTTTATCGGCAGCGCCGCCGCCACCCTTACATAGCGCGTCATCTCCGCATCAAAAACATGATTGCGTGATGAAAACATGAAAAATACCACCTAAACATCGCCTAACTTCTTAGAAAGAAAACACAGAACAAATAGCCTAATGCGAATACGTCCATCTCGCGAATATGCAGTCTTCCTCAAGCCACAGGTCCGAAATCATGTCTCACGGCACTCCAGTAAAAAATGTATCGTTATACAAATATATCAGACGCTGCCATTTAGTCTTTATTTACAAACTTGGACACCACACGCGGCTATTGACTGACCACGAACAGGTAACTAAGCCTAGCATTTTTCATTCGTTAATGTCTTGTGGTCTTGCGGATCCGCGGATCCATAACTATGTTTAAAAATAATTTGCTATGTAGTGACCTTTAATTTGGAGTAGCAACAGGTGGAGTGACTTTATCCTTTGCTCACACCTGATCCAATTGATCCAATTTCAGTTTGAGACCTCTTACCTGGAACATAACCTGCCCCGGACCAGGTTAACCGTGGAGCGTAAGTTACAACTTGTATGTTAGACCCTATACCGACTATGCTGCTGAAAGAGATGCTTCCAGATGTCATAGATCCTCTTCTTAATATCATTAATTCATCTTTGTCTCTAGAATACGTACCAAAAACCTTTAAGATAGCTATGATTAAACCGCTTGTTAAAGAACCGCAACTTGATCCTACAACACTAGTCAATTACAGGCCGATCTCGAATCTGCCTTTTCTGTCAAAGATATTAGAAAAAGCAGTATCCTCACAACTGTGTTCCTTTCTTGAAAGAAATGATATCTGCGAGTATTTTCAGTCCGGATTTAGACCGTACCATAATACAGAGACAGCTCTCGTTAGAGTCACAAATTATTTGCTCTTATCATCCGATCGTGGTTGTATCTCTTTATTAGTGTTACTTGATCTTAGTGCTGCATTTGACACCATTGACCACAACATCCTTTTAAATAGACTTGAACATTATGTTGGCATTAGTGGAATTGCACTAGGATGGTTTAAATCATACTTATCTGACCGTTATCAGTTTGTAGCAGTAAATGAAGAGATGTCTTATCAATCACAAGTTCAGTATGGCGTACCACAAGGCTCAGTACTAGGACCGCTGCTGTTCACTCTGTACATGCTACCATTAGGAGATATCATTAGGAAACATGGAATTAGCTTTCACTGTTATGCCGACGATACTCAGCTGTATATTTCTTCAAAACCTAACGAAACCTACCAATTCACAAAATTAACGGAATGCATAGCTGATATAAAAAATTGGATGACTAGTAATTTCCTACTACTAAATTCTGAAAAAACAGAGATTCTAATTATTGGACAAAAAACTTCCACACGTAATAACCTAGAGTACTGTCTAACACTTGATGGCTGCTCTGTTAAGTCTTCGTCGTCGGTTAGGAACCTGGGTGTGCTCTTTGATACCAATCTTTCATTTGAAAGTCACGTGTCTAGTATCTCTAAAACCGCATTTTTCCATCTTAAAAATATATCTAAATTACGCCATATGCTCTCATTGACAAATGTGGAACAATTAGTTCATGCTTTCATGACCTCAAGGCTAGATTATTGTAATGCTCTACTGGGTGGTTGCCCTGCACGCTTAACAAACAAACTACAGCTAGTTCAAAACGCAGCAGCTCGAGTTCTTACCAGAACCAGCAAGTATGACAATATTAGCACCGTTCTGTCAACACTGCATTGGCTGCCTATTAAACATCGTATACATTTTAAAATATTGCTGATTACTTACAAAGCACTAAATGGTTTAGCTCCGCAGTACTTGAGCGAGCTCTTAACGCATTATAGTCCTTCACGTCTATTGCGATCTCAAAATTCCGGCCAGTTAATAATACCTAGAATATCAAAATCGACTGCTAGCGGTAGATCCTTTTCCTACTTAGCACCAAAACTTTGGAACAGTCTTCCTACCATTGTCCGGGAAGCAGACACACTCTGTCAGTTCAAAGCTAGATTAAAGACACATCTCTTTGACCTAGCATTCACATAATGCATTATAGACTTCTATAACTCAATGTTAGGCTGCATAGATTAGGTCAGCCGGAACTGGGAACACTTCCCTTAAATCCTGATGTACTCGTTACATCATAAGAAGAATGGCATCTACGCTAATTTTAGTGTCTTTGTTTATCCCGAGGTTTTCCCGCAGCCTGCCGGATCCAGGCCGTATCCAGATCCGACGAAGGTCCTTCGCCTGGACCCGATGACAACGCAGTGCTGAAGTGCCAACTAGCCTCTCCCTATGGAGGATCCCTTTATCATTCTACAGATA
Source organism: Phoxinus phoxinus (assembly GCF_949152265.1). Classification (NCBI taxonomy): domain Eukaryota; kingdom Metazoa; phylum Chordata; class Actinopteri; order Cypriniformes; family Leuciscidae; genus Phoxinus; species Phoxinus phoxinus. The sequence goes on along the minus strand of NC_136894.1, from coordinate 20,244,214 downwards.
AAGCATTGTGCAAATTTCGCGTATCTCCCCTGTGGTGATAAAATACAATTCTGTATCAAATTTATAGGCAGGACAAGTAGTTTGTATAGGCTTGGTTTGTAGAGAATTACAAACATGCGCACATATTCAAACACACATAACTATAGAATGAATTCTTGATGCGCACGTGAGCGCCATCAGTGTTTATCACAGGTTCACGTTTAAAGTCTGTGTAGAGAGAACGGTGTCGTCTTAGCGGCCCCTAATTTAATAACAAATTATCCTTTCGACGGAAGTGAATCAATCAAAACTAACTTTAGCTGGAAAATAACATTATTCAAGAACCGCTATAAAGCCAAAACAATCTGTTACCTTAAATTATACGTTTATCTCTGTAAAGCAGCTTTGAAACAATCTACATTGTTAAAAGCGCTATATAAATGAAGATGACTTGACTTGACTATGGCGATGAACACTGCTAAAAGCCTTCTTTCTAAAAGTGCTAAAAGGCACTTTCATGGTGCCTAAAACCCAGGGTTAGCGCAAACTAAACTGAAACATAGCTGGCTGGCCACCTAAACCGGCTTCATGGTATAGGGCCCAGGATTCTCTGATTCTTTGTTTTGAGGTAATGAGGGCGTTTACATTTTCGCGTTCCTCCACATGGATCATTTGCCTGTCAATGCTTGTGCGCGTGGTCACATGAGAGTTAATTAGGACCCGTTTGAGAAATTATACATGTCGTTGCTTTCATACGGATTAATTAAAGAGAGAATATTTGTTTTTAATATAATTTACATAATTTAAAAATAGAGTCTCCAAGCATTGTTAAGACATACGTTTCAAGTCTGTGTGACAAACATTCGCTGAGTTACAGGTCATTTTCTGTCGCGTTTCAGAATTAACTTCTCATTGAGAGAGACGGCAGAACGCGCATCATGTTTATTTTCTTTATTTTACGAAAAACACAACATTTTGTTTTTATTATGAGTGGACACAAATAAAAGAAGACCTCATGTAAGATCAAAATCAACAGTATGTTTAGTCTCTTTTGCACTGATAAGAAAAAAAGTGAGCCAACCCCAGGGGATTAATATGTCACCACTCTTCACAGACCTACTGTCAAAAACGGTAGTAGGTGTGAAAAAAAAAGCTAATTGGCTAGAGAGACGCCGCCTTAATCAGTAGTATTAACCCTCTGGGGTCGGCAAACGCGCGGGCGCGTTTTGCTCGTTTTTTTTTTACATAGCAGCAAAATAGACCTAAAATACTCCGTCAGTTTTGGTCATACAGCCTTAAGAAATATGAAAAAATAAGCTGTTAAATGTCAACTTTTTTATGTGTCCACTTACAATCGAAATAAAACATTGTGCTTTTGTAAAATAAAGAAAGTAAACAGGGAGTGCTTTATGCCTCTCCGTCTCCGTAAACTTTTTTTCTGAAGCACGTCTCTAAACTCAAACAAAACTCAGCGAATACTATTCACTCAGACATGAGATATATATATCTCTATAATCATTTAAGTGTATAGTTTTAAATTATCTAATTCAAAACTAAAAGAAATATTATCTGTTTATGTAATCTATATGTAAAGAGCGAGAGATCAGCCGTTCTCATTATCGTTCTGGCAAGCTCATTACTCTGCTAATGTGACACGCCCATCGAGAGTGCGCGCTATTCAGACGCAGATGACCTGAAGCAACACATGCAAACCAGTCAACGCCCACAACAGCTGGAAAACACACTCGCTGTGAGGAACAGTGTTGGGTATAGTTACTTTGGAAAGTAGTTAATTAGGTTACAACGTTACCATCAATTAAAAGTAATCAGTTACGTTACAGCGTTATCTATTCATAAAAGTAACACGTTAGAGTACTCATGCGTTACCAAAATTTAAAAGCCGTTTGCAGCGCCTCACACATGCTGCAGCTTAATTGACAGACACGGCCCCCTTTAAATGCACCTAGAAGTCGTGACTCCTGGCAATGAATAACGTCAGTCATCCGACTAACTTAACACTGCAGGATAACAATAACAGGAAAGACAGTCATCAATAGGCTATTCCACATAGCGTTTTATTTATTTATTATCACAGAACATATTAATCAAAATTCACACCTTCCCAGCCCGGGTAGTAGAGATGCGCGGATGGGCTATTATTTCAATAAAAAAAATCAATAATTATAATGCCGATATCATTTCAGTATAGAAATGCAGACATCCCAAGTCTCCCGCATATTGATAGCGGCGAATTAGTTAAAATCTTCCGGAATCAAGAGCGAGCGCGCCAGCGAGACCGCGTAGCGCGTGCACAGCAGAAAGGGAGAGAGAGCAAGAGACCGCGCGCGTGTGCCTTAATGAAGCACATGTAATATGATTCATTCCATATTTTATTTTTTTGGATAGTCAGATAACAATATTTAACAATGTATACATATATTTTTCATTTGATTGGTTCAACCGCCCGCCACCCGCCCGAATTTAATTAAAATATAATTTTTTGTCACGTCATCCGCACGATCCGCGCATCTCTACCGGGTAGCCTAGGCTATATGAGCACCATACAAGATAACTCCTGATTTTTTCTTTAACTCTAATGCAGTTCGAGTTTTTCTTTAACCCTTTAGAACCGAATGTGTCGTCGCCGACACAGACCAGCAAGCTGTATTCATTGTTGTACCGTAACTCTTCAACCGTTTGCACTATCAAAACCATTCAAAATGCGCAGCAACACTGTCTTGATCCTTAAGGAAATGTTTTTATTCGGGATTTTCCTTTCCTTAAAATAACGGATTACTTTTTTTAAAAAATAACAAAGTTACTGATTACTTAAGCTCAAAACTAACGCGTTAAGTTACACATTTCACGAAAAAGGTAATTAGAGTACTCTAACGCGATACTTTATAACGCGTTACCCACAACACTGGTGAGGAATAATAATATCGTGATAATCCTGGAAATTTTACCTCAAACGTGCTGGAGTAGCCTAACAACGGATCCAGCTGCAGATGATCAGTAAGTGCTTTGTTCTAATCGCGATATGAAATGGTGTCTGTAAACCGCAAAAGACTGTTTAAATTTGAATCGCGTTTCTGTGTTTGAATGAATGAACGGCACATGCTGTTGTTTACTACAGCTCACGCGTGTCTGTGTGAATGAATTTAGCTTTTAGCAAACTATCTATCTATCTATCTATCTATCTATCTATCTATCTATCAATCTATATCGACTGAATACGTTGAAATAAAATGTCTTTGTATAAGCAACATATTAAACTGCAAATTAACATTTATGCCCTAATATATACTATTATAAAAGACGATATGTTACAGATGAAATATGAAAGACAACATTTCGTTTTGGATAGATTTTAAAGTTTTATACTGCCACATCAAAACCTAATTTACAAGGTGCAAACAAAATCTTAAAAGGTCAATATAAGCCTTCTCTTTAAATTATTTTTGTGTTTTATTAGTGACAAATTTGGGGAGTGGATAGCCTACATATTGCAAAACTTTCTGAAAATACGAATGAGAATTAACTTCACAATTACTAGAAATGTTTACCTTGGATATTATACAATTTGCAAGCATACAAAGTTTGTGGAAAAATGCACTTTTTTTCAAGATGTTTCCAACTCTGAACCAATTCTGTAGTAATATATATATATATATATATATATGTGTGTGTGTGTATGTATATGTATATATATATTTATATATATATATGTATATATGTGTGTGTGTGTTGTCTTTGCATTCTTTCTTGTGGCTCAATGACACCTGAATGAAATGCTCATTAGTATGCAGCATTAGCAGGTCTTTGTCTTCTCTCAGGTGTGAATTAGGACATTATTCATGACCTTGTTGGATCATTCACGCCCACCTGCATATTGCCTTTCCAAACAAAAAGTGTCTTACAAAATTTAAATCAATCTATTGTTTAACGATTAGCCCGGATGATTTTCAGATCATTTTGAAGTAAAAACTCTAGCCGACAAAATCCATTAGTCAAAAGTATTGTGGGAATATGTGAAGTTAGTCGTTTGTGGTCTTATATCAGAAAATTTAAGTTTGAGTTTTTTGAATAACCACGCATAAATAATATTCTCTCAAAAATGCAAACATGTACATACATGTTGCTCACATATTATGATAGCCATGTTCGTGCTAAATAGAGTGTAATTACACCTTTGCCATTAATATGTTTATAAGCAACTGAAAAAAATACAAATATCAGGGCATGTCAAAACATCTCAAGGACCCCAAAAACACCTTAGACCCCAGAGGGTTAACGCAATACAGAGATAATAAATGATAGAAGAGTTTGTATCTGTGTGTTTTTGCCTTTCTTTAAGGCATGCATGGGTTTGTAAATACCAGTATTTTAGCACATGATCCAACAATGTGGCTATAGGTGGACCCTCGGCTGTCGCATGTTCGTACAAGAGACCCCAAGACCCATCCTCACCAACAACAAACTGAACATACAAAACAGAGAAAGAATCAGAGAGAAAAAAACCCAAATATATTAACAATGAAAATCAAATCAATTAAAGTACTTAAATGTAATTTAATATTGATTTTGTTGTAGTTAATGCATTAATGAATTCAGTTCCAAGAAAACACTGTGGGGAGAAAAAGTATTTGATACACTGGCGATTTTGCAGGTTTTAAAAACACTTACAAAGCATGTAGAAGTCTTTAATTTTTATCATAGTATTCTTCAACTGAGAGTGACGGAATCTAAAACAAAAATCCAGAAAATCACATTGTATGATTTTTAAGTAATTCATTTGCATTTTATTGCATGACATAAGTATTTGATACATCAGAAAAGCATAATATTTGGTACAGAAACCTTTGTTTGCAATTACAGAGATCATACGTTTCCTGTAGTTCTTGACCAGGTTTGCACACACTGCAGCAGCAATTTTGGCCCACTCCTCCATATCTTTCAGTTTTCGGGGCTGTTGCTGGGCAATACGGACTTTCAGCTTCCTCCAAAGATTTTCTTAGTTGCCCTGGCTGTGTGTTTCGGGTCGTTGTCATGCTGGAAGACCCAGCCACGACCCATCTTCAAAGCTCTTACTGAGGGAAGGAGGTTGTTGGCCAAGATCTCACGATACATGGCCCCATCCATCCTCCCCTCAATACGGTGCAGTCGTCCTGTCCCCTTTGCAGAAAAGCATCCCAAATGAATGATGTTTCCACCTCCATGCTTCACGGTTGGGATGGTGTTCTTGTGGTTGTACTCATCCTTCTTCTTCCTCCAAACACGGCGAGTGGAGTTTAGACCAAAAAGCTCTATTTTTGTCTCATCAGACCACATGACCTTCTACCATTCCTCCTCTGGATCATCCAGATGGTAATTGGCAAACTTCAGACGGGCCTGGACATGCGCTGGCTTGAGCAGGGGGACCTTGCGTGCGCTGCAGGATTTTAATCCATGGCGGCGTAGTGTGTTACTAATGTTTTTTTTTGAGACTGTGGTCCCAGCTCTCTTCAGGTCATTGACCAGGTCCTGCTGTGTAGTTCTGGGCTGATCCCTCACCTTCCTCATGATCATTGATGCCCCACGAGGTGAGATCTTGCATGGTGCCCCAGACCGAGGGAGATTGACCGCCATCTTGAACTTCTTCCATTTTCTAATAATTGCGCCAACAGTTGTTTGCCTTCTCACAAAGCTGCTTGCCTATTGTCCTGTAGCCCATCCCAGCCTTGTGCAGGTCTACAATTTTATCCCTGATGTCCTTACACAGCTCTATGGTCTTGGCCATTGTGGAGAGGTTGGAGTCTGTTTGATTGAGTGTGTGGACAGGTGTCTTTTATACAGGTAACGAGTTCAAACAGGTGCAGTTAATACAGGTAATGAGTGGAGAACAAGGGCAGCGTTTACACTTGGCATTAACATGCGATCACCGTGATCCGATCAAGCAGATCGGATCATTAGCCAATCAGGACACCGTGCGTTTACATGTGTTCATATTAAGTAGCCTCTGTATCTGGATAACTGATCGGATTTCTGTTTTTTACTTAATATTTAAATCAGGTCTGTAGCACGACACCAATAAGAGTAGCCTAAAGATTATAAAACTTAAGCAATGTCCCAATTGCTTTCACGCACTCACTTTACTTTCCTGTGCAATCTCCATCTTTAAATCAAATTACGTTTTTTAAATGAAGGAATATTTCCAGAGTTGATAAAAAATAACCATATAAGTCACATCATCGATCATCAGGGTTTAAGGTTATAGCATGCAATGACTATATTAACAGAAATGGGAGATTAATAAACATGCTGAAACAATATAAAACATTCAACATTTAAAACATAAAAAAATTAAAAGTGTATTCCTATTATTCCTCTGGCAAAGCAGCGCACGCTCTTCATTAAGATCTCATTACTCACAGCTGTGATTGAACAGGCGATCGCCTCGTTCAGATAATGTTGCACAATTAAAATGAAAAATGACACACACAGTATCATGTAAGTCTAAATAAACTGTTTTAAATATTGACGTGTATTGTAAGGTTCAAATAAATGTAATTTATTGTCTAAACTGCGTCTGGCCATTATTTTCTGACAGCCGCGTGGGGAAACTGGGCGGGGATTTAAATTACGTCCACCTGTGAATGCAGACACGATGGCTGGATTGCGTTTACATTACACTGAGATCCGATCACAATGCGTCCTCGACTACCTCCGAAACTGGACACGCTGATCGGATAGCATTCCGATCAGAAGCGCGTTTATACTTGTCTTTTCAATGTGTATGTGGACAACATCCAGATACAGGTCGCATGTTAATGCCAAGTGTAAACGCAGCCAAGGAGGGCTTCTTAAAGAAAAATTAACAGGTCTGTGAGAGCCGGAATTCTTACTGGTTGGTAGGTGATTAAATACAATGTCATGCAATAAAATGCAAATTAATTATTTAAAAATCATACAAAGTGATTTTCTGTATTTTTGTTTTAAATTCCGTCTCTCACAGTTGAAGTGTACCTATGATAAAAATTACAGACCTCTACATGCTTTGCAAGTAGGAAAACCTGCAAAATCGGCAGTGTATCAAAAACTTGTTCTCCCCACTGAAAGCCCATGTCTTTATTACTTTCGGTAATTTGTGTGGATGACACTCGCAGCACTGCAAAATCACTTTTTATTTAACAATATATTAATAATAATAATAATACAATATATTTAATATTATTCAATAAAAACACAACTTTATGGATCTTACAAGTGTAAAGATGCAGTCCTCCACTAGCCTTCAACATTAACATTTCGGTCCCACTTTATATTAAGTGGCCGTAATACCTGTGAACTAACATGGTAACTACATGTGTACATAGTATGTAACTACAGTGTAAGTACACATTGGTACATAGTATCTACAACTGTATTATTAGTGTAACTACACGTATGTAACAACCCACGTAATTGTATGTGTAAGTACAAATGTGTAACAGGACATTGGTAACAACACTTTTTTCGGTGTAACAGGAATTATGTAACTACATTTTGTAACAACATGTAGCCTATTTGTTGTTCCACTTCCACATGCAGTCTTAGATACTGCAGTTACCAGTTGATGTACACAACAATTACCTTAACAATTACACTTTATATTAAGTGGACAGTTCCTGAGGAGTTACCATGTAACACTGGTATCACAAGGTGAAACTTTAGTTGTAATTCAACATTAGTCCTGCCAGTCATAAATACATGTATTCCAACTGGTAACTGCAGTATCTAAAACTGCATGTGGAAGTGGAACAACAAATAAGCTACATATTGTTGTTACAAAATGTAGTTACATAATTACTGTTACACATGTGTACTTACTGAAGTGAAAAAATGTTGTTACCAATGTCCTGTTACACATTTGTACTTACACATACCATTCTGAGGGTTGTTACATATGTGTAGTTACGCAAATGTTACAGCTGTAGATACTATGTACTAATGTGTACTTACACTGTAGTTACATACTATGTACACATGTAGTTACCATGTAAGTTCACAGGTATAAGGGCCACTTAATATAAAGTGGGACCAACATTTCTATGATGAATAACATTGAAAAGTCTTTCCCTTGTTGATTTTCTAATATTTTTTTTTCATTGTTAATTCTCCATTTACTCATAAACGTGACCTCTATTATAGCAACTTTTGTGTATGTGTGTATAAGGGATACAACTGAGCTGCTGCTCTGAGTCCTCTAATTAATTAAAAACAAAAAATACATAACGGAATTATCCAGTCATCATGTCAAGATAAGAAAGGATTTAGAGCGGCAGCTCAAGTTAACAATCAATTGTAAACATCAACTTTTTGAGCAATGTTGCTGGGCAATGTTGCTGTCAACGGGCAACCAGGTGAGACATAGGGCCCACGACCGATCTAAAGTATCCAGATAGAAATTTGTTCCCCATTCTCAATGGGAAAGTGCCCAAGCAACATCGCTCTGCAACATTGCCCGGCAACATTGCCCCGTGTATCATCACTTTGACAGTCCTAGTTTAAATGACAGAACATTAAGAATAGGCCTCTGACATATAGGTCACCTGTAGTGTCTTGTCAAACCAGCGATTGCCACTGTTTGAATAAGTCCCACCGCCATGCAAAATCTGTGCAGCCATTCGACTAGAATACCTGCCAATCAATGAACATTCTTGGCATCAAATCAAACCATCACCGATAAAGATGTAAACAACATTGTTAAAATCATTTAAAAGAAAATACACTGCTTATCTCCAGTAACTGTTCAATCACAATTAATGAAAACACAATTCTTACTTCTCATCAGAAATCCTCATAACTGGAGAGTCCAAACACAACGTAAAGATCGATTTCTCAATCAGCCTCACAGATTCTTTATTGATTTTATCTAAAGAGGGGGAAAAACGTAAAAAAACAAAAAAAAGCTTTAAATCGAGCATGAAACTCTCAACAGTGGAACTATGCAGCTATATGGTAAAGAGTAGGGATGGGCATGATTAATCGATGATCGATTATTGATCATTAAGAATTTTGTCGATCACGTTAATTTGTTATCGATTAAACTAATGCAGGTTCGTTGCGTAGTGTGATTCTTGAAGCAATGAAATGAATTTCACTGTGTGGCAGCAATTAAACATTTTACCACCGTTTCCGTTTTTATTTCAAAAGAAGAATCAGAAAGAGGGCATGGCCCGAGCTGGCCAAGTTAGCGCGGAGGTAACTGCATCCCGGCAACATCAGTCCCCTCAGAGCGGGTGTTTTCGGTGGCTGGACTGAAAGTCACAGGTTGCGGTCACGTCTGACCCCAGATCATGTCAACATGCTTATCTTTCTCAACAAAAATCAGTAGACTGGTGCTAAAGTTGTAAGTGTTAGGCTACTAGCTATTAACAGACTAGCTCGCGTCACATGGAAAGGTAGTCACATGACATGTAACAACGCTTACAATTAAACTTTTTTTAAATATTTGGTTGGGATGAGTCACTGAGTATTTAATTATAGAATATCGAATAGGTTGTGCGATTATTCTCTAAAAAAATCTCCATGTTTTCGGTGCTGGTGCAGTGGTGATCAAAGTCGCCGGCGCCTCAGTGTCGTGTAACATAAGGGTGGCGCTGCCGATAAAGCACCTAAAAGTTGTCACAAAGAACTGGCAAAAGTAGGCTAATAATTATGAATATGTAAAATATAGCAAGGGGACATGTTTTCAGTCAGTGTCGGCTGCAAAGATGAAGTTGACGATGCTGACTCGCGATCTTCGTTAGTGAACGCGCCGGAGAGAAATGCACATTTCATGGGGATTAGGCCTACATAGTTTTCTTTCGTTTTGAATTGTTCTGTTTAAAAGTAGAGATTTCAAGCGTTCTATAGATAATACATATATTTCTCAGGTCTGTAAGGCAAGTAGGCTATGCTGAGTTTCGGTTCATTTATAAGACGAGCTGCAGTTCAGTCGCCGGCGCCTCCGTGTCGTGATTATCTATTGTCTGCTATATTTACTTATTATTTATTAAATCCAGGTAATCGGTTGATGAAACATTGATTAAAATGAAGATACAACTAATACAAAACGAAATTCACTTTAAAGAAAGGCTTTGTGCTTTCTGTTTGAGGTCTCTGTGAAAGTTTTAAAGCAGTCTTTTAGTGCCGCTTTTAGGAAACGGTCACGTACGTAACATTGTTTTTTCCTCATAAATGCAAACACGAAAAATTAAATAAAATTAATATTTTATGTTCTGTGGAGAGCCAACCCTACTTCATCCGGTGGGTAGTTCACAGTATATACACATTTCACAGAATTACTAAAAAATATTTTGCCACCTAAAAATTTTAGATTTTTTGTGTCACGTCCGTAACGCATGTGTATTTCCATTATATTAAATATAAAATACATGTGTAGACTTTTTTCTAATGTCTGGACTCCTTTATTAAGGCAGTATGATATACAGAAGTTTCAATATATTAAATGCATTATCTGCGAATTTATATTTCAAGTTTTGACTGCAAATGTCACGTCCATAACACTGGAATTGCCCAATTTTAAATAGTTTGTGGTGTAGGTCTACATATAATGTTAACTTGAAATAATACTAATAGTAATTTGAAGATGTGGTAGCATTGGACCTGGACGGGAAGGATAACTCTGGGAGTTGGAAGGGGTGTGTCGCGATTCTGCCTTCCCACACAGGTTTGTGGATCTGAGTGTCGCGATTTCGCATATATTGCATATCGTTACAGCCCTATTCAACATGATTCTTTTATTATTATTTATTATTTTGGAACAAACGAGGGTCTCCGTTTAAGAACGCTGGCTCACAGCTGCAGGTTCTGCTGCTTTAGAGCACCGCATACCTTCAAGTTTAGCCAAACCGAACATCCAGTTTAACTGCCACAAGTTGATCTTGTAATAAAGATCTAATAGAGGAAAAACACACTGTATTTTTGATTTCATTGCATTTTTAATTTTAATTTATAAAATTAATTTTAATATACAAATATGAATGATTAATCGATAGTCGATCGTTAATTCTAAGAAAATTTTATTGAAAGCCCATCCCTAGTAAAGAGTGAAATTGAATCTGCCTGTAAGCCACATGGGCCATATGTGCGGAGGCAAAGACTGACCTCACACTGTACATAACACTTTTGTGCATCACTCTTGCTAATGGATCATTAAGAACACTACTTTCATTTTTTACACTACATTTAAGCAGTATACAACCACAACCTTTTGTTGTGTTCTCAACATTTTTCTAATAATGTTTTCTGAACCTTGCAGTTAAATGCAAGTTAGAGAAAAAATCTATTGTTGTGTTAAATAGTAGTTTAGGTGCAGGACATGTATACCTCCGAGCAAGCGAGTGTAAGCCTGACCCCATGTGTGACGATGCTCGCTGGTCAAAATTCCCATTGGTTCCTTGTCGGTTTTCCACGACTGAGAGCGGATCCTCAACAGCTGAGCATGGATCTGACTTTCTGTCAATGGTGTTCCATCACTGTTGTAAACATCCAACTGGAAAAACTACACACACACACACACGTTTGTAAACACTAAGATTTGCATGTTTGTTTGCTTAAAAACAAACAAACAAAAAAACAGTATACTTTTAAATTACAACGTGATTTATTACATGAAAACAATTTTTAATAATATTCTTATAATCCTGTGACCAATAATTCACCAGGCTCATGAGACAAACACATTAACTCATTCATGTCTACTATAAACGAAGTATACTTTGGGCTTTAGACTAATCCCTAATGTTTAGGCCTGGACCTAATTCATTATGACATTTTAGATGCTGATTCAAATAGTGGCCACAAGAATCCATTCATAATATGTTTGGAATCCTTAAAGGGCTAGTTCACCCAAAAATGAAAATTATGTCAGTAATTACTCACCCTCATGTTGTTCCAACCCCGTAAGACTTTCGTTCATCTTCGGAACACAAATTAAGATTTTTTTTTTTTAAATCTGAGAGCTGTCGCACTCCTCCATAGGCTTCTATTGTAATTTAAACTTGCTGGCCCAGAAAGTTAATAAAGACATTGTTTAAAATAGTCCAAGTGAGTGTAGTGCGCCGTGTAGTTCCAAGTAGTGAAACAGTGCAGCGCTTCTGGGTTGTACGCCAGAACGTAGGCTCACTATTGGCCAGCATCACACACATGACCAACGTCGGCCAATAGTGAGCCTACGTTCTGACGTACAACCCAGAAGCGCACACACAGAAGAAAATTAATAGTTGAATAAAGTCGTTATTTTTTTTATTTTTTTTGCGTACAAAAAGTATTCTCGTCGCTTGATAAACTTATGGTTGAGCCACTGTAGTCACTTGGACTATTTTAAATATTGTCTTTACTAACTTTCTGGGCCGGCAAGTTTCAATTACAATAGAAGCATATGGAGGAGTGAGACAGCTCTCAGATTTAATCAAAAATATCTTGATTTATGTTCCGAAGATGAGCGAAAGTCGGGGTTGGAACAACATGAGGGTGAGTAATTACTGACCGCTTGCTCCATTTCTGTAAATCCGTTTTTATGAATGAATGACTCTCTACCCCTTGCTCTAGTCTTCGTCAACAGCCGCTTGCACCACCTGCTGGTGAGGTCGACTAACAGCTATGGAGATTATTAATCGATAATCTACTGCTATTGCTGCAGTTCCAGGATGTCAAATGTTGAATTTACTGTTGAATTTGAACCACTGAATTTGTGGAAGCAAATTTGTAAGGCGAAATAAAATGGACCGACAATTTGCTGTCGAATATTATAGGTTTTAATTTTAAACAGAATTAATATTTTGGAAGTTAAATCTGAGAGGTGAATATGGATTATTGATTTTTTTTTATTAATGAAAATGTGTGAAATGTTTTGAATTGAAATATTCACAGCTTAAATATACAACCATGTTGAATTTCAGCCCATAAAAATGCAAGCCCTAAAAATACAATGCATTAAAATGCAAGCACGGTTAATGCAATGCATATTTTTTCAAAATTCAACCAGCTTTTTTGTTTAAAAACATTTGCCATTATTTTACTTCCATACCATTAGTTAATTCATTAGTTAACATAAACTGACAATGAAAAGTACTTCTAAATCATTCATCAATCTTAGTTAATTTTAACATTTAATAACACATTATTAAAATCAAAAGGTTTAACTGTATTATTTAATAGACCATAGCTTACTGTAAAGTGTTACCTATTGTCTAATTTTAATTTCACTTTAATCAGTTTGAAACATTTGTTTACTTTATAACATTTTTGTGTATTGCTTTATTGTATTTATATGCTTTATTGTATGTAAAAAAAAATTAAGTATTTTTGTGTATTGCTTTATTGTATTTATATGCTTTATTGTATGTAAAAAGAAAATTAAGTATTAAGTAAAAGTATTAAACCAGTTTATTAAACCAACACTTTTTTTTTGTAACTTATTTCAACATTGTGATAATACCGTGTATCATGATAAAAGCTTCAGCAATTATCGAATTTTGCCATGTCTGAAGAGGAAAATGAAATCTTTGTTGTAGCATCCTGTCAACGTTTTGCTACTTCCCATTAATGTGCTGGTAAATGCATTGAATAAATGCCATGGTCTCTACGAATTGAAGCATCAGCTTCAACATTACCCGGCGACACATTGCTAGTTGGTTAAGCCTGATGCCTGATGCTCAGAGTTCAAATGATTTCAACACCTTGTTAGGTGGCATTACAATGTAACCTGCACTGACTGACAGCCTGTCTCGAATGTGCAGATACAAGCAGTGTGGATACTAGTAAAATATCAGCAGCTTTACCCCCAATTTCCACCAGATGCGTTACGGCTGCGTTACGGCTCGCGCACGGCAGCGGAGTCAATCGGTTTCCATTAAAGTCAATGTGTGTATTTCCACTGAATGCAGAACAGCTGCGTTCCGACTCCGGCGATCCGCAGCCCTCCGGAGCTGAAACGCAGAGCTTCTATTTTTGCCGGATGCCGGAGAGCTCCGCAGCACTACAGGGCAGAGTGCGCAGGACAGGAAGTCGAGCAAAAAACAGAACAAACCAAAACAAAATAAAATATCCGTTTAATTTTCAAAATAAAATACACCGTGATCATGGCGGATCATATTTGGCGGAAAATATGATGATCATTGCGGAAAACTGTTCCTGGTTTGGTGGTTCTGTTTATTGAAACTACATATCGCGCGATCACACGTGAATTAGCGAGATCTCGTTGGTCCCCAGCCGCAGCCGTTCTGCAACAAATCCGGACCTGGTGGGTATTGACGGACGACGGAACACGGAGCTGTCACGCAGCTGAGGCGTTCCGCAGCCGTTACGCATCTGGTGGAAATTGGGGGTTAGAAAGCCTCTCATCCAGTTATATTGGAGGATCGAAACTGACATAGCGAAACAAGCTTATTTTATGTTATTTTTAGATTTATGCTGTTATGTGGACCTTTATTTTGACATTCTATTCTGTTTTCTTTAGTTCATGTTTCCCCACTGTTTAGTTTTGGTTTCATTGGTTACTGATTATTTCCTTGTTTGTTTCTATAGTTACGTATTAGTTTCACATTCGTCTTGTTTACTTTCCTTCATTCTACTCCTGTTTATATAGCCCTGTGTTTCAGATGTTCTTGGTCAGTTCTCGTTTATGTATTTTGTGGATTGCGTTAAAATCTAGTTTACCTGGTAGTTCCTCACCACAGTAATGTGAGCTGGGCCACGGCGTGGACGTCCGTAGTGAACCACGTGGTCATGTTTGGGTCCTGGGATTCGACAGGAGGAGAACAACTGAGGAAACAATTCCATACATAGCGGCTGTCCACGCATATACTCTACCACTAGCTTCCCACTGGATGATGGAAGAAATACAGCAAGAGAGAGCAAGAGAGGACAAGTGGATAGAAATCAGGATCAAAAGAGAAAGAAAATCCTATTGAGGTACAGACAGCAACAGATTGTTATAAAATAATAGCAAGATATTAAGCTCTGGTGTTTGGCACAGCTTGACTGAAACATGCATTAAATTATTAATGTTAATGAATAAATTAGCACAGGTTTTCAGACATAAATGTGAAAATCTGCCACTGTACAGTAATGTCCATAGATACCTGTCCACCTCAGCTTTGAAGTCCAAAACTCCTGCAATTAACTTTGATGCAAACCTGCACAAGAAACAATTCAGACATAGATTAATTAAATATGCAACCCTAATACTGTCTTTACATTTATATATTTAGCAGGCATTTTTACCGAAAGTGACTTACAAAAGAGGAACAAAAGGAATTTGGAAAAGAGCCAACAATATTTGTAATTTACAATGCCAGATTTATTATTTACAGATTTATTATTATATTAGACACCTGGATTAGGAACTGATTAGGAAGCAAGCTGGAGAAGAGGAGAAATGCAGAGAAGACAAGTTTTTTTTTTTTTTTTTTTTTTTTTGGTGTAAGTTTTGGTTTAAGAGTGTGGGATGTTTAATGTCTTAGATATATCAGATAAAACGAATTGTTAAAGAGGTCATGGACTGAGAATTCAAATTGTCCTTGATTTTTTGACAGTTAAGAGTTCGTTATACTATAAAAATACTCTGTAAGTTTCAAAACTCAAAACTTCCTTGTTATTCCAAAAACTGCTTTTATTGAAACCAAGGCCAGAAAACGTCAGGCTCTCAAAAGTGGAGACTTATGACGTCACATGGCAGCAAAAGTCTGCCTTTGCAGAAGAATATCAATGCCTACGTCTACATCACCGCATCTTTGTCACCGCAAATATGTATAATCAAGTTCAGACAGATAATCTTTCTCTCAAAATCGTTCAATAGGCCTACTGTTTATGCATCAGTAAATCAAGCCAGTGACTTAACGATCAACTTCACATCGTTTCTCCTAATAGGATGAAAATAATCGAATTTAGGCTACGTTTAAGGCTTTTTTTCATAAACAGACATTTCACCCCTCTCCGTTTTCAAAAATAACATTGTGCACACCTGTCAGTTCTCTTACGAGAGGTTCTCTCGTACTGCGTAATGTAAAATTACGCACCGGGTAAAGTCTCTTTGCTCGAGATACTGAAGCCAAAATTTATCCTTAAATTTGTATATATTGCCAACGGAGTGCAGCAGCAGGCAGACCTAGAGCGGGCTGTCTTGCGCGCTCATTGGCTGCCCTGCGGCAACTGCAGCAGCCTACCACTGAGCCTACCCTCACGCGTCAAAGCCCGCCAAAATGGGGAGTGGCTTAGCGTATAAAATGAGGCTCAGGCTGCTTAAACACTCGATTTTCATCTCTTCAGCGAAGTTCTACACAACGCTGACCTCTGAGAGAAGCCAGAATCCAGCGACCAGCCAGCTTAGGACAGCGCCTGAAGAAGCCGGCCGTCTTCGCCACCTTCAGCCGTCCGTGCCAGCTACGCTATCCGGCGACAAGTATCCTTTTAAAAAGCAAACTCTCCGTGAGCTCGCCGCCGCAACTCACGTCCTAAAAGAGCGAGGTGTTTGTTCCAAAATGCCTCGATTTTCCTGCGGTTCATGCCGAACCGCACTCAGCGACGGAGACCGCCACGTGATCTGCGCTCTCTGCCTGGGCCGTGAACACGCAGCCATCGCTCTTTCTACGGGTGGCTGCGTTCACTGCGAAGAAATGGCAATTTCGACCCTGCGGGCTCGACTTGCCTTATTCGACGCCGAAGCTGTCGCTCCGCCTCTCTCCAGTGGCCCGTGGAAGAAGAAGCGCCGTGCCCAGAGACTCCCGAAGCTCGTCGCTCGCGAACGCTCACTGGAACCTTCCCCTCAAGCTTCGCGTTCCCCTTCACCACCTTTTCCATGTTTGCATTTTTTTAATTTATAAAAACCTGTGTACGGCCCTGCGTGTCGGTATGATTAAATCAAACAACATATACTGCCAAAGAAATTGGCCCTGCTTCTCTTAAATGAGGAAAAAAAGATTAAAAAGATGTTGTACATATTTGTTAACCAATATTTTCAAACAAGTTCAATTTCATACGAAATCCGTTGCCTAGTACCTGTTAACATTAAAGGTAAAATAATAATAAATATAGCTGCAAGCAGCAATCACCGGGGCCAAGCGCAAGCAAGACGACAAGACATGCCAAAGTGGCTGGGAGTGTGAGACCCACTGCAGCAAGGAGCAATTAAAGACATTTGAAGATGAATTTTGGCAAAATGGTTGAAAAATCACATACAATAACTAAAAATATGATTATCACTTTCGACCAATAGGTGGCGCAGTTACGAAACTGATGTGATGTGGTCAGAGTGAAGTGACAATGACACATACAAAGTTTGGTGTCAATATGTCAAGGCATTGCAGATATAAAGCCTGAATAGTCATTTTGGCATCATGCCTCAACTTTGCCACTGCGGTATACGAAAACGGTTTTGTCTATCGACACGAAATCCATAACTTTTACTCGGCACAGTCTGGAGATGACACGATCCGATTTTGGTGAAAATCGGACGTTCGGTCTAGGAGGAGTTCGAAAAAGTAGGTTTTAAAAGAAAATAAAGATGGCGGACAGGAACTTTGATTGACTATGGCAAAATTGGTATCTATGTTTTCAGCATAACCCAAGGAATCTATTGAGATCAGTGTCATTACTATAGGCAAATTTATTCAAAAGTTATTAGCATTTTTGGAAATTTCATTATAACTTTTGACCAAAAGGTGGCGCTGTCTCATAAATTTTTGAGTACTTTTAGGGCGTTGTACTGATGACCCATACTGAGTTTCGTAACGATACGTTCATGCGTTCATAAAATACAGCATTTTAGCACATAATTCAAAATGGCCGACAGCCAAAATGGCCGATATGGGAAAATTGGATATCAGTCAACTCAGCACGACGCCCTGAATCTAACGAGACCACTTTTGTGATTTTTGGACAAACTGTTCAGAAGTTATAAGCAAAAACATAAATTCTTCATATCTCCGGACCAGTAGGTGGCGCTGCGCCGAAACGCAGCATGTAGCCTCAGGTCATGCTTGTGATGACATGTACCAAATTTGGTCTGAATCCGATAAAGCGTTGTGGAGATACGGCCTTACGTCTGTTTTCGCAAGCGCTACGTAAAATTTATTTGCGTGGTATTCGAGAACGGTAATTCGAATCAACTTGAATTCCATAACTTTTGGTCGTCAAGGTCTGGAGATGATCTGGTTAATTTTTCGTGAAATTCGGAGCAACGGCCTAGGAGGAGTTCGAAAAAGTAGGTTTTTCGGAAAATTCTAAATGGCGGGAAAACTATTATGACGGAAAATGACGTCATATGGTGCAGTCGAATCGTCATGAGCTCAGGAATCAGAGGAAAAAAGAATTTTGTTTCTAGCCCTTGTGGTTCAAAAGTTATTAGCATAAACATGAGTGAAACTTTGGACAGCTGGTGGCGCTAGAGGGAATGAGTTGGAGACTCCAAATTTGCTATGGTGATAGTTCAGGCTGTCCTCTATCACTGTGCCAATTTGTATAAGTTTCCCGCAAACGGTTCTATAGGCTGCCATAGACGCCCAGTCGGAAGAAAAAAAAGAAAACAAGCAAGACGACAAGACATGCCAAAGTGGCTGGAAGTGAGAGACCAACTGCAGCAAGGATCAATTGAAGACATTTATAGATGCATTTTGGCAAAATGGTTGAAAAATCACATACAATAACTAAAAATATGATTATCACATTCGACCAATAGGTGGCGCAGTTACGAAACTGGTGTGATGTGGTCAGAGTGAAGTGACAATGACACATACAAAGTTTGGTGTCAATATGTCAAGGTATTGCAGATATAAAGCCTGAATAGTCATTTTGGCATCATGCCTCAACTTTGCCACTGCGGTATACGAAAACGGTTTCGTCTATCAACACGAAATCCATAACTTTTACTCAGCACGGTCTGGAGATGACACGATCCAATTTTGGTGAAAATCGGACGTTCGGTCTAGGAGGAGTTCGAAAAAGTAGGTTTTAAAAGAAAATAAAGATGGCGGACAGGAAGTTTGACTGACTATGGCAAAATTGGTATCTATGTTTTCAGCATAACCCAAGGAATCTATTGAGATCAGTGTCATTACTATAGGCAAATTTATTCAAAAGTTATTAGCATTTGTGGAAATTTCATTATAACTTTTGACCAAAAGGTGGCGCTGTCCCATAATCTTTGTACTGATGACCCATACTGAGTTTCGTAATGATACGTTCATGCGTTCATAAAATACAGCATTTTAGCACATAATTCAAAATGGCCGACAGCCAAAATGGCCGATATGGGAAAATTGGTTATCAGTCAACTCAGTATGACGCCTTGAATCTAACGAGACCACTTTTGTGATTTTTGAACAAACCGTTCAGAAGTTATAAGCAAAAATAGCCATTTTTCATATCTCTGGACCAGTAAGTGGCGCTGCGCCGAAACACACCATGTAGCCTCAAGTCTTGCTTGTGATGACATGTACCAAATTTGGTCTGAATCCGATAAAGCATTGTGGAGATACAGCCTTACGTCTGTTTTTGCAAGCGCTACGTAAAATTTATTTGCGCGGTATTCGAGAACGGTAATTCGAATCAACTTGAATTCCATAACTTTTGGTCGTCAAGGTCTGGAGATGATCTGGTTCATTTTTCGTGAAATTCGGAGCAACGGCCTAGGAGGAGTTCGAAAAAGTAGGTTTTTCGGAAAATTCAAAATGGCGGGAAAAATATTATGACGGAAAATGACGTCATAGGGTGCAGTCGAATCGTCGTGAGCTCAGGAATCAGAGGAAAAAAGAATTTTGTTTCTAGCCCTTGTGGTTCAAAAGTTATTAGCATAAACATGAGTGAAACTTTGGACAGCTGGTGGCGCTAGAGGGAATGAGTTGGAGACTCCAAACTTGCTATGGTGATAGTTCAGGCTGTCCTCTATCACTGTGCCAATTTTTATAAGTTTCCCGCAAACGGTTCTATAGGCTGCCATAGACGCCCAGTCGGAAGAAAAAAAAGAAGAAGAATAAGAACGGGAACAGATACAATAGGTGCCCGCACCTTCAGTGCTTGGCCCCTAAAAAAGAAGAAGAATAAGAACGGGAACAGATACAATAGGTGCCCGCACCTTCAGTGCTTGGCCCCTAATTATAAAGTAAGTGAATTGTAAAGTATTTCTCTTTGTTTGAATAACTACTCAACTCTACCATACACATTAATACTGGAAAAAGAGCCCCTTTGGTGTAAAAACACATTAAGTCATTTTACGGCGCGATTTTGAATGATGACCATTCACCGTAAATAAGGGCTCCCCCTCCCTATAAAAGCCAATTTAACCACTGCATGTGTGCGCATGTGGGGGAGGGGTGCGATTTTCGAATAATACCCAGCGATCTTTGAATATTATTTTTGCTTGAAATCCCCATTCCTACCAATGAGTAGGGCTGTCACTTTACGTTCGAAAATCGATTGCACAATCGATCGGACCAACCAACCCAAGATTCGAAAATGAAAATAGGGAATCGATTTTAAAGGCCTTTTTTTTTTTTTACCAAAAAAGTTGTTTTAGGTGGACAGATCAATACAATACACAGAACATGTAGGATGTTGGAAAATAACAATGTCTTTTCTGTTAACCAAATGCTTTTTAATATTCGCTATTACTTCAATGCAAGTGAGCAAGCGCACCGTTGTTTGTTGCTTAGTGACGTGTGTGTTCAAGTAAGCCAGAAATGTGCAGATTCTGCGCAATACACTGTATTTAATATATCATGATGACTCACGAGTTGCATATTTGCGCTAAATCCACGCAGATTTGGCAACACGAACTTCCCCAGCAAAGTGAGTAAACATAGAAACACGCCAAATTGGCTCGTGATTTGACAGCGTTACCCACCAAAGTTCATTTTTACCCGCATTTGGCGGATTGGCGGGTGTTAATTTCAATCCCTGAATGTTGCACTCCTGTTTGTCATTGTGCACGAAACTTCACGCCAATAAATCATCAGAAATATTGCTGACTTGTGCGCATCTCAAACGCCCTCTTTACGCTCGTCCTAATGCCCATTTGGTTGGAAAATGGAAACGTCTTTAGACATGGAAAATCGATTTTACAATCGATTCAGTGAACACTTATGTCTCAAAAATCGAACAGGATTTTTTTCACAAAAGTGACAGCCCTACCAATGAGTTGCATCAAACTACTCCAATTTGTTCTTTTTAGGGATGTCAATTTTCACAAATTCCCATGATCAATCATCGTTTAAATTAACGATCAATTAATCGTTAGCCTTAATACTGCATACGTGTCTGCTGCAGTGCATGGCCAACAGCGTGACAGGATCTGCAAATCCTGCTCAAAATGCGATGTTCCTCACCAAATGAATGAGAATGGTTTTTAATCTAAATAAAAGGCTAGTAGGATTGTAAAATGTTTCGATGTGATTGATCATTTAATTAAATTAATTATTTAATAATCAAATATAATGACTATTAATACAACGTGTCACCAAGCGCCTCAGATGCGTGCAGAACGTGTGACTATTGTGGACGTGCTCTCCCTGGAACAACGCACTGAAGACGGCAACTAAACCCAGTGCATTCACAACTATTTAATACAACAGTGTTCTCATGTTATGTAATATGTCAGTCCCAAATTATTCATCGTTATTATTAGTTGTGCATTTCTGTTTGAGCTGCGCGCGCTGAATGAAGGCTACCGTTAAACTGGAGCACTTAGTTTTGCGCGTTATTTAACTCAAAGAAACGCATCCTATATGAGATTAATCAGATATATTAAAAATAAACATAATATTACAAATTATTTCTGCACAAAACGACGCGAATGCACAAGTGAACTTGAACTAAGTTACGTGCCATTCATTCAGAATGACTCATGTTGTGGACGCGCTCTTCCTGGAGCAACGCGACACGGCAACTAAACTCAAATAATGCACAATGTTTTATTACAATATTGTTCTCTTTATAATGTTATGTAATATGACAGTCCTCCCAATAGTCAATATTAGTCGTGCAGTGCAGTTTGAGCTGCGCACGCTGAAGCTGATCACACTTTACTACAGCGTTAATTCAAGGGATGCATCCAATATAAGATAAATCAGATATAGGCATACACAAAATAAACACAATATTACAACTTACATTTGCACAAAACAAATGGCTGCGAATGAACATATACTTATAGTCATAATGAAGGTGTAAAATGGTCCCAAACAAAAGGGCTCGCTTTGTTTCGCGGTTGAGCAGCACGCACGCGCATGAACCTGCTTAATCGATGATCGAGAAGTTGTATCGATTAAATGTATTATCGATAATTAATCGATCGTCGATTAATCGTTGACATCCCTAGTTCTTTTAGTTTAAATGTTGATTATTATTATTTTTTATTAATTTTGTTAGACTTGTGGAAAATGTTTAAGTTACATCAGACTTTTTAGGAGATTAAATGTTTATTTTGTCCTCCACAGTTTACTATTGGACAATGTTTAAATAAACCTTGTGGGCTGCATCAGACTGCTCCATTTTGTTTGTATTTATCTTTGTCTTATATTAAGTATATTAAGCATCGGAATCGGTATAGGCCGATCACCATGACAAGAAATCGGTATCGGCTGCAAAAATCCTGATCGTAGCATCCCTACTTTTTACGATTCGTTAATCTTGATAGATGTAATAGTAAAAACATAGTAAACGATTTTGAGAGAGAGAGAGTTCCCCATGGAATACTAGCTATTTCATGTACAAACATGTCAGCTAATCACAGCAGTGGGCGTTTACACTGAAGTCTCACAGCAGACATGCCCCTTCAAACAGAGCGTTCAAATCAGAGGCTAAAATCAGGCTGGGAAAAATGCCTTTTATTTTTAAATTATGACCATTTTTTATATAAAAATAATACTAACATTATAAGGGCAGTTAGGCACCCCAGGAAACATAATACAATTATAAAATAATCCAGTTCATGACCCCTTTAAATGCTTTGAATTTACAGTCCAATAAATTATTTTAGTAAAATGTGAGATTTATTTGGTACTGTAAGTGTTTGTAGATTCTGGCTGTCACATACACTAGTTGACCTCTCCAGTCTGTGAAGTCACGTTTAGGCAAAGAGATGGCTGGATTCGAATGCACTGCCAAAGGCTGCCTACACTCCAGGTATGCCCACTGCACCCACCAATCAGAGATCTGCGCAAAGTGAAGAAGACACACACAAGACACACCAGATCAAACCAAACAAACCAGCCTGCTAGGTCACCTTATAAAGCATACACAATGAAAACTGCTGCACAAGGCTGTGATGCCAAAAATTGGGGCTCTTCTTCTTCATTTATACATTTCTTTCACCATATAAAAAAAATCTAAATCTTTAGCAGGGGACCTCTGGTTGATTTTACACAGTATGACACCCATGATATTTAGCTACATCCATGGTTAATTAGCATAATGCTCCATGGTATTTCCATGGTACTTCATAAAATACCATATATTGTGAATGTCCAAAAAACATGGAACTACTAGATGATGATACTTAAAAAGGTTTTTTTGTGCATCAACGTATGCAATCGGTACATATAAATTGGGTCACTAGTACTATTCTCACCCAGTTGTGTGAATGCTTTGCTCGTTTGATCAGCTCTCTCTGCAGTTTTTCGCCAAGACTTCCAGAGCATCCAAACTTCTGCACGATCCTGTGGGTGTGTTCGAGCTCATCTGCCGGTAAGAGCGGCTCCAAAGCCCTCAGGTAGCGCTGCAGCGTCTGGCCAAGCGGAGGCACCGGCTGCGGCGGAACCGACGAGTGGGCCTGTCTCAGCACGGCCTGACGAACGTGACACATAATGATTGAAAGTGAGGAGCTGAAGTTTTCACTTCAAATAAACTTACGAGTCACTTATACATTTTGTAAACCCCCTCTACTCTGGAGAAAGAGAAGTTTGAATCGATTCATAACTGTTTTATATTTCATAAGTGTTTCTTCTAACAATCGCTGTCAAACGTAGGCTACATGTGCTAAACAGCAACAAAAGCATATTTAGAATTATATGCACAATACTACACAACACTTACCCTGTGCATTAATAAAGAGCATTTTCTTGGAGATATCCTCACTAAAATCATTGTTCTACGCTGTTTGTTCACAATGAAATAGCAACTATTATGTGCAAACACGAACGTCACGAAGAATCTTCATCAATGATATTACAAGATAACTACTAGTGTTATTCTTCGCCCACAAGAAAACGGCAGTAAACTTTTCTGACAGTTGAAGTGTTCAGTCTGTTAAAAGTCGTCAAAGTTCGGCTGAAGTTCGTGAGCTCCAGCACGCACTTCGGGTGTGGACACTACAACACGTGTGCAGTGTTTAGTGTTTTCTGCCGTATCCTTTCGTATATGTGCGCAAAAACAATGAGCCAAGGTCTATTCAGATCCTCTTGGGCGTTTTCAGACAGGTAGATCGCCTGCTTTGGTCCGAAACAGGGACTTAAAATACATATTTTTTCTCAAATTGTTACAATAATGTTGCAGTTTCTTTTTGGTTCGGTTTGCTTTCACAAGGCAACTATTTAAAGCGCACCGTGTTAAATACAAGTCACATGTGAGTAAAACGGTCCTCTTATTGGCCAGAGTTTCCCCTGCGTCATCCATCAAGAATGATAATACAAACGCCTGCAGCAGTCGATATTGGCATTTGACTATGGTTTGACAGTCGTTTACTCTCACTCATTATTGCGTAGAGATATTTTAGAGAAGGTATTTGACTTCGGGAAAACCCCTAATATACTCCAGCAAAAAAATTCTGGAGGATGACCCACTCACACTTTTTTTTTTGCTTCCGAGCCATTTGACTATCCATATTTTAGATAGTTAAAATGTTCGATTAGTCCTAATTATAAGTTGACTATAATCAGAATGATTATTAGAGATATCTGCAATTGTTATTGGATTAGTCTGAAATTAAAGTCGAAATAGCTCTATACGTTTTGACTAGTCTAAATATGGCAAGTGCCGTTTTAGCATTGGTTAGTTATGAGTAGCCTAAGCTATGACTAGTCAAAATTCCAATTCTAGATATCTCTTCTCCAATTTTGACTCGTAATTGTAATTCATATCTACAATGTTATGTTGACTAATCATAATGTATAATATTTTGACTAGTCATATTCTTCCATTGACTTACATTGGAAAATATTTTCGGATATCTTCAAATGAGTTTTGACTAGTAGAAATTGTAATTAAAATATGTCATTGATTTTGTACTAGGCATAATTCTAATTAGAGATATCTCAAATTACAATTTTACAAGTGATTATTCAATTAGAAATCCGTTTCAAAATGTTTACTTGTATTGCGTCTGCTAGACGCTATGGGGGAAAACACATTTTTCTACGAATTCTGAATCTCTGAATTCTAAATTTAACAGCGCAGTGCCTACTGCACAGTCATAACAGAGCGGCGATCTGAGCGCGTTCATTGGAGGCACGATGCAACCAATCGTGGCGCATCCCGCCGAGTGAGCGCAGAGCCTGCCGGAAGGGGCGGGGAATCTGCCTATAAAAGCAGCTCATTTCACTTTAGGAATCAGATTTATTCTCCTTAAGCGACAAACATCGTTGAACTCTCGAAGAACCCTTCTCGCCGGTGATCAAGCCGAGCAGCGGAACGAGTGTCTTCCTGCAATCAAGCAGATACAACGACCAGTGGACTTTGATCAGCACACGCTCCTGCCAGCTGAAACAGCCCACTGCAGCTAATTTCACCGTCTCCCCTGTGGCTATCCAGCGAACATCCTTTGCATTAATAAAAGAGCAAATTTGCAAAATTTCCTGCGACGTTGTTGCAAATGTCACACTGTGATTGCGGCACATGCATAGCCCCTCTGCACCCCACTGATGAGCACAGTGAGTACATTGCCTGTCTGGGGAAATCTCACGCAAGAGTGTGTCTCCCTCATCTCTGTGCTCGTGGATAGCTTTCTTTTCAGAGAGCGACTCTGTCCCTCGCACCCTCCCGTTTCCTTTCTCCCAGGAACCTCTGAGAAAAAAACAGCGGTGTCAGAGGAATGATCGATCGGATATGAGCGAGTTCAAGCCCGCCCAGCCCCCGCGCACCTCACTCTCTCCACCCAGAAAGATTTCTCCGGTGCTCTTTACACGCGCAGACCAGCGCCCCTTCGTGTGAAGCGAGTGGCCTCGTCTCGTTTAGAGGATCTGAAGAGGATCTTCGCAATGACAGTCTGTCATGGGCGGCTTCCGACGCAGAGGATTGGACAGGCTCAGTGGATGTCCCCACCCCGCCGACCATCTAGAGCAGGGGTGCCCAATCCTGCTCCTGGCGATCGACTGTCCTGCACAGTTCATCTCCAACCCTAATCAAACACACCTGAAGCAACCAATTAAGGTCTTCAGAGCACGTCAGGATCACTTGAAAATTAAAGGCAGGTGTGTTTGATTAGGGTTGGAGATGTACTGTGCAGGACAGTCGATCGCCAGGAGCAGGATTGGGCACCCCTGATCTAGAGAAACGAGCAAAACCAAGGTTGGCATCGACGCCAAACTTTTCTATGTCCTGTCAAAGGCTCGAGTGGTCTGCTCTTGAGGAGCCCACACGAAGCCGACTGGATGAATGGTTTCTGCCGGGTGGGCCATTCAGGCCCCTCGCCAGTGTGCAGCGCCGTTCTTCCCTGAAGATCACGACAAACCCACCAAGTTTTGATGCGCCCTCTACTCGGCCCGCCTAATTACTTCTAATTCCACCGCTTTCACCATCATTGATGGCGCCATGGAAAAAGGCTATAAGAAGCTCTCTCCCTCTTGAGGAAACAGTGGCTACGCACGCACCTCTGTCTGCCTTGCCTTGCCTTGCCTTGCATCCTCTGGCCAAGCGGGCTTGGCTTAAGCCAAAATCATCTGGTCTATGGACGAGTCTGGCCCTGACTCAGACACGTTTTGTGACCTCCGCAGCTCTACAGACCTGGCCCTGAGTGCCATGAAGGCCACCGCCCAGATCATTGGATGAGCCATGGCCAACCTAGTGGTGTTGGAGTGCCACTTGTGGCTCAACCTCATGGAAATTAAGGATGCGGACAGGACGGCCTTCCTTGAATCTCCAATTTCCACCACTGGTCTTTTTGGCCCCAGGGTTGACTGCTTCGAGGAGCAATTCACAGCGACACAGAAGTCTTCGCAAGCAATGCACCACTTCCTGCCCAAACGCTCCAGCTCTGCTTCTTTGAGTCACCAGAAGACAATGCCGACTCAGCAGCCAGCCAAGCCAGTGCCAGCGACAGCTCAGCCACCCATGCCTGAGCAACTACAGTGCCCCCCACCAGCCTAAACGCTTCCCGTCTAAGCGCCAGGGACCCGGGCCTAAGATAACGCTGGACCCTGCACCTCAGAAGCAAACCTGATCTGCTAGGAAGGAAGAGGGGAGGGTTAAGTATTGCTGCAGCCGGACCTACCTCCAGAAAGTCTTGAGAGTCCCTCCAAAGCCCCTGTTCAGTTCCGGCTTTTGGAGTTGTTGTTGCAAATGCAGGTTATGGGCCCATTCAAGTTCATGCACTCATGCAATTGACCGCTGTTATTGCAAACAAAATGTTAAAGAATACTTGAAAAAAGTATTTCCTCTTCCAAACCATGCGGGTTACCCCAAATACAGCGAGCCGTCTCCCGGAATGATACAGCCCCTGGCCACCCAGGCTGAGACTCGGAAAGCAATCCCCGGCATGTAAAAATGGTTTCTGAACACGGTGACATGAGGTTACTCGCTGCAATTCGCTCGCAGGCCACCCCGCTTTGCGGAAATATTCAATACTTCGGTGAAGAGCAACGTGGCTCACGTCCTCCGCACCGAAGTAATGAGCTTACTGGCGAAAGGTGCTGTGGAACCAGTTCCTCTGCCCCACAGCAAGTCAGGCTTCTACAGTCATTACTTCCTTGTTCCCAAGAAGGATGGCGGCCTCAGGCCCATCCTAGACCTCAGACTTCTGAACGAAACCCCACTCTGAACGAAGAGGCGTTTGGGCTCTTTCAAATGGCCATCACGAAATGGCCGTTCAAGATGCTAACTTTGAAACGAATCCTCGCGCTAGTATGCCCAGGGTACGCCCAGCCATCTGGAATGCCTAGGACTCAGACTGAATATAGCCAAGAGCTCAATGTCTCCCAGCCAGAGAATCTCTTTCCTGGGTTCTAGAGCACGGAAAAGCGGCTGCATATCAACTGCCTCAAAATTATGGCGGTTTTTCTGGCCCTCAAAACCTTCCTACCAGACTGAATAGGACACCATGTCCTAGTCTGGTCGGACAACATGTCAGTGGTGTCCTACATACAATAAACCATCAGGGAGATCTCAGGTCGCGGCCTCTGTACAAACTTGCCCAAAGCCTCCTATTGTGGGCACAATGCAACCTGCGCTCTCTGAGTGCGATGCATGTGCCGGGTAGACTGAACCAGGGAGCAGACATGCTGTCTGCAGCAGACAACGTGCACCCAGGGGAATGGTCCCTCCATCCCCAGACAGTTCAAATGATCTGTAGCATTTTCAGCAAGGCAGAGGACAACTCTCACTGCCCAATATTCTTTTCAAAGAGCACGGATGCGTGACCCACGAATGGCCCAGCCTCCACCTTTATGCCTTTCCCCCGGTCACCCTGCTCCCTCGGGTCATCAAAAAAATCAGGGAAGACAGGTGGGCTATAATTCTGGTGGCCCCTCTAAGGCGGAACCAACCTTGGTTCCCCAAGCTGACCCAGCTGCTCACAGCAGCTCCATGTCCAATTCCCCTGAGGAAATACCTCCTTTCTCAGGCAAACGGGACAATTTGGGACCCCGACCCAAGATGTGTGCCCTCCATATATGGCCCCTCGACGGGAACTTAAGGGCCTCCGAGCGAAAGTCCTGAGTATTATATCAGAGGCTAGAGCTCCGTCCACAAGATGTCTCTACGCTCTTAACCCTCTGGGGACCAATGTGTTTTTGGGGCCCTTGGGATGTTTTGAAATGCCCTGACATTTGTGCTTTTTTCAGTTATTTATAAACATGTTAATGGCAAAGGTGTAAATTCACTCTATAAAGCACAAACGGGGCTACCATAATATGTGAGCAACATGTATGTACATGTTTGTATTTTTAAGAGAATAATGTTTATGCGTGGTTATTGAAAAGAATAAAAATGAAAGTTGCTGAAATAAGACCACGAAATACATACTAAATATGTGTTCCCAAGACTTTTGACTAATGGATGTTGTCGCTTCGATTTCTGGCTTCAAAATTATGTGAAAAACATCCTGCCTAATCGTTCACATAAAACAATACATTGATATAAACTTTGTAAGACATTTTTTTTGTCTGAAGAGGTTTATGCGTGGGAGTGGTAATGGCCTATCAATATTAATGCGATTCAGACCTGGGGTGTGACAGACAATCCCCCAATGGCTAATGGCCCATCAAGTCACCAAGCTGTCCTTTGCAAAGCACACATCTCTTTGACCAACTGTGCAAAAAGGAATATTTCGCAAAACTGCAATGGAAACCGTTTTTGCGCATTTACAGTCACCTGACTTAGAAGACGCGGTGAGTTTGGGGTCCGTGTATGCAAATAATAATAATATTTATCATCATTATTATAACATTTATTAGGCTACATATTTAGAGACGCTTTTATCCAAAAAAGGAACAAAGCAATTTGTCAAATGTCATTCATAAAACGGGTTAGACAATAATAATACAGGGCTAAGATTATCACAAATAAACACAAGATTTTGACGCATATCCAAGGGTTTGTGCGGAGCACGCACTGCATGGCACGGAGGCGCGGGCGCGAACACATTTTCACATTTTCCTACAACAGTGGAAACAATTTGAAATACTCTATCATTTCTGGTCATACAGAAAATAATAATACATTATTTGCAACTACTTTTATTTGTGTAAACTCACAATAACAAGAAAACATTGTGCTTTTGTAAAATAAAATAAAACAATCAGGCGCGCTTTCATGATCTCCGTAAACTGGAGCGCGAGAACTGAAACAAAATATAGCCTATGTAAGCTAAAGCTTGAAATGTCCACTTTAAAACGAACAAATTCGAATCGAAAGCTAATACATTCTGATTATGTAATGCGTATGAAAGGTGCATTTCTCTCTAAAAGCGCATCTGCTTAACAGCGGAGATGGAGATGTTTTTAGCCGACTTAGAAAACATTTACATTTACATTTATTCATTTAGCAGACGCTTTTATCCAAAACGACTTACAAGTGAGAAACAATAGAAGCAATTAAACTAGCAGTAAGACAACAGTATGTAAGTGCTATGACCCTTCCCAGTAGCCTGGTAATACCAGACTCTGCTACTTCACTTTTCTTCGTAGACAGAGTCTAGAATGGCATAATAGAGAAGTGTTTTCTCTCTCGCTAGGGGGCGCTTGTCTGAAGTTTAAAATCATTGGTTACCCGTAAGCCAATCAGATAAGTTTAGTTAGGACGTATGTTATGCGCCTGTACAGCCGCATCGAACCACAGACATCATGCATCGAACTCAAATCTATGATCGAACTTCCACTGTAAACCTGCTATAAACACATGATGATGCGAGCAAAATACCGGAGTGAACATGGCTGTAAACTAAATTTTGCAGATTATGCGAAGTTAATCTACACATCCACGGTACAATCACGGCCTCTAAACTTATTTTTGACAGAGTGAAACAAGAAAATATTTGTAGCCAACTCTCAAATTTAGGATTAGATCTTTTAAACATAGCCAGTGCCGCTGCTAGCCATTTTGGTGCCCTAAGCATAATTCCTTTATGATGCCCTCTACCCCGAGAAGCTTCATGAGGCACACACGCCTCTCTTGCTCTCTTTCCCTCTCTGCCGTGCCCGCGCTACGCGGTTTGGAGCACAGTCTCTGTCTCGCGGGCGCGATCGCTCTAGATTCAGGAGATTTTAACTAATTCGCGGGCGTCAGTGAGTGAGCCGCTATCAATATGCGGGAGACTGCCGGAACGCTATTTTTTTAGTGCCCCTTCAGCTCTTGGTGCCCTACGCACAGCGCGTGGTGGGAGTGGCGGCACTGGTTCACCATAACAGAGCGAATTGCATCCCGTGTCTCGTTTCGGTTTTCGATTTCTCTGAACTACAATGTAAAACTCGGCGCTTAGCGTCTACGTCACGGCTCTCAGCCCGCCCTCTGTTCGTTGATTGGCCCGGCCGTCCGAAGGCCGGTGGAAAACTGAAAGATAGGCCGCTATCTCAGACTGACTACAGAATTTTTAATTATTAATTAAAAATTTATTTAATTTATTAAATTAATAAATGAAATTAGCGGAAGTAGGAAGTCTGACGTAGTCAGGCTACCTTCCCAGTACAATCCAACGTTTTTTTTCTTTTCTTTTTTCGTTAGAATAGAGAAGAAAGTGTTAGTATTACTGGATCAAGTGCTGGCTACGGACTCAGCAGCTCTGGCTGAGTTAGGCAGATCATTCCACCAGCAGGGAACAGTCTTGGTAAAGGCCCGAGAGAGAGATTTTGAGCTGGGAGACCAGCCATGAGAGCATATATTCTATATAGAACCATAGGGATCTTTACTCAACTCCAAAGAACCTTTTATGCTAAAAAGGTTCTATAATGACAACAAAGAACCCTTTCTTGGGTTCTGTATAGAACCTTTTAGGGGTTCCAAATATGAAGCGCCTATAGAACCTTTTAAGGTTCTATATAGAACCTTTTCTTCTAAGAGTGTACAATAGTCCAGTCTGGATAGAACAAGCGCCTGAACAAGGAGTTGTGTAGCATGCTCTGATAGGAAGGGCCTGATCCTTCTGATGTTGTACAAGGCAAATCTGCATGACCGGGCAGTGCTAGTAATGTGGTCTGTGAAATTCAATTGGTCATCAATTATAACTCCAAGGTTCCTGGCTGATCTTGAAGGAGTTATGGGTGACGAGCCTAGCTGAATGGTGAAGTTGTGATTAAGTGCTGGGTTAGCCGGGATTACAAGTAGCTCTGTCTTTGCAAGGTTTAGTTGAAGGTGGTGGTCCTTCATCCAGCCAGAAATGTCTGTCAGGCAGGCTGAGATGCGAGCGGCTACCGTCGGATCATCAGGCTGGAATGAGAGGTAGAGTTGTGTGTCATCAGCGTAGCAGTGGTAGGAAAAGCCATGTTTCTGAATCACAGATCCTAGTGATGTCATGTAGATTGAAAAGAGAAGTGGTCCAAGCACTGATCCCTGAGGCACACCAGTGGCTAGATGTTGAGTCATATGGCGCTTTTCCATTACCAGTACCAGCTCGACTCGACTCAGCTCGTCTCAGCTCGTCTCGGCTCGCGTTTCGCTCCGTTTTCCATTGCATAGTACTTCCACAATAGTACCTGGTGGTCGTCATAGCGACGCGACACACACCCGCTACCCACACACACAGGACAATGGAGGAAATCGAGTGTATGCTGTTTTACATAATATTAGTAATGGGTATATCACGCAATCTCTGGCAAAACTATTTAAAAATGCCGGGGTTATTCAGGATACTCCGTCTGGCGCGTGCAATGATGGCGCAGTGAATAGTGACGATTCTCGCTGACCAATCAGCAGTCTCCCGTGTGTCACGTCACGTTTTAGTATCGCCTCAGCTCGCCTCGGCTCGCTTAGAACCTCGCCGGAGGTGATACGAAAAAAAGTACCTGGAAGCAGGTACTGGTACAACTTTTACACAGTGGAAAACCAAACAATGGCGAGTCGAGTTGAGGTGAGGCGAGCCAAGGCGAGCTGGTACTGTGCAGTGGAAAAGCGCCATTAGACACCTCGCCACGACACCCTAAAGGACCTACCCGAGATAAGACTTGAACCACTGGAGTGCAGTTCTTCATCTTTAGGATTGACAGGAGGATCTGGTGATTAACTGTGTCAAAGGCAGCAGACAGATCCAGCAGGATGAGAACTGAGGACTTGGAAGCTGCTCTTGCCAATCTCAGAGCTTCAATTACTGAGAGCAGAGTAGAGCTTAGATCGGGCCCAAAAAATCAAGCCCGACCCTACCCGAGCCCGTGCACGTTGTGTCCGAGCCCGGCCCGGCCCGGCCCGACACATTAACTGTAATTATGAGCCCGAGCCCAATTTAAACCCGACCATTTGTTTAATACGTGGGCCGTTATAGGCTAACTGACGTTCTCTACAATTCCGAGTTGTTTGAACTAACGTTACAGAAATCTGTTTAGAATTATCTTAATGAATAATCCAACAAGGACGAAGCATGTAAACTGCGTTGTTTGTTTATTCAGAATGGAAGTGGATCCGAATGAAGAAACGTGAACAATGATGAACACAGAAAATGAACAAGAATGAACTTTGGACCTACTACTCTAATATAATTCAACAAGGTTTTAGAATATAGAATATTTTTTAAACAAAATTGCGTCCACAGTTGCTGGTTTCAGAGCGGTCCTCCTCTGCTCTCTCTCGTTCGGCGCTGCGGTCATAAGCGACCAGCGCACACACAATACACTCGACAAAGCCAACACATATGTTGTCACTGCCCACGACTTGTTTACCTCTGACTTTCCACCAAACTTGTTCATAGTTAATTCTCCTGTTTTTATTTATTTTTATTTACATCTTCAAGCTTGCACTTGAGCTACACAATACAGCACAGCAGTCCCGGTGTGATGCGTGCGAGTGAAGGAGATGCTGCGCATGACACGTGACGTGCTTTTATCAAGGGCCCGACCCGACCCGGCCCGAGGATAGTGGCAGGAAATATTGGCCCGTCGGGTCAAGTTCGGGCTCGGGCTCGGGCAGAGAATCTAAGCTCTAGAGCAGAGCAGTCTCAGTTGAGTGTCCGCTTTTGAAGCCAGACTGATTGTTGTCCAAGAGGTTGTTCTGCGTAAGAAAGGAGGAGATCGGGTTGAAAACAACTCGTTCAAGTGTTTTTGCGACGAATGGAAGAAGGGATACCGGTCTGTAATTCTCTATATGTGCTGGATTTAGAGTGGGTTTCTTAAGCAGTGGGGTTACCCGAGCCTGCTTGAATGCTGTGGGAAATGTACCAGTGTGAAGAGATGCGTTTATGATGTGTGTGAGTGTGGGTATAACAGAGGAAGAAATAGCTTGAAGTAGGTTAGTGGGAATAGGATCAAGCGGACAGGTAGTAGGGCGATTTGAAAGGAGGAGTTTGGAGACTTCTGTCTCTGAAAGCAAGGAGAAGGAGGGTAGAATGTGTGTATTAGCTGGTAAAATGTGTGTGTTAGTTTGTGGATTGGTAAATTGGTCGCTGATGGTGGTAGTTTTGTTTATGAAGAATGTGGCAAAATCATCAGCTGTTTGGGTTGATGAAGGAGGAGGAGGAGGAGGGTTAAGAAGGGAGGAGAAGGTTTTGAAAAGCATGCGAGAGTCAGAAGAATTGTTAATTTTGTTGTGATAGTAAGTCAATTTAGCAGTAGATATCTTGGCAGAGAAGGAAGAGAGTAGGGATTGATAAAGACCAAGGTCAGAATGATCTTTGGATTTACTTCCTCTCTGCACCCCTGAGTTTAGCACGATGTTCACGGAGAACATAAGATAACCAGGGGGCAGAGGGAGTGGCGCGGGCTGGCCTGGAGGAAAGGGGGCAGAAGTTGTCCAAGCAGGATGTTAAAGTGGAGAAAAGAGTGTCAGTGGCATTGTTAGTATCTAGTACTGAGAGCTGGTCTGGTGAAGGAAGTGTGGATGAGATCAAAGAGGATAGACGAGCGGGTGAGAGGGAGCGTAGGTTCTGCCGAAAGGTGACCTGTGGAGGAGTACGTGTTGTGTTCTGGGGCAGGTTGAGGTTGAGAGTGAGGAGGAAGTGATCTGAGGTGTGCAGTGGAGTGACTAGAGTATGGTCAGTGGAGCAGTAGCGTGTGTAAATAAGGTGCAATTTGTTACCTGATTTGTGAGTTGCCGCAGTCGATACTCGTTTGAGGTCGAATGAGGCAAGCAGAGTGTGGAAATCAGCAGCTTGAGGTTTTTCAAGGTGGATGTTGAAGTCTCCAAGAACTGTGAGAGGAGTGCCATCCTCGGGGAAGGAAGAGAGTAGCACATCTAGCTCCTCTAAGAAACTGCCAAGCTGACCTGGGGGACGATATATAACTACACAATGGATTTTATTAGGACTGTTGATGGTAATAGAATGTGATTCAAATGAGCTGTTGTTACACAGAGGTGGTAAATTATTAAATTTCCAATAATTTGAGATGAGAAGACCAGTACCTCCACCCCTTCCAGTCAGACGAGGGGTGTGTGAGAAAGTGAAGTTAGAGGAGAGTGCAGCCGGTGTGGCTGTGTCCTCTGGTCTGATCCAGGTCTCAGTCAGGGCCAAAAGGCTGAGACCTGAATGACTAGATATAGATGTAATGAAA
This sequence comes from Phoxinus phoxinus, assembly GCF_949152265.1. Lineage (NCBI taxonomy): Eukaryota > Metazoa > Chordata > Actinopteri > Cypriniformes > Leuciscidae > Phoxinus > Phoxinus phoxinus. Next base: position 20,208,878 of record NC_136894.1, on the reverse strand, counting down.
TCAGCTTTGTTTACCGCAGACACAGACTGGCAATTCCAGAGACCAATAGTAAAAGAAAAATGATGGACATTTAGCAATGCTGATAACACAAAACATATGTAATATCATCAACCAATCTCCAAAAATAAATAATAAAGTCATACAGGCTCATATTGTATTAACACTAAGTATAAACAAAATTGAACTAAAATCTGTAAAAAGCACACTCCGAGTTGCAGGCGGAGGTAGTGATGAAGCTACAAAAAAAGTTGAAGAATATTATTGTATCGTGCCATCTTCCCTACGCGCAAGTGACTGAATTATGAAACTTGAAGCATTTAATGCATTTGCTTGGGGGCGTTTACCTGTTTTGCAGAGATGGCTTAACACATTTTCCCTTTCGAGAGTACTCTCGTGTTGCGTAAGCTTGCTCCGTCTGTGTCGCCGCTGCGATTCCTGGGGACCGAAACGTCATCTGCGTTTCCTGCCTGGGGAATGACCACGCCGACTTCGCGCTCTCCAAAGGCGGCTGCCCGGAGTGCGACGAGATGGCCTCCTTCGGCGAAGACACCACACTGCCGCTCTCTCAAGGGCCGCGCCGTAAAAAGCGCCGCTCTCAGAGAGCTTCAGAGGCCTCAGCGGTCCGCGAGCTCACGGCGGCTAACTCCCTGCGTGCCTCACTGTCTGATTCGCCTTCACCGGTTGTCCCTGATGGCCAACGCCCGTCTGCCTCCACCGCCGTCCCCATCACCTTCGGTGCTCCTGAGGATGAGGACGTCGACGAGGACAGCTGTTCACTCGCCGCTTCGGGAAGCGAGGACTGGTCAGGCTCCATTCCGACACCCCGCCCCCTCAACCCAAGCCAGCACCAGTGGAACTAGGGCCAGCGTGGACACAGAAATCGTCCGCCTGCTGGCGAAGGCCGTCGAAAACCTCGGCCTCGAGTGGTCTACCCCCGAGGAGCCGACACGCAACAGGCTCGACGAGTGGTTTCTGCAGGAGCGCCGGCATGCGCCTCAATAAAGGCCCACTCCGTTTCTGCCCGAACTCCACGACGAGTTGACGAAGTCATGGAAGGCGCCATTTTCTGCAAGGCTCAAATCGTCTGCTTCCTCGTCGCTCTCTGTTGTGGACGGCGCCCTGGAAAAAGGCTATCAGCATCTTCCCCCCATCGAAGAGGCTGTGTCAGCGCACCTTTGCCCGCCCTCCTCTGGATGGCAGCCGAAGGCCTCCCACCCCTCTAAAGTCTGCCGAACTATATCAGCCCTTGACGGTCGTGCTTACACCGCCGCCGGCCAGGCTGCTTCGGCACTCCACACCATGGCGGTGCTTCAGGTTTTTCAAGCCAACCTTCTCCGTGGCGGTTCTCACTGTCTTGGAGCGCCATCTGTGGCTGACGCTCACAGAGATGAAGGACGCGGATAGAGCTTCATTCCTGGACTCGCCCATCTCACCATCCGGTTTGTTCGGCCAGTCCGTCAAGGGCTTCGCGGAGTGCTTCACTGAAGCTCAGAAAGCGTCACAGGCCTTGCAACACTTTCTGCCACGAGTTATGCGTCAGGTCGCTCAAAGAAACAGCCACCTGCTCAGACTTCAAGGGCGCCGCCGCCGCCAGCTTTCCAGCGCCACAAGTCCGCTGATGCTCGCCAGCGCTCACGCTCGTCGAGCCGTGGAAGACCGCCTCCCTCTAGGGGGCCGAGGCCAAGGATTGCGGTGAACCCCGAGCCTCCAAAGCTCTCCTGACCACGGGGGTAAAACGGCGACGGTTAAGTCTCGCTGCGACGGACCACCGTCGAAAAGCTCGCGCACTTTTTCCCCAGTTACCGCTTCAAAGGTGACTGTTCATATCGCAGCAAACAAGCCCGTTGCACAACATGCTCGCCTGCACACAAACGCCGTTTTCACGGCGACCCAAATAAATCTGAAAAAGAGCAAAATGTCAGTTTTTTATCCGGTTTATGCCAAATGTGTTCTAAATGTAGGAATTGTTGTTGCCACAGGTCATCGCACGGATCAGGGAGAACAGGTGCGTGGTGTCGCCCCGCTCTGGAGGAACCGAACATGGTTCCCGGAGCTGACGGAGCTAGGAGGGACAGCCCCTTGGCCGGTCCCAGTGAGGAAAGATCTCCTCTCTCAGGTCAAAGGGACGCTCTGTCATCCCCACCCCGATTTGCAAATTAATCCCCATCAGGGATTTTATTCCGAGAAGGAGGTTGAGGGCTATTGCTCAGCTGATTGTTTTTTCAATGATGGAGGGGAATTAGCTTTCCTGTAGCTCAGTGGTAAGAGCATTGCGTTAACCCAGGGGATTGCACATACCTATGTATAAATGTATAGGATAATGCAATGTAAGTCGCTTTGGATAAAAGTGTCTGTCAAATGCATAAATGTAAATGTCAGGGTGTGTGTGTGTGTGTGTGTGTGTGTGTGTGTGTGTGTGTGTGTGTGTGTGTGTGTGTGTGTGTGTGTGTGTGTGTGTGTGTGTGTGTGTGTGTGTGTGTGCGTGTGTGTGTGTGTGTGTGTGTGTGTAATATCTGTGTAGTATTTAAAACGTTTTTCACATTCTGTTGCATTTCACTGTGTGTGTGTGTGTGTGTGTGTGTTATTCATATTATGCTCTGTAATTCCTTATAAGTTTACCTTATATCAGGCATAGTTAAAACTATGGATATGCGCTCTACTCCTTTTTGCTGCTTTCATTATTACATTAGAGTTTTTTTAATACTTCTTAATTTTACTAAAGTACTATTTAAGATTTGCGCATGCATTTTGAAGACGCGTGACGTCAAAACACGTGATGTCACCACCTAATGCAAATATGACGCATGCGCTGTCAGCACCCCAGGTGCGGCCCCGCCTCGATTGACGTCATCACTTTACCACTAACCAATGACAAGCGTTGTGGGCCCCAGGTGCAGCCCCGCCCCGATCTGCAAGCTGCAGCCAGGTGTACTTGGTTCTAGTTGGTTAAATTATTTCCAAGTGCCCCCTACAGTACAGGCTTATTATGTGAAGTTTAGGCTGTTATATGACGTGAAACGACTTATTACATTATTTGCTTTAGGCTACATTTGAGCCACTGTCCCTGGGGAACGCTGCACGTCCCTGATGTAAAAACTTGTAGGCTAGGCTGTAACCAGGATTGTATCAAATTATTAATGTAGGCTAATATTAGAAAGTGGGACCGAATCTTAGCTACTGAATTAATTCCCATTACAGATAGATGTTGGTCATCATGCTTCAGCCTAAAGTAGCCTATAAATAACTATAGCTTGGAGGAGTGGTCTAAAGAAAACTGGATCATTTACTTAAAAGGCGACTGTCTTTATTTGCTATAATATGACATTTAGTGTAGCCTAATGAAGCGCCCAGAACACTGAACAACTTCTTTCATTGATACATTTTAAATGAATGGGTTCCATCGTTCTTTCTGAGATTAAAGTGAGACAAACATTGAGCTGAGGAGTCAGCTGCCCATTTCTCAGTATAAGTTGAGAGCAGATCGTGGCTGAATTTCAGTAACGGCATGGACCGCGAGCCGTGTACCGCAGACTCCAACCGAACTCCCGCGGAAAAGGTAAGCCGCAAATACAAAATCATGAAAAAGGTACGACAGAAGAGCTCACCTAGGCTAAAAGATAGCTACTGATCTTTTTTTTTTTGCGCTGAATCCAGCAATATTTATTTCACGGAGACGACGCGAATACACAATGAAGTTTAAGCACTTCATAGGCTATTTAGTTTAATTCGCTTTTAAAGTTTTTTATTTTTATTTTTGTTTATCTGAATAACATTGCTCGTATAGATAGACCCTTTCTCTCTATAGGCATGATGCAGAGGCTTATTCATCCCTTCATCGCGTCAAGGCTTGATTATTGTAATTCTCTCTTTCTTTTTTTCCTATGCGTGTTTCACACAGATGCACACAAAGGCTGCGTTTACACTTGGCATTAACATGCGATCACCATGATCCGATCAAGCAGATCGGATCATTAGCCAATCAGGACACCATGCGTTTACATTTGTTCATATTAAGTAGCCTCTGTATCTGGATTACCGATCGGATTTCTGTTTTTGCATAATATTTAAATTAGGTCTGTAGCACGACATCAATAAGAGTAAAGATAATACAAATTAAGCAATGTCCCAATTGCTTTCACTCACTCACTTTACTTTCCTGTGCAATCTCCATCCTTAAATTAAATTAGGCTACGTTTTTTGAATGAAGGAATATTTCCAGAGTTGATCATACAAAAATAACCATATAAGTCACATCATCGATCATCAGGTGATGTCCTATTTGCAAAGTTTACAGTAGTAATAGTAGACTGTATGTAGACATTTCCATTTTATTTATTCTAATTTTATCTACAGTAGCATAGGCCTATATTTAAAACTTTAAATATTTTTTGTTTTTTATCAAAATGTTCTTGTGTGGAAGTGTTTGTAGTAAAAGCTGTTTTCCACAGAAATTCATTGCAGCCGGCATTGTTTTTGATGTTTATTTGTGAGTAGGTATTGTATGAATAACATAAGTCAAACATAGCTTTACACATACACACTAAAGGTAAATCTAAAATAGTGATGTCACTTTCTAAGCAGAGGGATGTTGTGCAACCCTATGGAATATAGTCCACACATGACAAATGAGGTAATAATCAATATTTCAGAATAATTAAAATTCAGATATTGGTGTGTGATATCTGAGTTTTAATTATTTGACTACAAATCTCACCTCATCATTCCTCCCAGTGATTATTTCCAGGATAAACTGAGATGCCCCCAAGCTGGCTTCTTAAAACTGACTAAATATTTAAAAAGAGCCAAAAAAGCCGTTCTTTTGAACGGCTCTTTGAAAGGAACGGATTGCCAAGATCCGGATCCCCTACTCATCTCTGAGCATTTGCCCATGTTTCATGTCGCTTGGTTCTTAGATTTTTGCGTGTTTCTTTGATTCCCCTTTTGCGTGTGTCCCCTGTTTGTTTGTTTGTCCTACCTTCTAGGGATAGGCAAATGAAGCCTCATGAAGCACTAAGGCTTTCCCCTGATTGTTTCGGGAAAAGATTCGAAGCATCAAGTGTCAAAAACAGCGCCATCTTGTGGCAGGTCAAATTTACAGCAGCCATAATCCCGAGTGCGCAGCGCCATTGTTTTATCTATTAAGTGCAAATAAAATCCTGACGCTAACATTTAACGCTAAATGTTCAGTTTTCTGATACTATAAAGTGTGACAATAAATTAAATGTAACAATTATATTAATACTAATTATAAAAATACCTGTTGCTTAATACTGTCATGAACTGCTCCAAGACACGAAGGTGGAGAATCCAAATGCAGTTTATTTAAGGGGTAATCCAAATAACAGGCAAGAGGTCAAACACAGGTAGGCAGTCCAAACAAAGAAACAAACAAACAAACAAACAAAACAGGCAGGGGTCAGAGGCAAAAGAGTAATCCACGGAACAGGCAAGAAATCCAAAAAACCAAGAGACATGAAAACCAGGAGAAACGCTCGGAAATGCAGTGTGACAACATACAAAACTTCGCAGTGAGTGAAGAAGTGAACATGGTATAAATAGGCTGAGACTAACAGGGTAATGAGACACAGGTGAATGCAATCAGTGATGATGAGTCCGGGCAGTGAGTTATGGGAAATGTAGTCTGTGAGTGAACATGAAAGTCTGGTGTGGAGTGCCCTCTGGTGGCTCTCAAGGGCACTCCAGCTGGTGACCGTTACATAGCCCCCCTCTTTAAGGAGCGGCTTCCAGACGCTCTAAAATTGACCAGGAGGGAGGTGGAGCGGAGGCGGACCCGGGGGCAGGATGGAGGGCCAGGCCCGTGGAGCGGAAGAGGGCCTGGAGACTGCGGCAAGACAGGCGGAGCAGGCGACCAGGGCGGACCCGGCTGTGCAGGCGACCAGGGCGGACCAGGCTGTGCAGGCGACCAGGGCGGACCAGGCTGTGCAGGCGACCAGGGCGGATCAGGCTGTGCAGGCGACCAGGGCGGATCAGTCTGTGCAGGCAACCAGGGCAGACCAGGCTGTGCAGGCGACCAGGGCGGATCAGGCTGTGCAGGCGACCAGGGCGGAGAAGACCCTTCGGGCGGCCACGGCGGAGAAGACCCTTCGGGCGGCCACGGCGGAGAAGACCCTTCGGGCGGCCACGGCGGAGAAGACCCTTCGGGCGGCCACGGCGGAGATGATCGCTTGTCCGAAGACACGGGCGTGGAGTCGGCCATCTTGTCCGAAGACACGGGCGTGGAGTCGGCCATCTTGTCCAAAGACACGGGCGCGGAGTCAGCCATCTTGTCCGAAGACACAGGCGTAAGGGCAGTCTTGGTGGGACGAGACTCTTGAACGGCCTCTGGCTGGGCAGACGTGACGTGAACTTCTGGCTCTGGCTCGGCAGGACTGACGTGAACTTCTGGCTCTGGCTCGGCAGGACTGACGTGAAGCTCTGGCTCTGGCTCGGCAGGACTGACGTGAAGCTCTGGCTCTGGCTCGGCAGGACTGACGTGAAGCTCTGGCTCTGGCTCGGCAGGACTGACGTGAAGCTCTGGCTCTGGCTCGGCAGGACTGACGTGAAGCTCTGGCTCTGGCTCGGCAGGACTGACGTGAAGCTCTGGCTCTGGCTCGGCAGGACTGACGTGAAGCTCTGGCTCTGGCTCGGCAGGACTGACGTGAAGCTCTGGCTCTGGCTCTGGCTCGGCAGGACTGACGTGAAGCTCTGGCTCTGTCTCGGCAGGACTGACGTGAAGCTCTGGCTCGGCAGGACTGACGTGAAGCTCTGGCTCGGCAGGACTGACGTGAAGCTCTGGCTCGGCAGGACTGACGTGAACAGTCTCTGGATCGGCAGAAGTGACGTGAACAGTCTCTGGATCGGCAGAAGTGACTTGAACAGTCTCTGGATCGGCAGAAGTGACGTGAACAGTCTCTGGATCGGCAGAAGTGACGTGAACAGTCTCTGGATCGGCAGAAGTGACGTGAACAGTCTCTGGATCGGCAGAAGTGACGTGAACAGTCTCTGGATCGGCAGAAGTGACGTGAACAGTCTCTGGATCGGCAGAAGTGACGTGAACAGTCTCTGGATCGGCAGAAGTGACGTGAACAGTCTCTGGATCGGCAGAAGTGACGTGAACAGTCTCTGGATCGGCAGAAGTGACGTGAACAGTCTCTGGATCGGCAGAAGTGACGTGAACAGTCTCTGGATCGGCAGAAGTGACGTGAACAGTCTCTGGATCGGCAGAAGTGACGTGAACAGTCTCTGGATCGGCAGAAGTGACGTGAACAGTCTCTGGATCGGCAGAAGTGACGTGAACAGTCTCTGGATCGGCAGAAGTGACGTGAACAGTCTCTGGATCGGTAGAAGTGACGTGAACAGTCTCTGGATCGGCAGAAGTGACGTGAACAGTCTCTGGATCGGCAGAAGTGACGTGAAGCTCAGCAGTGGCCATGATAGTATGAGGCTCTGGCGTGAACGTGCTTGCGAGCGGTGTGAGCACTGGAGTTGCCAAAATTAGAATGGCCACAGATGGAAAACGCTGGCCAAGCTCCGTGGCCACTGGATCTTGGAGTGTGATGCCCCTCACCAAAAAACGTTTAGGGAACATGTCCTTCTTAACCTCCCCAACAGTGAAGGAGGAACCACACAAAAGCAGGGCATAATCCAAAAAGTCACTGAACGACCTTCGAGGTGCATCATGAATTAACTTTCCCTTGAGCGGATGGTTAAGCCCATAACAGAAAAAGTCTATGAGAGCACAATCTGGCAGTTCAGAAGCATTAGCAATGTCTAGAAAAATAGGAACGTGCTCTTCAAGGGTGCGGTTACCTTGGCGCATGCAGACTAACTCAACTGCTGGATCCATATTTGGCGAAGTTTTCTGTCATGAACTGCTCCAAGACACAAAGGTGGAGAATCCAAATGCAGTTTATTTAAGGGGTAATCCAAATAACAGGCAAGAGGTCAAACACAGGTAGGCAGTCCAAACAAAGAAACAAACAAACAAAACAGGCAGGGGTCAGAGGCAAAAGAGTACGAAAAGAGTACCACGGAACAGGCAAGAAATCCAAAAAACCAAGAGACATGAAAACCAGGAGAAACGCTTGGAAATGCAGTGTGACAACATACAAAACTTTGCAGTGAGTGAAGGAGTGAACATGGTATAAATAGGCTGAGACTAACAGGGTAATGAGACACAGGTGAATGCAATCAGTGATGATGAGTCCGGGCAGTGAGTTATGGGAAATGTAGTCTGTGAGTGAACATGAAAGTCTGGTGTGGAGTGCCCTCTGGTGGCTCTCAAGGGCACTCCAGCTGGTGACCGTTACAAATACAAGTAAATGGTGGTCTCATTATTATATTATGATCATTATTATATTATGGTTTCTATGCTGTTTATAGGGCAGAATATATGATCATGTAACATAGGCATGATGTTATTTATAAAAATAAAAAAAGCATTCACGTGACGAAAAAAAGCGAGGCATCATTTTTCGTTGATCACGTGTTCTCTTATGAGAGATACTCTCGTACTGCGTAGCAAGCTACGCTTTGGGGAAAATCCTTTTCCACGAGAATACTGAAGCCAAAAATTATCCTTAATTTTGTATAAATGTAAAACGCGTTGCCGCAGCATACAGACACAGGCGAGGCAGCTCGCGCGCCGATTGGCTGCTGTGCGGGCAACTGCTTGAGCCTATCGAGCGAGACCTAGAGTGCAACACACCCGCCGAAACGGGCGTGGCTTAGGGCTATAAATTGAGCTCGCAGGCTCATACTCTCTGATTTTTAATCCTTCAAGCGAAGACATCACGTCGCTGGATCCGAGAAAAAGCCGCGCCGTCGAAGAAGCATCTCAGCGGAACGAGTCGAGAAGCTGCTGGCCACGCCGCCTTCATCGCCTTCCTGCTGCGCTATCCGGCGCCTATATCCTTTTGTTCATTGCTAATGTGTGCTCGCCGGCGCAACACACACTCACTAAAAGAGCGGTGTCTTTTTAAAGATGCCTTCCTGCGGCTCGTGCAGAGCCACACTCAGTGACGGGGACCGCCATGTCATCTGCGTTTCCTGCCTGGGTGAACAGCACACGGCTCTTGCTCTACGGCGGCTGCCCTCACTGCAAACTTTTGCCATTAGCGACTCTGCAGACTCGCTTGGCATCGTTCCAAGAGTCCGTGTTCTCCGCTGTTGTGCCGCGCCGTAAGAAGCGCCGTGCACAGCGGATCCCGGAACCATCTCCTAGCTGTCAAAGCTCGCCGGTGCGCCCGCGAGCTACATCACCGGCTTCTTCCTTGTCGATTCCTAACGGACAGCGGCCACAGCTTGCCGCCACTTCCGTCGCCGACGCGGATGAGGTCGACGCGATGCTGCGAGATGGGGATTCCTGCTCTATCCTGGCGTCCGGCAGTGAGGATTGGGCGAGCTCTGAGGACCTCGCGCCTCCTGTCCGTGCTTCGACGGGTAAGAGAGCTAGCATCGAGGCGGAGCTAGTTTGCGTGCTCACTCAAGCCACGGCGAGCCTTGGCCTTGAATGGGTGTCGCCTGAGCAGCCCGCCCACAACCGACTGGACGGCTACTTCCTGCCTGGGGAACGGTCTTCACTTGCTTCAAAACCCGCGCCCTTCCTTCCTGAGCTTCATTAAGAGGTCGCTAGGGCTTGGAGTTCCCCGTCTTCAACGAGGACGAGGTCTTTTGTTTCTCTGGCATTCTCCGAAGTCGACGACGCCAGAAACAGAGGCTACCTTTCCCTCCCGCCGGTCGAAAAGCCTTCTGCTGGACGGCGTGCTAAGATGGCGCTGCCCTCAAAGGCTTGCCGCATGACGTCATCCCTGCTCCACCGCGCTTTCGCCGCTAACGGACAGGCTGCGTCAGCGCTGCACACGATGGCCACGCTATCTTCCAGATCTTCCATGCCGATCTCCTCCAGAAAATGGACGAGAAAGGACCCGACACGATCTGTGTGGCGGACTTGAGAAGTGCTACAGACCTCGCTCTCCGCGCTTCAAAGTCTCCAGCTCAGGCCATCGGACGGAGCATGGCGGCGCTCATCGTGTCTGAGAGGCACCTCTGGCTCACGCTCTCAGACATGCCGGATGCGGCATGTCTTTCCCCTGCTGGCCTCTTCGGAACCTCGGTCAAAGATTTCACCGACAGGTACGCTGAGGTACAGAAGGCGACTCAGGCGATGAAGCACTTCCTTCCGAAGCGCTCCAACTCTGCAGCAGGCCGTGCAAAACCGTCTGCTCAGAGTGCACAGCCTAAGCCTCCGCCCAACGCCTCATTTCAACGCTGCCAGACACAGAGCTCGAGACCGCGCTCTCGATCTTCCAGCCGCCGGCCCGCGCCGCGTGGTCCACGGCCGAAGATCGCGTTGAAGCCTGAGGTACCGAAGTCATCCTAGCACTCCTAGGAAAACGACGGTGTTCAAGTCCCCCTGCGGCCTTTCACCGAAGTTTGCCGCTCGTCCAGTCCCAAGAGAAGTGACTGTCCAACAAGCCTGTTCCAGTACCCGCTTGCCTGCACACAACAGCCGTTTTCACAGCTACCCAGATAAATCCCTTAAAGAGCATATTTTCTGGTGTCCCGTCCACGGCCGATGGTGTTTCATGTGTAGTAAGACTGCCCACTGCTATGTGCCCATCCCTACACACAAACACGGCCCCGCACACAGGGCCTGCGCACATAAAATCGACTCAGCTCGATTGCGCGTTAAATGTAGCACATGTGCCCACAACCCAGTGCCCACTAATGCTACCTCCTGCTTATCGCGCGGTTTCTGTAAAAACGAAACCAGCGTGCAGGCGCTCTGCTCAGGCGAGCGATGCTATAAAGGTGGTAAACGTGCCCGCTCACACACAAGCACTATGGTTCCCACGGAGCCCGTTCAGCCCTCCCCCTCCCGGTTAACCACCGCAGAGGGGTCGAGAGCGGACATTCTGCCCGCTGTTATCAGCGCGGCCCCGGCCTCAGATGTTATGAGCATGACATTTCTGTCGCAGCTCACAGAAGCCGCAGTATCGCGAGTCGATCAAAGCGCGCTTCTCACTCAGCCCCTAGCAACCCGTGCAGATGCGTGGGCGAAGCTTCCCGGGGTTTCAAAATGGGTGCTAAACATCATAAAAGAAGGCTATTCGCTGCAGTTTCGCCGACACCCTCGCCGCCACACGGCGCGCGTCGAGACTTCGGTGGATTCGAATGTAGCACACCTACTTCGAGCCGAAATTCAGAAACTTCTTAGAAAAGGGACTATAGAACCTTTATCTCAGGCTCAGAGCGAAGGGGGGCTTTACAGCAGATACTTCCTGGTACCCAAGAAAGACGGGGGTCTAAGACCCATATTAGATCTGAGGCAACTGAACAGAGCGCTTATGAAACGCCAGTTTTGTGTCAATAGATCTACAGGACGCGTATTTTCAAATACAGATTGCGTCACGTCACAGGCGATTTTTGAGATTCGCCTTCGAGGGTCAGGCATACCAGTACACAGTCCTGCCGTTCGGCTTGTCCCTGGCACCTCGTACATTTACGAAGTGCATGGACGCAGCGCTCGTTCCCCTCAAACTTCGGGGCGTTCGAGTGCTGAACTATTTGGACGACTGGCTCATTCTAGCCCAATCTCACTCAGAGATCATGGCGCACAGAGCCATTTTACTGGATCACCTCGAGAATCTCGGTCTCACGGTGAACTGGGAAAAGAGTTCACCACTCCCCAGACAGATAATTTCTTTTCTGGGAATAGAACTGAACTCACAGCGCGCACTACATGTTCAGTGCACAGTCAGCCTTTTCCGCTGCGGCGCTGTACTCCCTCTAAAGAGTTTTCAAAATATGCTAGGCCTGATGGCCTCAGCATCATCAGTCCTCCAGCTGGGCCTGCTACGCATGCGCCCACTGCAGCTCTGGCTCAAAGGGAGGGTGCCTCACAATTCGTGGGCCACCGGCCGGCTTCGCCTCAAGGTCGATCAAGCATGCGTTACAGCTTTGAACCCTTGGAGGGCGAAAGACTGGTACCGTTCAGGTGTAAACCTGGGGACTTCCTCGAGACTGAGGGTGGTGTCTAGGGACGCATCCAATGCAGGATGGGGAGCGCTGCTCGAGGGCAGACCGCTGTTTGGCCTATGGTCAGAGCGGGAGAAGCTCTTTTATATAAACTGCTTCGAGATGTTAGCGGTAAGCAAAGCGCTCACGCGTTTTCGTCCCCTGATTGCGGGTTGCCACGTCCTCATATGTTCAGACAACATATCAGTGGTATCCTAAATAAATCGTCAGGGCGGCCTCAGGTCCCTGCTGTTATACAGGCTGACCAGACGCCTCCTGATGTGGGCGCGCAGAAACCTGCTCTCACTGAAAGTAGCGCACGTGCCAGGACGCCTGAATGTTGGTCCAGACAGACTGAAGAAGTTCGGCAGAGCGGATGTAGACCTGTTTTTCCTCCTGTCTCCCTCCTGACCCAGGTGGTGGAGTGGATCAGGGAGGAAGGATGCTCAGTGCTGCTGGTAGCGCCGCTCTGGTTGAATCAGTCTTGGTTCCCAGCTGTGATGCAGTTAGCAAGCACCGCCCCGTGGCCAGTGCCTCTGAGGAGGGATCTCCTCTCTCAAGCCAACGGTTCGATCTGGCACCCGGAACAATGGTCCCTTCACGTGTGGGCCATCAACGGGTATCCGCTGACCTCCTACAGGAAGTGTTAAACACGATCACGCAGGCCAGAGCTCCGTCTACGCGTCGTCTCTATGCCTCTAAGTGGTCAGTATTTTCTGGTTGGTGCACGACTCGTGGCGTGTCACCCCCGGATTGCGGAGTGACAGAGGTTCTATCCTTCCTACAAGAGCTGTTGGATAACGCTTCCACGCTCAAAGTGTATGTGGCGGCCATAGCGGCGTTCTCTGAGACCGCGCTTGGCCAGTCTATAGGAAGGAACTATTTAGTCATTCGGTTCCTTAAAGGGGTGGTTCAGGATTTTGGACATCGGACCTCATTTTCAAGTTAGCCTGGTTGTTATTCATCAGTGGAGACAGTTTTCAAAAAAAATCATCCAGTCCTTCCAGTTGCATAGTTTGCCGATGCTAGGCTAGCGCGAGTCAACGGTATCTGTGCTAGCTTGCCATTAAAAGCAGTTTTACCCACTCCAAAGTACACCAAAAGCAAATAAATTATAACGCCAGACTGTCGATGTAAATGTCTATTGAGAGAATAATGTTAGAAATCAAAGTACCGGTCCGGTACTCTTACATCTCAATGATCGCATTACATTTACAGGAACTAGTTTCTCAGCAGCGGCGGAATTTTACTTTGCTCCGGTTAGTAGTACTGCGCCGAAAAGTAAACACAGAACAGAAGCGCGCGCACTACAGACGGGACGTCTAGCTAGCTAGTAACGTTAGTAGCCTTGAACAACGATATTGAAAAACATTCGATTATAAACTAAGGAATTGGCAACATGGTGATTCGTTGTGCATTTCGAAATTGTAAAAATAAACCAAATAGATGGTCATGCAAAAAGTTTCCACAAATTTCCATTGAGAGATCCAGAAAGGAACCAACTGTGGCTTCTTTCTGCTGGCTTGGACAACGAGACACCGGCAGAGACTATTAAAGTTGCGAATTTGTAGTGATTATTTTAGACCAGACGACTTTGAAAAACCCCATAATCGAAACGTTCATAAGTCACTGACAAGGAATGCAGTTCCAGCCGTCTTTCCATATGCACCAACAGCAGATGAACAGGTAATAACTTTTGTTAGGCTACTATAGCTATCTATTAAGCTAGTCCCTTCTCATAACTTATAGAATGACAATGACAGCGTTAGTGGAGATAACGTTACAGTTCAATTTCTGCCCTTTTAGTATCTATCTCGATTAGTTCTTCGTCTGTGTATTCCGGCTCATACATGTACGGTTCGTTGAATAAAACACATTCCTCGTCTCCAAAGTCTGAAACATTGGCATGGCTTTCAAACGTGGCCATAGTCCTATGTTGATTTCTTAGTGAAATATACTCTGCTTCTGTAGTGATGAGTGTCAGCGGCAGGTAAATACACTTGCGTCATGTGGAGACTCTACTCTCTCGGTTGCCTAGGTAACTTAATATCACTCCGCCGCTGCTGTAGACTGTGCTAATAAATACAGGGAACAAAGTGTAACTATTGCAATGCAATGAAAGGGTAGTTTGATTTCTAACATTATTCTCTCAACAGACATTTACATTGACAGTCTGCCGTTATAATTTATTTGCTTTTGGTGTACTTTGGAGTGGGTAAAACTGTTTTTAATGGCAGGCTAGCTTATACCGTTGACTCGCGCTAGCCTAGCATCGGCGAACTATGCAACTGGAAGGACTGGATGAAATTTTTTGAAAACTGTCTCCACTGATGAATAACAACCAGGCTAACTTGAAAATGAGGTCCGATGTCCAAAATCCTGAACCACCCCTTTAAAGGAGCTAAGAGATTGAATCCCCCCAGACCTCCCACAGTTCCCATATGGGACCTTTCCACGGTGCTGGACGCCATGAAGGGTCATCCTTTTGAGCCTCTTCAGGAGATTGATATTAAACAGCTGTCATTCAAGACGGTGTTTCTCCTGGCTCTCGCTTCAGTGAAGCGCATTGGGGACTTACACGCGCTCTCAGTGAGTGCTACGTGCATGGAGTTTGGGCCTAATGACTCTAGGGTCATACTCAAACCTAAGCATGGGTATGTCCCGAAATCCCTAAATACACAGTTTAGGGCACAGGTCATTTCCCTGTCTGCCCTTCCGGTCACCGGGGAAAATGAGGACGAGAGTTTTCTCTGCCCGGTTATGGCATTAAAAGCTTATGTGTCTCGCTCGTCTGCCTTCAGACAGACGGAGCAGCTCTTTGTTTCATTCAGCGGGCGTTCTAAAGGACTAGCCGCTTCGAAACAGAGCCTGTCCAGATGGATAGTTGACGCTTTAGCTTTGGCTGATGCATCCAAAGGCATTCAATGCACTTTGGGTGTCAAAGCGCACTCCACAATGAGCATGGCTTCTTCGTGGGCCTGGTCAAGTGGGATTGCCTTACAAGATATTTGTATGGCGGCAGGCTGGGCCTCCCCGTCTACATTTATCAGGTTTTATAACCTAGAGGTTCCTGCTATACAAGCCAGGTTACTATCGGTCTAGTATGGCCAGAAAGTTTTTAGACTGAAATCTCAGTCTCTGATATATGGCTATGATAAATAGCTGGGCCGCTCTGAGCTTCCAGTTTTTGGAAGATAGTGGCTAAAACCCACTTCTTTCAGGATTCTCTGTGAGTCCTCTGGGTGATTGTGCACTGTATGAACCCCAGCTGATTGCTCTGGGTCTATGGTGTTGGATCCCGGCATACACGGTGTTTTACATTGCGTTCCCCAAAGCGTAGCTTGCTACGCAGTACGAGAGTATCTCTCGTAAGAGAACGTACTCGGTTAATAACGTAACCTCGGTTCTCTCTAGAGAGAGGAACGAGTACTGCGTATCCTGCCGTGTATGCGCTCTGGTTGCTTCGTTGTTAAAAATCAGAGAGTATGAGCCTGCGAGCGCAATTTATAGCCCTAAGCCACGCCCGTTTCGGCGGGACGTGACGCTGAAGGGCGCGAAGCGCCCTCATTGGGTGTGACGTCACTCTAGGTCTCGCTCGATAGGTTCAAGCAGTTGCCCGCACAGCAGCCAATCGGCGCGCGAGCTGCCTCGCCTGTGTCTGTATGCTGCGGCAACGCGTTTTACATTTATACAAAATTAAGGATAATTTTTGGCTTCAGTATTCTCGTGGAAAAGGATTTTCCCCAAAGCGTAGCTTGCTACGCAGTACTCGTTCCTCTCTCTAGAGAGAACCGAGGTTACGTTAGTAACAGAGTACGTTTCTCTGAAAGCAATACTTGCGCAGCTTCATGAGAAATTGTGCTGCGTACTCGATACACTCTTTGAAGATTCAGTGTCATATGTAACATCACTACTACCTTCCTGTAGGGGTGATCAGATCTAGGCTTCGTAGAACACTAAACAGTTTAAGCAAATGTGCCATATTGTGTTCCGAAGCAATCCGACACCCGTCTCCACGGTGACCCCTAGTGGTCAGAACAGTGTAAATGCAACAAAAACCCAGCCCAAACATGCATACAACACCTTTTAAAAATCTTATTGCAATTTTTTTATTGAACGTAAAATCTTTCAAATGCAATTAACTAATCATGTAATAAGATTATCAAGTGTCGGTTCTTTCATCAATTGTCAGGGTTTGTTTTGTTTGTTCTATGAAGGGTTCAGCTAAATAGGTCAATAAGAGACGATTAACTACCATTATTAATTTTGAATATACTTATGTCTAATTAAAACGTCTACAAATGAATAAAACTGATCAGAGATTAGGTAAAACCCACAGACACTTGTTTAGTGGTTCTCAGTGACTCCTCATGATTCATGGGTTAACAGAGATCATCGCCCCCAGCGATGAACCATTGAAATTTCTAATGCTGCGTTCACACCAAACGCGAATAGAGCGTCTGGCGCGAGTGATTTCAATGTTAAGTCAATGTAAAGACGCGTTTTTGCGCGTCTGGATGTCCTGCGGCGCGAATGAGGCGTTTAGCGCGTGTTGCAATACTGACTTTGAGTATAAATTTGGGGAAATTAGCACTCAAATGGGGAATTAAATATTCATGAGTTTTGATGAATATTATTTGCATACGCCCCAAAGTGGTTCCAAATATGGGCTTGTCCCGCCTTGACTATATGAATATGTATCAGGATTACTCGTGACAATAATTAATATAGAGAAAAGGGGTTATTCTAATCAGTCGTACTTAGAAATACAACTTTAACCACCACTGCGTATAACATATAATATTTGCATCAACACTTCGATCTGTTTAGTTCTTGGCAAGCAAAATCACATCCATTATGGCTATAAATGGATATAACTAACCTTCCAAGACCAGATAGGGAATATTTAGACTATGCAATGTTTAAAAAGGTGTGGTTGAGCGTTTAAGGTAGCATAAAGAAACGAATCTTCATTGGCTTCAGAATATGTATTCAATACACATGAACTCAGGCAAAGATTAATGAAGTTTAATAAAAGACACTTTAAAGTACGTACACGATCAAGAGTATATCTTAACAATATGCATAAACAAGACAAATGATTATAAAATGATTTTGTAGCTTATATAATAACACAATATTAACCAAGAGATGGAGAGAGAGAGAGAGAGAGAGAGAGGTAGAGCGAGAGAGAGAGATTACACCGTTTAAGGAATCCTTTTAATAATCAAGAGACCAGAGGATGCTCAGACAACCTTAAACTAGCTTTTGTTTCCAAGATCAGATTAGAATGAGCCTACTGTGTTGTCGTTGGAAAGAGACGTCTGGTGCGTAGCGCTGTTTCTTTTGGAGCTTCGCGGGTTTCCGGGTTGCGCCGAGTGGAAACACTAGGCTTTTCGCTCGTTAAAACGCTGGATCAAGGAAGTAGCTTTAAAACTTGTATAAAAATAAAGACTTTGCCTTAGGAGCGGAAAGTAAACGGAGAGCAAAGCTCTCGGAAGCGAAGTTGAAGCTAGAAGTTAGAGAGGCTAGCCGTTTAGACTAGAACTAGAAACTAGAAACTAGAGTAGGAGGACTAGAATTGTAGAATAGAATGAAGCTTCTCGGGCTCGCATCAAAATATGAATGAAACAGGAGCACGCCTATTCTGGGCCTGAGAGCCAATCACGAGTGGGGATTTTGTGGCGCCAAGATTTCCTTTGTCTGTGAAGGTACGCCTATTCAGCGCGTGTGGAGAGATCAGCGTTTACTCTGGAATCATTCTGCACATCAGTAAATGTTTAATAATGCATACTAGACTGTTTCTCGAAACAGATTCGGAGTCGTCTAATTTTCTGGTTTACAATCATACCAAACTTAAAACTGTTAGATAATGTTAAAGAGATTTTTGGGTATTATACGTCCCTACTGGTTGTTTTTAATCTGTTAAACGCTCATTCTCCGTCAGATTCTGCATGCTTGTTAATCGCCGTCTTCAAACAGAGCATTGCATTCTTTTAGAGAGCGTTTTTCTCACTTTCAGAATTCTCGTGCGTGTGGCTTTGTTTCAAACCCCACTGTGTGTGTGTGTGTGTGTGTGGGACGGAGGGGGACGCGCAGTTGACCTGTTAACCTTAAAGGTGTAAAACATGTGTCTGTGTGCGTGTGTTTAGCTTTGTAACAATGCATGAATAGCGCTTCACGATGGGAAGTCCGTGCTTGAAAGAACTCAGACGCTGTATGTGTCTTTCGCTGGACGATAAATCCAATTAAAAACTCCGGGGTACCTCACCTTATCTGGCAGAGAATCAACTAAAAAGCTTTCAGAACGCGTTAATGTCTCTGGTAAAAAGGGAAGAAGACACTATAGAATGCATTACTCACAAAGTCTGTGTTTTCTCTACGTTTAGAAAAATGCCAAGAATGCTTTTAGCCATGCAACAAGTCAACAAGTAGAAAATGTATGTTTTATATTTCACCATCTGGCATTTGTGCTACACGCGGCATCGTGAATGAGGCGTTTAGCGCGGCATCGCAAATTCACCTCATGCACATATTGGCGCGCGAATGAGGCGAATTGAGCTTCTGGCGCGATATGCACGAGTGGTGCTTTGTGCATTCACGCGTTTGACGCCCGAGTTGAAATTTTTTTACTTTGTCAATTCGCGCCGCGTTAACCAACCAGAAGCCTGCTTGCTGCTGTCACGTGGTGAAGTGACGTGATAAACGGGGGCAGGCCCGCTTTTCAGTTTATAATGTCATTTTAAAATGTTTGGCCTCAATAACTTATTTTATATGTTTGGCCTCAATAAATAATTTTGTAATATGACTAAATGCCTGTGTGAAAGAAGGAATGACATTGTTCAGCTATGTTAACTATGAATGTGACACTGAACACTTGCAGTCATACATTTCTGAATGAGATGAAGAAAAACTCACATAATTAAAGAAGTCGTTTGACCTACGTTATAACGAGTCATTAATGTATTTTAACTTATATGTTTCATATAATATAACCGAAGCTATAGATTGTGAATTTAAACATTTCTCGTTTACCAGCGGCAAACGTCTGGAGGACTAGCCGAGCATGAGCGCTGAGCACCCGGTGATCGCCTGGATCTCACAATCAAATTTTTTAAATAGGCGCTATCTTTATAAATAAACTACAGATTTAAGCTTTAAACAACTACATTCTCGACTGAACAACTCTTAAAACTACATTTCGTACAGTAGAATTTTTTTATTTCGCGGCCTTTCTTGCAAACAGACTACCGCCTAGCACTTGACTCTCCCACAAGAAGCGGATTTCGCCTCGGACGCGTGTCCATTTCGCTTTGGACGCGCGAATGCATTCAAATCGTCAAGCGTCAAACTAGACGCGATAGATGCGAATTTGACGTTCTATTCGCGTTAGGTGTGAAAGCAGCATAAGTTTTTCAAAACGTTTCTAAACAGTTGTGATGTAATGAAGCCTCGTTTACTGAAATCACGTGACTCTGGCAGTTTGATACTCGCTCCGAACCATTGATTCGGAATAAAATATTATAAAAAAGGTTTTGAAGCTCCATGAAGCAGTGTTTTGAAATTGCCTTCACTACCTTCCTGTGCTTTACCCTTTGCCTGTATTTGGATTATGATTCTGGATTACGCTGGGTTTACACCGGACGCAGAAATGACGCGGAAGTGGCGCGGAACGGAGGCCGCTCCCTTTCGGCGCCCATGTTAACCTAGAAAACCTTGCCATGCACAGATTCAGCAGCCGAGTGAGACCCACTGTGGATCCAGTAGTTCAACTTGTCCGTGTACAGCAAGGTAACAAATCACTCAAGGACCACACCCGAGATTTCGTAGACCTCGCACATCTCACAGATTTTCCTGATTTTGCCCTTATTGACTTTTATTGTTATGGACTCAATGATCACTACCAATACAAAATCCTCTGGTTGAGTTTTTTGACTATGCACTGTTGCTGGCCGATTCATCTTTTACTGTGAGTTTTGCTGACAAAGAGCCGTGCAATCTTACAGTACCCACCAGTACCCCAAATGTTTCCACACTCCAACTGTCATGTCAGGAGTTATTCACGCCACGCTGCCCTTCCAGAGTCTCGTCCCGTCATGGACGCCCTTCCAGAGTCTCGTCCCATAATGGCCGCCACGCCTGAGCCCTCGGATAAGATGTCCACCATGCCTGAGCCCTCAGACAAAATGGCCGCCACGCCTGAGCCCTCGAACAAGATGGCAATCCCTGACTCCGTTCCAACCCACGAGCTCGCTCCAGAGTCTACAGCCCTACCCAAGAAAATTTTGTGAGGGGGCTACATGTCCACGACAAAGGAGACCATCCCTTATCTTTCTGCAGATTACAGTCCTGGGCAACTGCCCTGCCTCAGTCTCCAGACCCTCTTCCTTTCCATGGTCCTGGTCCTCCATCCCGCCCCCTGGTCCGTCACCGTTCCGCCTCCCTCCTGGACTTCTCTAACTATGTTAGGAGCGTCTGGGTGCCACTCCTTAGGAGGGGGGCTATGTCACAATCACCAGCAGGAGTGCCCTTGAGAGGGGCACTCATCACGGACTAGTGTTCATAGCATTTAATCAAAGACTACATCCCCCATGATCCTCTGCCATTTCATTATCACTGTCTACAGCTGTGTATCATTTACTTGTTAGTCCCAGCCTATATTTACCATGTTCACTCTGTCATTATCTATGAGGTTTTGTCTAGTGTACTCTGCATCTCAAGTTACATGTCTCTTGGTTCTTGGATGTTTGCCTGTTTCTTGGATTCCCCTTTTGCCTGTGTCCCCTGCGTTTTTGTTTGTTTGTACTGCCTTCCTGTGCTTGACCATTTGCCTGTATTTGGATTACGATTCTGGATTACTCAATAAAAGCTGTGTTTGGATCACCAACCTTTCAAGTCTCAGAGCAGTTTTGTAACAATAACTTTATTAAAATTATGCCAAACAGAACAGAACAAGCCGTCACGTATTAGCGAGCTTTCAGCAGGAATCTCTTGAGCGAGAACAGGAGAAGTTTAAAGCTAACAGCCTTCCACACGCTACCCGCCCATGATGACTTCTGGGATTTTAAACAGTTCGATTCTTTTAAGGGTGCTTCTCAAATTGATGCTTCCTCATTTCCTCGCTCCTCCATCCTTCAGCCCGTGACCCAGAAACAACAAACAAAATAAATATGACATGATAAATAATGGTTAAATGATTACATTAATGTTATTCATTTTAAGATTTTAAAGTGTAATCTTGTTTAACATTGTGTAATCCTTCTAAGCCAGTTTGCAGCAGGAGTCACACAGAGAGCGAAATATTATTTAATATTAAAGGGCACCTATTATATGCCCTTTTTTACAAGATGTAAAATAAGTCTCTGATGTCCCGGAGTGTGTATGTGAAGTTTTAACTGAAAATACCCCACAGATAATTTTTTACAGCATGTTAAAATTGCCACCTTTTGGGGGTGAAAAAAAAAGTTGCTGTTTTTGTGTGTCCCTTTAAATGCTTCAAGAGCTGGTGCTTCAGTGTCAGGACAATCTCATTTCACGAAATGAAAATGTCACAACAGAAACTGTACTAGCAGTGTTCAGTTCGAACCGGAGTTGGACAATGATGTCTACAGAGCCAGAGAATATATGCTGCATGGAGATACAGCAGGTATAGTTTAGTTTAATTACGGTTAGAACTTATTTGTCATCTTGCTTTTATCCACTTTTAGTACAAGCCTGTTGTAGAGGACCCCGTCCAAATGATGGCAAAAAATGTACTGATGAGTTTTATGAAGTTTATAGTACTCAGTTCACACAAAAGATGAAGCATTTGTTTTAGTCCAAAAAATCACAGTGAGAGCTGAGTAAAACGGTACAAAAATTGTGAAAGAAAAAGAGAGTCTTATTCATAAACTCTCTCTCTCCCTTGCATTATCATCAACATACACATCGAATTACACAAAAACACTCATTGCGACTAACAGTTAACAAATATATACACAGACCTTTTCAGTGAGTGCTTAATAATCTGGTATACTTTATATCCGTAAAACAACTGTACTAAAGTGCTGGTCATAAACGCATTTTGGTAGATTGGAAGTCGCATTCCCTTCAAAAACAAAATCCACGGCGTCTTCAGCAGCTCAGATGTCTGAAGTAAATGACGACTGCCATGTTCATTCTTACATCCAACAACAACACACCTAAATCGCTTATAAGAAGACATTCTTGTCTTAAGCTGCTCCAGCATCGAAACAATGGCGTACTGTCTACAGCTCACTCAGGGCAGGTCTTTGCTAATATGGCAGTGTCAGTCAACAGTCATGGGAGGTGCTTGTGAAATAGGACGTCACATTGCCCAGAATCTAAAAAAGGCTTGTTCTGAGACAGTGCTTATGATTAATTGGAGAATTTATGATTCATCAAAAATAAAAAGGACTGGGTAGATTTGTATCATTATAGGGTGGTTGTGTACACACACTGCCAACACACATTTATGTTCAAACACCATGTAAAAGTGAATTTTTCATAATAGGTGCCCCTTTAAGTAAATGAGTAAACTGCATTTAATAAATTACTCTCTCTCTCTCTCTTTCTCTCTCTCTAGCTGCTGCGTCTGAAACGCTCGCTCACATTTATGCGGAGTAAAAGTGTGGAGAATTTCTTCCAGCGTTCTCAGAGCGATGCTTATTTACCAACAGAGATTGTCTTCAATGCCCTGCCTCCTTCCCCGCGCCTGTTTACTGGGCCTGCTAATGGTAGCAACAGTGCTGCTTTGCCCTCCCCCAGCATCAGCTTCAGTGCTCCCTCAAGGCCCGCCCCATTTGGCGTTCAGCCACCGCCTGTACAAACACACTGCTTTCTGGACCATGTGTTCCGTCGACCAACCAGCTGCAATCTGTGCAAACACATTATTGCAGGTAAGCAGGGAATGTAAAGTTTTTGTATTTTTGCAGTTTCCTCCATCCTCTTTAACAGACTCTTGTTTACTTCTCTCTTTTGTTCATTTAGAAGCTTTTATCCAAAGTGCCTTGCAAATGAAAACTATTAGGTGATTCATTCACTGAAAAAATGTATACTTTCATAAAAAATACTCTCTGATTTAATATTAATCAAAATATTTTACAACGTAAAAAGGCCACAGGCCATATACACTGATAAAAATGATTTTGTGGTGAAGTAAATACTACAGAAAAAAACAATGTAATTTACATGAAAAAGTTAGTTCAGGCAAGAATAAAACAAAAAAAAAACTAAGTAAATTCTATATTAGTACTTAATTCAATCGTGTAGAAATTAAAGTGTAAATATCAACGTTATAAAATTAAGTAAATTACTCAACTTTTCTGATTCTGGTGTTCCCATCATGCACTGGGACTTGAATAATTAATGAGGTTGATTTTTTCCAGCTGTATTTCCACTGTTTTATCATTGCTTTTGTTGTTAGGATTAGTAACTTGCCATTTTGTGACATTTGGAGTTCATTTTCTACTCAAAATGACACATTCAAACACAAAAACGATCCATCAAATGTTACCGTCATTGTGTATTGTCTACCAAGTATTGAGGTCTCTGCTTTCACATGCTTGAATTTTGAAATGTAGATAAGGTGTCTCACACAATATCTATTGTATTAATTACTTAGATGTTTCTAAGTAAAGCATATATTTTATAAGTGTGGTATAATCCCATGGTTATTGCTTGAGTAAATTTATTGCAAAGGAAGCTTCAACTAAATATCTATATTACTCATCCTTTTACTAGCCAAGTTAAAAGTTTACTTCAAAAATAAGTGTGTGAAATTTAATAAAAAAAATATTTGTGCAAAAACTTTAGAAAAATTAAGTGAATTGAAAAAAAAAATCAGTGTACACACACATTTATTTATATATATATATATATATATATATATATATATATATATATATATATATATATATATACACATATTAGGGCTGGGACGATACACCTATCTCCCGATTCGATAATATCACGATACTCGGGTGCTGATACGATATGTATTGCGTTTTTTTTAGAACTCTCTTTAAGATTCTACAAGTATTGCGATTCGATATTGCAATATATTGAAAAAAATGTAACACTAGACCATTGGGAAAAGTTAAATCTGTTAAATAATTTTTCTGACTTTTATTTCAGAAGCATCATACAATACTACATTCTCTTGGATAAATGATTCAATAACAATACATTTTTTAACAGTCATTGTCACCACTTAGTGGTGTAAACAATTTAAGTCAAGTCAAGTTATCTTCATTTATATAGCGCTTTTAACAATGTAGACTGTTTCAAAGCGGCTTTACAGTAATAAACGAATAATTTAAGGTAACAGATTGTTTTGTCTTTATAGCGGTTTTTGAATAAATACATTTTCCAGCTAAAGTTCGTTTTGATTGATTCAAACCGATATAATCGATAAATGCGTTATTTTAAGCACCAAGTTTCTATCAAAAGCTGAATTTGATTGCTATCGTAGACATCAGTGTTCATATTTGAACTTTAAACTTTAAACTTTTATCCAAGTACTTCAATGATAATTTTAACAATTGCATCACAGAAATAATGATACTATGAGGTTGAAAAAACTGTTTGTGAAGCGTTAATTGTTTATTAATTCTAAGAAATATTCATTTTCGGGGAAGGGAAATGTCTTTCTTACTGTACAGTACTAAGAGCCTGTAGTCAAAATCAACAAATAAATGTGTCTCTGGTTCCTTTCTAGGCTCTATGGGAAATGGAACCACATAAGAAACCAAGAGGGGAAATAAAGAATAAAGATGAAAGAATAGACACATGAATAGCTGACTGCTATTATTATCAAAGTAAAATAAAATAAAATAAAAGGGAATTAAATAAGTGATCAAAACAGCAGGAATGATCTGAAATTTGGAATAATCAATGGCACTAGTGGCACTAGCTACACAGTTTACATGTAATTCAATTTAGGTTTAATTAACAAAGTAACTGCAAATTTAGCCGAGAACTAAGGACTATGCCTAAACTAGACTATGAAGGTGAAATTCAGCAGAGAAGAATTGAAAGTAAGAAAAGAGAAAGTGAAAACATTTGAAACCCTAAATGGGGTTAAAGGAAAAGTATTTTAGAATACTTTGCACTGCATAGACACAAGCTGTAGTAAAAAGCTTCAAGTAAATGATGCTAACCACTAACTGTAGAAGTTATTATTTAGCTTAGCTTAGCCAACTAGGCTGGTTTGTTTACAATATGACGTCGTTGTCATGGGAACCAGTGCATGTCAGAACAATTCAACAGTCCATGATGAATGTCTGCACATTTTAAAGAGTTATGCATGTTTAAACAAGTTAAACTGTGGCGCCTACTTAAGTCTTTCAAAAACTTTGATGGTACATTCAGTAAAATGCAAATGTGGTTTGGCATTTGCAAATTTTACTCATGTAACTCTTCCCTTTACTTTAAACAACTTATTCTACTTGTTTAAAGAGTAAGGAAATAGATTTGCTCTAAGTGAAAGCTTGTCTAAGCATTGTTACGTCCATCTCTTGCATAAATACTGACTTTTCAGCGAGTCGTTCCTACCCAGTGACTGGCCATGTGTTGGTTTTATAAACGCAGCTATGGCCGACACGTAGTTGCCACTTCAGCACTGAGTTGAGATCGGGTCCAGACGAAGGTCCTTCGTCAGATCTGGATACGGCCTGGATCCGTTAGGCTGCGGGAAAACCTCGGGATAAACAAAGACACTAAAATTAGCGTAGATGCCATTCTTCTTATGATGTAACGAGTACATCAGGATTTAAGGGAAGTGTCCCCAGTTCCGGCTGACCTAATCTATGCCGCCTAACATTGAGTTATAGAAGTCTATAATGCATTATGTGAATGCTAGGTCAAAGAGATGTGTCTTTAATCTAGCTTTGAATTGACAGAGTGTGTCTGCTTCCTGGACAATGTTAGGAAGACTGTTCCAAAGTTTTGGTGCTAAATAGGAAAAGGATCTACCGCCAGCAGTCGATTTTGATATTCTAGGTATTATTTACTGGCCGGAATTTTGAGATCGCAATAGACGTGAAGAACTATAATGCGTTAAGAGCTCGCACAAGTACTGCGGAGCTAAACCATTTAGTGCTTTGTAAGTAATCAGCAATATTTAAAAATGTATACGATGTTTAATATGCAGTCAATGCAGTGTTGACAGAAAGGGGCCAATATGGTCATACTTCCTGGTACTGGTAAGAACTCGAGCTGCGCCGTTTTGAACTAGCTGTAGCTTGTTTATTAACCCTCTGGGGTGCTGTTTTTTTTTTTACATAGCAGCAACATAGACTTAAAATACTCTGTCATGTATGGTCATACAGATTTAAGAAATATGAAAAAAAAAATCTGTGAGATGTCTACTTTTGTAAGTGTCCACTTACAATCTAAACAAAATGTTGTGCTTTTGTAAAATAAAGAAAATAAACAGGGTGTGCTTTCTGCCTCTCCGTCTCATGAACTTTTTTTTCTTGAGCATGTCCCTAAACATACCGGTAAACAAAACTCAGCGAATACTTATCCCACATTTATGAGCTCTATATATTTATAAACATTTAAGTGTGCAGTTTTAAATGACCTGATTCAAAAAGAAAACAAATATTATCTGTTTAAGTAATTTGTATAAAACCAACAAGATATCCAGTTTCTCAAACCCTTGCTCATTATTTTTAATGTGACCACACCCACACGCGCAAAATATATAGACATGCAAATCGCGCTCATTACCTCAAAAACAATGCACCTAACCTTATCAGTCCTCTGCTGTTTGCCGAGTTTGGAAGACGCGCGCAAGCTTATTGGATTTACATCGAAGAAGAAGAACGCGATTTGAAGACAGATTTTAAGGTAAGAAATAATTCTGAATGATATTAGTTAGTATTATTGTTGCATAAACTTCACATTCAGCGGCTCCATCGCTTCAGTAAATGTTCTCTTGCACCCGCTGTCTGTTTGAGTCAGTCGCGCTGTTTGAAAAGCAAAACGCATGTTTTTACTCCAATCTCATTTCATAACGTCATAACAATTGTAAACATTTGAAATAACATATGATAATCAATTATATTTTTACTCTAGTGTAGTGTTACTGAAGTGTTTAACGATTTATAGGCTGCCTAGCTGCTATAGGCTTGTTATTATAATTGTAAGCAGCACTGCATGTATATGCCAACAAGACACATCAAGGTGTTCATTACATCTATGTAGGCTATTTTTTTTTTTAAATCGCAATTTTTACCCAATTTTAAAAATCTAAAAATGGATTCCCACAATCGTGCAGCCCTTTAGTTTATCTTGATATCACCATGTTCACAGTTGTTTGGTTTATTATTATTTTTACAGGGACCAGATGAGAGACCACTGATGGAGTCCTGCTGACTTAAACATTCACATGATTCTCTGTACATGTAGGCCTACATGGTAAAATGAAAAATCAAACAACATGGAAATGACAGGTATGTATAACACCTATGTTTCAGGAATGGCACAAAGGTGTGATCAGTGTGTTTAATAATGTGATTTTTTTGTCCTTTTTTGTGTATCTTTGGATTATGTTGTGTTGTAAATAAATCCCTAAAAGCCATTATTTTTTAAATGCAGTCATTCTTTGTGCCTCATAATGATAGTGCCTGAGAGCTCCTAATAGGGCCATTATGGGAGGGTCTTTGTCTTTCTCAGGTGTGAAACACTCAATATGCATGGATTGTTAACGGCTCCTCGCATTCAGCTTTCTTACACAAAACATGTCTTACAAATTTTAAATCAATATATTGTCTTATCTGAATGAGTATGCAGGATGATTTTCACATAGTTTTGAAGCTAATATTCTAGGCTACATGATACAATTTTCAAAAGTATTTTTTCACAAACCACGCATAAACATCATTATCTCAAAACTACAAACTTTTACATACATGCTGCTGATATACTATTGTAGCAGAGTTTGTGCTGAACACAGTGTAATAAGACTTTAACCATGAAAATGTCACAAGTAACAGAAATAAGCGCAAATGTCAGAGCATGTCAGAACACCTCAAGGAACACCTCAGACCCCAGAGGGTTAAGCGTGCAGGGCAACCACCAAGTAGAGCATTACAATAATCTAGCCTTGAGGTCATGAAAGCATGAACTAATTGTTCGGCATTTGTCAATGAGAGCATATGGCGTAATTTAGATATATTTTTAAGATGGAAAAATTCAGTTTTACAGATACTAGACACATGACTTTCAAATGAAAGATTGGTATCAAAGAGCACACCCAGGTTCCTAACCGACGACGAAGACTTAAGAGCATCCATCAAGTGTTAGACAGTATTCTAGGTTATTGTGTGTGGAAGTTTTTTGTCCAATAATTAGAATCTCTATTTTTCAGAATTTAGTAGTAGGAAATTACTAGTCATCCAATTTTTTATATCAGCATTCTGTTAATTTTGTAAATTGGTAGGTTTCGTTAGGTTTTGAAGAAATTTACAGCTGAGTATCATCGGCATAACAGTGAAAGCTAATTCCAAGTTTCCTAATGATATCTCATAATGGTAGTGAACAGCAGCGGTCCTAGTACTGAGCCTTGTGGTACACCATACTGAACTTGTGATCGATAAGACATCTCTTCATTTACTGCTACAAACTGATAACGGTCAGATAAGTTTGATTTAAACAATGCTAGTGCAATTCCACTAATGCCAACATAACGATCGAGTCTATTTAAAAGAATGTTGTGGTCAAAAGTGTCAAATGCAGCACTAAGTTCAAGTAGCACTAATAGAGAGACACAACCTCGATCGGATGATAAGAGCAAATAATTTGTGACTCTAATGAGAGCTGTCTCGGTACTATGGTACGGTCTAAATCCGGACTGAAAATCCTTGCAGATATCATTCCTTTCTAGAAAGGAACACAGTTGAGAGGATACAAATTTTTCTAGTATATCTGACAGAAAAGGCAGATTTGAGATCGGCCTGTAATTGACTAATTTTGTATGATCAAATTGCGCTTTTTTTAACAAGCGGTTTAATCATAGCCAGCTTAAAGGTTTTTGGTACATATCCTAGAGACAAAGATGAAATAATGCTATTAAGAAGAGGATGGAAGCATCTCTATCAGTAGCTTAGTCGGTATAGGGTCTAACATGCATGTTGTCGATTTAGATGAATTAACGAATTTGCAAGAGGGCTCAAGCCGCCTCTTTGCATGCCATGGCGTTGTTGCAGGTCTCTCAGGTCAAGACACTCATGGACATGCACGACGGTAGTCTAGACCAGTGAGTTCCGCACTGCGGTTGACCTCGCCCTCAAGGGCACAAACGCCGCAGCGTGCACGGTCGGTCTAGCGATGTCCACACTAGTGGTCCAGGAGCGCCATTGTTGGCTCAGCCTGGTTGAGATGGTAGATGCGGACAAGGTTCGGTTCCTGGACTCCCCAATTTCCCAAGTTGGGTTTTCCGGCGACGCGGTTGAGAGCTGCGCCCAACTGCTCTCCGTCGCCCAGATGCAGACGGAGGTCACCCGGCACATCCTGCCCCGGCGGCCTGCTGCTGGCTTCACCGTCTGCCGGGGGCAGATCCTCCGCCTGCCCGTCGCCGAGGGCGTCCCCCTGCAGCCGTCTCCGCTCCCGCTGTACCATCGCAGCAGCCTTATTAATTTGTGTTTGGTTCGCCCTCAAATCCTACAACGGGCTGTACAACATATGGAATGTAACTGGGGAGGCTCCAGCCTATAATTGGGGGGAGCTACTCACCAGGCAGTGACGGCAGAAACTCTGCCAAGGGAAGACACGGGCTCGCCGTAGGGAGGCTTATCGTGGAAGAATACACATATGGGATCACCGTGGGGATCGCAACATATGGACCCAGCCTAGCACAAGTTCCACTAGTGCATACGAGTGGTGGCCCAGCCCGTTCCAGGCGCTGCCAAGCCAGGTGGTAAGCGACAGCGGAAACGTTGAACCTGGGTGGGCCACCCAGGGATGGAGAAGTTGCTCTTGGAGTGGCCACCGATCCGCTCCCTCCAGCCGGTGGAGGGCAAGTTGGAGTTTTTGTTTGTGTGGGTCTGTTCCGCCGCTGCCTCCTGTAAAACGGGGCCAGCGGTACCCACATTTTCAAAAAAGAGCAAATTTCTCTATTCCTGGGTCCCAAGAGGGCCATTCTGGCGGTGTGTGACCCTGCATAGCCTTGCACCCCTAAGCCCCCTCTTGGTCGCCAGCCGGCTGCTTGGTGCAGTTCGAGGACCCGGTCACCCTCCTTCTCACGCATCCCCTGCCGCCTAGTGGAGACAGGTAAGAGTTGCACTGCACACTTTCATCTCTGTCCTCCACCTCGCTGCCCCACCTCGGGTGCGTCTGTGGTCTCCTACCAGATTGTGACTATCAGACTCTGCTATGCGATTCATTATCGCCCGGCGCCCGCTCAAGTTCAGTGATAATTATCACACTAGGTGTTGAGCAGATATGCTCCTGAAAGCTCAGTGATATTCATCACACCTAGTGTTGAGCAGTGCTCCTGTCTTGTGCGTGCATGTCGCTGTCCTACTGGCGAAGGACACGATATAGCCGCTCCCTCTTGCCGATATGAAGGCCAGTTTTTAAAAATAACTCGTTCTTCATGTACCTTGTATGAGGTGGGTCGTGACCATCTTGGCCCTGTGTCACTTGAGACGGGCCCTTTCTCGAAAGCCTCCGTCCAAGTTACTACACAGAGAGGCATCTCAGAATGCCCGGCCCCCAAGCATGGTCTGCAGCGTTCGACCTGAATGACAAGTACTTCAGATCTCTAGTCTTCCGCACCTCCATCCTGCGTGTGCGTTTGAGGGTTTGAAGTATCAGTACAGAGTCTTACCCTTCGAGTGCTCCATAGCCAGTTGGGTCTTCAGGTCAACTGGGAGAGAGAATAATCTCGACCACAGGCTGAGAATTTCTTTTCCGGTATGGAGAGGACTCGGTCAAACATACCTCTTCAGGAAGAGAGTGTGTCAGGTTGGTGCTACATAGAAGTGAGAAAGGGTCCCACAGAAAGATATTTCAGAGAATCCTGGGGCATGTGGCAGATGCAGCCGCATGGCTTCCTCCATATGAAGACCGCTTCAGCACTGGCTTAGGCCGAGTCCCGAGGTGACCGTGGCAGAGTGGCACGCCCTGTGTGACAACAGATCAACAGATGCCGCCAAACCCTCAGCCCGTGGTCAGACCTTCCGTTCCTCCAGGCCAACCGCTCCTAGAACGAGGTCCAAGGGCATGCTTTAACGGAGGCCTGGGCGACCTCCGACTGCATTGGCATCCATTGCCTTAAGTGGTTGAAGTTCACCTCGCTTCGAGCCACCGCTGCTCAACGAGCTGGTACTGGTCTGAAAAGACAACATCGCGACTGTTGCGTTAAGCTTCCCTCGTATGTCACAACTCGCCTGTCACCTCCCACTTGGAGTCAGAAGCTTCTGAGGTCACTTCATTCTGCTATTTTCTTCCGGCCTGCTCAATCGTGTTGCCGACCAGCCTCACTATAGCCTATGGCCAGGGAGAATGGAGACTCCATCCCCAGGCGTCCACCTGGGCAGGGACCATTTTGGGGCCGCACAGTTACATCTGTTGCCTCTCCGGATTTGTTCCTCTGCCAGTGTGTTATTTCTTTCCGAGCGGACAACCCTTGGACAGATATTGGCTCTCAGCTGGCCATGGGGCCCCAAAACCCCAGTGAGCCATCTCGAGCGACTATGCGATTCATTGTCGCTTGGCATCCGCTTAAGTGCAGTGATTCTCATCACACTCAGGTGTTGAGCAGAAATGCTCCTGAAGGTCAGTGATTTTCATCACACTCAGGTGTCGAGCAGAGATGCTCCTGAAGCTCAGTGATCTTCACACTTAGTGTTGAGCAGTGCTCCTGTCTTGTGCACGCATGTCGCTTTCACTTACTTTGCTAGGTCAGGAGTGGAGTAGGTCTTGATAGTTGCCCCTTTTTGGCCCAACCAGACCTAGTTCCCCTCGACAGCCCTTCCTGACGTTCCCCTGAATACATTCTCAGGGACGGAGGATGATGGCACCCGCATTCAGACCCCTGGATAGATTCCAGGCTGGTGCTAAAAATGGATGCGAAGGTTAAGGTGGTTACCGCTGGAATATGTGGTAGACATCATCACTTCTGCGAGAGCACCCGCTAAGAGGAAATGTTGCTTACGCCGAATAGAAGTGGAACCTATTCGTTGTGTTACTCTTTTCTCCGTGAGAAGATCCTGAAAGCGTTCGGTAATTTCAGTGCTCTCTTTCCTGCAAGATGAGTTGGAGTGAGGGCTGTGTCCTCCACCCTCAAAATGATGTTGCCTCTATTTTTTCTTTGACACACATCATGATGCAGTAGCTGGGAAGCACGTCCTGATCGTCAGCTTCCTAAGGGAGCAAGGTAACTAAAGGCCTTGCGCTCCTCTTTATCCTCTTTGGCCTTATCTCTGGTGCTACTGCACTGCAGAGACCGCCCCTGAGCCACTGCAGGCAGTGAGTTAAAAATTCTGTTTTTAAAGAAACAGTTCTCCTGCTCACATGGTCTCTACTAGAGGGTAGGGACTTGCTAGATTTCGGTCAACGAGTTGTGCCTGGAATTCGGGCCGGCTAACTCTCACGAGCTGAGACCCCGGCTTGGATGTGTGCCGAAGGTTCCTACCTCTCCCTAAAAGCTGGTACCAAGTGGTGAGCCTATAAGCGCTGCCCCGGAGGAGGCAGACCCAGCCCTGGCATTTTCTATCCGTCCGCTTTACTGCGTGCGGTTATACATGCACAGAATGCAAGCTTTAGGACCTCAGACCAGCTCTTGTCTGTTAAGGAAACAGCAGAAAGGGAAGGCTGTTTCGAAGCGACGTTGGGCCACTGATATAGGTGCTGCCTTCATCTTGGTGTAAAAACACGAGATGCAAGTGTCCACTTACGTGGTGAGCTCCTCTGAAGTGAGTGTGTGCTCCCGCCTAGGCATTGACACAGTGTGCTTCGCTGACAGATATTCTAGAGTTAGGGGCTGGGCGACACCTATATTCGAAACGCTGCTTCTCGTGGGCTTCCTTCTCATGAAGCCAGTTTCACTTGAGCCCGGTTCAAAGTGTCGGCTTGCTGCGCCATTCCCCTCCTATGGACTGGATACGTGCACCATTTTTGCTCCAGTTGAGTCCCCTTTAAACGAACTCTGTCGAGTTCCTCCATACCCTCCGGCGACGGACGCGGCGGAGCGTCCGAAGCCAGGCCACTCGTATGCACTAGTGGAACTTGTGCTAGGCTTTGTCCATATGTTGCGATCTCCACGGTGATCCCATATGTGTATTCTTCCACGATACGGCTCCCTATGGCGAGCCCGTGTCTTCCCTTGGCAGAGTTTCTGCCGTCACTGCCTGGTGAGTAGCTCCCCCCAGTTATAGGCTGGAGCCTCCCCAGTGACATTCCATATGTTGTAGCATATGGAGCCGAATTCCACCATTCATTCATCTGAACACATTCTTGCTAGAGACTATTAAACCCCCGTTGTGTTCTCTCCGACACCAAACAAGGTTACACACGTAACATGACACCCACATGTCTTCACACAAAGAGACCAACACACCCAAACGTTTCTTTGAACTAATCATATTTAAGACATTACCAAATGTATACAATATGATTCCTGTGTGTAGGTATGTTTCCTGGCTTATTTAGCTTAGTTTATTGATTTTCTAGTTATAGTGAGTGAACTTTAAAAAGCCTCTAATCATGCTTTTGATTGTAACTTTGTACGCATAATCTTTCATATGACGTGTTTGATATAATTTAAATTCTACGAGTCGTCCTCACACTCTATCTGATTCTCTCTCTTTCATTTTGTACATATATGTATTAAGTGTGTAAATGTAGAGTTCAGTATTCGTTTGTCTAATTTTATTAAATACTTTGTGCATTGATTGACTCTGTCTGCTCATAATTCAAAAGTCACTGAAATGTCGATCCAAGCTACAAAGCTTTACAGATTACTATCGTAATCTAAATTTACTATCGTAATCTAAATAAAGGACAGAAAAGTAATTTTTCGTGGCCAGAAAAGTTACTCTTTCTTGTGTTTATAAGGAGGTTGATTTTTCTTGAGAATTGATAGAAGTAGTCGTACATCTGTTTGCTGGACAAACAATGGTTCGATAATTAAATTAATTCCAATAAAAGTTACCTCATATGATCGATCTGTAAATGGGACTATTAATATATTAATGACGAACAATAATTCATTGTGTTGATCATTCCTATATAATCGACCTATTTCCAGCTTCGATAATTTAATGTAACATTAATATGCGATATATATTAATCATATTTCTGATTAAAATATATATATAATTCCCCTCATGTATTATTAAATATATGTTAATCTGATTGTTGTTACATGTTGTACTGCCCGTTGTAGGATTTGAGGGCGAACCAAACACAGATTAATCCAGAACCATAAAACCCAGGCTTCAGCCAGTCTACGCTAGCCAACGAAGACCCCCCAGTAAGAAATTTATGGCCATGCAAGCTTCAAAGAGATGAGGCCAACAACGAACAACGTTGTCAAGTTAGATAGTTTGGGAAAGACTGATTGGTTCAGAGATGGCACTGCTAAAGATCCAACAAGATAACGGCAGAGGTTGTTTGATCCCAACATTCCCAAGACAAAGGATTTAAAACAGACCTCCTTCTTCTTCAGGACCTTTGAACGACCTCCGGGTTGAGATCAACATTGATCTCTCAAAAACCACAGAGACTAAGGGCCCTATCTTGCACCCAGCGCAATTGACTTTAAAACACCGACGCATGTATCATTCCTATTTTGCACCCGCGCACAGCGGACTTTTCCCTTCACAGACGCACGTCGGTAAATTAGGGAATGAACTTGCGCTCGCGGGGGCGGTTCAGCGCAAAGAGGAGTGTGTTCCGGCGCAAAACTGCCCTGGTGCTATTTTCCAGTTTTAGAAAGCAATTGCGCCATTGACCAGGATAAAAACAGTCTAAAGACAGTGGCGCGTTAGTGATGTGGTATTTTAAGGGCGCGTGCTTGGCCATAATGTAGTGTGTTAACGCGCATCCACTTTGATTCTCTAATAATTATAAACAGACGCAGCAGTTTTCATTTTTGCAAATCATACATTATTACAAGGAAAAATATTAACACACGAGGGAGGTTGTGTCCGTGAAAATGTGAAAAAGATCTATCTAGATTTTTTTTTTAAAATCTAGATTAGGCTACACATTTACCCAAATTATACGCCTGTTTAACCGAAGCTAATTTGAGTGAGTTTCTCCCATCCGCCGTTATAATAGCAATTCGCCGTGGAACAAGCGCATCTGCTCTTAAAGGGAATGTGAGAGGACGCTCTGATTGGTTTATTTCACGTTACGCCCAAACCACACCTATGAATAATGAAGCTACTTCAGACCAACCCCTTTTAGATTTGCGTCGGGCGCAAGAGTCGTTTATCCGCCGGGAAAATAGCAACAGCGCCCGGATCTGCCCTCAAAGTTACTTGCGCTTTGCGCTTTGACACTTGCGTTTCAGATCGTTAAAATAGGGCCCTAAGACTTTACATATAAATTTAAAATACATAAAATCATCCCAAAACAATTATTGATGAACTTATAATCAAACATAATCCAACTACATAATTATATATTGTGTTTACAACCTCTATGTGTGTGTCTATTATGCTTAGATCACATATAAGTCATGCAACTATTAGATGTTTGAATGAAAGTGTGTAGTGCTTCCTATCAGTACGATCATATGTTCATAATTCAGAAGATGGCTTGATTGAAATCTGTGCAAAATGTTTCATATTCTTATAATAGTAATGATGTCTAACTCTAAACTGTGGCCTCTGTATTCTCTGCTAGAGCTGGAGAGTAAAGAGATCACAGATAACGCATGATTTATGACGTGAGGTGAAGAAAATGCCACCTCTCAAATAAAGACAGTGCCTAATTGGTCAGAACTCATCCAGGAGGCTGGACAAACATTTGAGCTTAAAACCTTAGGACCTGAACAAAGTTTGCTGTGTTTTATTTAGTTTTGTTCTTAACAGAGGAGAGAAAAAGACACCATAATAGACAAGTAACCATATAGACGAGCGGACGAAAGAACCCAAATCAAGATCAGAAGAACATGGGTTAAACAGCTTCAGTCAAGCCATCTAACTACTCGTCTCACTTTTCTTTCTTCTTAGTTTTCTTTTCTTTTCCGTTGAAAGTCTCGGTTCTAAGTAGGGATGTCCCGATCAGGTTTTTTTGCCCTCGAGTCATTTGATTTTGAGTATCTACCGATACCGAGTCCCGATCCAATACTTCTATAATACGTAGTACATAAAAAAAGAATAAAGAAGAGCGAAAAAACAGATCCAGGATGTTCCTTATTTTTTATTTAATTCACCTTATTTTAACATTCAACAACTCTGTTAACAAACAGAGCACTTCTGTGAGGTAGCTTAAACAATCAAGTAATAAATAACATAAATTCTTCACTTTTGGTGATGTCAACAAAGTAATGTCATGCCGCACGTGTTGCTGTTTATATATATATACATTACATTAGGGCTGCACGATATTGGAAAAAAATTACATTGTGATATTTTTTCCCCAACGATATATATTGCGATATTGAGAGCCATAACTCCAGG
Source organism: Phoxinus phoxinus (assembly GCF_949152265.1). Classification (NCBI taxonomy): domain Eukaryota; kingdom Metazoa; phylum Chordata; class Actinopteri; order Cypriniformes; family Leuciscidae; genus Phoxinus; species Phoxinus phoxinus. Next base: position 20,172,219 of record NC_136894.1, on the reverse strand, counting down.
CTAAAGACAATAATTACCATTCCATGATATTAATAATTTCACTAATAAGCAAGCTTCATTACAAGTGACAAAAAGGTCACTTAATTTTTTATTCCAAAATTAGAACATTTCTGTAAACACAAAAGCAGAACACATTTTTAAATAAAACGGCAGCTTTACACCAACCCCCTGATTGGTTTACAACAATATAACTTAAAATAAATATATTTTTTATACATTTTGGTTCACAATCTTTTAAGTCAACTTTTCTTAGCCAAAGTAAAACAGTGTTGGTGTTGGTCATCATAATCATATGAAATAAACAAAATGATATAAAACTTTAATATATTTTGTATTAAATCTAACAGATTAGAGAACATGTTTCTGTAAACAGAAAAGCCGAACACATGTTAACAGCAGCTTTACCGCCTCTGTCAGCGTCGCCGATGCCACCACGCGCATCAAGAGCTGAGGGAGCACCAAAAAAATAGCCTAATGAAAAATCAATAATTCTAATGCCGATATTATTATAGATACAGACATCCCAAGTTCCGGGAGTCTCCCGCATATTGATAGCGGCTCACTGATGCCCGCGAATTTGTTAAAATTTCCGGAATCTAGAGCGAGCGCGCCAAGCCAATCAACGAACCCGGGAAACTCCCTTTTACGCTGACAAACGGAATCCCCAAAGCAACGCAAAGACAAGCAAGTAGCCTCCAGACTCAACTGAACTGGTGCATTGATATAAATGTAATAACCCGCCTAAGAAACGATAGAAGGGTTAAATGAAGGATTGATGGTTCGTTCAGGTCATGTCTTAATGATTTCATTATCTCATTCTTAAAACTCATTCTTTCCTCACTCTCTTTCTTTCTGCAACTGGTGCATGCGTCCACTTCCGTGTTTATACCTGCGCTACGGAGTGTGTAATCATGCACGCCAATGTTGAATTGGCATGATTAAAACCTCTGGGTTAATCTGTTTTTTTTTTTCACATAGCAGCAACATAGACTTAAAATACTCCGTCATGTATGCTCATACAGACTTAAGAAATATGAAAAAATAATCTATGAGATGTCTACTTTTGTATGTGTCCACTTACAATCAAACAAAACGTTGTGCTTTTGTAAAATAAAAAAAATAAACAGGGTGTGCTTTCTGCCTCTCCGTCTCGTGAACTTTTTTTCTTGAGCACGTCTCTAAACGTAAACAAAACTCAGCGAATACTTGTCACACATTTATGAGCTATATATCTTTATAAACATTTAAGTGTGTAGTTTTAGATTATCTGATTCCAAACGAAAACAAATATTCTGTTTAAGTAATTTGTATAAAACAAACAAGATGTCCAGTTTCTAAAACCCATGATCATTAGTTTTAATGTGACCATACCCACACGCGCAAAAGATATTGACATGCAAATCATCTGATATTTGGAGAAGTTGTGACAATTTGAAGGTAGGCACTCAAAAAAGCTCAAAGTGGAGAAAACGGCCTCTAAAGATTTTGCAGTTCTCACCACTCTCTGTGTGTGTGGAGTAGTGATGTATGTCTCGAGACCGGTCTTTTACGTGGTCTCGGTCTCGTCACGGCCTTGACGGTCTTTGGTCTTGGTCTTGGTTTGGTCTTGGTCTTGTCTTGGGGCCTCCTTTATAAAACTGTGCGTAGGAACCTTACTAAAAGTGTAGTACGCACAAAAGCCAAAAATGGCGTACGCAAAAAAAATATCAGATTTATAAAACCGTGCGTACGCACACCTGCACACAATTTTCACTTTATAAATCACAGCCTAACTGATAATTTGCGCACGCTAAAAAAAATCATTTACCGCCCTTTCTCCGCCCACATTCAACCATATATAGACAATGCAAATTACCTCATTAGCCATGCATATATTAAAGGAGCAAGGAAATTTGTGTTTTTTAAAGCATAATGAGTGATAGGCCTACATCCATTTAAGAATGGAAGTGAAATAAATTAAATTTACGTACTTTCAGCATATAGTTCCTTTTATGTCTTTAAACTAAACATGGATGTATGTATCTTTAGGACCCATAATGGTGATTTAATGTTATTAAGTTGGCTTGGAAAAGCCAACTTACTGAAATTTATTTAAACTTTTTATTATTATTATTCTTACTAAAAATGTACAACTCTAACTCCTCCTAGAGCTTTAATTCTACAAACTCCAAACTCGGGTCAGACCTTCAGACTGTTCTGACTTGGTGTGCTATATCTTTTCAAACTTATTTGACTTTCAGTTTTCTTAAAAATTAATATTAAAAATCATAAAAATCCCATAGACTTACATTGCAGAGTGCTCAAATTGAGCCAAGACTACGGTGGGCCATTAGTGTACAAGCCAAAAACTCAAATATAAACTCCCTGAAGCCCTAGATTCAATTAAACTACCATTCTAAATCTATCTATCTATCTATCAAACTTTAACCTACTTTAAACATCAAACTACTTTAAACTTCTTCAAACTCTCTGGTCCGGCTTTCTCAAGCCAACTTAAAGTTTGTCTCAACAAGTTTGTAGTTTCTAGTTTGTAATTTTTGTTGTAACCGGGACCTATGACCAACTTGTAAATATTGTAAATATTGAAATATGTCAAACTTAATTTTGCCATTTTGCAAAGGGTTAATTCCCTTTATCCGCAGTCAATTCCTCAACTCACCATCAGTGTCGCCAAACTGCTTTGTCTTCAAAATGTGCGTACGCATGGGTCAGAGTTTGCGTGGAGGTGCGCATATTTTCACGTCAAGTTTTTCTTTATAAATCCCACCTTTTGCGCAGGAACTGGCGTACGCATGTTTTCAGCCCCGTTTTGTGCGTACGCAAGCTTTATAAATGAGGCCCTTGGTCTCGGACCTCTCGGTCTTGTCTAGGTCTCGCTGTCTCAGACCGACATAATGGTCGGGGGATTTAGCAATACAATACTACAATATCCACGACGACACAATTAACGTTCGATAATGCAACATTATTATTATTTCACGCCCTTCAAATGCATGTATTTTTTTGTGACACCGCCGTTTCGCCTATTTGATGAATGTATATCTTAGGCTAATGGTCCAGTGGTAGATCTTTCGCCAACCACGTCATAGGTTCTGGGTTCGAATCCACACTCGTATAGTTTTTTTTTTCTCATATAGTTTTTTTTTTCTCGTATAGTTTTTTTTCTCTCATCAAAACCGATTATGTTCATCAGTGGTTGTATATCAAGCACGGACACGTTTGTGTGCATTATGTTTTGTGATTTCACCAGAACGAATAGAGAGTATCCGCAACGGATTGAAGCGCGCGTCCGAGTGAAGACAGTGCGGCGTGTGCGCGAGCCACACTAGAAAACACTGTATCCGCGCCACTGATCGCAGCGCCGGCAACGAGCACTTTGATCAATTGATTTAAAAACCACATACTGCATCAGTGACATGATGGGTTTTAACTTCATTCAGGAGATTTTGGGTAACTGCACAACTGACAGATGACTTTGAGCGCACGGTGTGTGTGTGTGTGTTGTTTAATTACAGTATTGTATTTAAGATGGTGTTAGACTAAATAAATGGTATTTTAAATATCATCTGCATATCTCCGTTGTGTTGACTAAACATTAGGCCTAATCCAAGTTTATATTTGTGTATCTTTAATTTGATGTTACGATTTCATCTAGGCTACACATTAAGTATAATTTCAATTGGTTACATATTTCTCATTCTTAGACAGTTGTTGGAGGAGCAAGATGGTGTTTGATGTTTTGTCAGATGAACCAGTCAGTACCAGTCATGTCAGTCCTCAACAGTACACAAAAGTTAAGGGAGTCTCAATCCTCTAATAGTGCAGTAACAGCCGTCATGCAATTGCTATAGTTGATCTCACCCAGTCTACAAAAACATTTACAGTGAGCTCAAAGTCTCACACACATGACATGGTCTGTCTCTGTATTGTTCTGTCTGTGTAGTTGAAGTAATACCGCAGGTAAACTGCGGCTGAACCCTAGTATGCTGCTGTTCTTGAATTCATACAAGTTATTGCTTAGCTTCAACGCTAGTCTGTTTTTTCCCCCCTCCCTCCGGTCTCGACTTGGTCTCGGTCTTGGTCTCGACTTGGTCTTGGTCTTGACTTGGTCTGTCTCGGTCTTGGTCTTGGTCTTGTCTTGGTCTCGATTTAGGCGGTCTTGACTACAAGTCTAGTGTGGAGTGACAATATGGCTCATTTACATCTCATTTAGATTAGCCATACTTTTAAAAATACCAATACTGCTATCTCAAACATGGAGAGGCTTCTTCGTGATCTCAACTAACACATTGTGCAAAAAAAGCGAAAATCAAAAATTTTGAGAAAAAAAACCCGCTACTTTCTCATTTTGCTCAAAAGTTGTGCTGCCGACTTGTGTCCCTCGTTTCCGTGACGGGGAACATATTATTGTAGCAGAGTTTGTGCTGATGCAGTGTAACAAGACTTTAGCCATGAGAATGTCACAAGTAACAGAAATAAGCACAAATGTTAGAGCATGTCAGAACACCTCCAGGACCCAGAAAACACCTCAGACCCCAGAGGGTTAAATAGTAGTATGAAGAAGACAGGCTCCCTAAGCATGATCCCCATTCAGTCGATGTCGACTACGTCCTCTGTTCCCTCCTTCAGGGAACGGTGGATTGCATACGCAACCAGGACATTTCAGACCTCAGAAATACCTCCTAAATGAAAAAAAGCACTTCTTTCAAAAAAAGAAGTTTACTTCCTCAACATTGTGATGTCACACTATGGTTGACATTTGCACCTGGCCAGCTCTACAACAACACATCAACAGCTACTTATCACTTTTGTTGCCCTTCCAGCAATTGGTGACAAGGAGCATTATGCAATGACATTCTAGAAGATGGAATGAGGGTGGAAAATAATCATGTTTTGCAAATACAAATATGACTAAAAAAAGAACAAATAACATATTAAAATCAGAAAAAACATTTCATGAAATTTAAATTCTGAAGAATGTATAAGACTCTTTTTCATGTCTGTTTTAGGCAACTCTAAACAGGGAGTGCGCTGTAAAACATGTAAGATGGGAGCTCATCTTTGGTGTGTCTCTGAAGCATCAGAAAAGCCATGCCAAGGAAAGGTATGTTTGATTTGAGCTTACCCATCTCTGCAGTAGTGTAATTTTCCCTTTACTATGAGCTATTGTCAGTTTTGTCATTTATTTATTTGAAAAATGTACCTTTAACAATTATATATATATATATATATATATATATAATTTTATGTATAATCAGGACATTATGCATCACAAAAGTATAGGTACCACAGTATACCCATGGGACACAATAAACAGAATAAAAGTTTGTTATCAAATTACAATATGTTTGTTATCGCAGTATTCATGTATCACAGGTGATAGCCTGTTGTAAGCAAATCCTTTCCTGAAAACCGTCCTTCTCGCTCACTTCCACTCGGCAGAGCAATGAAGAAGAGTCAGGGACAGGAAAGAGTCATCACTGGAGAGACTGTTGAATCAATGAGATTTAATCCAAGGGTGAGACAGAACCAGTACTGGGACAAAGCATATGATAACACCAAATAGGGCAGTAAGATATCCAGGATTCCACTGGCGAAACTGAAGACAAAGTAAAAAGAAAAAAAAATTCTGGAAACAAAACTGAACAAAACCAATAGGATAGACATGACCAGTCTGAACAAGAGCAAAGGTGACACAAAACACTCTGGCACTTAGGAATAATGAGAGAAGCGAGAACAGGTGAGAAACCGACAAGCGGCTGCACTGATTGCTGATCACAAGGTGGAAAAAACGTCTCAGGCGTGACAGGTGTCTGAAATCACAATCAAATCACGGCAATCGCATTGACCGGTGACAGCCCGTGAATCATTAACGTGCACCTGGAAGTATATAAGGTCGCCTTGCAAACATGACAATCATCCTTTCGTCTGAAGGGACTGTTTGGTAGACAGGCCCCGAGGCAGTCTCGTTCCCTGTTCTTAGGGTTTAACATAGGTTATAGTCGCAACCTGAGACGTTCCCTTTCGAAAGGGAACTCGCACTGTGTCGAATGCTAAGGGGAGTGCATGCCCACTGGCAGTGACACTGTCAGAACCAGCAATTTCAAGTGAAATACCGGAACCACTCACCCTCAGGTCACACTGGGCTGTCAGTGACAGCATTCCCTACGGTCATAGCCCAAGCTATACGTTCCACAGGGAAACCTCCATAAATATAGTTTAATGAAAGGCCTACCTGGGCCTGCTCCAGGGCCTAGGACCACAACTTCAAATCATAAGGGGTCCCTTCTAGGGAATGTGGCTAGGGAACCCAAAGGGACCCCAGCCAGTCACTATTCACATACATTGGGGACATACAATCTGACGTTTCAAATCATCTTGTCTCGCTTGAGCTCTGTCCTGAGTCTCCAATTGTAACCGTGCTAATCGTAACGTTAAACGTGAATCTAAATGAAATACCAATGATGCCTCTGTAGAAAGTGAAAGGGGTTCAAATTTAGGAATTGAAAAAGACGGACATACCTCCGCACCAACCCCAATCAATGGAGTCACTGGATCACCAATCGACACACGTAAGGGAGGACTTCCAGCAGCTGGTGCCATCAACTCCGCTGCTGATGTAGGAACATAGAAGGAAATGTCTCCATAGAAGGAAATACCCCCTTATTAATTAAACTTGTCACAGTGTTAGTTTATGTTCCCTGGGTGTCCACTAGAGGTCCTCTTCCCCACGGTGTCATCCACATTATGAACTGCATTCCCCACAATCCTTGTCTGCACCCATCACTGTATCATTGCACTCAGCTGTTCCCCATCATCATTGCACTCATCTGTTCCCCATTATCATTGTTAGTTCTGTGTTATATATACCCTGCCTGTTTAGTGTTTTATACGGAGTCCTTGTTGTTTATGACACCACTTCTGATACCCTGAGTTGCCTGTATGGTCTTGTTTTTGGATTGCCTAATGGATTACTACCTATTGCCTGGACTGGATGTATGACTACGGATTTCCCCAATAAAAGTCTCCTTGAGTGTGGATCGTGACAAAACTAGCCACTTAACAAGATTTTAACTCCTCTTTACACAGTGTTCTAGAGATTGGAATATCATAATGTTGAGCAATCAGAAACAAATGATTTTGTCTCTAATATTTGTTCGACATGTCTCTAATACTCCAACACTAGGTTGATCTATAAATTGATTTAACTCAAAGCTTGCCATCTTAAAGGGCACCTATTATGGAATTTTGAAATTTACCTTTCATGTAGTGTGTAACATAGATCTAAGTGAACAAAAACATCCTGCAAAGTTTGAAATATGAAAGTGCACCGTATATAAAGTTATTGTCTTTCAAAAGTAAGAGTCGACTCGGAGTCATTTTTATGAATCGTTAGAAGACCGAAGCTTTTTCTCTGACTAGATGACGTCAACTTGTAAAGTTATTTGAATACGATACGCCCACTTATTGCGCTCCAAGGCCAGGGAAAACTGGAAAACATCATGGCGACGAGACGCTGTGTTCTGAAGTGCGACTCAAAAGCCAACTTTTTTCATCTGCCCAAGGAGGAGCATTTGAAGACTAAGTGGCTACAATTCATATATACAACTATACCACAGAAGTATAGTCCGAGCCTTGTGCTTTGTTTGCGCCATTTTGAAGACGATTGCTTTTTAAATGCAATCAAACTTGGATTTGCGAGCCGGATGATATTGAAGGAAGGTTCAGTTCCAAGTGTATTTGCATCAGCTTCCTCCTCCGTATCACAACCTGTAAGTGCTATTAATAATTCTTGCTTTTATGTTTTATGTAACATGCTTAATTATTATTTTGTTTGTTGTGTAAGCACCGTTTAGCTTCTAGGTCTTCAATGGCAATTGTATTGAGATATGTGAAGTGTTTGTCGTTGTTTTCGGAGTTGTCTTAAAGAATAGAATAATACCTCGTAGTAACGTAACTGCATTTTTTTTTGTTTTTTTAAACGTTATGTTTATGCATCGGGCTAATGCAAACAAAGACTGATTGTGCTTTTACAATATGAACTCTGGGCTATGCTCGCTAACATAACATTACATTCTTTATCTTATTTTTAGTTTTTTACTACAAACTACAAAGCAGTGGACTATAATCATTATTATAACACAATTTAATTGATAAAAGCATCATTGTACTCCGTGTTAAACAATGAGTATTATCTCTGTAAACACTGCTGGGTCATCTGACCAATCAACGCAGATTAGCGTCGCGCAAAGGAGGGGTTTGGAAAAATGAGTCGTTGAACGAATCATTTGAGAGTCGGTGAGCAAATCAGGTAAAAATAAATGCATATTATACGAAAACAAAAGTGGTTTTTGACATTGCATGCACGTAAAACTGTTGTTGGGGACTCCCTAAACAACATTAGGAACATTTTAAATGTCATAATAGATGCCCTTTAAAAGAAAAGAAAACACAGACGTAGGCAATAAGGATAATCCAACGCACTCCGGACCTACTTACCTAACCATCAATCTAACTATAACCTAACTAGTCTTCAGAGGGTACAGATTAAGAGATAGCTCTTATCCAGAATCTTTCCCCCAGAATACCTCCAAAAACAACAAACTAAAATAATAAAGAAACACAATAAACAGCAAACCGTCGTCAGGACTGGCGCTAAACACAGCCCTGCTGGCTTACTCTTTCTAACCGGAGAATACGTAGGATCACCCCCAATCTGCACCACAGAATCCAATCAGATAAATCAAATTAATCAATATAAGATGTCGTAAATCGGGACAAGTCCCAGACGAGCCCCTATTTATGTTATGAACCCCTGTTTTTAAAATGCTTATTGGAAAAGGGGTAAGCAACATAAAAGGACACGCGAGGCAAAGTGCAGTTTAAACATTTATTATAAGGTTAATTAATGAATGCACAAACCCACATATCTCATTCACCAACTCTCAACAGATGAAAATAACACTTAAACTATACTGAAATCAAAGTATACTTAACAGAGACTAACAAATAGATAAGAAAAAACATCAAATAGAACACAACTTGCCTTCAAACGGCTGGCTGAGCATCATGACGGATTCACCGCTGCATGCCTCATTCTGTTTCACACTCCTCTTATATACTCAGCAGGAACCATTAGAGCAACGGGGCACAGGTGTGCAGGGGCAGAGCCTAACACTCAGAAGAGAAAGAAACTAAACAGAGCACAGAAACAGATACACACAAAATACAAACACAACACTCATAAGGCTTAGGCCGTAACAATGTAACACAAAAACTATCCAACCACGGCTAAAAATAACCCAACAAAACGACCCAACAGGCTCAACCTAGCATTTGAGTAGAAAATAAATAATTCACCTGTTACCCAGATTGTCAAAAGAATTGACGTATGGTCAAAAGGAAAATGTTTTGTTTTCTTGAAACATTTTTGATAATAGGTGGATATAATGTATATCGAGATCAAAAGGATGTGGATGGGCAAGCAATGTAATGCCAGAGTAACAAAATCAAAGTAATGTCAATATTTCTAGCCGCTGAATGTATGGTTTTCCATAATCCAAGCTAGCTTGCTGCAATGGTGACGTCAACTGCATGCGTGAGTTGTGAAGATTACAAAATTGAATTAGGAATGATTGGATTGTTGGATTTCAAATCAGGTTTGAGGCAACAGAAGTAACATTGCAACAAGCTATGTTATGGATGGTAACTGCAATATTTTTACTGAAATATTGTTAGTAATTAGTTATAGTTAGGGAAAGTTAGGCATTTCTTTGGCCAATCTGCAAAAAAATTTCTTACCAATAGCTTTTTTTACCATGTGTTCCTATAGGTGTCTAGTAACACCTCCCAATTTATCCACGGCCAAATCCTCGGGGAAACGCCTGGAGAGGCCATCAAAGTTGGGGTGCCCAGAGGGCCTGGGTACCAAAAAAAAAAAAAAAAAATTTTTTTTTTTTTACCAATATTAGCTTTTGAGATGTCTAACTATGGGTTTTTAGGGGTGCTGAATCTATCCCAGCCATTAGTTTTGAGTAAAAATGACTCCAAATCCATACAAAATCCATAAAAATGTTTAAAACCATTACAAAACAAAACTTCCTAAATCAGTTTAAAATTTACCAAACCTCATCCAACTCCCCTGCATCTCCCTCACTCCTGTTATCATCTGGCTGGTTGATGTTCTGGCAAGAGTTACCATGACAGTTCCCACAAACAGAAATACACTTGACTCCTTGCTGCACCTGAGAGTGTCACAGTCCTCAGCACAGTTGCAGCTGACAAACTTCAGAAGGTGGTCCGGTGCAATGGGACCACCTCTGTTGTAGGGACTGGTGCATAACCTTGTTCTCCTTGTTTCCATCCATACTCAAGGACATCCAGTTATGGACTTTGTCAAGTCAAGTCACCTTTATTTATATAACGCTTTTTACAAAACAGATTGTATCAAAGCAGCTTCACAGTGATAATATGAAAATAATACAACAAAGTTTGCTTCTAGAAGAACATTGCGTCATCGTCCACCTTAAGTAAGGTAGATCAATAATATTGTTGAATATTAAATGTCCCCAACTAAGCAAGCCAACAGCCAAAGCAACAGTGGCAAATAACCAAAACTCCATCAGTGACAGAATGGAGAAAAAAGCATTGGGAGATCCCAGGCTCAGTCGGGGGCCAGTTCTCCTCTGGCCAATCAGTGAACAGTGTATGATTATGATTCAGGCAGCATTACAGGTCAGTTATGACACAAACTAGTGAGCAAAGTCAGATTGGATCAGAACATTTATCCAGTTCCATCTGGTTGGAGGTCGGAGTCATCACGTCGGTATGTAGACGGGTTTGTTGAGGATCAGTGCTGATGGCTGTCGTGTCGATGAGGCCTTCACAGGGCTGATGAGGGATGCTTTGTGGATGGGCCCAGGCGCAGGTCCATCCTCTGATCTGGATACGGCCCAGATTCAGCTGACTTCAGTAAACAGGAGAGAGACTAGTTGACTAGTGTAGCAGACTTTATAGCAGTAGCCTATCTCTGGTCTGGAGATATGCCCGCAGAGAGTGCTGTGCTGCAGCTCCTGTAGTCGGAGGCAGTTTCTCAGGCTTGATGCTCCCGGCTGCGGCCCGGACAGTTGAACAGTTCGCAGCCAGCTTTGATGATGTCCCTTTTCTTGGCTCAGATGTCATTGAACACATCCATGGCCCCCTCTGCTTTGTCAGTCTTGCAGAGCTTGGTGAGCAAAGTTGGTTTGCTAAACCCAGAAATTGCTGATACGGTATCGCAGCCAGAGAAGCTGTGTAGGAAGATCAGGTATGTAACAGAACCTCTCCGGGAGGGCCACCCGGATCTTTCCAACATCGTAAGATGTGTCTTTAGCTGTTGTGAGAAAAACCGGGTGGTTTGCCCTATGATGGACCAGCATAACCATAACGTCGGTGTCCTCGGCCCTCACCTCAACAGAGGACTCTATTGCCTCATTTAGTGATGCACACACGATAGAAGTGTCAGCATTATCAGAGCATTGGTGTACACTGATCCTACTTTGTATCAGAACAATTTTCCCATCCATCTTGGCCTGTATGGCTCTGCCAACCTCCTCTGCCTGATCAGCATTGACTGAGTCCCCGGGAGTGCTGCTGAACCCTGTAGAGAAAGATACCAGAGTCTTCCTGTCACGTATGGAATCGAAGGGGTTGACTTCCTCCAACCATCCAACTATGGCGTTAACAACATCATTGTCTTTCTCCATCTGGGCTGTTTACTGAGCTGAAAACTGTTCTGGATACAATGGAAACCAAGCACAAGGTCAAGTCATCAGATCTGCTCCCAAAATCAATGGAGAGAAGCACCTACGGATTACTGTGATCTTTGACAGATACGGTAGCTCCACCAAGGACCATGACCACCTGAGACGTACAAAAAATGCATGCTGTGACATTCAGATTCGTTCAGACTTAAAAAAAACATTGTTCCACGGGAAAAGTTCCTTGACAACAAGCACCACAAGGCCCAGCTCATTCTGCTCCTTCCTGAGACCTTCCAAAGAAGTAGGATCAGTGTACACCAATGCTCTGATGCTGACACTTCTATCGTGTGTGCAGCACTAAATGAGGCAATAGAGTCCTCTGTTGAGGTGAGGGCTGAGGACACAGACGTTATGGTTATGCTGGTCCATCATAGGGCAAACCACCCGGTCTTCCTCACAACAGCTAAAGACACATCTTACCATCTTGACTGAAGACACAGGCGTGGAGTCGGCTATCTTGTCTGAAGAAACAGGCATAGACACAGGTGTAGAGGCGGCCATCTTGTCCGAAGACACAGGCGTTGAGGTGCCCATCTTGTCCGAAGACACAGGCGTGGTGACGGCCATCTTGCTCGAAGACGAGGGCTCAGGCGTGGCGGGCATGCCGTGAAGAAGCTCTGGAAAGGTGGTCTCGGCAGGACGAGACTCCGGAAGGGTGGTCACGACTGGACGAGACTCCGGAAGGGTGGTCACGGCTGGACGAGACTCCGGAAGGGTGGTCACGGCTGGACGAGACTCCGGAAGGGTGGTCACGGCTGGACGAGACTCCGGAAGGGTGGTCACGGCTGGACGAGACTCCGGAAGGGTGGTCACGGCTGGACGAGACTCCGGAAGGGTGGTCACGGCTGGACGAGACTCCGGAAGGGTGGTCACGGCTGGACGAGACTCCGGAAGGGTGGTCACGGCTGGACGAGACTCCGGAAGGGTGGTCACGGCTGGACGAGACTCCGGAAGGGTGGTCAAGACTGGACGAAACTCCGGAAGGGTGGTCTTGGCGGGACGAGACTCTGGACTGGCGGCCATGACGGGGCAGATCCGATGAGGCTCTGGTGTGCTGGCGAGCGGTGTGAGTACTAGAGTTGCCAAAGAGGGCATGACATGAACTGGCTCAGGCTTAGGAGATACTGTGAGCTTGCGGGGTTCCTCATCCGCAAAGCCCACAGTAAATGGCGAACCGCTCAATAAAAGGGCAAAGCCAATATATTGCACTAGAGTGTAGTGAGGGGTATCGTCAGGCATGAGGAAATGAAGAAACTTATTAAGTCCATGGCCAAATATGTCCTTTAAGACAGCATCATTAAAGTCCACCCCATGGCAAAGCTCACAAAACTCCTTCACATATTCCTCCATCGGACGGTTACCCTGGCGGAGGCGGAAGAGACAATCTGCTGGATCCATGTTATGGTCAGTTCTTCTGTCACGGTAGTTTGAAGCAGAGGAGGAAGCAGGATCCACGTGCAGCATTACTTTATTAAATAAACTTATAACTACATAAATATAGACTCAGACTCAGGAACAAGATTTCATATTTTCCTAATGTCTTGTACCGTTAAACATGTGGATGAATAATCATATGCAAATGATATGCAGATGAGGATATGCATAGTAAAACTAGGCGTTGTAAGGTTATTTCGGGGAGGAGACGCATGTGTGCACAGTCTTCCGCTGACTGGGATTTATAAAGTGAATTCTGCGCAGGTTCTGGCATACGCACGGTTTTATAAGTCTGAATATTTTTGGCTTTCGGGGTGTACACCAATGCTCTGATGATGCTGACACTTCTATCGTGTGTGCATCACTAAATGAGGCAATAGAGTCCTCTGTTGAGGTGAGGGCCGAGGACACTGACGTTGTGGTTATGCTGGTCCATCATAGGGCAAACCACCCGGTTTTTCTCACAACAGCTAAAGACACATCTTACGATGTTGGAAAGATCCGGGTGGCCCTCCCGGAGAGGTTCTGTTACATACCTGATCTTCCTACACAGCTTCTCTGGCTGCGATACCGTATCAGCAATTTCTGGGTTTAGCAAACCAACTTTGCTCACCAAGCTCTGCAAGACTGACAAAGCAGAGGGGGACATGGATGTGTTCAATGACATCAGAGCCAAGAAAAGTGACATCATCAAAGCTGGCTGCGAACTGTTCAACTGTCCGGGCCGCAGCCGGGAGCATCAAGCCTGAGAAACTGCCTCCGACTACAGGAGCTGCAGCACAGCACTCTCTGCGGGCATATCTCCAGACCAGAGATAGGCTACTGCTATAAAGTCTGCTACACTAGTCAACTAGTCTCTCTCCTGTTTACTGAAGTCAGCTGAATCCGGGCCGTATCCAGATCAGAGGATGGACCTGCGCCTGGGCCCATCCACAAAGCATCCCTCATCAGCCCTGTGAAGGCCTCATCGACACGACAGCCATCAGCACTGATCCTCAACAAACCCGTCTACATACCGACGTGATGACTCCGACCTCCAACCAGATGGAACTGGATAAATGTTCTGATCCAATCTGACTTTGCTCACTAGTTTGTGTCATAACTGACCTGTAATGCTGCCTGAATCATAATCATACACTGTTCACTGATTGGCCAGAGGAGAACTGGCCCCCGACTGAGCCTGGGATCTCCCAATGCTTTTTTCTCCATTCTGTCACTGATGGAGTTTTGGTTATTTGCCACTGTTGCCTTGGCTGTTGGCTTGCTTAGTTGGGGACATTTAATATTCAACAATATTATTGATCTACCTTACTTAAGGTGGACGATGACGCAATGTTCTTCTAGAAGCAAACTTTGTTGTATTATTTTCATATTATCACTGTGAAGCTGCTTTGATACAATCTGTATTGTAAAAAGCGTTATATAAATAAAGGTGACTTGACTTGACAAAGTCCATAACTGGATGTCCTTGAGTATGGATGGAAACAAGGAGAACAAGGTTATGCACCAGTCCCTACAACAGAGGTGGTCCCATTGCACCGGACCACCTTCTGAAGTTTGTCAGCTGCAACTGTGCTGAGGACTGTGACACTCTCAGGTGCAGCAAGGAGTCAAGTGTATTTCTGTTTGTGGGAACTGTCATGGTAACTCTTGCCAGAACATCAACCAGCCAGATGATAACAGGAGTGAGGGAGATGCAGGGGAGTTGGATGAGGTTTGGTAAATTTTAAACTGATTTAGGAAGTTTTGTTTTGTAATGGTTTTAAACATTTTTATGGATTTTGTATGGATTTGGAGTCATTTTTACTCAAAACTAATGGCTGGGATAGATTCAGCACCCCTAAAAACCCATAGTTAGACATCTCAAAAGCTAATATTGGTAAAAAAAAAAAATTTTTTTTTTTTTTTTTGGTACCCAGGCCCTCTGGGCACCCCAACTTTGATGGCCTCTCCAGGCGTTTCCCCGAGGATTTGGCCGTGGATAAATTGGGAGGTGTTACTAGACACCTATAGGAACACATGGTAAAAAAAGCTATTGGTAAGAAATTTTTTTGCAGATTGGCCAAAGAAATGCCTAACTTTCCCTAACTATTACACTATTAGTTACTGAAAAATATAATACTATTACTGATGCATTACTAGTAATGCATTACAACCCAACACTGCCAGGGAGAGGATGGGATAGGGAGAGTCTAGAACAGGCCAACAGATGGAGAATTGGATGACCTGAGAACAGCCCTCCTGGCCATAATGACATTGTGCTCAGAGAACACAGAGATGGCACTCCTGGTCATGTCACCCAGGGAGTATAGAGATGGTACACTTGGCCCTGACAGTGGCAGGAAACACCGGTAACTCGGGGATGGCCTCCATAGCCGTAACATAACATGCTGGGGTAGCCTAATGGCTGTGACAGAACAGGACTGTGGACTTTCCCGTCCATGGCAGAGAGCTCAAGAGCAGAAGAAGTTGCTGCCTCAGAGGGAGCTGCAGCATACACTGCAGCCTTGAGACTACTGGACTTGTGACCACTGGGACCATCGGATTTGGGGCAACTGGACTAGGGACCAGTGATGCGCGGGTTGATCGGGTCGTTTGAAATAAAGATGCCAATTAAACCTTTGTAATTTATATAGTACTAGACACAATGCTCTATGAAATACATAGGTCTACACTTTATTGGCTGAATAACTGCGCGAGCACGAGCTCAGTCAGAGATGACAGTGGGAAATTCTTATTTACCTTTTGAATGTTGAGCGCGCTATTAACTTTTGAATAAAAGCTGACGCGGGACAAAATGCCCGATATCCCAACACGTTGAACTGAGCAATGCCATTGTGCCATTTTAATAGGCTACTTTTAAACGCATATCTAATGTCAGTTTTATGTATTTGCTGAGAGGGGGTGGGGTTTTTGTTGGGAAAGTCGGGGGAGAGACGCACACTTCGATTAGACTGTATAAACGCACGCAGCATCTTAATTGTTAAGAAAATGAAACGAACGAAATAACTGAATAAATCAAGCCTTTATTACAAAACACTAGGCGATATCATACAGCATTCAGAAAAATGCGCACCCCTAGTTCCTCCGTCTGTGGCCCATGACTACGATGAGCATTTACTAGCTACTTTAAAAAAACGCGGGTCAGGAAGCGGGTCGGGTACAATATTTTCTTTCTTTTTTTTTTGCGGCCCGAGTTGCTGGCGGGTTAGTTGAAAACGTTGGTCGGGTGCGGGTTGTTTATACATTGACCCGCGCATCACTGCTAGGGACCTATAAGAGCACTAGACTTGTCTGTATTCATAGAATAAAATCGGACAGGCACAGTTCACAGTCGAGAGAGAAACAGGCAAAACTTCAAACCATGAGTCACCCAAGAAAAAGCCAAAAAAGCCAAAATATTGTATGAGCCCAGTCTGTTAAATCTATCAATAATTTGTGCATACTTATATAGTTGGAAATATTTAATACTTTTTTAAATAAATACATAAATATATATATATATATATATATATATATATATATATATTTTTTTTTTTTTTTTTATTTTTTTTTTTTTTATAAAAGTGTAAAACAGAGATTGAATTATTATATCTAATTTTTGTATTTCTTTTTCTTCAAGTCTGGCATGTTCAAGAGGAATTTAAGCTCACCTGTATTGACAGATGATCGGTTATGTGCTGTGAAGACACAGGGTATGTCCATCAGATAAAGAAGTCTGATTCAGTGTGTAAAATAATATAATAGCATGATTATTAATGTAATGATCATTTGTGTTTATTATGTTTCCTACTAAACATCAAGGGTTAAATTGGAATTAAAGGGTTAGTTCACCCAAACACAAATTAAGATATTTTTTATTAAATCTGAGAGCTGGATCACTCCTCCATAGGCTTCTATGGGATTGAAACTTGCCCGCCCAGAAAGTTAGTTCAGACAATGAATTCACGTAGTGAAACAGCGCATCACTTCTGTGTTTACGTCACACGTAGGCTCACTATTGGCCGACGCTGGTCATCTGTGTGATGCGTGTGACGAACAACAAAGAAGCGCTGCACTGTTACACTACGTGAACTCACTCGAGGCCCACAGAGAATAAAATGAATAGTTGAATAAAGTCGTTATTTTATATATTTTTTGCTCACAAAAAGTATTCTCGCCGCTTGATAAACTTATGGTTGAGCCACTGTAGTCACATGGACTATTTTAAACATTATCTGAACTAACTTTCTGGGCGGGCAAGTTTCAATCCCATAGAAGCCTATGGAGGAGTGATCCAGCTCTCAGATTGAATCAAAAATATCTTAATTTGTGCTCCGAAGATGAACGAAATCTTACGGGGTTGGAACAACATGGGGGTGAGTAATGACTGACATAATTTTCATTTTTGGGTGAACTAACCAAAAATGAGGTGATTAAGGTGGAAAAAGTACCCTTACAAAACAGGTTACAGTTTTTTACAATGGCTATGACAGTTTTTTCAATACATTTAACAAGTTTTTCTAAACTCTTAACACGGTTAGCACAACATCAGTCTTTATGGGCTATACAATTAACACATTTCTTGTTGCTTTGACACAAAATGCATACAGTTAACTCAAATTTAAAATGCTTGAACTTCTTTTACACACAAGCTCAACCAATACCTAAACAATGTAATTTTACTGCCAAATTTACAAATGCTTTCACACTGTATGTCAGAACAGATAACATCATGTTCTAAACATAACTTATAGGCTAAAGTCAAAGTGAACAGCTGGTCATATTGTCAATTGAAACACTATTCCCTGCATTTTATTCCATTGCTACTGAGAAACAGCTTATTGAAGTTATGCAAATACATAAATTACAGCTGATTCCCATAGGAAGCACACTCAGGTGTTGAGGTTCTTTCAATCGCATGACCATATGTTACAGTTTTTGCCCGTTGCTTAAACACTATAGACTCATGCTTAGACTAAAGTAACACAACTTGAAGCTTTTGTTACCATACCTCAAACACATGTACCCATACCTTAAACAAAAGCGCTGCTTTGCACTCTAGTTGCAATTCTGCAACACACTTAAGGCCATTGCACACTGAGTCCGAAATTTTCGTATACGTTTTTTCGTATTCGTGATTCGGTGGCTCTGAATTGTCAAAGCACCATTCAAACACCATTCAAACTGCTTGTTACGGATGCGAAAAACGCAGAAAATCGAACCCGCTTCGATTTTTTTTATGACTGACGAAAGTTTCGGAGGCAGTGTGCATGTGTGATTGACATAACGTGAGGTCGTATTTATTTTTTAACGTGCGAAAATTTCGGATGCGAATTTCGGATGTGCAATGACCTTTACTCCTTTATGCAACACACTCGGTCCTGCATACTACACTCTATTTCATACATAAGACACTTCATTCAAAAATGAAATCTCAGGGTGCCATTTGGAAAACACATGTATCCAAAATACAAAACACATCGGGTAATTGCTACCATTCAAATACATACCTGAAGGCACTTACTTGCAAAACTGAACACCAATCAGCCAGCTACAAAAATAACTTTTCAAGAACTTTGCAAGCATGGATGGAGGGAGAGCAATAGGGAAAGGTAGAGGAGGAGGAGGATGAGGATGAAGAGGATGATGAGGAGGAGGAGGAGGACAAGGTCAAGGTCGAAGAGGCCATGCACGGACCCCTATTTCTAATGATATAAGAGCAACTTTGGTGGACCATGTTATCAACCATGGCCTGACTATGAGGGAAGCTGGGCAGAGACTCCACCCACATCTAAGCCGCTTCACAGTGAAAACAGGTGTCTTCACCTCTCTACCTTCTACCTCTACTCAGATGGTATTTACAGCACTGTACTACAGTATATCACATTTCCACATCACGTGTACAGGGTATTGCAGGGTGCTAATGCTCCTTTTGCAGCCAAAGTGGTAGTTTTTGTGAAACATAC
This sequence comes from Phoxinus phoxinus, assembly GCF_949152265.1. Lineage (NCBI taxonomy): Eukaryota > Metazoa > Chordata > Actinopteri > Cypriniformes > Leuciscidae > Phoxinus > Phoxinus phoxinus. The sequence goes on along the minus strand of NC_136894.1, from coordinate 20,153,036 downwards.
CATGATTCAGGGGCGTCGGACTGGGGGTAAAACCAGTACTGATTACCAGGGCCCCAAGGACAGAGAGGGCCCTTGAAAAGTCTGGAATATATTTTATTTGGAACATGGGGGCCCATCAGGACTGGATATACATAGGGCCCGGGATCTTGTGCTACGCCCCTGCCATGATTACTTACAGTAAATGCCCGCTTGCCTCTTCTGCAGGCAATGGAACAGGCCAGCGGCGACATCCAGGTGACAGCAATCCATGGATGGTTTCGACATGCAAGGGGATATTTTGATCTCTGAGCCCACGTATGCACACTTGCTATGATTTTCTGTGTTTACATAGTGTTTTTTCTATTATTTTTAATTTTTTTGCTTTATCTGAATTCATGTTACTGCAATGTACAATATTGAGTAGGCCTATTTGCTTTTTTGGTTGTTTGAAAATGTGCCTCCTGAAAATATGCCTTCTGAATAAACAGTGAAAATCAAAGACTATAGTGTTTTATATAAAGTAGACTAGTGTGTTCCCCCTGATCTGAAAGTGTATGCATATGATGCAAGTATGTGTCATTTTGTCATCAGAGTTATATTTTGACAAAGGAATGTTAGGTTTTGATAGCAGAGTTTAGGTGTTGATAGTAGAGTTTCAATTTGACACAGATGTGAATGGTATATTTCCCAGTGTTGTGTCATGTTTACTTGTGTGTAGAGTTTTGGCACAATGAGCGAAGTTTTGCAAAATGTGTTCAAGCAACGGGCAAAAACTGTATAAAAGAGGACTCTTTGGGCTGATCATGTGTGGAAGAGGAACAATATAGAGCAACACAAAGAAAGAAAGAAAGAAAGACAGAAAGAAAGAAATAAATAAAGAAAGAAAGAAAGAAAGAAAGAAAGAAAGAAAGACAGAAAGAAAGAAAGAAAGAAAGAAATAAAGAAAGAAAGAAAGAAAGAAAGAAAGAAAGAAAGAAAGAAAAAAAATGCCTGCACGAGGGAGCATTATCTTGCTGTAATGTCCTTTTGCAAATAAAGTCTTTACTGCAGGAATTCTGTCTCTGTCTTCTTTTTCTTTTCATAAACTGTACATAAAGCTATGAGATGGTCATTCATTTTTTGTATTGAATTTCTGCAGCAAAAGAAACAAAATGCATGTATTTACTAAACCCAACAAAACTAAAATGTAGAGAGGCTTCACAAGAAACGTCTCAGGTTACGACTGTAACCCTAGTTCCCTGAGAAGGGAACGAGACGATGCGTCAATGACGCTTTGGGAACGCTTCTGCATGATTGCGTCTGAAGCACTTATGTCAACTAGTCCAATGGCGAGAGTGGGCGTCACGGGCGGGTGACGTGACGACCAGGAAAGGATAAAGGACATCCGGTTTAGAACCGCGCTAGCTTCGAAAGGGCCGAAGCAAAACGATCACAGGGATGTAGGAAGTATGGCAAAGTGACGCATCGTCTCGTTCCCTTCTCAGGGAACTAGGGTTACAGTCGTAACCTGAGACGTTCCCTTTCGAGGGAACTCGCGATGCGTCAATGACGCTTTGGGAACGAGAATACCAAACACGCCATACGAAACAGAACCTGTCTGTGTGAATACTGCACAACTAAGACAAGAGCATTTGAAAACCTGGGGAAGCGCCCAGGTCGAAGTAGCAAAACCTGTGTGCAAAAACGAATGTGAGCGGAGAGGACCAGCCTGCCGCATACCACATCCTACAGGGATATCTACATATATAAAAAGGCTTATAAGCCGCCATACTCCTGTCCTGGTCTAAAAGCACCACGGAGGAAACAACCAAAGGTCCCCCCCCCCTAAGGGAAATACCACCAAAAGGGACATGGTAGGCACTAAAGCCGCCACGTACACCTTCAGTGTGGAAGGGGATAACCCTGCGGCAAAACGAACCAGCAGTAACTCCAGCACTGTACCAATCGGGCAGTAAACTGGGCCCCACTGTCCAAGACCCGTAAAAGGAAGTGAATACCCATCACTTAATACATAAAGTTTCCTCGTGGAGGGAGCTCTGGAGTGAAGTATTGTCTCCACAACCTCAGTTGAGAGAAGTCAATGAGTTGGGGCCCCTCAGAGGCCAAACCCACAGGATCCAAATCTCTGGGCTGGGTGAAAGATCACCCAATCCACTTGAGACCGAAGGTCCCTCCTTACTAGATTCTCCAAGGGAGAGCCGTCGAGGAGAGACACCGGGTCCAGAACTCCTGGGAGCAGAGTAATCGGGGAAAGATGTACAGACGTAGCCTCGGCCATGTCCATACCACAACGTCCAGCCCCAAGGGAGCTGGGTGTGTGAGGGAAAACCAAAGTGGACCATGCGTCGTATCCTGAGACGCGAAGAGATCCACTTGTGCCTGGTCATAAACCCCCTAAATGTGCTCCACCACCTCAGTGTGGAGCCTCCATTCCCCGGGCCTCAGCCCCTGCCTCAACAGGATGTCTGCTCCTAAATATTTATGTAAGAGACCACCGATGTGTTGTCTGTACGGACAAGCACATGATGGTCCCTCAGGTCTGGGAGGAAAGTCTCAATGCATTGAAGACTGCCATCATCTCCAGGCAATTTATGTGCCAAAAAAGATGATGACTCCTCCACAGGCCCTGGGATGAGCGGCATCCCATTACCGCTCCCCAGCCGGTGAGGGAAGCATCTGTCGAGATAGCAACTCGATGGCAAAGAGCTCCCAACACCGGAACCTGGGAAAAGAACCAGTATTTCCTCCATATAACCAAGGCGCGGAGACACCGCCGCGTGATCTTGATCGTACGAAGTGGGTTTCCCCTCGGGGAGAACCCTCTGGTTCTGAGCCACCACTGCAAAGGTCTCATGTACAGCAGGCCAAAGGGTATCACATTGGACGCTGCTGTCATGAGGCCCAACAGTTTCTCGAACTGTTTCACAATGCGTGACTGCTCAGTGAGATAGGAACCAGTATTTCCTCCATATAACCAAGGCGCGGAGACACCGCCGCGTGATCTTGATCGTACGAAGTGGGTTTCCCCCCGGGGACAACCCTCTGGTTCTGAGCCACCACTGCAAAGGTCTCATGTACAGCAGGCCAAAGAGTATCACATTGGACGCTGCTGCCATGAGGCCCAACAGTTTCTCGAACTGTTTCACAGTGCGTGACTGACCTAGCTTCAACTCTTTTGTGGCTGTGAGGATAGCAGCTACACGAACGGGCGATAGTGTGGCTCGCATCGTGACTGATTCCCATACCACACCAAGGAAAGTGGTTCTCTGTAATGGAGAAAGCACACTCTTCTTGGCATTGAGTCTCAACCCCAATTTCTTCATCTGAGCGAGGACGACATCTCAATGCCGAACCGCTAACTACTCTGATTCCGCCAGAATCAGCCAGTCATCGATGTAGTTCAGAATGCGTAGCCCTGCAGCCTGGCGGGGCCAGAGCTGCATCTACGCACTTCGTGAACATGCGAGGTGATAGCTAGACCTAATGGAAGCACCCGATAATGGTATTCTTTGCCCCCAAAAGAAAACCACAGGAACTTCCTTTGTTGAGGAAGGATGGAAGGAAGCGCCTTTTAAATCTATCGTGACAAACCAGTCCTCGGATCTGATTTGAGTCACGATCTGTTTGTGTGAGCATCTTGAACTTGAGTTTCATGACTGCACGATACAACAGACGAAGATCTAAAAAGGGACGCAACCCCCCATCCTTTTTCGGAACAATAAAGTAGCGGCTGTAAAACCCCGATTCTCTGTCGGGCGAGTACACCTACTCTATAGCTCCATACGCTAATAGAGACTCTACTTCTTGCTCCATTACCAGAGCCTGCTATGGATGTACTAACGCGAGTAGCACCCCGTTGTAACGAGGTGGAGGAGAAAGAAACTAGATTCTGAAACCTCTCTCTAAAGAGGTCTAAACCTCTCTCTAAAGGAAGTCCTCGACTCAATTGCACCAAATATTATTTCTGTCATAAACAGTTCCTTACAGACGAGCTCTGTTCCATCCTGTTTCAAACAGGCAGTAGTTCATCCGCTGCTCAAAAAGGCAAATTTGGATCCATCTGACCTAAATAATTACAGACCCATCTCAAAACTCCCCTTCCTGTCGAAAGTGTTGGAAAAGGCTGTTTTAAACCAACTATCCCCTTACTTAATTGAGAATAATATACTCGATCCGTTTTAGTCTGGGTTCAGATCCAAGCATAGCACTGAATCGGCCTTGTTGAGAGTGGTAAATGATTTATTGCTATTTGTGGATTCCGGAAACTGTGCTGTTCTGGTATTGCTGGATTTAAGTGCAGCTTTTGATACTGTAGATCACTGCATTCTTTTAAACAGGCTAAAAACTGAAGCTGGAATCTGCGATTCAGCTGTAGAGTGGTTTGGATCCTATTTCTCAGAGAGAAGTTTCTCTGTGGAGATGGGTCAGTTTCATTCGTCTCCTGTTCCTGTCACATGTGGAGTCCCGCAAGGCTCCATTTTGGGACCGATTTTCTTTTCTTTATATATGCTCCCTCTTCGTTACATTTTTAAATCTCATCAGGTTCCTTATCACATTTATGCGGATGATACCCAGTTGTATATGTCAATTAAACCTGCTTCTGGATCTTTATTTGATTTATTAGCCTGTGTGGATGACATAAAAAGTTGGATGGGTGAAAACTTTCTCCAGCTGAATGAAAAGAAGACCGAGGTTATTTTGTTTGGCCCTCCCCATTTGGTAGAAGGTTTAATCTCTGATTTAGGACCGCTGAAAGCGAATATTTAGACTCATGTAAAAAACCTGGGTGTTGTTGTTGACTCAGAGTTAAAATTTGACAAGCAAATAAACTCGGTTGTCAGAGGCAGTTTCTTTCAGCTTAGGGGCTTACGGAAATTGAAATCTATCCTATCGTTTGGTGATCTAGAGACCGTAATTCACGCCTTCATTTCAACAAGGCTGGATTACTGTAACGCCTTGTATGCGGGTATCAACCAGTTTTCACTGTCGCGTCTGCAACTGGTACAGAACGCTGCAGCCCGTTTCTTAACGGGGAAGAGAAAGTTTGAGCATATCACCCCTATTTTGAGGCATTTACATTGGCTACCGGTCAGATTCAGAATTGAGTACAAGGTTTTGATTTTTGTATTTAAAGCCTTGCACGGTCTTGGTCCAGTCTATATCTCAGACCTCATTTGTCCGTACATTCCTCAAAGATCTCTTAGATCATCATCGGAGAGCTTATTAACTATCCCGCACTCTCGGTTGAAATCCAAAGGTGACAGAGCGTTCTCCGTTTTTGGTCCTAGACTGTGGAATTCGTTACCTAAATCAGTCAGGTTGTCTTCTTCTTTATATGCATTTAAGTCAGCACTAAAAACGCATCTTTTTTCTCAGGCCTATCCTTAACTGTGGATGTAGAATTTGTGAGCTAAATTTTTACTATGTAATTTGTATGATGTTTGTTTTTATTTGTGTTTATATTGTGTTTCTGTGAAGCACCTTGGTCAGCAGAAATGCTGTTTTTAAGGTGCTATATAAATAAAAGTGACCTTGACCTTGACCTTGACCTCTCTATTATCTGCAGGACCCATGGAGATATATTCGGCATTTTCTTCCACTCTGTCAGAAAATCTACTAAGGGTACCAGTCCCTCGAGACTGGCCTCTGGTGTTATTGTAACAGCCACTTCGGTGACCTGAAGCATCCTGGCAGGAAACGACCGAACTGACTGTTTTTGAACCCCCCTCAGAGGGTGCCATTCTGGTCCCCAATCTTTCTGAGGGGGAGCACAGGAAATGGCACTCTGCCTGTACAAGGAGTTTGTTAATGGCTAGTGCTGCTCCGCCCAGCAGCCCCATTTACGAAGTTATAAACTCCAACTCATTGCACACAGGAGATTGAGAATATTAAATTCCCTTAACTCGATGCTCAGCACATAATTTTACCATATAATTCCTCAAAATTAAATGTAAAAGATCAATCAGACAAGTTACACGGTCTGGATGAAATGCTGAACTTATGCATGAATCTAACTAATGAAAGTCAGATAAGCAAATTTAAATGCAGCCCACTTATTTAATTCCTCAGAATCAAACAGCACAAAATCAACCAGACAAGATAATATTGTCTGGATGAAAGGCTGAATATATATTTAAATACAGCCCACTTATTTAATTCCTCAGAATCAAACAGCACAAAATCAACCAGACAAGATAATATAGTCTGGATGAAAGGCATATTTAAATACAGCCCACTTATTTAATTCCTCAGAATCAAACAGAAAAAAAATCAACCAGACAAGATAATATAGTCTGGATGAAAGGCTGAATATATATATATTTATATATAGCTTATATATAAAAATAGTTTCAACATACAATAAAAGAATCATAAATTCATAGCTTGCAATACACTGTATCTCTTTAATCAATGCATTGCATTTGCATAAGGTCCACTGGATTCGTATTGCAGTCTTTTAAATAAACAGTAGCATGGGGAAAATCCCGATAGTGAACACAGGTCGGTAATGTTCATGAATGAACGTAGCCAGTCCACTATTATTATTGCAGACTCGTAATCTACGCGATGCCTCAGCAAACGCGAGATCCGAGCCAAATAATCTTTATGACTTTCTTCCCTCGAGAAGAAAGCCATCGGGAGCAGAGCTAAATTCTCGATAGTGCAAATGTTACACGTCGGGAATTTATGAATGAACACTGTCAGTCCCCTTTTACTAGAGCTGACCGTGCATTCTCCACTCCCAAACAAACAACACATGACAACTCGCGTGTGTCCCCACTCGTAATGAAGCGAGTGCAGGGAGGAACACGCGATCCAAAGCTGTTTGCTCCCCATACTCCTGTCCATATATATATTGTGCTTGTGAACATGCATCGATGCTCAGCACCTCTACCTCCTCAGAGATAGACTGCTAAAACACCGGGCTCTCTAACCAGGGCGGAAGAAGCCGCGGCGCGGGCTTCCGATCCCAGAGAGAGAGCGCTGGATCCCCCGGGTAAAGGCAGAGAAAAGGCGGCGCCCGTCTCTAACCCCTCCGCGAGATCCATTTGCAAACCCCGCAATACCAACCTCCGTGCTGCCTCGGCAACACGGGGCCGATAATGCGAGGAACGCGAGCCTGAACACCCTCCTCAAAGAGTGACAAACGGGAACGGAGCGAGTACGATAGTAACACGCAATGCTCGTCAGCACCCTCGAGCGCTGACAGAACATGCTCCATTCCAAACAAACAACACATACATCGTGTGTATCCCCACCCGTAGAGTCAGAGGGCAGGAAGGAACACACGACCTAAGGTTGTTTGTTCGCCATAATATCTATGCTTGAGACACACAACAATAAATAAGACAGACAGTATGACACAGAGCGCTTTGCTGAGGCACAAAAGCTAGCGCGGTTCTAAACCGGATGTCCTTTATCCTTTCCTGGTCGTCACGTCACCCGCCCGTGACGCCCACTCTCGCCATTGGACTAGTTGACATAAGTGCTTCAGACGCAATCACGCAGAAGCGTTCCCAAAGCGTCATTGACGCATCGCGAGTTCCCTCGAAAGGGAACTACAGTGCAAAACACAATCTATGATAAATACAGTATACTGTCTATTGTATAAGGGCAGACCTGACACATAACATAATGCAGTTTCTGTAAATTCAGCTGATGTTAGTGTTTTTTCCGTCATTGTGTTATGATTGACTAAATGTTCCTGTTGGAAGAGAACATGTGTTAGTGTTTTGATTAATTATTTGATTTTGAAACATGTTTGCAGTGTTTTGTTAGACATAGTGTATTGTGTTAGTGTATTATTGTATTTTGAAAATTAGTTTTGGAGTTTAGTTTACAATGTGTGATTTTGAGCATGAAATTAACCGTTTTGCCAATTGTGTGTTTTAGGTGTGTTGGTGTGTTAAGAGTTTAGGAAAATTGTTAAATGTATTGAAAAAACTGTCATAGCGATTGTAAAAAACTGTAATCATTTGTGCTATTAGTATACTGTAAGCCAAAACTACGAGAGAATACTTTCACATGTATTTATGAGATATACTTAAAGCTGAAGTCGGCAAGATTTTTTTTATCATATTCACTGAAACCGACACTATGCTCCGACAGAACAACATAAATCAGCCGGTTTTAGAAAAAACACTGCACTTCAACATCCACCTGGAGCGTGTTAATTGTTTTGCAAAAATTCACCGCTCCAGGTTCTTCTGGTCCAGTCAGCGCAGGGGGTATGAGATCTGACAGCCAATCACAGTTCATGCACACGCCACAGATCCCCCCATCCCCTCTCGCCCACGTTACAATATCACATGCACACGCCTGAAGTTCGCAGGTGTGTTTGATTGTACGAAGCGTGATGGCGGAGAGAAAGAAGTCTACTAACAAGTTTCCAATTCCTCGGTTAACAACCAGAGCTAGGAGGTCCAAAATAACCAAAGAAAAGAAAATGATTCTTCGATGCTGAATAGAGGGGCACGTTCACAGAAAATCTGGTACACACGCACTGACGAGCACAAACTCGATGGTAGGGTGTACAAGGTAGTGGGGGAGGGGCATGAGAGTTGTAAACATTCAACATTTTGGGTAAGTCCCCTCAATCTGGCAGACTTGCCGACTGCAACTTTAACAAAATAAGACTTAAGAGACAAGTTTATAGCGTGTATTTGGACTATCCACTTTATTTATAATGTGAGAGCGGATGGAGCCATTTACAACTTCCGGTGTCATCTGCTTCCAGTTATTTTAGCTGTACATTATGTTGCTTAATATTAGTATTTGTACAGCATTAGTACTAGTATTTGTTATCATATTATTTTAATATATTATCATAATCATAAACGCACTGGTTATGCTGCTAATGAATCTGTAATTCTGCACATTAACAGAAAATAGCTTACTTCCGCATTGCAAAATAAAATAGACTTTTGATTTAGGTATGCAAAAGAAAAGTATTATTAAGTACTTGAAGTATGCTTGTAGTTGACTTTACTCTTTTAAAAGTAGACAATTATTTTCCCCCCAAACCTATTGGCTTCTTTAAGGTAGTCCATATGGGTGGTTCGTGGAAAAACGGCTTTAAAAATAAGCTGCCATTGGACGCATAGTGCCCCCGAGGGACCTTAGGGTGAATATGGATGACAAATCTCATGGACGACCAGCGATCTCCTTTGGGGCTCTGCCTGACGATCAGATGTCGATCACAGCATCGGAGGGGGAGCTTCAGTCCTCTGGAGATGAGGATTCGGCTGCGTTGCCCCTTTCGGGGAGTGTAGCATTGTCCGAATCCGATCCAGAATGGGCAGCCATGCTTTCCCAGACCGCCGATCAGGTCGGGCTTGCGTGGAACCCTCCACCACGTCCCAAACCTTCCCGGTTGGACGATTGGTTTCTCAGGGCGCCACCCCGAAAACCGTGCTGGTTTTCAGTGCGCCACCCCGGTACCTTTCTTTCCGAAGGTGCATGCGGAGCTTACTAGGACGTAGACGGCACCATATAGATAACAGAAGCCATCCTAGTGGCTCCTCCACCCTCGACGGCGTGGCAACTAAGAGGTATGTGGATATCCCGCCAGTGGAGCGTGCCGTTGGGATGCAGCTGTGTCCACTTCCTCTTGACGGGGTAATCCACCCCTCCCATCCAAGGCTTGTAAGTCTGGTCTTTCAGCGAAGGCTTACAAAGCCTGTGGACAGGCTGCTTGCGCTCTCGATGCCATGTCGCTCTAGCAGGTCCACCTGGCCCAGGCCCATGGACATGAACGAGGGTGGTTCTGACCCAGAGCTTCTCCGGGAGCTCCGTGTGGCAACTGACCTCGCTCTCCGGGCGACGAAGGTAACCGCACGTTCCATTGGTTATGTCCACCTTGGTGGTCCAGGAGCGCCACCTTTGGCTCAACCTGGCCGATATGAGGGACACCGATAAATATTGGTTCCTGGGTGCCCCTCTGTCCCAGGTTGGATTGTTCGGCGACGCGGTCGAGAGCTTTGCCCAGCAGTTCTCGGCCGCACAGAAGCAGACGGGGCGATCCGACACATCCTGCCCCGGCGGACCCCTGCTGCTCCCACCCTCCCGCGACGTCCTCCTCTCCCGCTAAGCCTCAGCAGCAGCCACCATCCAGGCCTCAGCGTGGAGCAAGTCGCAGGAAGTCTACACCGCCCGTCCAGGCTGCTGCCAAACCAGGAGACAAGCGACCCTGAGATGGGGGACCCAGAGTCGGATCAAGTTGCTCTTCAGGAGATGGTGAACGCGCCTCTCCTTCCCCTTGTGGAGGGCCGGACGGAGAATCTTTTGTTTCCTTTTCTTTTTCTTCCACCACTGGCTCCCTTCGGCAGTCAGACGTTGCAGAGCGTCCAACGCCAGGCTTAGTACTCGTATGCTTGCGTAACTTGTGCTAGGTTGGATTCCATATGTGGTGATCCCTGCAGCGATCCCATATGCACATTCTTCCACGACCAGCTCTCTGCGGTGAGCCTGTCTTTCCCTTGGCAGAGTCCGCTCTGCCGTCACTGTCCGGTGTAAGCTCCTTTTCAGGCTGGAGCCACCCCAGTGACATTCCATATGTTGTACTGCCCCTAACCGGCCAGTCCATATGTGTATTCTCCACATGTCTCCTCCTTCGTGCAGGATGTGGCTTCCGCAGCGTCCCTCTTCCCAGGAAAGGCACACTCTCCCAGTGTTATCCAAGAGTTACACTGTGTTGGGGTATAATGGAACAGCAGTTGAACTCCCTCTACGCAGGTCTTCCGCCCCAGCCAGTTGGGGGTCTGAGAGTCTTGCGTAGGGCACTGGATGTGGCAGCAACCGTGCCGTTTTCCATGGGATCCCAATTACGTTGTCACGTCGACGTTACGTTCGAACGTGAGCGACTGAAAGGGAACGTCTCGGTTACGTCCCGTCGTCACCTTTGCTGACCATCTCGGTAATGGCCGTCATGATCTCGGCTCCTCAGTGAAAAACAATGTGTGTGTGCGCCGCTTCCTGTTTATACCCACACTGCGGAGCGCGTGACACGATTCACGCACGCCAACGTTCATTGGCTCGTTCTGTAGATACTCAAAGATGATAGGGCTCCCTGAAGTGATCCCAATTACGTCGGCACGTCGACGTTACGTCTTCCGTTCCCTCCTTTAGGGAACGAGGCTTGCATTAGTTAACGAGATGTTATAAATTATAAATTAATTATTTATATAATACCACATGTATTTTTTGAAATATAACTACAATGTAAAAACATGTACAGTATGTACATAAAAAGTACATTGTATCAAATTATTAATTTAAATATTAGTATATAGTAGTTAAAAGTCATGACATAGAAGTCAACTGTAAATATACTTCAAGTACAGTTAAAGATGCATTTCAAATCTAAAAAATAATACCTAAATAGAAACGTTGTATATTTAAAGTGCATTGTAAACAAGTGTAAATTGTAAACTAAAAGCATGATGTTAAGTTCACTTAAAGAAAACAGTATACTTGCAGTTTAAAAAAGATTAAACTAATTTACTGAGAGGATATGTGTGTGTACTAGATATAGAGTGGAGATATACAAGGAGAAGATATATAGTGGACTAGAAGTATATTGCTAGTAACCTATATTGTCAGAATACCTATAATTTTAATTGTAGTATAGTTAACAGTATAGTTGCCAAACACACACAATATATATATACAGTATATATATATATATATATATATATATATATATATATATTAGGATATCAACAAGTATGCTACTTGAAGTACACATAACTAGTATACTCAAGAAAGTAATTTTAATATTAATATATTTTTTAATATTACATAAATTAAACTTGGAAAATATAATTGAACTTTGCTTTACTTTTTAAAATGAAATTGATGTTTACTTCTCTTTTTAAAGAGTGAGTATGTCTGTGTACAGTTCTGATTATTTTGACATGTTTGTGATATGATAGAGTCAAAAGCTCATCTGGATCCTGTGTATTCTACACTGCGCTTTGGAACTTCTCTGGCCAACACCAGCCGATCTAGCTTTGGGAGTTTTTGTGAATCTCCAACACAAAGTCTGGTGGGTACCATATACCACAAGTGTTTTTAGGTCTTAAATATGTTGTAGCTTGTTGAAAGTGAAGATTTAATAAAGGTGTAGTCAATCTAAATGAAAAATACATAACAGTTTTGGGTCCCACTTTATTTTAGTTGTCTTTAACTACTATGTACTAACATTGAAATTAATAATTTGATATAGTGCACTTATGCAGTGTAAATACAGTGTATATATGTATTTTATGATACAACATAATTTTCTAAGTAATTCTGAAGACTCCCTCCAGGAGCAGAGTTGTACACCCCTGTTCTACCATAAAACAAGCTATGTGAAACCTTGCAACAAAATATTAAAGTTAAAAATGTAAAAATATAGTCAACTAAACATAATATCAGTTAATATGTGAATTGTAACATTTGCACTTAAAAAAAAAAAAAACTCTAAATACTTTAGAAAGGGGTGTACATGGGGGCCTATAAGAATCTTCACTAAGGGCCCTGGAACGTGATTTATACTAAGGGGCATCCTCTCCCCTACAAGCGATTTATAATTCTCTACTTCTAGAACTACTGTTCTTTTTTTATATATCTTAAGAGAATGTTTGCAATTAATATTAGCAGTTGTATTGCATCTTTTGCTGAAAAACGTCAGATTAATATATGCCTACTTTCTACAAAGTCAAATGTCCATGCACCATGGGCAGACATATTGGCTTTAGGTCAAACTGACAAAATGAGCACAGAAAATGTTATCCAAGTCATGTGACCCACATACTCCAAACAGACTCAACTATGATAATGATTACAGTATTGGATGAAAAATGATCTCCTATGCTTCATACAAGAGACTAAAGAATATGTATCCTGGTGCATATTGTCTGTTTAAGGGTTATATTTTAAGAAATACCTGCATGTAATTACAGCTGTAATTAATTTCTGTAATTACATAATTACACTGTGGAGCCTTCCCTTATACCACCAAACCTGACCCATATCCGACCTCAGTAGCAGCACAAGTGTTTTGCAATACAATATGTAATTTTGTTTTAGTAGTTAAGGACATCTAATATAAAGTGTAACCCATTTTTGTAATGAATAAATCTAAATATTTGTCAAAAATAGATAATTTACTGAATGGAAGCTCAAACTTTGAATTTTAATCATTCATTGCTGTGTGAAAATCTGTTTGTGTTTTTGAGGATGAAGAGGAGGATCAGGAGAGGAATGAATGTATGTCCACTGAGGGGAAGAAATTGACCGAAAACCCGGGAAAGGGTAAGAGAATCAAAATTATGATGAGTTGAGAAATATAGATGCATACGATAGTTACAGATCAGTGTTTCTCATATGTTTTTTCTTTAGAACAGAGACTTTACATTAAACATCAACTGATAAATCTGTATTCAGTTCTACAGCGCAAGTGATATTGGTTTTATACTGCAGTTCTATAAAGTAATTAACATTGATTATTAATAGGGATACCACCGATACCACTTTTTAAGGATCGAGTATGAGTGCCGATATTTTTTTCTGGTACTCACCGGTACCGATACCGATGCCTGTTGTACTGGGGGGGTTTTTCTCTCGTTTTTTTGTGGAAATTTTCTAAGAACAACACAATGAGACTAATGAACATAGGACAGCATCTTTATTACGAACAACTTCAACTCATATTATGAAAAAAATAATCATTCTTATGTGCCTATCACAAATTTTCAAAGCACAAATTTGTCCAAAGCACACAGTGCCCAATCACCTCCAAAGGGCAGAACCAAGGACATAATAAATGTCATTTTTACCTGCCTGTCACAAAGTTGTCATAAAGTGCAAAAGAAATATCACAGAACAAATGTTTATAACATAATAACACTGCAACAATGTAATCACAGCCGAAAGTGTAAAGTGAAATAGTGTATGTTAAATCTAGCAACACTATAACTGCTGGAAGAGTGTTCATAAGAATTAAAAAATATAAGCTAAGGATGTTCCTCACAGCATTTGTACACTTTGTTTTTGAAGAAGGCAGTAAATCCATTAGGATTATTTTTTCAAAAGTAAGTGGCAGGCTCTTTTTAAGGAACAGAAGCATCTCTGCATGTTCAGCAACAAGCCTGCTTCTGCTTTCATTCAGAATGTGTGACACGGAGCAAAACAATCTTTCACTTTCCACACTACTGCAAGGGGTTGAAAAATATATTTGTGTGCCATTTGAGCCAGAGCCGGAAATCGCAGATTATTAACTGCCCAGTACTTGAAGGTTTTGTCTGAACGATGAACAGTGTTCTCTCCAAGGTATGCTTCCAGCTGTATGGTAGCAGCTGTTGGAGATCTGCTCATAGATGTATATGCTTCTGCAATTTCTTCAAAAACACTGTCCAGACTGGTACCTGGTTGGTCACTGTGAAGCATTTTGACTGCTGGTTCTACCAGAAAGACTCGGGAGATAAATTGATATAACAGCGTATATTTATTAACAGCCCAGCAAGCATGAATTTATAAAGTTCTTTGGCGTAGGCCCCGTCCTTAGAGAGCAATGCGAGGGTAGCGGAATCTGCATATCCTGCCTGAAGACGAAGGCAGGGGCGCAGCCGACCCCCCCTGGAGGTTAAGGAAGGGACCATCCTGGTGGTGGTGGGGAGGATGAAGGGGAAGGTGCCATCTGGGTGGTGGTTGGGGAGGATGGAGGTACTTGGCAGCGTCAGCATCTGCGAACTCAGACGAATGTAAGTACCGATCTTTTATACTGTGAGTGTTAGCACATGATTGGTTAGGAGAGAAGTAATACGTGGCACGCTGATTGAGTCTTCCTGGCAGAACCTACGCTGAAGCTGTCATTTCTCTGTGCTCCTCAGCTGTGGCTGTTTCTCCAACAGATGTTTTTTTTTGCAGCTCCAGTACCACCATTTCTTTGACCTGCCTTGCAGTGTCTGTGTTGGAGAAGATTCAATCTTTATAAAGCGGGAGACGTATACAAGACAATGATCCGACACAGACTGCAAACACAAAGGAACTTATAAAAGGGACAAATCAGGCAGGTGATGAGAGAACAACAGGTGGGGCAAATGAAACCAATAATGAGATAACAAGGAAGGGTGGGATCGAGACAGAGACAGGAACACAAAATACCACATGTGCTACATGAGACAGGACAGGCATGTGACAGAAGTACTTTTGCAAAGCAGCAAGCAAAGTGCTCTTCATAGTTTTGATACCTTGGTCCTCATCCATATGTTTCAATAACAGTCTCTGTAGAACAGTAACAGCAGGAGCTACATCTGAGGCTAAAGCATCTGAAGAACTCACTTGACAAGTAATTTCTTCAAAGGGAGCCAAGACATTTAGCATCTTCTCAGATTCCACTGGTTTGCTGTTAGAGTTGCAGGGAGCTCGATTTCAGACACATACACACCAATGGCCCATTTCTGCTCAATCAGAGACTGCACCATGTAGAATGTGCTATTCCAACGAGTCTGCACGTCTTGTTGGAGTCTTTTAATGGGCTGACCGATCTGTATCTGGATATCCTGTAACCGAGAGTATGCCAGGTTGGAATGTTTAAAGTGGCCGACTATTTTGCGCCCGACTCCCATGGCATCAGCAATGCTGATTGCATTAATAACAATTGCTGATCAGCAATGTGATAGCAGATCCTCCGTGACAGCCAGCTGCAGCTGTTACGGTCGGTGGCTTGATCTGTGTCTGTTTTCTTTGTTTTGCCCCTCCCTTGTTTTCTTGGCGTTGCTCTATCTTTTGGAGCGTGTGCGCGCGCTCTCTCTCTCTAAGGTGGATACACCTGTTCGTGATTTGAGTGGCTGATTACGGAGCTGAGTCTGACTGATATAAAACGCTAACGAGGAGGAGAAGGAAAGCGCGACGACAGATCTTGTGGCCTAGCCAGCAAACAAGTGTCTTTTGATCTGTAATCTGTTTTCCTCTGTTAGTTGTTGTTTGTTTTGTTAAATTATTTCCATGGTTGGTATGTTCGTTAGTATTGTGACGTCTGTTGTGAGTAAGTAAATAAATGAATTTACTTGATTTCACTATTTTCTCGGTCTGATTTATGTTACGTAATCTCTCTTCTTTTTGAGCTGATCATTTTCATGAGTACGACCAATAGGTCGTAACAGCAGCATATGTGCCACATACGGAAGACTAGAAACTCCGGCCTCCTCCATGCCCTTTATCATGTTTCTGCCATTGTCACGGTCCACAACATGTACAGAACTTTTGGAAATTTTACAAGTCTCAAGCATTTCCTCAAAAGGAAGTTTTATGTAACAAAGTTCGGGAGGAGCATGTTCAGGTAATCATCCAATCAGCACAAGAAGGAGCCAGTATAAATAAAGCCTTTCCTTACCTCCTGTCTCATGACTAATTTCTCAGCATTAGACTCCGCCTTCGTGCAGTCATGTCCGAGTTAGAGCTCTTCCCCTCCGACGATGAATCTTTCATCACGGAGACATCTCCACCGCAAAATGCAGATCCAGCGACTTTTTCTTCTCCAGCAGCCAACGACAACTTTGAGCCTCCATCCTTAGGCAGGGGACGTCGGCCTTCCAGATCCTCTCCGCATACTCCAAGACGCCGAAGACTCCCCTCACCACCGCCAGCGAGGAACTCATCATCTTCATCATCGTCTTCCTCCGCGGCTTCCCACCTTCCAGCTCCCCCAAACATCCCTCCCATAGGGAAGTGGACAGTTAAGGGGCTAAGACAAGCCCTAATTAATTCTGATGCAAATTTCTCCCGCAGGATGAAAAAAGCAGAATTATTTAATTTATATGTCACCTTACAATCTTCTCACCTTTCTGTTTCAGCTCCAATCCCATCGGCTCGAACGAGCAAGGCTCGCCGGGCCCCGATCGCTCGTCCCGCAGTATCTCCTTCCTCACTTGCAGCGCCGGGCCCCGCCCCCGCCCCCGCGCCACGTCGTCGCAGACCTTCCGCTAGCCTGGGCCGCGCCCCGGAACCAGTCACGGAAGGGCGTCAACCTGCTCCAGGTCAACTCCCCTCCTCAGCCCCTCCCATCGCGGTACCTCACACTCTAGATCCAGGCAGTTCCACTTTCTTACACGATCCCCAATCGTTTTTCTTCCCTTCTACTTCTTTCAGTTTTCCTCCTTCCCAAGCGTCAGGTGCTTACCCTAACGTGAGGATGCCTCCGTTAGCCGGTCAATCGCCGGCGCATTTCCTTCCCCTTCCCCTTCCACACTATGCTCTTCCTATTCCTCCTCCACCTAACCCGGGGGCCGATCTCCGCGCGAGGATGCCTCCGCAAACAGCCACAGCCCCGATTTTCCCTCCCTTTAACCCTCTCCAAGTGCGTTCTCCTTTCTCTCTCTTCTCAGCCACTCCTCAACCAGCCCCTCCGAATGCAGTAGCCACAGAACCTCCTCCAGTGACGAACAACATCAGAGCCCAAATCCTCACAGGTGCAGATGTTGATTTGGGTTCTCTCCTGTCCTTGTTTCCCCCAGCTGAGTCCAATCGCCAAGTAGACTGCGGCGACTTTTCAGTCACTCTAAAAGATAACGCACAGGTTACATCACGTTCACTGTCACTGGCCGAATTCTGTATTGCCTTCAGCCGCTATACAGAAATCATATGCTCATCTTTCCCCCATAGACGGCGCGAGCTGAACGATTATCTTTCCATCATAGCGGAGCTCGCGTTGTCTTACGGGGGTAGTCATTTTTATACGTACCACAAGCTGTTTTCCGCAAAATGCGCCGTCCGCGTTTCCCAGTGGAATCAGTGTCCCTATTGGGGAGCGTTGGACACTGATCTCCATAACCGAGTCTTCCTCGGGTGCAGTAATATCTCCTGCGCAATCTGCAGATCCACAATCCATGCCACCACGGCATGCCCCCAAATCAATCCATCGATCCCTCCCTGCCCAGAGCAGAATGCCAAATCCACAAGTTACGTTCCGCGTCACGCAAGAGAAGTTTTTTCAATCAGAGCACCATACTCGGCACCCGATAGACAAGTCTGTAGGAACTTCAACGAAGGGAGATGCCCAAGACAACGCTGTCGTTTTCTCCACGTCTGCGATTACTGTGGTGGTGCACACGCCCGCGTGATATGCCCAGTCAAAAAATCTGTCAATAAAAACTTTAAAAACTATCTCTCGAATGTTTTCCGCCTGGCCGAAGAATTATCACACCACCCAGATGCCAACTTCACAAATTATCTACTGACAGGTCTCAATCAAGGCTTTAAACCCGGTGTAGAAAGCCATCCCACACAAATTGTTATCTGCGCTAACCTTCAGTCCGCCTTAGCCGAGCCTGGAGTAGTAAATAAGCTAATAAAAAAATAAATTGAATCCGGTTTCATGATGGGTCCATTCGAGGCCCCCCCGTTCGACAAATTTCGCATCAGCCCTATAGGCGTGGCTACCAGGAAATTCTCTGGAAAAAAGCGGTTGATAATCGACCTTTCAGCCCCCCATAATTCTCCATATCCGAGCATCAATAGTCTCATCCCTCTCGAAGGGTATTCTCTCAACTATCATGATATCGAACAAGCCATAACCATGATTAAAATAGCTGGACGAGGTGCATGGTTTGCAAAAGTAGATATCTCCTCTGCTTTTAAAGTTATGCCTATCCACCCCGATTCATAGCACTTATTCGGTGTAAACTGGCAGAAAAAGTACTATTTCGCCGTGCGCTTAACTTAACAGCCCAAAAATCTTTGACACTCTCTCTGAAGCCATATGTTGGATCCTTTCCAATAATTATGCAATTCCTCATCTTCTCCATCTGCTCGACGATTTCCTAATAATTTCACCTCACGACACCATCCCCGAGGCTCACCTCCTCATAGTGGAAAAAGTTTTCGCCGAGCTAGGGATTCCGTTAGCCCAGGAGAAAACATCGGGTCCAACTACATCCATCGAGTTCCTAGGCATCAATCTGGATTTAGCAAAATTTCAGGCCTCACTGCCTAAGGAAAAAATCGATCGCATCATCTTAATCGCATCCAATTTTACAGACAGCACAGATTGTTCAAAATGCGAACTTCTCTCGCTGCTGGGCCACCTAAATTATGCGATGCGCATTATTCCACAGGGCCGACCCTTTATCGCGCATCTCCTAGCCCTCACTTCATCCGTTCATGCGCTGGAAGATCAGATCATCCTTTCTGACGAGTCAAAAAACGAGCTAAAATTATGGATTCATTTCCTCAATCAGTGGAACGGCCTAACTTTTTTTTACGACGACTTCATCTCTCTCCCCCTCGATATCAAACTGTTCACAGACGCAGCACCCTCGATCGGCTTCGGCGGCTATTAGCAAGGACGCTGGTTCCCTGGCCCCCTCAGCTCCTAGACACCCCCCAGTCTTCAGCCTCCTCTGCCCTTTTCGAGCTCTACCCAATCATCGTCGCAGCTTCCCTATGGGGGAAAGAATGGTCAACCAAAAGCATCCAAATCCATTGCGACAACGAAGCAACCGTATACTGTATCAACAAAGGTCGTTCTCGCTCACCTGAGCTTATGCCACTCCTCAGACGCCTCATATGGATCTCCGCATGCGACCAGTTCTTAATATCTGCAAATCACGTCCCAGGGGCTCAAAATCAAATCGCTGACTCTCTCTCCCGTTTCTCTTTTCAGAAATTCAGGATGCTGGCGCCAGAAGCAGACCCCACTCCAACCCCAGTACCTCCTTATTCTCAGCTGATCTTCCCATAAACCATCCGCTAAAATCCCTCCTGGACACATCCATCGAATCCATCCTCCAAGCCGTTTCTCCCAGAACCCTGCAAACATATTACACCGCATGGAAATCGTTCAAATCATTCCACCTCTCTCACAACCTGTCGTTTCCCGATTTTTCTCTTTTAACAGTTACTTAATTCATATCTCATCTTCATAGTATCAAAGGTCTCCAAGCCGGATCCATTAAAAGCTATCTATCGGCATTCAACTCTTCCATAAATTAATCCACGGTAAACCTACACCCGCAATAAATAACTCCCAAACGTCCCTTCTAGTTAAGGGGATTCCAAAGATCCCGCCCCACGCGCCCAGATACCAGACAACCAATCACAATCGATATACTCACCAGATGCATCTCATCACTCCGTCTTGGATACCACTCCATCAACACCGCCTATACATTAGAAGCTATGTTCATCCTAGCATTCTTCGGTTTCCTCCGCTGTTCCGAACTGACCATCACTTTCTTATTCGACCCAAACATCCATCCCACTATTTCAGACCTTCAGGACGTAGATAATGAAACCATATCATTTTTCATTAAACAAAGCAAAACGGACAAAGATAAAAGAGGTCACTTCGTATATATTTTCAATCTACAAACTCCCATCCAACCGTACCATGCGCTTTTTAATTACCTGCACTTCAAACGTTCTACCAGAAAGACTCGGGAGATAAATTGATATAACAGCGTATATTTATTAACAGCCCAGCAAGCATGAATTTATAAAGTTCTTTGGCGTAGGCCCCGTCCTTAGAGAGCAATGCGAGGGTAGCGGAATCTGCATATCCTGCCTGAAGACGAAGGCAGGGGCGCAGCCGACCCCCCTGGAGGTTAAGGAAGGGACCATCCTGGTGGTGGTGGGGAGGGTGAAGGGGAAGGTGCCATCTGGGTGGTGGTTGGGGAGGATGGAGGTACTTGGCAGCGTCAGCATCTGCGAACTCAGACGAATGTAAGTACCGATCTTTTATACTGTGAGTGTTAGCACATGATTGGTTAGGAGAGAAGTAATACGTGGCACGCTGATTGAGTCTTCCTGGCAGAACCTACGCTGAAGCTGTCATTTCTACCAGAAAGACTCGGGAGATAAATTGATATAACAGCGTATATTTATTAACAGCCCAGCAAGCATGAATTTATAAAGTTCTTTGGCGTAGGCCCCGTCCTTAGAGAGCAATGCGAGGGTAGCGGAATCTGCATATCCTGCCTGAAGACGAAGGCAGGGGCGCAGCCGACCCCCAAAGATAGGTGGAGGAATAATTCCACCGGGACGGAGCCCACCCCCAAAGAACTGAAAGTAAGTATACCCACCGGTCGAGCATCCTGCAGTTCCTGAAACGAGAAAGAAAAGTTAGAAAAATAACGTAATAAAAGCAATATAGTGGGTATATTCTTTTTTTTTTTTTTATAAATAATGCATGGTTATGATGCCTATAGACACGGCCGCAATAGACCATTAGACCGTGATGGCTGTACGTGAACATGGTGAAACAGACAACATAGAGACGAGGTCCAATGGACCACACACAGAAGCCATAATAGCGCAAGGTCGAGATGACCACATAAAGACGAGGCCACGATGGACCACTTGACCACGATGGGCCGCACATAAAAGCCGATGAGGCGCCAGGTCATGATAGACCACATAAACACAAGGTCATGCTTGACCACAGGCCATGATAGACCACATAAACACGAGGTCAGCTTGACCACAGGCCATGATAGACCACATAAACACAAGGTCATGCTTGACCACAGGCCGGCTTCGACCACACGTAGTAAGGCCGCGATGGACCAACATACCTCAAGGGCACACACAGACAAGCCACATTGGCCACACAGCCATGATAGACCACATATAAGCAGGGCCACGATGGCCACGAGACCACGATGGGTCACACACAGGACAGGCCGCGATAGACCACACGGCCATTGGACCACATAAAACCGAGGCCGCGACGGGCCACAAGCCATGATGGCCGCATAAAGGACAAGGCCACAGTAGGCCACACGGCCATGGGAGACCACAGACACGAGACCGCTTAGGAGCCACAACGGCCGCTAATGCCACATAAATACGAACCTATAAGACAAGGCTACTAAGCCACACGAAACAGCGGCCGCGATGGACCGCACATAGGACAAGGCCATTGAGGCCACACGTAGACGGCTAAACAGACACAACCATTAGGCCACATGAAACCGAGACCTCTATAGGTCACTAGACCACGATGGGCCTTGGAGGACAAGGCCACAGTAGGCCACACGGCCATGGGAGACCACAGACACGAGACCGCTTAGGAGCCACAACGGCCGCTAATGCCACACAGAGACAAAGCCTATAAGACTAGGCAACTAAGCCACATGAAACCGAGGCCACGATGGGCCACAGACCACGATGGGCCACAGACCACGATGGGCCACACGTAGGACAAGGCCACAATAGGCCACACGGCCATGATAGACCACACTGAACAAAGGGCCGCGATGGGCCCGGCCACGAATGGCCACGCACAGGACAGGGCAGCAATGAGCTACGAGCCGCTAAAGGCCACACATAGACGGGCTAAACATAGACACGGCCGTAAAGCCACATGAAACCACGACCTCTAGAGATCACTAGACCACAATGGCATTACAGGACAAGGCCACAGTAGGCCACTCGGCCATGGGAGACCACATAGACGAGACCGCTTAGGAGCCACAATGGCCGCTAATGCCACACAAAAGACAAGTTTCACGAGACAAGGCCGCTAGGCCACACGAACCAGGCCGCGATGGACCATGAGGACAAGGCCGCGATAGGCCACACTGACCGTGGCTATGACCGCCTACTTGGGACAAGACCGAGCTCAGCCACTAGGCCGAGAAGGATCACACAGAGACGAGAGACAGACTGAACAGCCACACGGAACGGAGTTGCAACACATAGAGACAGACACAATGTTGCTTATCAGATGATGTGAATAAGCTGCTGCTCGGTAAGTAAGTGATATGCAACCGAGACACCACCACCAGTATTTGCATGAGGATTTACCTGGATCGTTACTGGAGAGCTTGCTGAGCTTCAAGGATGATTTTAGAATCGGTTCTTATATAGGATTCGAAAGCAGAGGAAGACCATCTTCCCATGATCTTAATGGCTGATGAAGAAACTCCTCGTTCAGCTGCTGTAGTGGCTGCCCCAATTCTGAAGGAATGACCAGTGTAGAGAAAAGGGGATAGACGGCAGCTTTTGAGGACAGAAGCTAAGTGAGACCTGAACCAGGTTTTAGAGAGAGGTGCTCCGTTAGGTTGGATAACAGGGGGAGTGATCTGAGAACTTGGCAGATTTTAAGGAATTTAATCATAGATGAGAAGGAACAGAATTTATTGCTAATTTTGGAAATTGTTAATGTGATAACAGAACATGAATTCTAGAGTACATTTAGCGAAGTTACAACACTCGAAAGGTCAACCATGGAAGATTTCATTTAACGAGATTGCTTTTAGGACTACGACAAACGCTGAGCGGCATTCCTCCTGGGTTAGTGGCATCACAAACCCTTAAATTACATAAATCCAGTCCCCAGAATATGATTTATAGATATCAAAACAGAATGAGCAAATCAATGACTAGAAGATAACTACGCATAAGCTGCGTAATCATGAACTAACCATCCTGAAGTGAGGTCGACATGTTTACACTTCTTGGGTCTCTCCATCTTTGACTGACTCGGATTTGAACAAGCTAAAAGTTTAGAAATTTGTCTGTGGGGGGTAGGCGAAGCTGTAGTACGAGCTGTTGAAACTCCGCCCCCTGTGCTGGGAGCAGTACCTGACTGCATCCGAGGGATAGAAAACTGTGTGCTCACCCTCAATGACAATTCCAGCATCAATACGAAAATATCTGTGGGACTTTCTGCGCCAAAACCCCTCGTACGCACCCTGGGGACACCGGAGACCTACACAATCAGATTTTGTAATTGTAGACGAGGAAGGAACAACCGGCCATGATCAGGATGGGAGATAAGAGGAATCTGAAAAGATAAGCGAAACATTATAACAAAACACTTCAGAGTCTGAGCTTTTAAGGTGTTGGGAGCCACGCCTTCAGTGAAATATGGTCTAGCTGGATTGACTTAATTTACATGATCTCTGTTAGAGGAGGGCAGGGTGATGGATCCGGGTTGCTGAAGGGTGAAGCCATCTGAAGCCTGAAGACTAAAGCTTGAAAGCGCGTAGATATGGCATTGCAGTGGCCAGGAATGAGCGTGACCTTAATCATGAAATTAGAGACTACTGATTGCCAGATAAATATGAGAGATAGAATGACCGCCTGGCAAGATCTGCCTTAGTGACGCGACGGAGCTTCGTTAGCACATACAAGTTTTACCACCACTCGACCCAGAAGGACGTTAGCAGCCGCTGTAGAATAATTCTGTGAAGCGTGGATGAACGAAGCCTGAGTAGGCTTGGTAATATGTTTGACCTTAGCGGTTCCGAATGCCCAAATCTGAGATTGGACATGCACCCTTCGTCTGGCTGAATCGGGTCGCTTAATTCACCACTGAGTGGCCAGCGTTTACAGACAAGATAGATGCCCTGCTTAGAATAGAGATACTCATGGTGAATATACGATGGCCGAGCAGAGAAGCATATACTAGTGGTGTCGACGATAATCGATTCGGTGATGCATCGCAATGCGGGGCATGCACGATTCAGCATCGATGCGGCAAAGTGCCATAATCGATTATGTCACCGTTTATTTACTGGCCTTGGGTTGGACAATAAAGTTGTGAAGTTTCAATTACTTCCGGGGGCATAACAACAACAATCAAGATGGCTGAGGCGGAGGGGGATGACCGCGATAGACGGGTAATTAAAAATCGCACCCAAAGCTTGGAAAGCGGACGTCTGGGCACATTTAGATTCTACGGAGTTAATGAAAAACGTGACAAAACTTACGCGAAGTTTAAAAGCTGCCACACTAAAATCGAGCACGTTGGCAATACAACAACGACAAAAAAGTTGGCTGTTATTATTGCTCTATTAATTTCAAATGGTTCAGAAGCAGAGAGATGGGAAACATTTCTCGTTCAAAGCACTGAAAGCAGTGATTTAGGTTTTCTTTTTCAGGTTTGAAAATGCCTTATCCAATACCCTGTACCATTCAATTTTATTTTGTTTAATGACATTTATGTCAGAGATACAGGAGAGTGATAATACACGCATAGCAGCCTAAAAATCTGTTGTTCAATATATGACTGCTTGTATTGCCTCATGACTGATGAAAAATTTGCCTTGTGTGCAGAATAATTTTGATGCATCGCAAAGCGTCGTAGAATCGAATCATTACCTGGTGAATCGTAATCGAATCGATTTGTGAGGGCAGTGCCAATTTATTTATTTTAATAGCACTAAATCTTAATCTTATTAATCTTAGTACGATACTTACCTGAAGTAAGGTAACGGTATACCGATAAGATACTACCTCGATACACTTGATATTGTGTTGTTGACTGAGCGTAGAATACATTTTCAGCTGCACAGCGTATACCTGACATTACTCTTGAGTTGCTCTTGTAGGAATTAAGTTTTATCCACGGCCGGGAGATGCTGGCCATGACAACCAAGTGAGTTTCTTGGATAGGAAAAAATATATTAACATTTGAACATGCAGATGAGTAAAACAATGTCACTTGAGTCTCTTGACTGTGATTTGTTTTGGTGACACATGCTATCAGTGGATTAAAGTAGTCACCAGGAAAACGTGTTACAACGATTGTACCATAACTGTTATAGTAGAACTTTTTTTTTTTTTTTTTTTAAATAGTAGGCTATAAAACATTTGTTAGAGAATTTCCAGCACTTGTAAATGTATAATATACTGTCTTTGTACTTTACTACAGCATATGCATAAATATAGTGACCAACTGTTCTCTTAAGCTAAGCTTTTTTCCTTTATAGATATGGTGGTCATATATTAACATGAAAAACTAAAAATAGCCGGACATCTCTGTAAATACCGAAGCTGATGAATTAAGAGAAGGCATAACGAGTTGAATTGGGTACTGCTCCTTTAAATGGAACGCACTCTCTGGTGAGTGGGCAGCCGGTATGAGACGAGAGCGCAAGCTTTGAATATAGCATGTAAGCCAAAGCCAGTTAATATTTGTGTTACTCTTATGCTGGTTCATTTATATTCGGTTATCGTGAAGTATATGCGAACTGCCCATGTGTGCGTGGGATCAACGATGCTGAAAAGACATTAACACTGCGCTGCCTGTGGGATATAAGTTACGTGAATCCTGCTTACACATGCTACAACCATTCAGCGAGCTATCCAGCCATACTGTAAAGCGTTACAGTATGTTGCGTTGAATACTGCAATCTGTATCCGCAGTTAAGAAAACTGCCACGTCACCACAGTCACGAATGAACTCTACCGCTGGTGAAGGAAGCAGCGGAGTAGCCAAATAAATTAATATACTTACCTGAATGAAGTTTGAATATTTGATCGTGAGTAAATGTTAACGTGGCTGCTGGAAGCGCAAACGTGAGAACCGACTAGAAAGCGTTGAAAGTGAATTTGAACTTGAACTGAAATCATGTTAGAAGATCGTCTCTCATGAGATGAGATTCCTGCACGCGTGTCTCGCACTCGCGCGCCGTCAGAGTTGGTAAAACCGACGATATGATTTTGTGTTGGAATTTGGAATTGAGACGCGGGTGAGTTACTTGGCAGCGTCAGCATCTGCGAACTCAGACGAATGTAAGTACCGATCTTTTATACTGTGAGTGTTAGCACATGATTGGTTAGGAGAGAAGTAATACGTGGCACGCTGATTGAGTCTTCCTGGCAGAACCTACGCTGAAGCTGTCATTTCCACGTCCAAATCCCCACTCGACCCACTTTTCACTAACGACTCCAATCATCCAGCTACGAGATTCTGGTTCCAAAAGCATCTTAAAGCAGTCCTCAGTGCTCGTGTCGCCAGGTGGGCTCCCCATTTGTCGGGACGTGAGGGGTCTTGACCCCCCGGACAGCCAGCCAAATACGCATTATAATATTACATCAGATTTCATTAACATGTAAACTCGTGAAATGAAGTTTTATGTAACAAAGTTCGGGAGGAGCATGTTCAGGAAATCATCCAATCAGCACAAGAAGGAGCCAGTATAAATAAAGCCTTTCCTTACCTCCTGTCTCATGACTAATTTCTCAGCATCCCACCTCCACCCCTTCACCCCACATTCGGCTGGGTCCGTTCATAGATACCTATGATCTCTAAAGTTATGGGGGGAGTACTCTGGGGTCGGGCCGAATTCTGAGCTCGGAGCCCTCCCCCCGGACAGCAAGCCAAATACGCATTATAATATTACATCAGATTTCATTAACATGTAAACTCGTGAAATGAAGTTTTATGTAACAAAGTTCGGGAGGAGCATGTTCAGGTAATCATCCAATCAGCACAAGAAGGAGCCAGTATAAATAAAGCCTTTCCTTACCTCCTGTCTCATGACTAATTTCTCAGCATCCCACCTCCACCCCTTCACCCCACATTCGTCTGGGTCCGTTCATAGATACCTATGATCTCTAAAGTTATGGGGGGAGTACTCTGGGGTCGGGCCGAATTCTGAGCTCGGAGCCCTCCCCCTGGACAGCAAGCCAAATACGCATTATAATATTACATCAGATTTCATTAACAAGTAAACTCGTGAATATGCTTGCGATCACTTACAGGTGTGCAAGCCTCGGAATTGCTTTGCATGGAGCATGATTTGTTGTAGATTGAAATCGCCATCTATCCATTGTGCCGTTAAGCTGATGAGAGACAATGGATTTACATTACAACTTCAAATGTCAGTGGTAAAGCTAATCGCTTTTATGTCATGCATCAAGCTGGTGATGTGCTTTTTCACGGCGTCGTGTATGTGGTAATACAACCTCTGTGACATAGCGGCGACTGGGAATCTCATACTTCGCTTCCAAGACATTAACAAGGTGACGAAAACCCACATTATCAACAACTGACTGTGGTTGATCGCCAAGAATAATGAATTGGGTAAGCACCTCTGTTATTTGTATTGCTCTTGGGGTATCTCTTGACATTTTCTCTCGTCTTGCAAAGGTTTGCTGCAGAGTTGGTTGCCGAGTGCTACTGATAGCGGCAAATTCTCCATGCTCACTTTTGTGTTTCAATTTCAGATGTTTTATCAAGTTACTTGTAGTATATGTACTGGCTTTTGTACCTCCTCTCGATATTAATGCAGAACAAAGCGTGCAGCTTGCCATGTGTGGGTCGTCATCATTAATTTTGAAATATTTCCACACTGCTGAGGCTGACATTGTGTCTGCTGCGGCCGGTGTCTCTTTTTGTGCACTGGAAAGTTCTGTCAATTACGTCACGTGAGGTATCGGTCGTTGGTATCGGGGGAATTTTTACGAGTACGAGTACAAGTACATGAGCTCGTTATCAGTGCATCCCTAATTATTAATTAATATTATAAAAATTGGTCAGTTATTTTGTATAGGGTACAATGTGGGTAAAGGTACACATTAATAAAAATGTGCTTTTCACTACTCCTATAGTGTCATGAGTGGCTGTGGTAAATAAAGTGCACGATGATAGAAATACTACAATAACAGTCTTATACTCTCAGGGTAACCCAGGACAGTAATGCAAAAACAACAAACTAAACAGGCCAAAGATCTGAACAGAACAGGAAGTATATACAAGACTAAACGAGGGAACTAATGAAATAAATCAACAACAGGTGAACTGAAAGAAACAGGCACAGACATGTAAATTAGGTCAACTTAGAACAACAGGAGCAGAACACAATCCTGACATTACCTGGCTCACACCCCTGGTCAGATATTTTTTAATGCTCATGCTCTAAGGCAATGGCTCTCTTGGTGCTGGCTTGTGCATCGCTGCGGGCTCAATCTCTCCGTCTGCGGTGGGCTTAGGCGTCCATTTTGTGCGGTGGGATGATGGCTGCAGTGCTCTGGATCTGTGGGAGTGAGGCTGGAATCCTCCGCTAGGCAGTTGGTGTTGGCCGCTCTATTGTTTTCCAGCACCCATTCCACAATATTGCCTTGTTTACATTTATGTTATGTATACGTTCAGGCTGGTCAGGTAGAACGTGCACAGCAATTGGTTTGGGAAGTTTGTGAGGCATAAGGCACAAGGTATTGATACAAATATTTTAGCTAAAATAATGTTTTTAATAATCCATCTATCCATCCATCCATCTTCTTCCGCTTATCCGGGGCCGGGTCGCGGGGGCAGCAGTCTAAGCAGAGACACCCAGACTTCCCTCTCCCTAGACACTTCCTCCAGCTCATCCGGGGGGACACCGAGGCGTTCCCAGGCCAGCCGGGAGACATAGTCTCTCCAGCGTGTCCTAGGTCTTCCTCGGGGTCTCCTCCCGGTGGGACGTGCCCGGAACACCTTCCCAGGAAGGCGTTCAGGAGGCATCCGGAACAGATGCCCGAGCCACCTCAGCTGACCCCTCTCGATGTGGAGGAGCAGCGACTCTACTCTGAGCTCCTCCCGAGTGACCGAGCTCCTCACCCTATCTCTAAGGGATCGCCCAGCCACTCTGCGGAGAAAGCTCATTTCGGCCACCTGTATCCGGGATCTTGTTCTTTCGGTCATGACCCAAAGCTCATGAGCATAGGTGAGACTAGGAACGTAGATTGACCGGTAAATCGAGAGCTGTCACCACGACAGACCGGTACAACGACCGCATTACTGCAGCAGCTGCACCGATCCGTCTGTCAATCTCCCGTTCCATCCTTCCCTCACTCGTGAACAAGACCCCAAGATACTTGAACTCCTCCACTTGAGGCAGGAACTCTCCACCAACCTGAAGTGAGCAAGCCACCCTTTTCCGACTGAGGACCATGGCCTCGGATTTGGAGGTGCTGATTCTCATCCCAGCCGCTTCACACTCGGCTGCAAACCGTCCCAGTGCATGCTGAAGGTCCTGGTCTGAAGGGGCCAACACGACAACATCATCCGCAAAGAGCAGAGACGAAATCGTGTGGTCCCCGAACCTGACACCCTCCAGCCCCTGGCTGCGCCTAGAAATTCTGTCCATAAATATTATGAACAGAACCGGCGACAAAGGGCAGCCCTGCCGAAGTCCAACATGCACCGGGAACAAGTCTGACTTACTGCCGGCAATGCGAACCAAGCTCCTGCTCCGGTCGTATAGGGACCGGACAGCCCTTAGCAAAGGACCCCGGACCCCATACTCCCGGAGCACCCTCCACAGGCCGCCTCGAGGGACACAGTCGAATGCCTTCTCCAAATCCACAAAGCACATGTGGATTGGTTGGGCAAACTCCCATGAACCCTCCAGCACCCTAGAGAGGGTATAGAGCTGGTCCAGTGTTCCACGGCCGGGACGAAAACCGCACTGTTTTTAATAATGTCTAAGTTAATACTTATTCAAAATTATAACTTTAGCAAAGTTTGTACTATTTTCAGTTTATATTTGATAAAATAATTAATTTCTGTTCAATTATTCTATTCAATTATATTCAATATACGGTCATTAAAATATGTTCATTTTAAAAATACAGAAACAAAATTATTAAAAAAGTTCTGAAGATTCTGAAAGCATTGAATGAGATCCTATGATAATTTAGTATAGCTTTACAGTAGTAACAAATAAATATATTTTATTATATGATATGGTTTCATATAATATACATTTTTAATCACGAACCTCATCTGAAACGCAAAGGAGGAGGTGTTGCTGTAATTTATAGTAATATTTTCAAAACCCATAAGAAATCTAGTTTTAAATATAAATATAGCTGCAAGCAGCAATCACCGGGGCCAAGCGCAAGCAAGACGACAAGACGTGCCAAAGTGGCTGGGAGTGAGAGATCAACTGCAGCAAGGAGCAATTGAAGACATTAAAAGATGAATTTTGGCAAAATGGTTGAAAAATCACATGCATTAACTTAAAAATATGATTTAATAGATTATCACTTTCGACCAATAGGTGGCGCAATTACGAAACTGATGTGATGTGGTCAGAGTGAAGTGACAATGACACATACAAAGTTTGGTGTCAATATGTCAAGGCATTGCAGATATAAAGCCTGAATAGTCATTTTGGCATCATGCCTCAACTTTGACACTGCGGTATACAAAAACGGTTTTGTCTATCGACACGGTCTGGAGATGACACGATCCGATTTTGGTGAAAATCGGACGTTCGGTCTAGGAGGAGTTCGAAAAAGTAGGTTTTAAAAGAAAATAAAGATGGCGGACAGGAAGTTTGGCTGACTATGGCAAAATTGGTATCTATGTTTTCAGCATAACCCAAGGAATCTATTGAGATCAGTGTCATTACTATAGGCAAATTTATTCAAAAGTTATTAGCATTTTTGGAAATTTCATTATAACTTTTGACCAAAAGGTGGCGCTGTCTCATAAATTTTTGAGTACCTTTAGGGCGTTGTACTGATGACCCATACTGAGTTTCGTAACAATACGTTCATGCGTTCATAAAATACAGTATTTTAGCACATAATTCAAAATGGCCGACAGCCAAAATGGCCGATATGGGAAAATTGGATATCAGTCAACTCAGCTCGACGCCCTGAATCTAACGAGACCACTTTTGTGATTTTTGGACAAACCGTTCAGAAGTTATAAGCAAAAACATAAATTATTCATATCTCCGGACCAGTAGGTGGCGCTGCGCCGAAACGCAGCATGTAGCCTCAGGTCATGCTTGTGATGACATGTACCAAATTTGGTCTGAATCCGATAAAGCGTTGTGGAGATACGGCCTTACGTCTGTTTTCGCAAGCGCTACGTAAAATTTATTTGCGCGGTATTCAAGAACGGTAATTCGAATCAACTTGAATTCCATAACTTTTGGTCGTCAAGGTCTGGAGATGATCTGGTTCATTTTTCGTGAAATTCGGAGCAACGGCCTAGGAGGAGTTTGAAAAAGTAGGTTTTTCGGAAAATTCAAAATGGCGGGAAAACTATTATGATGGAAAATGACGTCATAGGGTGCAGTCGAATCGTCGTGAGCTCAGGAATCAGAGGAAAAAAGAATTTTGTTTCTAGCCCTTGTGGTTCAAAAGTTATTAGCATAAACATGAGTGAAACTTTGGACAGCTGGTGGCGCTAGAGGGAATGAGTTGGAGACTCCAAATTTGCTATGGTGATAGGTCAGGCTGTCCTCTATCACTGTGCCAATTTGTATAAGTTTCCCGCAAACGGTTCTATAGGCTGCCATAGACGCCCAGTCGGAAGAAAAAAAAGAAGAAGAATATAGCTGCAAGCAGCAATCACCGGGGCCAAGCGCAAGCAAGACGACAAGACATGCCAAAGTGGCTGGGAGTGTGAGACCAACTGCAGCTAGGAGCAATTGAAGACATTTAAAGAAGAATTTTGGCAAAATGGTTGAAAAATCACATACATTAACTAAAAATATGATTATCACTTTCGACCAATAGGTGGCGCAGTTACGAAACTGATGTGATGTGGTCAGAGTGAAGTGACAATGACATATACAAAGTTTGGTGTCAATATGGCAAGGCATTGCAGATATAAAGCCTGAATAGTCATTTTGGCATCATGCCTCAAATTTGCCACTGCGGTATACAAAAACGGTTTCGTCTATCGACACGAAATCCATAACTTTTACTCGGCACGGTCTGGAGATGACACGATCCGATTTTGGTGAAAATCGGACGTTCGGTCTAGGAGGAGTTCGAAAAAGTAGGTTTTAAAAGAAAATAAAGATGGCGGACAGGAAGTTTGGCTGACTATGGCAAAATTGGTATCTATGTTTTCAGCATAACCCAAGGAATCTATTGAGATCAGTGTCATTACTATAGGCAAATTTATTCAAAAGTTATTAGCATTTTTGGAAATTTCATTATAACTTTTGACCAAAAGGTGGCGCTGTCTCATAAATTTTTGAGTACCTTTAGGGCGTTGTACTGATGACCCATACTGAGTTTCGTAACGATACGTTCATGCGTTCATAAAATACAGCATTTTAGCACATAATTCAAAATGGCCGACAGCCAAAATGGCCGATATGGGAAAATTGGATATCAGTCAACTCAACACGACGCCCTGAATCTAACGAGACCACTTTTGTGATTTTTGGACAAACCGTTCAGAAGTTATAAGCAAAAACATAAATTCTTCATATCTCCGGACCAGTAGGTGGCGCTGCGCCGAAACGCAGCATGTAGCCTCAGGTCATGCTTGTGATGACATGTACCAAATTTGGTCTGAATCCAACAAAGCGTTGTGGAGATACGGCCTTACGTCTGTTTTCGCAAGCGCTACGTAAAATTTATTTGCGCGGTATTCGAGAACGGTAATTCGAATAAACTTGAATTCCATAAGTTTTGGTCGTCAAGGTCTGGAGATGATCTGGTTCATTTTTCGTGAAATTCGGATCAACGGCCTAGGAGGAGTTCGAAAAAGTAGGTTTTTTGGAAAATTCAAAATGGCGGGAAAACTATTATGACGGAAAATGACGTCATAGGGTGCAGTCGAATCGTCATGAGCTCAGGAATCAGAGGAAAAAAGAATTTTGTTTCTAGCCCTTGTGGTTCAAAAGTTATTAGCATAAACATGAGTGAAACTTTGTACAGCTGGTGGCGCTAGAGGGAATGAGTCGGAGACTCCAAATTTGCTATGGTGATAGTTCAGGCTGTCCTCTATCACTGTGCCAATTTTCATAAGTTTCCCGCAAACGGTTCTATAGGCTGCCATAGACGCCCAGTCGGAAGAAAAAGAAAAAGAAAAAAAAGAAAAAGAAAAAGAAGAAATATAGCTGCAAGCAGCAATCACCGGGGCCAAGCGCAAGCAAGACGACAAGACATGCCAAAGTGGCTGGGAGTGTGAGACCAACTGCAGCTAGGAGCAATTGAAGACATTTAAAGAAGAATTTTGGCAAAATGGTTGAAAAATCACATACATTAACTAAAAATATGATTATCACTTTCGACCAATAGGTGGCGCAGTTACGAAACTGATGTGATGTGGTCAGAGTGAAGTGACAATGACATATACAAAGTTTGGTGTCAATATGGCAAGGCATTGCAGATATAAAGCCTGAATAGTCATTTTGGCATCATGCCTCAAATTTGCCACTGCGGTATACAAAAACGGTTTCGTCTATCGACACGAAATCCATAACTTTTACTCGGCACGGTCTGGAGATGACACGATCCGATTTTGGTGAAAATCGGACGTTCGGTCTAGGAGGAGTTCGAAAAAGTAGGTTTTAAAAGAAAATAAAGATGGCGGACAGGAAGTTTGGCTGACTATGGCAAAATTGGTATCTATGTTTTCAGCATAACCCAAGGAATCTATTGAGATCAGTGTCATTACTATAGGCAAATTTATTCAAAAGTTATTAGCATTTTTGGAAATTTCATTATAACTTTTGACCAAAAGGTGGCGCTGTCTCATAAATTTTTGAGTACCTTTAGGGCGTTGTACTGATGACCCATACTGAGTTTCGTAACGATACGTTCATGCGTTCATAAAATACAGCATTTTAGCACATAATTCAAAATGGCCGACAGCCAAAATGGCCGATATGGGAAAATTGGATATCAGTCAACTCAACACGACGCCCTGAATCTAACGAGACCACTTTTGTGATTTTTGGACAAACCGTTCAGAAGTTATAAGCAAAAACATAAATTCTTCATATCTCCGGACCAGTAGGTGGCGCTGCGCCGAAACGCAGCATGTAGCCTCAGGTCATGCTTGTGATGACATGTACCAAATTTGGTCTGAATCCAACAAAGCGTTGTGGAGATACGGCCTTACGTCTGTTTTCGCAAGCGCTACGTAAAATTTATTTGCGCGGTATTCGAGAACGGTAATTCGAATCAACTTGAATTCCATAACTTTTTGTCGTCATGGTCTGGAGTTGATCTGGTTCAATTTTCGTGAAATTCGGAGCAACGGCCTAGGAGGAGTTCGAAAAAGTAGGTTTTTTGGAAAATTCAAAATGGCGGGAAAACTATTATGACGGAAAATGACGTCATAGGGTGCAATCGAATCGTCGTGAGCTCAGGAATCAGAGGAAAAAAGAATTTTGATTCTAGCCCTTACGGTTCAAAAGTTATCAGCATAGACATGAGTGAAACTTTGGACTGTTGGTGGCGCTAGAGGGAATGAGTTGGAGACACCAAAATTGGTGTATTTAATGTTGGGACTGTCCTCTATCAGAATGTCAAATAAAATCAACTTTCCCGCAAGCGGTTCATAGGGCTGCCATAGACTTCAATGGCGGAAGAAACGGAAGAATAAATATAGCTGCAAGCAGCAATCACCGGGGCCAAGCGCAAGCAAGACGACAAGACATGCCAAAGTGGCTGGGAGTGTGAGACCCACTGCAGCAAGGAGCAATTAAAGACATTTGAAGATGAATTTTGGCAAAATGGTTGAAAAATCACATACAATAACTAAAAATATGATTATCACTTTCGACCAATAGGTGGCGCAGTTACGAAACTGATGTGATGTGGTCAGAGTGAAGTGACAATGACACATACAAAGTTTGGTGTCAATATGTCAAGGCATTGCAGATATAAAGCCTGAATAGTCATTTTGGCATCATGCCTCAACTTTGCCACTGCGGTATACGAAAACGGTTTTGTCTATCGACACGAAATCCATAACTTTTACTCGGCACAGTCTGGAGATGACACGATCCGATTTTGGTGAAAATCGGACGTTCGGTCTAGGAGGAGTTCGAAAAAGTAGGTTTTAAAAGAAAATAAAGATGGCGGACAGGAACTTTGATTGACTATGGCAAAATTGGTATCTATGTTTTCAGCATAACCCAAGGAATCTATTGAGATCAGTGTCATTACTATAGGCAAATTCATTCAAAAGTTATTAGCATTTTTGGAAATTTCATTATAACTTTTGACCAAAAGGTGGCGCTGTCTCATACATTTTTGAGTACCTTTAGGGCGTTGTACTGATGACCCATACTGAGTTTCGCAACGATATGTTCATGCATTCATAAAATACAGCATTTTACATTTACATTTACATTTATTCATTTAGCAGACGCTTTTATCCAAAGCGACTTACAAATGAGAAACAATAGAAGCAATTAAACTAGCAGTAGGACAACAGTATGTAAGTGCTATAACCCTTCACAGTACAAAAAGTTTTTTTTTTTTTTTTTTTTTTTTTTTGTAGAACAGAAAAGAAAGTGTTAGTGTTAGTAGTACTGGATCAAGTGCTCAAGTGCTGCCGAAAAAGATACGTCTTCAGCAGTTTCTTAAAGATGGCTACAGACTCAGCAGCTCTGGCTGAGTTAGGCAGACCATTCCACCAGCAGGGAACAGTCATGGTGAAGGTCCGAGAGAGAGATTTCGTGCCTCTATGAGATGGCACCACCAGACGCCGCTCACTTGCAGAGCGTAAGTTTCTGGACGGCACATAAGTCTGAATTAATGAGTTCAGGTACAGGGGAGCAGTGCCAGTGGTTGTTCTGTAGGCAAACGTCAGTGTCTTGAATTTGATGCGAGCGGCAACCGGCAACCAGTGCAATTTCGTGAGGAGAGGAGTGACGTGTGCTCTCTTTGGCTCGTTGAAGACCACTCTAGCTGCAGCATTCTGGATCAGTTGCAGAGGTTTGACAGTGCAAGCTGGGAGACCAGCCAGGAGAGCATTACAATAGTCCAATCTGGAAAGAACAAGCGCCTGAACAAGGAGTTGTGTAGCATGCTCTGATAGGAAGGGCCTGATCCTTCGGATGTTGTACAAGGCAAATCTGCATAACCGGGCAGTGCTAGCGATGTGGTCTGTGAAATTCAATTGGTCATCAATTACAACTCCAAGGTTCCTGGCTGATCTTGAAGGAGTTATGGATGACGAGCCTAGCTGGATGGTGAAGTTGTGATTAAGTGCTGGGTTAGCCGGGATTACAAGTAGCTCTGTCTTCGCAAGGTTTAGTTGAAGGTGGTGGTCCTTCATCCAGCCAGAAATGTCTGTCAGGCAGGCTGAGATGCGAGCGGCTACCGTCGGATCATCAGGCTGGAATGAGAGGTAGAGTTGTGTGTCATCAGCGTAGCAGTGGTAGGAAAAGCCATGTTTTTGAATCACAGATCCTAGTGATGTCATGTAGATGGAGAAGAGAAGTGGTCCAAGCACTGAGCCCTGAGGCACACCAGTGGCTAGATGTTGGGTCTTAGACACCTCACCCCTCCACGACACCCTAAAGGACCTACCCGAGAGATAAGACTTGAACCACTGGAGTGCAGTTCCCGAGATGCCCTTCATCTTTAGGATAGACAGGAGGATCTGGTGGTTAACTGTGTCAAAGGCAGCATTTTAGCACATAATTAAAAATGGCCGACAGCCAAAATGGCCGATATGGGAAAATTGGATATCAGTCAACTCAGCACGACGCTCTGAATCTAACGAGACCACTTTTGTGATTTTTGGACAAACCATTCAGAAGTTATAAGCAAAAACATAAATTATTCATATCTCCGGACCAGTAGGTGGCGCTGCGCCGAAACGCAGCATGTAGCCTCAGGTTATGCTTGTGATGACATGTACCATATTTGGTCTGAATCCGATAAAGCGTTGTGGAGATACAGCCTTACGTCTGTTTTCGCAAGCGCTACGTAAAATTTATTTGCGCGGTATTCGAGAACGGTAATTCGAATCAACTTGATTTCCATAACTTTTGGTCGTCAAGGTCTGGAGATGATCTGGTTCATTTTTCGTGAAATTCGGAGCAACGGTCTAGGAGGAGTTCGAAAAAGTAGGTTTTTCGGAAAATTCAAAATGGCGGGAAAACTATTATGACGGAAAATGACGGCATAGGGTGCACTCGAATCGTCATGAGCTCAGGAATCAGAGGAAAAAATAATTTTGTTTCTAGCCCTTGTGGTTCAAAAGTTATTAGCATAAACATGAGTGAAACTTTGGACAGCTGGTGGCGCTAGAGGGAATGAGTTGGAGACTCCAAATTTACTATGGTGATAGTTCAGGCTGTCCTCTATCACTGTGCCAATTTTCATAAGTTTCCCGCAAACGGTTCTATAGGCTGCCATAGACGCCCAGTCGGAAGAAAAAGAAAAAGAAAAAGAAAAAGAAAAAGAAGAATAAGAACGGGAACAGATACAATAGGTGCCCGCACCTTCAGTGCTTGGCCCCTAATAATAATAAGAACGCCAACAAAAACAATAGGTGCCTCCGCACTTTCAGTGCTTGGCCCCTAATAAGAACGGGAACAGATACAATAGGTGCCCGCACCTTCAGTGCTTGGCCCCTAAATAAGAACGGGAACAGATACAATAGGTGCCCGCACCTTCAGTGCTTGGCCCCTAATTATTTTGAAGTGTTGGTGCTTAATTTAAAAATATATAGTGTAAACGATAAATCACGTTTTAAAAAATTCTGCTGGCTACTGTATACAGGCCACCTGGGCACCATATAGACTTTATCAAAGAATTTGCGGACTTTCTATCAGAATTAGTATTGGCTGCAGATAAAGTACTAATTGTTGGTGACTTTAATATACACATGGATAATGAAAAAGATGCATTGGGATTGGCATTTAAAGACATTGTAAACTCAATTGGAGTTAGACAACACATGTCAGGACCTACTCATTGCCATAATCATACTCTAGATCTAATACTATCACATGGAATAGAAGTTGATGCCGTTGAAATACTGCAGCAGAGCGATGACATCTCAGACCATTATCTAGTCTCGTGTAAATTACATTTAGCCAAGGCTGCAAAGCCGACTCCGTGTTATAAATATGTTAGACCTATAATTTCTGCCACTAAAGATTGCTTTATCAATAATCTTCCTAATCAGTTTCATCATCTCAGAATCTCAGATAGCTTAGAAGAACTTGATATTGCAACAGAAACTTTTAACTCTCTCTTCCAGCACTTTAGACACAGTTGCTCCGCTGCGCTTAAAGAAGATTAAATAAAGAACACAGTCCAACGCAGTGGCACAAAGAGCACATTAAGAGAGCAGCCAGAAAAATGGAGCGCAACTGGAAGAAAACAAAACTAGAGGTATTTCGGATTTCATGGAAGGAGAGCTCGATTGCTTACAGAGAGGCTTTAAAAGCTGCTAGATCTGCTTATTTTACAACCCTATTAGAAGAAAGGTATTTATTTGAAACAGTGGCTAAACTAACGAAAAAGAAAGCTTCGTTCAGATGTTCAGAATGTCGCAGAAAATTCAGATGTCGCAGGGTAATTTCTAAATCACACGAGGTCCCCTAGATAATACTAATCCCGTGCGAATAAGGCTATAGACTTCTATAACTCAATGTTAGGCTGCATAGATTAGGTCAGCCGGAACTGGGAACACTTCCCTTAAATCCTGATGTACTCGTTACATCATAAGAAGAATGGCATCTACACTAATTTCAGTGTCTTTGTTTATCCCGAGGTTTTCCCGCAGCCTGCCGGATCCATGCCGTATCCAGATCTGACAAAGGACCTTCGCCTGGACCCGATGTCAACGCAGTGCTGAATTGCCAACTAGCCTCTCTCTATGGAGGATCCCTTTGCCACTCTACAGATAAAGCATTGTTGAAAATTCGCGTATCCACCCCGTAGTGATAAATAAGATTCTGTATCAAATTTATAGGCAGGACAAGTAGTTTAAGGCTTGGTTTGTAGAGAATCACAAACATGCGCACATATATTCAAACGCACATAACTATAGAATTAATCTAGTGCCATCAGTGTTTATCACAGGTTCACAGAATCAACTTTGCATTACTGTCCACGATCACGTCAAGGAGCAGCCACATTTTCACGTGCATCAAAAGCGGTTGATAAGAAAAGTTTTTTTTTTTTTGCCATCTAGTGGTTTAAAAAAGAATAAAGTAAAATGACACTTTTCCCTGGTGCGCCTTTTCCCGTTGTAACCTACAACTAACAAATGGTGTCACAGAGATTTCCTCTCCTTAATCAAACTATTCTGTATACTAGTGTCTCCCAACTATTGTGCATGACAAACTTGTGTTGTGACAGTTTGCCAGGTATGAAAAATTATTAGATTCCACAAAAAAAAAAAAAAAAGTCAATTTATATCTTCATTGTAGCAACAAATATATTACAAAAAAATCTACAAATTAAAATATCTGCAATATAATTAATATATGTTATCATCCATTATGCACATTGTAAAAATACTATGGAGACGGAGGTTAGTATGAATACATTTGCAGGAGTTTTATTCGGAACAACACAAAAGCAGACAGTATGGACTGGTGAGTGATTGCAGGTATAACAAGCACAGTCTTTGTAACAAAGGGCTTGCTAACGGTGCAGGAATGCTTTCACGTGTCAAAACACAACTCAGATATGTATTTAGACTTAAGGTTTCTCAGTCTTTGTGCGGCATTAAACACAACTAATGAAAGTATTCACAGGTAAAGATTCTCCGAGTCTTTACAATAAAGAACAGAACTTAGAACTTAGGTACGTAATTACAGGCACATCTCAGAATTAAACTTGAACTTAACTGGTATCCACTCGGAGAAACAAATGTCACAACAGGAGAAGTTTGGGGAGTAAGCTCTTTACTAAAGCTCAAAGTCAGTATCCATTCCAACATTAATGGCTATGCCAGGATTGATTCTTACTTGCAGAGTTTACATCATGCTCCAAACACTGCAACAACGAGCATCAGGTGCAGCTCGTTAAAGCTCTGGGAAGCGTGAGCATGCAATGGAACTACATAATGGAACTGAGTCCAGGGTGATTGTGACTCCAGTGTTTCTCCAAACTTTTCTCTGCCATGGCACTAACAATAAAACAATCAATGCAGTGCTGGATTCAGCTGCATGAATTTTGACTGACATAGGTTAGTAACAAGAGTGGTGTTGAATGACAGTCAAGAGCACCTGACAGTGGATGACAGCAGTGGAATGAACAGTAGGTAGATAATGCAATGGATGACTAGATGCACTGTTTAAGAATGATATCGGAGGTAAGTAACCTTAAAGTAAGACGGTAAGTATCACAATGGCACATGATAAGTCTCCTAACAGGAAGATAATAAGTATCAACACTGGACAAAGGGAAACACTGCATGCTGTGGGATGTTTTGTGTGTAGCTGGCCTAATTCTTCTGTTAGAAAGAACAGGAGCTACTCCAGAGTGAAGTGTGGAATCCAAATATTTATTATGGAATAAACAATAAATACACGCTTTGGTTGTGTGGATAAGGATATATGTTTTTTTTTGTGAGAAGAAAAGATGGAAGAACCCGGGAAGAAGGAGGGACACGCCATTGGAGAGCCCTCGCTGCTAAGAGGGATCTCGGTGCTGAGGAGGTTGGACAGCAAAGGGGTGGTGACCACCGGTGGCTGCCCGATTATGTAATGATGCTGCTGGCCTCACAGTCATCCGCTTCACTCTCATACCCATCTCACATAACACACCTCCCTTCAGGAGATCCCCAGTGGTGGCGGTGACCCCCTGCCTTAGGTTGTCCTCGCTTGGCCAAAGAGGATCTTACCCGTCGTTGAGTAATCACCTTGTGCAATACTAGTATCCGCTCTTCCCCATAACAGAATATTTGACCATTTTCTTCAACATAATCCGTTGTTTTCTGGGGCTTTGGGAAGGCACATTCAAGAGTCAGCCATTTGGACTGCCTAATAGTGTTAACACAGGGAGACAGGTTAATAACAGCAGTATTTAATCACTTAAATCCCTTAAGTGGATGAGACGGGCGCGAGTCCTTCGGATGAGACGTTAAACCGAGGTCCTGACTCTCTGTGGTCACACAAAATCCCAGGATGGAAGAGTAGGGGTGTAACCCCTGCATCCTGGCTAAATTTTCCCAATGGCCTCTGTCCATCATGGCCTCCTAATCATCCCCATATATATATATATATATATATATATATATATATATATATATATATATATATATATATATATATACTGTATACTAATTGGCTACATCACTGTCTCCTCTCCACCAGTAAGCTTGTGTGTGGTTGGCGTTCTGGTGCAATATGGCTACCGTCGCATCATCCAGGTGGTTGTTGGTGGTGGTTGGTGGTGGTTGAGGAGATTCCCCCTTCTATGTAAATGCTTGAGTGTCGAGAAAAGCGCTATATAAATGTAATGATTATTATTATTAACCATCTTAAAAGCAGCAACCTAGCTGCTTAGCTAATACTCAGTGAATTTAGACCACAACCGTACATTCAGTGCACTGTTACATCTGTAGCCGGAGCCATTGGCCCTCATGGTGGAGACTAAGGCCCCGTTTACATGATGGGAAAACGCAGATATTTCTCTGCGTTTTGGCCTGTCATTTACACGAAAACGCAGTTTTTATCCCAGAAAACGATTATTTCTAAAAACTCCGGCCAAAGTGGAGATTTCTGAAAACGCCGGTTATATGTTGTCGTGTCAACTGGGAGAAACGGGGTTTTAGCAAAGGGGATCGACTCTTGTCGATTCTGAGGATTCTGATTGGCTTGCGTGGCTTTATCCTTCTCCCTACACTGCCGCCCATAGGTTTGGCATAGTTATGATGGCGCTCGACTGCGTATTTATGCGGGTTGTGTGCACGATGTTGTTATTGAAAACGGACGGGGGGGAAATATTCGTTTCTCTAAATACCCGGCTATGTGTAAATGTGGCCTAAAATGACACAAAGAAGTCACTGGTCTTAAAATAGACTAGTCAAAAAATTGTCACTTCTATCATTTAAAGCCTGTATTATTATTTCAAAGACTTCTTTAAAGTCATTCAGTTTTACTTTTAAATCATTTGCAATTTGCCCTAAATGTATAATATCCTGTAACATTATTTCTTTTAACATCTCGGTCTATAATTTTCAACTGAAACACTGTGCTTCACTTATTACTTATGACACAGGCTCAGATAACACCTTTTAGCTGACCTTGAATGAGAGAGACTCTGAAGCATTCAGGACCGGTACACTGCACTCTCATAAGCTTTAAACCCTCTGGGTTTAATTACTAAAATATTGGTTACTGAATTAGCACCCAGTCAAGAATTACCAATTCTTGCAGCAACATCAGTCCCAAACATTTTAATCTTATATTGGCTACTGAATTAGCACCCAGTCAAGAATTACCAATTCTTGCAACAACATCAGTCCCAAACATTTTAATCTTATATTGGCTACTGAATTAGCACCCTGTCAAGAATTACCAATTCTTGCAGCAACATCAGTCCCAAACATTTTACTCTTATATTGCCTACTGAATTAGCACCCAGTCAAGAATTACCAATTCTTGCAGCAACATCAGTCCCAAACATTTTACTCTTATATTGCCTACTGAATTAGCACCCAGTCAAGAATTACCAATTCTTGCAGCAACATCAGTCCCACACTATTTCAATAGCTCCTACAATCCCATGAGAAAGGACCAAACCTTATACAGTTTCTACAATCTCTAGATGAACGGACTAAATTGTTTCTTTAACAATTCCTACCGACTCCAGAGAAAGGACCAAACTTATACTTTATTTCAATAGCTCCTACAATCCCATGAGAACGGACCAAACCTCTTTCTTAAATGATTCTTAGAGACTCAAGAGAACAGGGCCAAGCTATAAAACTTATTTCTATAGCTCCTACAGTTTCAGGAGAATTAACTAAATCATTTAAAAGGTTCCTACAGACTCATGAAAAAGGCGCAAGCCTAAAATTCTCAACAATACACAGTATGTGTGACTACACTACAAATCTTTACTGGTCTACTATTATTATTTTCAGAAGATGTTATTTTAGAGATCTGATAAGTTTCACTCACCAAATTAGGATATTTGAGACCAGATCCAGTTGATTCAAATAAATTGTGTCCACAGATGCAGTCTTTTGAACTTCAAATACTCAAAAACTATTCCGTTTACTTCTTGTTGCAGCTGGTGAGTTCTTGGTTTACTCCTTGTTGCAGTTGGTGAGTTCTCTTCTTGTCAGTCTCTCCTGGCTGGCTCTCACCAAATTGTCATGGGGTGGACTAATGATGCTGTATGGGCTATATGCACAGCTGCACTACTTCCTGAACTTTAGCCAGCTCCTTTGTTTCCTGTCTGCCATTATTGGACAAACTGATTAATCCAGGTGTGTCTGATTATTGTTGTTGGTCAGGCACACATGGATTAATCAGTTTGTACAATAATGGCAGACAGGAAACAAAGGAGCTGGCTAAAGTTCAGGAAGTAGTGCAGCTGTGCATAAAGTCCATTAAAGGATATGTTTCGCTACTAACTGGATGAGCATATAGACCTTTTCATGCCTGCCAATACTTCTCACTACAATCTGGTGCAGTATATGGACTGTGCTCTTCTGTTGAGCGGCTTGTCATTTACTGTCGGCTTTGAGGATGAGGAGCCCGGCAAACCCACAGTATCCTCTCATCCTGAGCTTCTTCACGTCGTACCTGCCCAGCCAGAGACCGTACGAGTCACGTCTGCCCAGCCAGAGGCCGTTCGAGTCACGTCTGCCCAGCCAGAGGCCGTTCGAGTCACGTCTGCCCAGCCAGAGACCGTTCGAGTCACGTCTGCCCAGCCAGAGACCGTTCGAGTCACGTCTGCCCAGCCAGAGGCCGTTCGAGTCACGTCTGCCCAGCCAGAGGCCGTTCGAGTCACGTCTGCCCAGCCAGAGGCCGTTCGAGTCACGTCTGCCCAGCCAGAGACCGTTCGAGTCACGTCTGCCCAGCCAGAGACCTTTCGAGTCACGTCTGCCCAGCCAGAGGCCGTTCGAGTCACGTCTGCCCAGCCAGAGGCCGTTCGAGTCACGTCTGCCCTGCCAGAGGCCGTTCGAGTCACTTCTGCCCAGCCAGAGACCGTTCGAGTCACGTCTGCCCAGCCAGAGTCTGTGTCTTCGGACAAGATGGCCACTGCGCCTGAGTCAGCTCTGGAAAATGCAGTGCTGATC
The DNA here is from genome assembly GCF_949152265.1 of Phoxinus phoxinus. Lineage (NCBI taxonomy): Eukaryota > Metazoa > Chordata > Actinopteri > Cypriniformes > Leuciscidae > Phoxinus > Phoxinus phoxinus. The sequence continues at coordinate 20,108,359 of NC_136894.1, read as the reverse complement.
ATAGTGGCCACAACTATTATGTGTGTGTGGGCAGTACACACATCGGCTCCATCCCACGAGCTCCCGCCCAAGTTGGCGACTGTTCCAGAGTCTCGTCCTGAGATGGCCGCCGCCGTTCCAGAGTCTCGTCCCGAGAAAATTTTGGGGAGGGGCAGTAGGTACTCTACCTGGTTAAGGCCTCAGAGGACGTTCCACCATGATCCCCTGAACGGTCTGGTCCACCCTGTCCCCCTGAGCTGTCTGGCCCGCCCTGGTCCCCTGAGCTGTCTGGTCCGCCCTGGTCCCCTGAGCTGTCTGGTCCGCCCTGGTCCCCTGAGCTGTCTGGTCCGCCCTGGCCCCCTGAACTGTCAGATCCGCCCACGCTCCACGGCCCAGGCCCGCCATTGCCATGTCCTGGTCCCGTTCCACTGCACGGGCCTGGCCCTCCATCCCTCCCTCAAGACCGCCTCCGCTTCACCACCCTCCTGAACTATTGCCTTTTGGTTTTGTTGGGCGTCAGGAGCCGCCCATAGAGGGGGGTTATGTCACGGTTTGGGTTTTGTTCATTGTTCCTGTTTCATGTATGTCATGTGGTCCCTTGTTCTAGTCATGTGATCCTGCCATGTGTTCCCTTGTCTGTTGTGTCATGTTGTCATTGGTTTATTGTTTAATTGTTCACAGGTGTCCCTTGTCGTGTATTTAAGCCCTCATGTTTGCCCTGTGACTTGGTCTAGTATTGAATGTTTCATGTGAATGTTTCCGGCCATTGTTCTCATTTCATGCCTTTTTGTTTTGTGTTTGACTACGTTTGTTAATTAAAGTTGCGTTTGGGTTCTCAACCAGCTTGCCTCCAGTGGATCATTCATAACATACAGGGCCTCGATGCTCACTGAAGAAAGGTAGCTGGATCGATCTACTCGATATTCCAGAAAAACAGCGTTTTCTGGAACCTTTTGGTAATTGCATGAGTACATTTTGTGTCGCAACCTACCAGATGAGAACCAATGCCACAGTACAACAAGAATGATTCTATTATTTTGAGATCAACCTTGATAGACTCTGTTTGGCTTCTTTTTATATACAGTATATTGTTTTTATTGTGCATCCAATCTGTATATATATTTTTTTCTTTAGATGTATATGAGATCAATTTAATGATCTAGACAAACAAACTAGACATTACTGACACAGCACACTGTCCAGTGCTGCTAACCGTACAACTCTGTACACTCTTTCAGTTACAGATGTCTCTCTTCCTGAGAATGTTAACTCTGAATTGGATGAGATATCTAAGGTAAAGTAACATTTCTGAATCATCTGTGATGGTTTTTCTAGAGATTAATCTACTCTATTTTTATATTTAAATTATAAACTACTGATTAGATATTGCTTTGTGTTTTCATTTCAGGTTCCTAAAGTTCGCTCCTTTCACACTTATGTGGCACTTTACAAGTTCCTCCCTCAAGAGCAAAAAGATTTAGAATTACAGTAAGTCCAGCATGTGTGTGTGACAAAAATAATCTCAAACACCAACCCACAATTTTCGCTTATGACAAGTACACAGTAAAAAAACGCAAATTGATGTCTGTGTCTATAAGCAAATAAACACATTCGCATGGATGGTTTGAGACATATCACATTTGTCTTTCTCTCTGTTTTTATCTTAGTCCTGGTGACAGAGTTATGGTGATTGATGACTCTAATGAAGAATGGTGGAAGGTGGGCATTCATGTGTAAAGAGCTCTACATTATCAGCAGCATCACATACTAGTGTTTCTTTTGGAGAAATTCTATATCCGACTTTTCTTTAATGGGTCATACAGTATTTGCAAACTCTGGAGAAGTTAAAAGGGTATGTGAAGGAGTGTGACAATGTCAGTTTAAACTATTGGTTCCGGCATGTTATACACACATTCCTGAGTTCTTGTGTTGTAATTGTGAAAAGTGATGGTCCTCTGTGCTTCTGCGTCTCTTCTCGTACTGCTTCACAAAGTGTTGATGTAGGGTTTCACACTGCTCTAATGAACGCCATTTTATGAAAGATAGAAGTGATGGTTTACCGTTTTAAATGTCGTTATTCTTTTCACACACACACATGAATAAACATTCACTCATATATTGGGGTTCTATGGGTTATTATTGTGTTAGGCAGGATTAAGAAATTATTATATTAATATTATAGCCTATTATATTGTGAGCGATGTTGCCTATACAGCATTCAAATGAAGTTTATCAATAAATTATAAAAAGAATATATTATATTTACAAAACATAGGGTATATTCTGAAGGCTGTTAGATAATACATAACATTGATTTTGGGTAAAGAGATATTGAAGTCAAATGGACAATTATATATAATAAACAAAATGAGCCAATGAACGTTGGCGTGCGTGAATCGCGTCACGCGTCCTGCCCTGCAGCGCGGGTATAAACAGGAAGCGTGCGCAAGCACACATTGTTTTTCGCTGAGGAGCGGAGATTGTGACGGCCATTACAGCGACGTAATGTCGGCTAGTTGAAGCGAGCACACAGGAAGAAATCGGGCCGGTTTCTTCCTGTGTGCTCGCTTCAACTAGCCGGTAACACGAAGTTCCTGCTCCAGTGTCGGCTTGCTGAGCTATCCAGTGGGCCATCCTCTGCTTGGAGACAGGCTTTCCCTTCTGCTGGCCTCCGTAACAGACGAAGAGCTGATCTGTGGTCCTGAGGCTTTGCGTTCTGTCCACGTACAGTTGAAGAGCGCGGACGGGACAGAGAAAAGCCAGGGCTGGGTCTGCCTCCTCTGAATGCTGCGGAAGGGTCCGTAGGAACCATGGGCACGTATCCGGGCCGGGGTCTCAGGATCACGTAAGAGGTTAACCGGGCCGAATTCGAGGCACGATTCGTTGACCGAAAATGCATGCAAGTCCCCTACCCTCTTGATGGAGGCCAATGCAACCAGGAGTACTGTTTTAAAGAACAGAATTTTTAACTCCGCTGACTGCAAAGGCTCAAAGGGGGGTCTCTGTTGAGCCGAAAGGACCAGAGACAAATCCCAAGAGGGTATAGAGAGTGGGCGTGGTGGATTTAGTCTCCTCACCCCCCTCAGGAACCTGACGATCATATCGTGCTTTCCCAGCGACTTACCTTCAACTGCATCGTGTGCAGCAACGTGTGGCAACATACAATTTGAGGGTGGAGGGAGACAGCCTTCGCTCCAACCCATCTTGCAGGAAGGAAAGCACGGCTCTGATTGAGCAAGTTCCGGGGTTCCACGCAAACAGGTTCCACTTCAACGCATAGAGGCGCCTCGTAGAGGCACCCCATAGGCACCCCATAGGGTGCCCCATCTCTGAGAGAGCAGCTCAGATCTAAGAGAGCAGCTCTGAGAACCGTGGCTACAGATGCCATTAGTCCCAGGAGCCTCTGAAAAAGTTTTAGTGGTGCCGCTGTTCTGCGTCTGAGCGTGCTCACGCAGTTCAACACTGACTGGACACGGGCCTCGGTGAGGAGCGCTGTCATGTTGACCGAGTCCAGCTCCATACCGAGAAAAGAGATCCTCTGTCCGGGAATGAGTTTTCTCTTTTGCTCTCGACTGGGCCAGAATGAGCCAGTCGTCTTGGTAGTTGAGAACGCGAACACCACGCTCGCACATGGGAGCAATGGCCGCCTCCGCGACTTGCGTGAAGACACGGGGTGACAGGGACAGCCCGAAGGGTAAGACTTTGTACTGATATGCCCATCCCTCGAACGCAAAGCGAAGAAACATCTGTGTCGAGGGAGAATCGAGACATGAAAGTACACATCCTTTAGGTCAATCTCTGCAAACCAATCTTGGGGACGGATGCATTTAAAAATGCGTTTCTGCGTAAGCATCTTGAACGGCAGCCTGTGAAGGGACCGGTTCAGGACACGCAGGTCCAAGATTGGCCGTAACCCACCACCTTTCTTGGGTACAATGAAGTACGGGCTGTAGAAGCCGGTCTTCGTATCGGTTGGAGGGACCGGCTTGATCGCGTCCTTCGCCAGTAGGACTGCGATCTCTGCCCTGAGGGGGTGAAAACTGGGGGGTGCCGGGCGAACTGAATCGCATAGCCGAGTCTGATAGTACGGATGAGCCAGCGAGACGGGCTGGGAAGCGCTAGCCAGGCTCCCAGACACTGTGCAAGTGGGACCAATGGCACCACAGACGTGTGGGGCAGCGTGGCGGAATGCAGGGACTCGACTCGGATGGAGTAGCGGCCCAGAGTGGGGTCTGAGTGTGTGGTGCAATACGTACTTCCGTCAAAGGGCAGAGTGAGTGTGCGGAGGCATCAATGCATTCGGAACACAGCCACTGCTGCTCGCTGGCGATGAAAGAGGGACTTGAGGGTGACAAGGCATAGTGTCGTCGACCGCCAAGTGCGCCCTCTTGGGACCCAGAGGTTTCAGTTGCTCTTTTGTTGAAATTGTGTGGCGAAACAAAAAGAAAAGGAAACAAAAGATTCTCCGACCGGCCCTCCACTTGGGGAAGGAGCGTCGTGTTCACCATCTCCTGAAGAGCAACTTAATCCACCTCTGGGTCGCCTGTCTCCGGGTCGTTTGCATCTTCGCTTGCCTCCTGGTTTGGCAACTGGACAGGCATGGTCGATTTCCTGCTGCTTGCTCCATGCTGAGGCCTGGATGATGGCTGCTGCTTATGCTTTGTGGAAGAGGAGGACGCCGCAGGAGGCTGACATCCGCCGGGGCAGGAGGCTGACATCCGCCGGGGCAGGATGTGTTGGATCACCTCCGTCTGCTTCTGGGCGGCCGAGAACTGCTGTGCAAAGCTCTCAACCGCGTCGCCGAATAACCCAACCTGGGAAAGAGGGACATCCAGGAACCGATATTTATCGGTGTCCCTCATATCCGCCAGGTTGAGCCAAAGGTGGTGCTCCTGGACCACCAAGGTGGACATCGCCTGACCATCAGAACGTGCGGTTTCCTTCGTCGCCCAGAGTCAGGGGGGAGCCCAAAGGACACGGCTGGTCATCCATGAGAAGGACACAGCACACATGTGTTGCTCTTTTAGTTAGAAAAAAAAAGAGAAAAAAAATATATATTTCCGTGCTGAGGCACCCAGGGATAGCCTCGATGTAATGTATACACACTCGCTGATCCTGGCGTCACACCAACACGAAACAGAGTTCTTCTCTCAATTCCAACAACAGAGTCTCTTCCTGCAACACTCGTGAAGTCAGACAGAAGCTCAGCTCCGAAGTGAAAGACAATGTGTGCGTGTACCTGCTCCCTGTTTATACCCGCGCTGCGGGGCGGGGTGCGTGACGCAATTCACGCACGCCAAACGTTCACTGGCTCGTTCTGTAGACACTCGAAGATGATAGGGCTCTCTTACGTTACGTCGAACGTGAGTGACTGAAAGGGAACCAGGCGCGGAGTTTGCGGGGGGGGGGGGCAGGGGGAGCATTGCCCCCCCTGGTGGCTGAAACGGGTAATTGCATTTTTTTCACACAAAAAACGCATTGGTTAAAAAATATATATATAAATATTTTAAATAACACAAAACAACTAAATGGTGGTAGGTAATACATCTGATTTCATATACTGCTTTAGAAAAAAATCATGGCTCTGGGTCATGTGACAGGCTAACGTAAGTTCAGCGATTCTCAGTTAGTGTTGTAGTTATCTGGTCGGACTCGTTACACAAAAATATGGACATAAGGAGATTTTTAAAACGTCGAGCTCCAAATGACACAAATAGTCAGTCATCGGGATCTAAGGATACAACACAAACAACAGTAACCGATGATGACGATATGCAAACAGACACCGCTGTGAAATTGGAGGGAACACCGAGCAGCTCTGGATCAGCAGCAGCAACCGTTAACGTTACTCCTGGCGTTCACTCCCCGGCCACAGATGCGCTAGCTGCAGGTAACACCAACAAAGATGATCTTGGAGAAAAACACGGCTGTCCCAAGCAACCTGCTCTGCCCCAATTCCCCTCAAAATATTTTGGAAGTACAAAACGATCGTTTTCCACTTACTTCTACAAGAATTACCCTTGGCTTGAGTATTCCGTTAGAAATTATTCAGTCTACTGTTTTGCTTGTCGCCATTTCCAGACTGAAAGCTGCATTGAGGACACATTTAGAAAGGGCATGAGTGACTGGAAAAAACTGAGCAGTAAACTAGAGAAACACGGGAAAAGCCAGGCCCATCTGAACTGTATGATTAAGTGGAATAACTTCCAAGCAGCCAGCTCATCCTCAAATGGATCTATTGCAGCTAAACTTTCTGAAAGCCATAAAACCACAGTAGAAAAGAACAGAGGTTATCTATGCAAAGTAGCTGATGTTGTGAGGCTACTGTCTAAACTTGGATTGCCCTTTCGTGGACACAAGGAGGGAGAAGAGTCAGAATCGCGTGGCAATTTCCTTGAGGTTTGCCGTTTTTTATCGAAATATGATGCTGATTTTGAAAACATGCAATCCAATTATTTGAATGCCACAAGTCCAGATTTTCAAAACGAAATAATTGACATCTGTGCACACATGCTTTACAACAACATTGCTGAAAAGGTGCAGGAAACTGGATTTTTCTCCATTATTGCGGACGAGGCTAGGTCCTCCAAAACTGAGCAGCTGTCAGTGTGCATACGATATGCCGAGGAATTGGAAATCAAGGAGCGTTTTTTGTGTTTCATGGACTGTTCTGCATCTCGCAATGCGGCTGGGATTGTGGAGGCCATCTACAAAGGGCTTGATATGTGTGGTGTTAAAAACATCCCAATTGTGGGACAGAGTTATGACGGTGCGTCTGTCATGTCAGGTCATGTGTCTGGTGTGCAGCAGCGCATCAAAGAGACTCACCCATACGCAACCTACATACACTGCTTAGCGCACAAATTAAATTTAGTGCTTGTGGAGTGCTGTTCCGTGAACCGATGTGTGAAATCATTCCTGAGCATTATTGACAATGTGTATTCACTGTTTTCGGAACCGTCAAACCACCAGAGATTTATTGAACTCCAAAAATCATTGAACGTGAAAGTAACTGAAGTAGTTCAGCCCAGTGACACGAGATGGGCATGCAAGTGGAGATGTGTGAAATCAGTGAAAAGTCACTACTCTGCGATTACGGAGTGTTTGAGAGAAATTAGTGAAGAGGGAGAGAAGTGGTCAGCGCAAGTCAGTGGTATTCATGACTTCATGACGAAAATGTCATTCATTACAAGCCTTGTTGTGTTTGAGGAGATACTGCGTGTGATCCACGTTACGCACAAGGCACTACAGTCATCCAACTGCACACTGTCCGAAGCTGCAGCCCTTACTGACAGCCTGAAAGCACACTTCATGTCTAAAAGGCAGGCAGACTCCTGGAGCGATGTGTGGAAGTCAGTCAAACAGTTCTGCCTGGACAACAACATTGCCGTGCCCGAAGAAAACACTGATCGTCAGATTCACGTCTCCGCAGGCCCCGCCGCACCCAAAATGAGACGTGTTTCAAATCCGCCCACCTCCCTTGATGGTTTCTTGATTACCAGTACTTTAGGGCAAAGGGAAACAACGCACGAAGAAACAGCAGAGAGTCCTGGCTATCAGCAGAAACTATATTTCCCCATGCTGGACACTCTCATCAATGAGCTGGAAAGGAGGTTCTCCGGAGAGTCAATGGAGCTTGCGCGCGCGTGTGCCGCAGTTTTGACATGCGACGAAAATGGAATTGATCCACTATTACAAAAATACACTCCTCATGCACTAAAAGTTAACCCCCTTCTTGTTGCAGCCGAGATGAAGCTTGTCAAAGCCTCTGCTAACGCACCAATTTCAATTGAGCAAAAAATTGAGAAAAAAAACAACCTACCCAAATCTCTATAAACTTTTACAGTTATCGCTCACTCTGCCGATTGGATCATCTACCTCTGAGAGAAGCTTCTCTGCGATGAGGAGGATAAGGAACTGGTTGCGGTTGACGATGGGAGCAGCCAGGTTTTCTTCTCTTGCGATCCTTCACATCGAAAGCGACATTACGGCCAAGCTCTCACCTGAGACCATTATCGACGCATATGCAGGACGCAAAAAACGCAAAAAAATTACTTTTGCACTAGTCTGGACAATGTCAGTTAGTTTTATTTCTCTGCCAAATAACTGCTTAAGCTGGAGAAACTCAACACACTGCTTTCAATATGCTGTTTAATATGTTTCAAATGTGGAGAGTATTATTCTGTGACTATTAATTTTTCCTGCGTCTCAAAATGTTTTAAATGTTTTATGAAATAGGCTACAACAAAATATGAAATATATAAATAAATATGTGTTTATTTAGCATGTTTGTTTTGTCCATATGTGCTAGTGCTGAGTTCCACAATTGATAGGCCATGCCAACGCTACAATAAATGTTTTTTTTTTTCGCCCCCCCTGGCTCGAATGTCAAACTCCGCCTATGAAGGGAACAGGCGCTCATTTATCGTCACAAATGCTTCTGGTAATACAGTCATAAAGCCACAAATTTATTGCTCGGGCATTTACAGTGTTTACAAAATATATACTGTAAATAACATAATAAAGCTTAAGAGATACGGGAAATAAATGAGAAAATAAAGCTAATACATAACAATGAATACACATTTTAACCAATAATAATAATAATAATAATAGGCCTATTAAAACATTAAATAAAAAAATTAATGGATTTAGTGCATGGATTTAAAAGACTGTTGGATGGGATAGATACAATTGTACACGGCATATTATTTTAACATTTATTGATAAACTTTGAATCTCGAATGCTGCTAAAGGTACCATCACACACAATATAATGGGCACTATGTTAATATAATGATGTCTTAATTTCACTCTTTTTCTTAATTAAAAAATAAATATTATTATAGGCCGATAATAATCTATTTCTATTAGCCACGACCCACAAGAAATCTATTTCTCATAGCCACGGCCCACAAGTTAAATGCATAAACAACTTTCATGACCATAGCAACCTGGAATTATCAGAAATAGTTCTGATAATTCCAGGTTGCTATGGTCATGAAAGTTGTTTATGCATTTAACTTGTGGGCCGTGGCTATGAGAAATAGATTTCGTTCCCTCAACATAGGATCTCAAGGCCATGACTTTGGCCACGCGATGTAATGTAAAAAAACTCAACATGGGAAAAAAAGGGGAAAAACACTTTTCCACGAGATATTGAAGTCAAAAATTATCCTTCATTTTGAAATAATGTAAAACGCGTTGCGGCAGCATGCAGACATAGGCACGACAACTCGCCGCCTTCAGTCGCCGTTCCTGCTATGCTATCCGGCATGTTATATCCTTTTTCCTTGCTAAGTGTGTTCGCCGCTGCGACTCACACTCTCATCCAAAAAGAGCAGAGCGTCTTTTTCAAGATGCCTCGTACATTCTGTGGCTCGTGTCGAGCCCCATGTCATCTGCGTTTCCTGCCTGGGAGAGGATCACGCAGCTCTCGTGCTCGCTGACGGCGGCTGCCCTCACTGCGAGCTGATGCCCATGGTGACTCTGAGGACTCGCATAGCATCTTTCGCCGAGACTGCACCTCCGCCCCCTGCGGTGCCGCGCCGTAAAAAGTGCCTTGCTCAGCGGGCCCTGGAACCAGCTACGCCGCCTGCTTCGCTCAAGTCTCTCACTGATGGACAGCGGCCGCCGTCTGCCGCCGTTTCCGGCATGGATGGCGATGAAGGAGCCGCGTCTGTGGAGGATGACAGCTGCTCTATCCTGGCGTCTGACGGTGAGGATTGGTCGAGCTCTGTGGATCTCGCCTCCTCTGCTCGCCAGCCTTCTGGGAAAATGGCCAGCATTGAAACAGAGCTGATGCGTCTGCTCACGCAGGCCATAGAGAGCCTCGGCCTTGAGTGGTCGACGCCCGAGGTGCCTGCACACAACCGGCTGGATGGATGTTTCCTGCAAGGGGACCGCGTTTCCCTGCGCCTTTTCTTCCTGAGCTTCATGAATGCATACCTCTGTCTCAGCAGCATTCTCCGTGGTGGATGGTGCTAAAGACAGAGGATACCATTCTCTTCCTCCTGTGGAAGAAGCTGTAGCGGCCCATCTTTGCCCGCCCTCCGCCGTACAGCATGCTAAGATAGCGCTACCATCAAAAGCTTGCCTGGACAGGCTGCATCTGCGTTGCACTCAATGAGCGCTCCAGCTCCGCAGCAGGCCGGTCAAAGCAGCCGTCTGCGCGAAGCTCCCAGCCACAGCCTCCACCCGCCGCCGCTTCCCAGCGTCGACAGGCCCGGGACCCAAGACCACGTTCTCGCTCTGTTGGCCGCCTCCCCCCTCCGTGTGGGCCCCGGCCTAAGTATGTGATAAAGCCCGAGGCCTCAAAGTCTTCCTAACCCGCCTAGGAAAACGACAGTGTTCAAGTCCCGCTGCGGCCAGACTTCCACCTAAACTTCTCGCTCGCTCAGTTCCAGAAAATGCGACTGTTCCAGTGTATTTTGCAGAAAACAAGCCGGTACGACAGCCCGTTTGCCTGCACACAAATGCCGTCTTTACGGCGACCCAGATAAATCTCATAAAGAGTGTATTTTCTGGTATTCCGGCCACGGCCGATGGTGTTATGTGTGTAGTTAAAATGCCAACAGCCCAGTGCTCATTCCTACACACAAGCACAGCCCGCCACATTCCAGGGCTCGCACACATAAAATCGACTCATGTCGACTGTGCATTAAATGTAGTGAATGTGCCCACGACCCAGTGCCCACAAACACTACACACTGCATGTCTCACGTTTTTTTGTAAAAACGAAACCAACGCACATACAGTCCGCTCAGGCCGATGGTGTTTTCAGTGTAGTAAATGTGCCCGCTGTCCCGCGCCCACATTCACTCACAGACATGACAAGCCCCACGGGGCTCGCCCCGCCCGCTCTCTCTCAGCAAGCCGCCTTAGGAGAGTCGAGCGCGGGCAGATTGCCCGCTGTGATCAGCGCGCCCCCCGCCTCGAATGCTGCAAGCACGGCGTCTATGTTACAGCATACCGAAGCTCTCCGGTCGCCACCATCTTCATTTATATAGCGCTTTTAACAATGATTGTTTCAAAGCTGCTTTACAGAGATAAACGTATAATTTAAGGTAGCAGATTGTTTTTGCTTTATAGTGGTTCTTGAATAATGTTATTTTCCAGCTAAAGTTAGTTTTGATTGATTCACTTCCGTCTAAAGGATAATTTGTTATTAAATTAGGGGCCGCTAAGATGACACCGTTCTCTCTAAACAGACGAACCTGTGAGAAACGCTGATGGCGCTCACGTGCGCATCAAGAATTAATTATATAGTTATGTGCGTTTGAATATATGTGCGCATGTTTGTAATTCTCTACAAACCAAGCCTAAACAAACTACTTGTCCTGCCTATAATTTTATACAGAATTTTATTTTATTTTATCACAATGGGGTAGATACGCAAATTTTCCACAATGATTTATCTGTAGAGTGGTAAAGGGTAAAATAGGGAGAGGCTAGTTGGCACTTCAGCACTGCGTTGACATCGCGTCCCGGCGAAGGTCCTTCGTCAGATGTGGATACGGCCTGGATCCGGCAGGCTGCGGGAAAACCTCGGGATGAACAAAGACACTAAAATTAGCGTAGATGCCATTCTTCTTATGATGTAATGAGTACATCAGGATTTAACGGAAGTGTTCCCAGTTCCGGCTGACCTAATCTATGCAGCCTAACATTGAGTTATAGAAGTCTATAATGCATTATGTGAATTCTAGGTCAAAGAGATGTGTCTTTAATCTAGCTTTGAAATGACAGAGTGTGTCTGCTTCCCGGACAATGGTAGGAAGACTGTTCCAAAGTTTTGGTGCTAAATAGGAAAAGGATCTGGCGCCAGCAGTCGATTTTGATAATCTAGGTATTATTAACGGGCCGGAATTTTGAGATTGCAATAGACGTGAAGGACTATAATGCGTTAAGAGCTCGCTCAAGTACCGCGGAGCTAAACCTTTTAGTGCTTTGTAAGTAATCAGCAATATTTTAGAATTTATATGATGTTTAATAGGCAACCAATACAGTGTTGACAGAACGGGGCTAATATGGTCATACTTCCTGGTTCTGGTAAGAACTCGAGCTGCTGCGTTTTGAACTAGCTGTAGTTTGTTTAAGCGTGCAGGGCAACCACCCAGTAGAGCATTACAATAATCTAGCCTTGAGGTCATGAACGCATTAACTAATTGTTCCGCATTTGTCAATGAGAGCATATGGCGTATTGACTAAACACATGACTTTCAAATGAAAGATTGGTATCAAAGAGCACACCCAGGTTTCTAACCGACGACGAAGACTTAACAGAGCAGCCATCAAGTGTTAGAAAGTAATCTAGGTTATTACGTGTGGAAGTTATTTGTCCAATAATTAGAATCTCTGTTTTTTCAGAATTTAGTAGTAGGAAATTACTAGTCATCTATTTTTTTATATCAGCTATGCATTCCGTTAATTTTGTGAATTGGTAAGTTTCGTTAGGTTTTGAAGAAATATACAGCTGAGTATCGTCGGCATAACAGTGAAAGCTAATTCCATGTTTCCTAATTAAATCTCCTAATGGTAGCATGTACAGAGTGAACAGCAGCGGTCCTAGTAGAGCCTTGTGGTACGCCATACTGAACTTGTGATTGATAAGACATCTCTTCATTTACTGCTACAAACTGATAACAGTCAGATAAGTATGATTTAAACCATGCTAGTGCAATTCCACTAATGCCAACATAATGTTCGAGTCTATTTAAAAAAGATGTTGTGGTCAATGGTGTCAAATGCAGCACTAAGATCAAGTAACACTAATAGAGAGATACAACCACGATCGGATGATAAGAGCAAATAATTTGTGACTTTAATGAGAGCTGTCTCGGTACTATGGTACGGTCTAAATACGGACTGAAAATCCTCGCAGATATCATTTTTTTCAAGAAAGGAACACAATTGTGTGGATACTGCTTTTTCTATCTTTGACAGAAAAGGCAGATTCGAGATCGGCCTGTAATTGACTAATTTTGTAGGATCAAGTTGTGTTTTTTAACAAGTGGTTTAATCATAGCTAGCTTAAAGGTTTTTGGTACGTATCCTAGAGACAAAGATGACTTTATGATATTACGAAGAGGATCTATGACATCTGGAAGCATCTCTTTCAGTAGCTTAGTCGGTATAGGGTCTAACATACAAGTTGTCGATTTAGATGAGTTTGCTAAATTCTTCCTCTCTTATAGCAACAAATGAATACAATTTTCCCTCAGGGAGACTACAATGCACTCCCTGATGCGATACTGTAGTAGACGGTTGCATAGTTATAATTTTGTCCCTGATATTATCGATCTTATAAGTGAAGAAGTTCATAAAGTCATTACTGTTGTGTTGCTTGGAAACTTCTGGGCTTGAAGCTTTCTTTTTCGTTAGTTTAGCCACTGTTTCAAATAAATACCTAGGATTATGTTGATTTTCTTCTAATAGGGTTGACAAGGTTGATTCTAGCTCGATCACACTCAGAGCTCATAGAACACACGACCATATTACTCGAACATCTCGAGAATCTAGGTCTCAAAGTCAATTGAGCGAAGAGTTCACTGTCTCCCAGTCAGAGAATATCTTTTCGGGGCACAGAACTGGACTCGCTGTGTATGACAGCACAACTATCGCCACAGCGCAGACTGAATATTCAGTGCATGACGAAAACCTTCCGCTGTGGCACTATAGTCCCGCTCAGAAAGTTTCAAAAAATGCTGGGCCTCAGCTTCATCAGTACTTCATCAGTTGGGTCTGCTTCGCATGCGCCCACTGCAGTTCTGGCTAAAAGCGCGAGTACATGTGTGGGCCATCAACGGGTAGCCGCTAACCTCCCGGTGGGGGTGTTAAACACGATCATGCAGGCTAGGGCCCCGTCAACTAGACGGCTCTATTCCCCGAAATGGTCTGTGTTCTCTAGCTGGTGCACAGCTCGTGGCATATCACCCCCAGACTGTGGGGTGACGGAGGTTCTCTCCTTCCTGCAAGTGCTACTGGAACCCCATCCACGCTCAAGGTTTATATGGCGGCCATAGCAGCGTTTAATAATCCGATGCTTGGCCAGTCAATTGGAAGGAACGATCTGGTCATCCGCTTCCTTAGAGGAGCTAAGAGGCTGAATCCTCCCAGATCTCCCTCAGTCCCCATGTGGGACCTTTCTACGGTTTTGGAAGACATGAAAGGTGCCCCTTTCGAACCAATCCAATCAACAGATATCAAACACTTGTCTTTCAAGACAGTGTTTCTTCTGGCTCACGCTTCGGTAAAGCGTATAGGGGACTCAAGCGCTCTAAGTGAGTGCGACGTGTATGGAATTTGGGCCAAATTACTCGAAAGTCATACTCAAACCAAGGCACGGGTATGTTCCTAAATCCCTCAACACACCGTTTAGGGCACAGGTGATTTCCCTGTCGGCCCTGCCGATCTCTAATGAGGAAAAGGATGCGAGCTTCCTTTGCCCGGTCAGGGCATTAAGGGCTTATGTGTCTTGCTCGACTGTCTTCAGACAGACAGAGCAGCTCTTTGTTTCATTCAGCGGAAGTACTAAGGGACTAGCTGTGTCAAAACAGAGTCTATCTGGATGGATAGTTGATGCTATTGTGCTGGCTTACACCTCTAAGGGCCTGCAGCGCACTCATCAAGAGGCATGGCCTCGTCGTGGGCTTGGTGTAGTGGGATTGCCTTGCAGGATATCTGTATGGCGGCAGGCTGGGCCTCCTCGTCTACATTTATAAGGTTTTATAACCTAGAGGTTGCCATGCACTATATGAGCCCTGGGCACCTGCCCTTGGGACTTTGGTGTTGGATCTCAGCACGCACGGCGTTTTACAATGTGTTCCCCTCGCTTAAGATATTACGCAGTACGAGAGTACTCTCGTAAGAAGACGTACTCGGTTACTAACGTAACCTCGGTTCTCTCTAGAAGAGTACGAGTACTGCGTATCTCTGCCATGCCTGCAACACGCTCTGGTTCGCTTTGGCGATGAAAATCAGAGTCTATCAGCCTGTCGAGCTATATTTATAGGCCCAAGCCACGCCTGTTTCGGCGGGACGTGACGTAGTGGACGCGAAGCGCCCCCATTGGATCTGACGTCAGAGAGGCCTCTCTCAATAGGCTGCTGCAGTTGCCGCAGGACATCCAATAGGCACACAAGCTGTCTTGCCTATGTCTGCATGCTGCCGCAGCGCGTTTTACATTATTTCAAAATTAAGGATAATTTTTGGCTTCAATATCTCGTGGAAAAGAGTTTTTCCCCTAGCATAAGATATTACGCTGTACTCGTTCCTTCTTCTAGAGAGAACCGAGGTTACGTTAGTAACCAAGTACGTTTTCTTAATCCTGCCCTTACAAAAATTAAGTATACCTTAAGTTAATTTGATTAAGTACAGTGCTTAGCATAAGTGAACACACCCATGCTAAAGTTAACTAAAAAGAGTAATTAAAATAGCCGCACATCATCACATACCCTTCACCATACCTAGAGATTGACATGGGGTACTTTCCATAAGATCATCTCTCAATGCAAATCAAACCAGCTATTAGGCTAACTGAAATAAAACAATGCCAACCTCTAGGTATGGTGAAGGGTATGTGATAATGTGGGGCTATTTTAATTCCAAAGGACAAGGGAACTTTATCATGATCCATGAAATAACTGGCCTTTAAAAATAAAAATCTGCCTGCCTCTATGGGATTTTAACACAGTGGTGTCCTGACTTATGCACCCTGTATTTTAAGGAAGAACATTTATTTATTTGCGATACATTATTCATTCAGAAAGAAAATAGGTGTCCTTAAAGGTTGGAGTTTTCCTCATTTTTTAATTAAGGCATTGAGATCATTTCCAAAAGATGATTTTTTTATTCCTCTTTTTAGTCAACTCTAGCATCTAAATTTACTTTATGTAGTAAGTATACTAATATCAATGTACTACTAGAAGTATACTTGTAAGTGTACTGTTTCAATATATGTTTATTGCTGTTTTGTGGTGAGTTTTATTTCTTGTTCCCGTCATTTTCTCTAGCTTCTAGTATCTTTGTAGTCGTTGCTTCACTAAATTCTGAACATGAATCCTGCTGTCACTTTCTAAGACTCACTTCATGACCTAAACAGGTAAATTATATGGTAGCTATTCAGACAAAAGAAGGACTGAAGATTTACATGAAAATAATACAATTTACAACCAATTTATTACAATTTTTAACTACCGGTAAATGGAATGACTTATATAAGATACTGTACCAATACAATTATAACAAATTTACATGTCTTTCAGAGACACTTTATAAAGAATAATTAATGATTTGATTTCCTTCTTAATGAGCACCAGCTTTTATAATCACTGTGCTGTGTTGTATTGTGTGTGCAGGGAAAATGCGGTGAGGGAATTGGATTATTCCCTGCTAATTTTGTGCAGCGAGTACGTCCAGGTGAGCGTGTCTGGAAGGTGACGCAAAGTGTCCTTGGCAACAAAGATCTTGGTCACTTGACTGTTAAAGAGGCTCAGGTATACATACAAGTATGAAACGTGTGTGTGTGTGTGTGTGTGTGTGTGTGTGTGTGTGTGTGTGTGTGTGTGTATGTATGTGTATATATATATATATATACTGCAGTGCAAAGGCAAAAGACCGTAACTTAGTTTTTGATTGAAAATTAGTTATTTATATTTTTGTCACATTCAAGACCTCCTTCATCATGTGGATAAGTATCTTGAGTTAATTCTGTTGTTTTTTCTAAAAAAGTATGGGTTGTCTTAACAGTAACGTCCAAAAGCCCATGAGAAACCAAGGCAGAACACCATAACTCCAGTTGCTGCTCTTTGGCTTTGTTTTGGAACGATCAAATTGAGTTGCGGCACTCTGCCTTTGTTTAGCCGCGCGTCAATATGAAGTTACTGTGCTGGTGTTCTATCAAATAATGCTACGTGGGTCATTCAAGAATTGGAGGACATTTCATGTCCCACCTATGACATTTCAAATAATCTATGTACAATATACAAAAAATGCAGTCACTGTACAAAAAAAAAAAAAAAACTTTCTTTACTTAATGGCAGGAAATTATATTTCAAAAAATCAATAAATATACTTTTTTCAGGTTCCTGAGTATTGGTAACAGGGTTGCATCGAGCGCACACACAAAAAAAGTATTATAAAAAGTGTGCCTTTGATACCTGAGCTGGATGAATCAAATTATTTAATGGTATATTGCCTGTTTTTATGAAATATAACAAAAAATAGTAAAATAAAGGGCCAATTTAAAAAAAATTATTTATGCCTAAATGGCAATTATTGAATGACCCACAGTGATAACATGAAAATAATACAAAAAACAATTTCATCATCGTGCACCTTTAAGGCAGATCTATAATATTGTTGAATATTAAATGTCCCCAACTAAGCAAGCCAGAAGGTAAGGCAACAGAAACTGGATCGCAGAAAGGTAAGGCAAGGAACCAAAACTCCATCAGGTGACAGAATGGAGAAAAAAACCTTGGGAGAACCCAGGCTCAGTCGGGGGCCAGTTCTCCTCTGGCCAATGAGTGAACAGTGTATGATTATGATTCAGGAGCATATTACAGGTCAAAAGTTCAGAATGAATCAGAGTATTTGTCCAGTTCCGGTTGGTTGAAGTCGGAGTGGAGAGGAGGGGAGACTGGTTGACACTTCAGGTCAGCGGCGTCGTCGTGTCCTGGCGCTGGTCCTTCATCAGATCTGGATACGGCCTGGTTCCGGTGGACAGCGGTAAACCTCGGGATAGACAGAGAGACTAATATTAGCGTAGGCGCCATCCTTCTTATGATGTACCAAGTACATCAGGATTTACGGGAAGTGTTCCCGGTCCTGGCTGTTCTAAACTATGCAGCCTAACATTGAATTATAGAAGTCTATAATGTGTTATGTGTATGCTAGGCCGAAGAGATGTGTTTTTAGTCTAGATTTGAACTGACAGAGTGTGTCTGCTTCCCGGACAATGTTAGGAAGACTGTTCCAAAGTTTTGGTGCTAAATAGGAAAAGGATCTACCGCCAGCAGTCGATTTTGATATTCTAGGTATTATTAACTGGCCGGAATTTTGAGATCGCAGTAGACGTGAACGACTATAATGCGTTTAGAGCTCGCTCAAGTACTACAGAGCTAAACCATTTAGTGCTTTGTAAGTGATCAGCAATATTTTAAAATGTATACGATGTTTAATAGGCAGCCAATGCAGTGTTGACAGAACGGGGCTAATATGGTCATACTTCCTGGTTCTGGTAAGAACTCGAGCTGCTGCGTTTTGGACCAGCTGTAGTTTGTTTATTAAGCGTGCAGGGCAACCACCCAGTAGAGCATTACAATAATCTAGCCTTGAGGTCATAAACGCATGAACTAATTGTTCTGCATTATTCATTGAGAGCATATGACGATATGACATTAAAATAGAAATCACTGTGTAGCCTTTTCCATCGACAACATGCGATATCGATCGCGAATGATATATGCAGAGTTGACAGAAAAATGTGCCGTAGCAGGTGAATACAACAAAGAGCTAAAGCCCCGCCTCACCCAGTTCGGGTATCGGACCTGGTTGAAACACCCATACATCTAGATGGCAGAGTGCCAAAACTTCGCCGCCACCTTCAGCATCGCCTTAAAGGGATACTCCACCGTTTTTTCATATTAAACTATGTCATTCCCTTAACTAAGACGAGTTGATACATACCTCTCTCGTCTCATTAGATAGCACTTAGCTTAGCCCAGTTCATTCAATAGGGGCCAAGCAGAGAAGCTACCAAACACCTCCACGTTTTCCCTATTTAAATACAGTTACTCGAGTAGTGTAATTCGACCTATGACGGTGACGCAAAACAAAACGTTGTGCTTTTCTAAGCGTGTAAAATGGATAACTATATTGTATGGCGGAATACCATAGCAAGTGCTTGGGAGAACTTCGACTTGGCGGAGTAATATCTTCTGGGAGAGGGAGCGGGGGCCTGTGAGAGGATTTTTTCACAAGTGAAGATATTACTGCGCCAAGTCGAAGTGCTCCCAAGCACTTGCTATGGTATTCCGCCATACAATATAGTTATCCATTTTACACGCTTAGAAAAGCGCAACGTTTTGTTTTGCGTCACCGTTCTAGGTCGAATTACAATACTCGAGTAACTGTATTTAAATAGGGAAAACGTGGAGGTGTTTGGTAGCTTCTCTGCTTGGACCCTATTGAATGAACTGGGCTAAGCTAAGTGCTATCTAATGTCGCGGCGCGCCAGAGCGATTAAGTGCACGCACTGAGACGAGAGAGGTATGTATCAACTCGTCTTAGTTAAGGGAATAACATAGTTTAATATGAAAAAACGGTCGAGCCGACACGGGAATAATATATCACAGGAAGTGTTAATAATAGAGCAACACTGGTATATGAAGCAACAAGAGTACTGGTGCGTGCATGCAACATCAGACCAGCTGTTACAAGCGGGTTATACAATCACAGCGTCCGCAGGACGAGCGAATAAGTGCACAAGCACAATAATATGGCAGTCAGCCATATCCAGTCCCCTTGTCGAATGGGTGCGAGGATCTGTTTTATCGTGATCGTGATCATTTTGAACGCGCGCTTAGCAAGTCTTATGCCACTCGGCACTAATTGAAGATACTCTTTATCGCTATGGAGGTATTTTGTCAGGTCTACTGTATCAATGCCATCAGACTGCAATCAAAGCACAGGATAACAATAAGCAGTGGTGTAGTGGTCCCTGGAGAAGTGGGTATACTCTCATTTTCACGTTTTTTTTTATTTTTTTGTTTTTTATTAAGTAGTCCAGAAAAAAAGCCCTGTTTTAGAAACAGTGACATGTACTATAAGACTATGATTTAGTTTACCCAAAAATCTGTCATTTCTACTTGCTCACTAAAATGATCATGACTTGATTAGGAGCAGTTTGTAGTTACTACTGGTCACACAAGCAGCCTGGATGAATGTAAAATGTATTTATCATGAGGCAAACATGGTGTTTCGATTATTTTTTGCACATTTATTTAAATAAAATACTTCAAATCTGATGTTGACAATGCATCCTTGTTTATATTTCATCTTAAATAAAACACACAAATCATTCTCTTCCAAACATCAAAGCCAATCAGCTAAACTTAAAAGTGCACTGTCATAAAATTGAAATTATTTGGTTTTCAATAGCTGAATACTTCATTAGATATATATAAATATCGCTACAAATATTGAATATCATCATTTTTTGAATTAATGCTTTGTTTTTAACATGTTCATTTACCAGTAAATCATTCAACAAAATAATATGTTACAACAATATTTAGTTAACAATTAACAAAAATATATGCATTAACAACACATCAACAGTGATATACTCTCTCAACCCAGCACTGGGTTTCTGACCTTTGCTCATACTACAGTATATTCCAGACAAATTTGCTTTCTGCAGGAGCTTTCACACTGCACTGTCTAGAACGCACAGAAGAGGCAGCACGATGGCTCTTCAACCAGGTCCTTGTATATTTTCTAGGATCAAACTTGGAAGTTGGTGGGCCGTTGATATTAATCATCATCAAGTTTGAAATGTTTGAGATCAGAAGGACAGCCCTCTTGTCTGAACTTATATTGTTCATAAGGCTAAAATTCCTCTCACACTCTGCTGTACTGACAGGGAATGTTTTCATACAGTTCATAAGTGGTTTTAGGTCAATGGGCTCACTACTGGGCTCTTCCAGTAGGTCCCGCATCCCATTCAGTGCTTGGTCTGTGCACAAGTTAAATCGCTTGCACAGTCGCTTAACTTGTTCTTCACCATGGCGGATGCTGGGCTTTGATGGCCACTTACTCTGATCAAGGATGCTGAGGTCCATGATGGTCTCATCTTCAAAAGACAAGCGTTTCTCCAGATTGTTCACAAGGCTTTGTAAGAACTGGCCTGGATTGATAGACTTCAGCTTTGCATTTGTTTTCAGGGCTATAGACCGATACTCCCCAGTCTGTTTTGCTTCTAAAGCCTCACTATATTTCTCACCTGGACTCTCTTTGAATGACTGGATCACTTTGATTGAGCGTTTCAGCAGATGCTCTGCTCTGAGGAGAGTTATAGAACGAGACTGAAGCTCCTGTGACAGGAGACTTAGTTCATGGAGAGTGTCGTACATGAGGCCAAGGTCACAAATGAATTCTGGACTCTGAACACGGTCTAACAAACCTCTGTACATCTGCCTCTCTTTGGTGGACCTCATCTCATCACTGCAAGCATTTTTAAAGTGCTGCACAAGAGCTCCCAGGGATGTCCAAACAGCACGAACAGTCCGAAAGCTACTGGCCACCCAGCGTACATCCAAGATTCTGCCAATGCGAAGAAGTTGTGAGCCTACTTCAGCTGCTGCATTTACAAGTTCACGTTCATTTTTGTTTGACATACTATACAGAGAGTATAGCTTCTGGATAAAGTGATAGACAGAGTTTACCTCATCAACTGCATCTGACACAGCAAGTTCAAGTCTATGGTTCATGCAGTGCCATACAAAAAGCTTTGGGAAATCTCAAAGTCAGTCTGGTTGCTACTCCTGACTTCTTTCCTAGCATGACACTGGCTCCATCAGATACAAATGTTACCCAGTTTTCATGAAGCCACTCTTCTGTAAAGCCAGCATTAGTTAAACAGGTGAGTAACGCCTGTACTATGCCATCTGCTCTCTGATTTTCCAGTTCAACAAGTTCCAGGAATATAAACTCAGGGCTTTCTTCTTGAATTGATGCTTTAATAGAAACTGTCATGACAGCTTTGTGACTTAAAGAAGATGCCTCGTCAATTAGGACAGCTAACTTACTGGATGATGCTATAATGCTACTGATGATTTTGCTATGCATCTCACTAGCAACATGTTGTATTATTTGTGTTGCACTGTAACGTGAATTAAGTATTGAGCCCATTTTTACACCATTCAGTTCCTGCAGCTCAGTGAGGCTCTCATGGTCAGAAAAGGGTCGGTTATTTTTGACCAGATGGTAGGCTGTTCGAAACACAGCTTCAGTTTCCTTCATGTAGGACTCAGTCATAGTCTCCACTGCATTCTCAATGGCAGCTTCTTTCTGTTGCTCTGCCACCTTCACAGCCTGAGTGTGGGCCTTGGACAACGCATATTTCCTCACCTTATTTCTCAAGACTGACAAACTTGTTGTTCTACTTCCCTGGCCAGACACTTGAATTTCAAAGTTCATCCATTCTCTTGAGAGCGATACACCTTGCTCCTTGTCGATCCCAATGGAGTTCACACTGCTACAGACCAGACATCCTGCGAAGCATAAACAAACAATGTAACTACTCCTGTACCTACTCCTGTAACACACACACACACACACACACACACACACACACACACAGTTATCTGTTTCAGAAGTTACCCAAACTAGCAATCTACCTAAACTTACCCAATTTTTTGTTTTTGGATCCCAACCATGGGTTCTTGGATTTGAAGTCTTCTGTTTGTTTAGCACTCCACAGGTCTGGCCAGTCATTATTGATGTCTACAGAAACAACAAAAATAATTATGCATCTCCCTGTCTCTCTCTCTCTCTCTCACACACACACACACACACACACACACACACACACACACACACACACACACACACACACACACACACACACACGCACACACACACACACACACACACACACACTACTGTGATCACAATAGTCATCAGCAAGACATGGGTCCCCCTCTTTACATTAACAATCTGCATAACCAAGTGGAAATATTTTCAGCAAGTAAAGCTGAAGCATACAGGAGATTAGTGAGTGAAATACTTGGGAGAGTTTATTTAACAAAAACAACAAATTTAACACAAAATGTTATATAACAGTAGCATTGTAAAAAACAAACAAACATGGATACAGACAAAATAAATATAACGGCAATAAAATAAACAACATCACACTGAAATTCATCTATTGTTACAAGCTAAATCAACATTCAAAATGAGGCTTAATCTGTCAAAATCACCTTTTGTTACAGTGTGAGGCTTCACTTTTCAATAAACTGGAGATGCAATTTACTGCCTGTATGTTCTGACCTGGTGGTGGTAGACTGGGTCCTTGTCTATGCTCACACTGACTTGCCTGGCTAGCTCCCAGTTGAGAGCTGCCAGGGCTGCTGGTTTCAGGGGTGGGGTCTGCCTGGGCCTGATCTGAGCCTGATTTGTGCCTCTTTACAAAAAAGTCAGCAATATCTCCCTTCCTTTTCATTGTTATCTGTCCCTATACAAAATAAGACACCCTGATTAGACCTCAATATTGTTTTAGGCTGAATCTCAAACTACATGTCCCCATTCTTGTGTTTTAACTTACTTAAAAATCAACTACCAGCCTAGCTGCTATAAAATTAAACTAGATCATATAGGTTAGTTAGGGCTAAGTAACTTGGCTAATGTTATAATTTAGGGCTAAGTAACTTGGCTAACGTTATAATTTAGACCTTTACAATAATAAACAAGCTTCATAGACATTGAGATAATCAGTTTCATCAGTCTGGTATGAAATTCTTATGAACTGGGTTGATTAAACACTTACTGAAAACCAACAATGCCCCGGTTTCCCCACATTATCCCAATCTACGTAGCTAGCTTCATAACGTTAGCCGACTCGCACTAACTATTGGTGGCAAAATCTCTTCTCCTCTAAATGTACAGTCATATTGCTACTGGCAATTTGCCAGTAGTTAAAATAATGATAATTTTTGGAAACCACCTTAAAACTTACCTCAGAATTATGTCTTCCATCAACTGGGGTGGCACACCGCCGCTTGTGTTGTTTCTTCATCTGTTGTTTGGTCTGCTGCCGTTATCGTAGTCAAGTTTTTTTTTTTTTTCACTGGCACCTGAGGTAGTAGCGATATTTTCCTCGGCATGACCCGCGGCACCCGTCCTACTCTGCCTCTGATTGGCTCATCAGTCCTCATGCCTAAAGTTAACCAATCTCATCAGTGAAAGCAGCGAGTACCAGCCAATTAGAGGCAGAGGAGGGTGGGTCATGGCTTCACCATCCTTGAGGAAATGTGGCTCCGATCTCATCCCAAGGCGTCATATACTGACACTTTTGACAAATCGTCTACATCCAACGCACATGGCACCCTTTAGCGTCAATATGAGAATATATCGCGTTGGATATTACTGATTGGTGCGCATCAGGGGGGGATTTAGAAGTGCGTATACGCAATGCTGTCTGAAAAATAAGTAGGTATACGCCGTATACCAGCGTATACCCTGGACTACACCACTGACAATAAGTATATGGCTAGATTCAGGCGCATTATAGGTCAGAAGTCAGATTGGAACAATCAGAATAATATCCAGTTCCATCTGGTTTAAGATCGGAGTCATCACGCCGGTATGGAGACGGGTTTGTTGAGGATCAGTGCCGATGGCTGTCGTGTCGATGAGGCCTTCACAGGGGGAGTCTAGTTGACACAACCTCTGCTAACACTTCAGGGATGCAAAGTGAAATAAAAACTACACTGTAGTGGTGGGAGGGGGTGAAAACAGAAAAAGCTCCATTGGAGGAGAGGTATGAGGAAGAGTCTGTGGTGGAACGGTGAGAAGTGTCCAGGCGGTAATCGGCAGAGCGAAGGACCAAGGAAGACATGCATGGAGGGAGGAGCTAGGGAGCAACACAGAGAAGAACCATTAGAATGAAGGCCCATGGTCGGAACAGATGGAGGAAGCAACCAGTGTGGAGGCAGAAGCCCGACTGCCTGAGGTAGAGTCGGGAGACGAGGAGCCTCAGTGGAGCTAAGCAGACAAAGACCCAGGGTGACAAAGGGATGGAGGGACGAAGTCTGGAAGTCTGTGGTGCAACCAGGGTGATGACAGACCAAGGTAGAGCCGTGGGAGTGTGGAGCCAAGGTGGAGAAGATGGGCTGAGGAGTCCAGGGCTCAGAGGCCCATGGTGGAGTTAGGGGATCCTTACATGAAGGCAGAGCTGGAGACCGGAAAGCCAAGTAGCTGGAAGGAACCACCGAAGGAGACTTAAGGAGACTTAAGGCTGGACAGTGATGAAGGAGACTTGAGGCAGCCCACTCCAAAAACAGGTGTTCAAAGTGCCGTCACTCCAGGACACCAGGTCAAGTCAAGTCAAGTCAAGTCACCTTTATTTATATAGCGCTTTTTACAATACAGATTGTATCAAAGCAGCTTCACAGTGATAACATGAAAATAATACAACAAAGTTGTTTCTTAAAGAAAATTTTGTCATCATCCACCTTAAAAGCTGCTAGATCTGCTTATTTTTCAACCCTATTAGAAGAAAATAAACATAATTCTAGGTATTTATTTGAAACAGTGGCTAAACTAACGAAAAAGAAAGCTTCAAGCCCAGAAGTTTCCAAACAACACAGCAGTAATGACTTTATGAACTTCTTCACTTATAAGATCTATAATATCAGGGACAAAGTTATAACTATGCAACTGTCTAATGCAGTATCGCATCAGGAAGTGCATTGTAGTCTCCCTGAGGGAAAATTTTATTCTCTCATTGCTATAGGAGAGGAAGAATTTTGCAAACTTGTCAAATCATATAAATCGACAACTTGTATGTTAGACCCTATACCGACTAAGCTGCTGAAAGAGATGTTTCCAGATGTCATAGATCCTCTTCTTAATATCATTAATTCATCTTTGTCTCTAGCATACGTACCAAAAACCTTTAAGCTAGCTATGATTAAACCGCTTGTTAAAAAAATGCAACTTGATCCTACAAAAGTAGTCAACTACAGGCTGACCTCGAATCTGCCTTTTCTGTCAAAGATATTAGAAAAAGCAGTATCCTCACAACTGTGTTCCTTTCTTGAAAGTAATGATATCTGCAAAGATTTTCAGTCCGGATTTAGACCGTACCATAGTACCGAGACAGCTCTCGTTAAAGTCACAAATGATTTGCTCTTATCATCCGATCGTGGTTGTATCTCTCTATTAGTATTACTTGATCTTAGTGCTGCATTTGACACCATTGACCACAACATCCTTTTAAATAGACTCGAACATTATGTTGGCATTAGTGGAACTGCACTAGCATGGTTTAAATCATACTTATCTGACCGTCATCAGTTTGTAGCAGTAAATGAAGAGATGTCTTATCGATCACAAGTTCAGTATGGCGTACCACAAGGCTCAGTACTAGGACCGCTGCTGTTCACTCTGTACATGCTACCGTTAGGAGATATCATTAGGAAACATGGAATTAGCTTCCACTGTTATGCCGGCGATACTCGGCTGTATATTTCTTCGAAACCTACCAATTCACAAAATTAACGGAATGCATAGCTGATATAAAAAATTGGATGACTAGTAATTTCCTACTACTAAATTCAGAAAAAACAGAGATTCTAATTATTGGACAAAAAACTTCCACACGTAATAACCTGGAATACTGTCTAACACTTGATGGCTGCTCTGTTAAGTCTTCGTCGTCGGTTAGGAACCTGGGTGTGCTCTTTGATACCAATCTTTCATTTGAAAGTCACGTGTCTAGTATCTGTAAAACCGCATTTTTCCATCTTAAAAATATATCTAAATAACGCCATATGCTCTCATTGACAAATGCGGAATAATTAGTTCATGCGTTCATGACCTCAAGGCTAGATTATTCTAATGCTCCACTGGGTGGTTGCCCTGCACGCTTAACAAACAAACTACAGCTAGTTCAAAACGCAGCAGCTCGAGTTCTTACCAGAACCAGGAAGTATGACCATATTAGCCCCGTTCTGTCAACACTGCATTGGCTGCCTATTAAACATATTATACATTTAAAAATATTGCTGATTACTTACAAAGCACTAAATGGTTTAGCTCCGCAGTACTTGAGCAAGCTCTTAACGCATTATAGTCCTTCACGTCTATTGCGATCTCAAAATTCCGGCTAGTTAATAATACCTAGAATATCAAAATCGACTGCTGGCAGTAGATCCTTTTCCTATTTAGCACCAAAACTTTGGAACAGTCTTCCTACCATCGTCCGGGAAGCAGACACACACTGTCAGTTCAAAGCTAGATTAAAGACACATCTCTTTGACCTAGCATTCACATAATGCATTATAGACTTCTATAACTAAATGGTAGGCTGCATAGATTAGGTTAGCCGGAACACTTCCCTTAAATCCTGATGTACTCATTACATCATAAGAATAATGGCATCTATGCTAATTTTAGTGTCTTTGTTTATCCCGAGGTTTTCCCGCAGCCTGCCAGATCCAGACCGTATCCAGATCTGACGAAGGACCTTCGCCTGGACCCAATGTCAACGCAGTGCTGAAGTGCCAACTAGCCTCTCCCTATGGAGGATCCCTTTATCACTCTACAGATAAAGCATTGTGGAAAATTTGCGTATCTACCCCGTAGTGATAAAGTAAAATAAAATACTGTATCAAATTTATAGGCAGGACAAGTAGTTTGTTTAGGCTTGGTTTGTAGAGAATTACAAACATGCGCACATATATTCCAACGCACATAACTATAGAATTAATTCTTGATGCGCACATGAGCGCCATCAGCGTTTCTCACAGGTTCGCGTTTAAAGTCTGTGTAGAGAGAACGGTGTCGTCTCTGCTGCCCCTAATTTAATAACAAATTATCCTTTCGACGGAAGTGAATCAATCAAAACTAACTTTAGCTGGAAAATAACATTATTCAAGAACCGCTATAAAGTCAAAACAATATTTTACCTTAAATTATACGTTTATCTCTGTAAAGCAGCTTTGAAACAATCTACATTGTTAAAAGCGCTATATAAATGAAGATGACTTGACTTGACATGGCGTGTAGGTTGTAAGACCTGAGGCCGCCTTGGCGATTTATGTAGGGCACCACTGCCATGTTGTCTGTACGGACCAGGACATGGTGGCCCTTTAAGTATGGGAGAAAAGCTCTTAGAGCTAGGGCGACAGCTCTCATCTCCAGACATTTTATGTGAAGGCACCTCTCTGGGCATGACCAAAGGCCAGAGATGGGCCTGCCCTCGTAAAGGGCCCCCCAACCCAAGTTGGAGGTGTCTGTCGAGATCACTTTTCTCCTCGATACCACTCCCAAACTCACGCCAGACTGAAACCAGTCTGTCACCTTCCAGGGAGCCAGGGCTTTGATGCAGCCGTGTCTCAGCCAGCGTTGAAGAGGGCGCATGTTCAGTAGTCCCAGCTGGAGTACTGATGATGCTGAGGCCATAAGACCTAACATCCTCTGGAATCTTTTGAGGGGCACGTGCGCCTGCTCTGAAAGATGCCGCTAGGCGTCAAATGGCGCTCTAGTGTAAGGCGTGCCTTCATTCGTACAGAGTCTATTTCTGTACCCAGGAAAGAGATATTCTGGCTGTGTTGATCCTGAGACCCAGGCATTTCAGATGGCTGAGTATCCAGGATCTGTGAGTTAATATAAGCCAGTCGTTGAGGTGATTTAACACTCGCACTCCCCGCTGTCTCAGGGGGAAAAGTGCTGCGTCCATACACTTCGTAAATGTACGAGGTGCCAGCGATAGGCCGAACGGTAGTACTGTGTACTGGTAGGCCTGCCCCTCGAAGGCGAATCTCAGGAATGGCCTGTGTCGGGGCAATATCTGAATGTGAAAATAAGCATCTTTCAGATCCACTGAGAAAAAACAGTCTCCTGGGCGAATTTGTTCGAAGATCTGTCGTCAGCATTTTGAACGGACGTGTCATAAGCGCTTTGTTTAGATGTCAGAGATCTAGGATGGGTCTGAGGCCGCCATCCTTCTTTGGGACAAGAAAATAACGGCTGTAAAAGCCTGACTCGCTCTGTGAAAGGGGAACTGGTTCGATAGCTCCCTTTTCCAACAGTTTCGACACTTCGGTGCGAAGGACGTGAGCCACGCCCATTTTCACTGTCGTCTCGACAACGGCTAGAAAGCGCGGTGGTCTGCGAGCAAACTGTAGCGAGTAGCCCCGTTTTATCATGTTCAACACCCATTCTGATATACCGGGGATAGCCTCCCAGGCCTTGGCCCGTATAGCAAGGGGTTGAATAAAAGCTGGAGGCGGGCCGCTTTGTGATAGGGACCCGACCGTCCAACCGTGTGTTACTGCTGTATGAACAGCGCTCATGTGTAGGGGCACGCGCTTTACAGCGGGTGCACCCTCTATCATGTTTCTCGCGACATCGAGGGGAAAAACTGATACTCTGGGAACAGTTTCTGTGTGTACTAGTGGTGCATACTTCATAGCGGGCACACAATCTACATTTATTATCTCTCCCGAGCTGGACGGGAGAGAGTTTGAACCTGTGTTTGTGTGTAGGGGCGTGCACTTTATTGTGGGCGCGCAAACTACATTTGTTACACTTCCAGTGTATGCCAGTGTTTATGTGTAGGGGTGCACGCTTTGTTGCGGGCACGAACTACGTTCACAGCGTGAGCTGGAAAAACATTTACTGTGGGGACAGTGCTTGTGTGTAGGGGTGCATACATTGCAGCGGGCACGTGACCTACATGTGACAGACAGAAAAGTGCTCTTTTCGTGTTTTATTTGTGTCGCCGTGAAAATGGCATTTGTTTGCAGGTGCGCACGTATTAGAACAGACCCATTTACTGCAGTATTGACATTTCCAGCCACCTGAGAGAAGGGAGCTGGGAAATGCTTGAGAAGTCTCTTGGAGAATGGTCCGGCCTCGGCGGGACTTGAATTCTCCCTTTTCCTTCTCAAGGCTAGGAAGGCTTGCGATGCTTGTCCAGCACAATCCTGGGCCGGGGTCCC
Source organism: Phoxinus phoxinus (assembly GCF_949152265.1). Lineage (NCBI taxonomy): Eukaryota > Metazoa > Chordata > Actinopteri > Cypriniformes > Leuciscidae > Phoxinus > Phoxinus phoxinus. Next base: position 20,078,645 of record NC_136894.1, on the reverse strand, counting down.
CGTCTCACCGTGAACTGAGCGAGAGCGGTGACGGACCTCAGTTGCCGGGCGGGTCTGAGAGACGTTAGGCGCTGTCTTTACCTGCTGAGCAGTGTGTAAAGTTCGGGTAACAAGTAGTGTAACGCGCTACTACTGAAAATTTGGTAACGAAACGTAGTTACTTTTTCAATTCGCCACAACGTTACTTTTCCCAGGGTCAGATTTGACAGCGACACTGTCTTCTCAGCTGTGTGCTTGCTATAGTCACAAGCTCTGCACGGTACGTGACAGAGGCTGGTAGCAGAGCAGTCAATTCTGTGAATTACACTGCACAAACCAAAAGTAATACTACCCACCGGATGAAAAAGGGTTGGCATTTAAAACACCAAATATTGAGCAAAATCAATAAATGTCATTTTGCATATCAAGCTAAATAATATTCGATGATTGTTCGAATATCATACCTCTCCCCCCACATGCTCACCCGTAAGACGGCGTTCACTCAAATCCCGCTCCGACATAAAATGTATCTGTACTGTAGGCTAATAGGCCTAGTAGTTGCCTAGTCATTAAAGAAAACGATTCATTAAATAATATTTATTTTTTATTTCATCTGTGTTGATTATATGAAAAGTGAAAAGCATGAGTAAGATAAGATGTGCAATCGGGAGACAAATGGAGTGGGCAGACATGATTTTGACTTCATTAAGTTTGTTTTTGTAGAAAGCCTTTCTTTAAAGTGAATTTCGTTTTGTATTAATTGTATCTTATTTTTAATCAATGTTTCATCAACCAATTGCCTGGATTTAATAAATAAGAAGTAAATATAGCAATATAATCAGGACTTCTAAGGAGCTCCACGCCGGCCCGTGAACTGGAGCTCGTCTCAAAAATTAACCCAAACTCTCAGCGTATAAGCTACTTGCCTCAAATACCTGAGAAATATATAGAAAGCTTGAAATGTGTACTTTTAAACAAAACTATTCAAAACGAAAGAAAACAATTCAATTCAATTCAATTCAAATTTATTTGTATAGCGCTTTTCACAATACATATTGTTTCAAAGCAGCTTTACAGAAAATGCATTTCAGAAATGTACATAGAAAAATACAGTTAGTTAATCATGTATAAATTTAGGGCATAACATATCGCTGGCGTTGGGTCGTCTCTTCACAGGCGTTTGGTCGTCTCTTCACAGGCGTTTGGTCGTCTCTTCACAGGCGTCGAGTCGTCTCTTCACAGGCGATGGGGCATTTGAAGTCTCCATGAGAAGCTGGATACATAACTGGAGCTGACAAACTCTATTTGAGTTATCAACAAAAAAGGCAGATGGGAAATAATTAGCGTAGCTGCTGTTCATAATATGAATGCATTTGATCTGATTTAACTTTAGTATAAAAGGTATGAGATGCATTATGTGAATGCTTGGCTAAAGAGATGCGTCTTTAATCTAGTTTTAAACTGGGAGAGCGAGTCTGAGCCTCGGACAATATCAGGAAGGCTATTCCAGAGTTTAGGAGATAGATCTGAAAACGCCCTCCCTCCTTTAGTGGACTTAGTTATCCTAGGTAAGTAGGTACACTGTTCACTCATACCCCTTTTCCACCAAGGCAGAGCTGGTGCTGGTTCGGAGCCAGAGCCTAGTTTCAAATCGGTTCTTTGTTTTTCGACCACCAAAGCACCAGCTCCGAACCAGTAAAAGTGGTTCTTAAGTAGCACCAAAACACTGCTGGGCTAGAGTAAGAACTGCTTGCGTCAGGGGCTGGGGGCGGGGTTACCGTGACCAACAAGACGAAAAGAAACTTGTGACCGCCATTTTTTAAATAGCTGCTAATCGAGCTAATAGCAGCTCGATTGTAATCTCCGTCTATGCAAGTTACGGCGAGCGGCACGAACGCGTTGGATTCACCGTGTTTGGATGCCGATGTACTTTCGCAAAGCCATGAGCATCAATAGTAACGCAACGAACGCCATTGTTGATGTAAGACTTGTTCGAGATGCATCGGAGCGGCGCGGACCGATCAGAGCTCCGGGAGTATTTGGAGATCATACGACTCCTTGTGCTTTTGGATCGCTTTCGCAGTGCTTTAATGTCACGCGGCGATCGGTCTGCGAGAAGCCGAACCATCTCGAACAAGCCTGGTGTGTTTTTGTTTGGCGCTGCCGCGCTAGCGTTGCTGGGCAACATGAGATGTATACACAGTGACGTAAGATCTGGCTCTGTTGTGGCTCTCTAGCCTGTGGAAAGGCAAACCGGTTCTTAGAAGAACCGTCAGTAGAACCAACTCCGAACCGGCTCTAGCTCTAGCTCTGAACCAGCACCTGGTTCTTGTTGGTGGAAAAGGGGTATCATTGGCCAGAGGAGAACTGGCCCCCGACTGAGCCTGGGTTCTCCCAAGGTTTTTTTCTCCTTTCTGTCACCTGATGGAGTTTTGGTTCCTTGCCGCTGTTGCCTTACCTTCTGGCTTGCTTAGTTGGGGACACTTAATATTCAACAATATTATAGATCTGCCTTAAGGTGGACGATGATGCAAATTATTTTTTTTTTGGTATTATTTTCATGTTATCACTGTGAAGCTACTTTGATACAATCTGTATTGTAAAAAGCGCTATATAAATAAAGGTGACTTGACTTGACTTGACTAGGTACGACCAGAAGCCTCGAATTTAGCGATCTTAAAGAGCGCGCTGGATTGTAGGGCGATAGAAGATCCCTTAAATACACAGGAGCTAAACCATTTAGGGCTTTATAGGTCAGTAGCAATACTTTGTAATTGATATGGAACTTAATAGGTAACCAGTGTAGAGATGATAAAATTGGTGTTAAATGATCATATTTTCTTGACCTAGTAAGAACTCTAGCAGCTGCATTTTGGACTAACTGTAGCTTGTTTACTGAGGATGCAGGACAACCAGCTAATAAAGCATTACAGTAATCTAGTCTCGAGGTCATGAATGCATGAACTAACTTTTCTGCATCAGAAACAGATAGCATGTTATGTTTCTAAGGTTGAAAAAGGCTGTTCTTGTGACTTTTGAAATATGATTTTCAAGTTGCGGTCTACTATAACACCCAGGTCTTGGGACGTCAACACAGGACGTCCTTCTAGATTAAGGTTGTATTGTAAAACAGACTACTCTCTGCTCATGTAATCCATATGAAATGTGCATTTCTCTCTGGTGAGTTCACTACTACGAAGATCACAAGTCGGCATTGTCAACTTCATCTTCGCAGCCGACACTGACAGAAAACACTTGTTTATTAATAAACAATTGAAATGTCTCCTTGCTATATATGACATCCATAATCAATACTTTTTCCGGTTCTTTGTGACATTTTTCATGAACGCGTCACCACCGCTTAATGGTTAATATTGTTCTGTATTGTTCACCCTTTATACAGGTTTTTCAAATGTTTTTTTAAATAAAAATATATTTTTTTCTATTTCAAAATCTCTCTTTTTTTCTAGTTTTTTTTTTTCTTCTAGTTTTTCAATAGATAGAGTTCATGGTATAACTTTATGTAGGTCTACACATTTAGGAACATATATTGGGTTCTGCCAATAAAAGTAACGTAAAAGTAACGAGTAACGTAAAAAGTTACTTTCCAAAGGGGGTATCTAAGTAAAGTAACGTATTACATTTTTAAGAAGTAACGAGTAACGAGCAAACACTACTTTTTAAAAGTAACGGTAACACTTTATTTTGATGGTCCCTTTTGAACATTCTGTTAACAATAAGTAACTGTGCAAATACATGTCAACTAACTCTCATTAGAGTATTAGTAGACTGTCTGCTTAATATCTGTAAACTCTTTATTGTGATGCTCCTCCAACAGACACTCTACTGACTATAAGTAACTTTGCAACTACATGCCAACTTATCCTAACCCTAACCCTACCAGTCTACTAATGGTCTACTAACAATCTAATGATAGTTAGTAGACATGAAGGGGCAATGTTACTTATAGACAACAGAATGTGTTAAAGGGACCATCCAAATAAAGTGAAACCAAAGTAACTTCCCCAACACTGCTGCTGAGGTGGCGGTCTTCTAGTGTGACTCGAAGCAGACCTGGAGCGTTTCGGGAGGAAGTGGCGCATCGCTTGTGACGCCTTCTGAGCCTCTGTGTATTGCTCTGCGAAGCCCTTCACAGCCGTGCCGAACAGACCAGTGGTGGAGATAGGGGAGTCGAGAAAAGCTGTCTGCATCCTTCATGTCGGTCAAGTTCAGCCAGAGGTGCCGCTCGAGCACCGTGAGGCTAGCCATGCTTCGACCGATCGCCTGGGCTTTGGACTTAGTGGCTCATAGCGCCAGGTCTGTGGCGCTGCGCAGGTCCCTAAAAGGTTCCGTATCCTGGTTGGACTCGTCCAATGAGCGGAGGAGCTTGGCTTGGAGCACCTGAAGGACAGCCATGGTGTGTAGCGCTGAAGCAGCTTGACCAGCGGCGGTGTATGCGCGGCTAGTTAGAGCTGAGGTGACGCACCAAGGTTTAGAAGGGTGCGATGCTTTCCATCCCGCGACGGTGGGGGGACAGAGGTTAGCAGCCACCGCTTCTTCGAGGGGAGAAATCGCCTCGTAGCCTTTGTCTCTAGCGCCGTCGACAGAGGAGAGCGCTGAAGAGAACGACGACTTCAAGCAAGCTAAATAGGGCGCCTTCCATGCCTTAGTCAGCTCGTCGTGCACTTCTGGGAAGAAGGGGGCGGGCCTCTGCCGAGGGCTCTGATGGCGCCCCTGCAGGAACCACTCATCAAGCCTGCTGCGCGAGGGCTCCTGGGGCGAAGACCACTCAAGCCCGAGGTCTTCGATCAGCACGCGGATAAGTTCCGTGTCGATTCTCGTCCTCACGCTGGCTTGGGTCGACGGGACAGGGGCGGAAACGGAGCCCTTCCACTCGTCGCAATCAGATGCAGCGATGGAGAATCTGTCATCCTTTTCCTCTTCCTCGTCCGAAGCCCCGAAGGTAACGAGACCCGCCGCTTGCATAGAGGGTCGCTGGTCTGCCTGTGTGAACAGGACCGACGAGGGGGATTTTATCAGGAGAGAGCAAGATTGGCCCGGACTGGCCCGGCGTGAGTACGCTCGTCTCCGTCTGCTCTGGCATCTTCTGTGAACGGCGCTTCTTTTTGCGCGGCTCAAGCAGAGGGAGAGAGTGAGCGGATGGAGAGTCGTCGACGGAGAATCCAGCCAGACGATCCCGCAGGGTGGAGAGGTCCATCACGTCACATTCCGGGCAGCCGCCCTTGGTGAGTGGTGCTTCCGTGTGGTCACGGCCCAGACAGGAAGCACAGAGGATGTGGAGGTCTCCCCCAGAGACGGTGCGAGGCATTTGAAACAACGCCTCGTAGAAAATGTGCCTCTTAGAAAAAAGTGTGTCGCAGCGGCAACACACTTGCGTTTGAAAAGGATATATGCGCTCTGGATGGCACAGCAGAAACAGCGGGCTGAAAGCGGCGAAGCCGGCGTCCTCAAGACTGCGATGCAGCTGCGTGTTCCGCTGAAGGCTTTTCGATGGCGGCGGTGGAGCTTCTTTCTTCCGGAGGTCAGCGAAGTGGAGTGTTCGCTGAAGGAGATAAATCTGGTTTTCCTAGGCGAGGCCTGGTCCCTTTATACCCTGGGACCACGCCCAATCTGGCGGGCTCAGGGACCGCGCCTGCGCTCATATGTGTCTGCTGTGCAGCTACACTGTGTTTTGAAAAAATTGCTTCAGTATTCTCAAGAAAAGGAGTTTTCCCATAGCGTATGCTATGCAATAGGAGAGACCTCTCGAAAGGGAAATGGCATTATGGTTTTGAAATTTTAGTTAAAAAGCCTGGGTATAGTGTTTAAGCAATCGAGAAAAACTGTAATTATGCTGTTTGTCCTTTTCATCTCCAAACCACTTTTTTTTTTCTGTCACCTTACATAGATATGTGTTGGTAGGAATGAAGACATGGATGGCTTTCTGAAGCTAAGCAGTGGTAAGAAGAGAGGTCTGGTGCCGACTGATTCACTGGAGGAGATATAACAGGTCATTTAACACAGTCAGCAACAGCTGCTTTTAGCATCACAACACTGATCATGATACAGTAATATCGTTTAACATAAACCTTTTGTATTGTGTGCTTGATTATTCTCTACATGCATACAGTATGTGTGTATATAGTAATGTATGCTGCATTGAAGAGTCGTGTTTAGTTTGATGTGATTGGTTACTTACAATTTATGCTTCTATTGCAAACTGAATTTCACATGAATGTCCTGTTGCCATATTTAATTCCTAGTGCATAATGGTATAGAAATGTAAAGGAGAAGGTTCAAGGTTTGATCCTTCTCAGAAAAACAGAACTACTCTGCTTTCCAAACAAAAGGCAATGTGGCAACTTCCATTCGAATGATAACAATAAGTACATTAATAACTAAATAGTAATGATAAGGAGTAAATTGAATGAACTAGGCAAGTCCCAGTTTGGAGTTTGTTCTCATCCATTAAACACAAACTTTTGGAAAATCCTAAGAAACTGGACCTTTACCTAGTGTAACACTACAAGAGTTAAGATGTTAAGATTTATAAGATTTGTAATGACCACATACACCTTTTAAAGAAAGGCAAAAAGTTAGCATTTCATTGCATAAAAGAAATGACATAGCCTGAATATAAATATGTCAGGGGTGACCACTTCTCATAGTGCTAATCTCATAGTGTATTATGCTAATGTAATTGACTCTACTCTCTGTGTGTGTGTGTGTGTGTGTGTGTGTGTGTGTGTGTGTGTGTGTGTGTGTGTGTGTGTGTGTGTGTGTGTGTGTGTGTGTGTGTGTGTGTGTGTCTTTCATAGGAGGTATCAGACAAGTGCCTTCACTACACAGAAGACCTGTGAGCACCAGCTTTAAAACAATTGCCAACAAGAAAGCAAGGGACCTACAGCACATTTACTGTCTCAAACAATCTGGAGAAATAATAATATGTAATTAATAGTTCCTTTGTGATTTTGCACCTTATACTTGTGCTTATACTTGCATAAGGTGAGATGTTGGATTTTGCCCTCATTTAAAGGGGTATGTGTTCAAGCAGTTACAAGTGAAAGAAAAATAATAATGTGTTCATGTATATTAAAACATTGTAAACAACTTTAAGTATACTTAGTATACTATATGCCTGTGTAGGGACTAATTACATGCTTGATTAGTGATATTAAAGTGTACTTTATTTGTGTTACAAGTAGCCTACATTACAAATTCATTATGAGTGTCTTTGAAACATACAAGCAATATACCCAGGTGAAAAAGAAATATATTTCAATTGTACTATACTAAGTGTGTATTACTTATTTTGAAACAACTTCAAGTATATTAAGTATATTTCAAAATATTCTTAAGATCAATTTGAAGCTATTTGCACTATATTTTAATAGCCTATATTAAATTGTGCTAAAATGGAACCACTTCAAGTACATTTAGTGCATTTAACCCCTTAAGCGGCACCCCCTTTTTTAATAGACATGAAAATGTATTGTGCCCCTTTCTTATAATTGTAAATAATAATTGTTATTATTATAAATAGGGGTGATATCAGCTAAATTGGGCCACTTTTCGGTAAATCGTTTGGGACAATAATACAACACCATATATGCCCTTTCCATGTGTTTTTATGATTAATAATGACTGTTTTTTTTTATAATTTTGTGTTGTAATTATTTAATAAAATATAATTATTTAGGCCCTACAGTTCTTGAAACATCAGCTGTGCCAACTTTTTTTGCATGAGCAGTTTCAGGTAAAATGGGCCAGCTGTTCAGGTAAAATGGGCCAGTCAAACTGCAAAGGGAAATAGTAATTTATCATCAATTTTAATTTTAAAACACAATTGCTTATACAGCCACATAACATTTAAAGTGCATTAAACAAACATATTCATATGTGCCATTAAAAAAAAAAAAAAAAAACATTTTGGGTGCAAACCCACATATTAAAATGTGCAATTAAAAAAGTTTTTGGAACTGCGTGTGTGTGTGTGTGTGCGTGCATGTGTGAGTGTGTGTGTGTGTGCGTGCATGTGTGAGTGTGTGTGCGTGCATGTGTGAGTGTGAGTGTGTGTGTGATTGTGTGAGTGTGTGTGCATGTGTGAGTGTGTGTGCGTGCATGTGTGAGTGTGTGTGTGCATGTGTGAGTGTGTGTGCGTGCATGTGCATGTGTGAGTGTGTGTGCGTGCATGTGCATGTGTGAGTGTGTGTGTGTGCGTGTGTGCGTGTGTGTGTGCGTGCATGTGTGAGTGTGTGTGTGATTGTGTGTGCATGTGTGAGTGTGTGAGCGTGTGTGCATGTGTAAGTTTGTGTGCATAATGTAAATAAAATATCTACTACCATTATTACTGTTCAGGGGGTGTGTGGGGTCATGGTGAGACACGCGCGCACACACACACACACACACACACACACACACACACACACACACACACACACACACACACACACACACACACACACACACACACACACACACACACACACACACACACACACACACACACACACACACACACACACACACACTCACTCACTCACTCACTCACTCACTCACTCACTCACTCACTCACTCACACACACTCAAACACATGTGTGTCATTGACACAGATGATGGTCCATTTTAGCTGAAACCATGTAGCCCATTTTACCTGAGTGGTAAATTAACAACTAACAATATTATTTCTGATCGATGCCATCAAGACAGATATTATGCATAGTTTTTTTTTATGTGCATGTTAGTCTTTTTATAGATGTATCATCCTTAGAATAGTTTAGTTATATTTGGTATGCCAGGCTACTTACCATGCAACTTTCTGGTGCAGTCTTGATTTTAATTATTGCCCCACCCACCGTAGCAACCATAAACCAATAAAATCACCTGTTACTTGTCAAGCACAGTTATGACAACAGTTTGAAATCCTTTGCTGTCATTGGCTTTAAATTCCAGAGGGGCTGGGACCCCCAAACCTTAAATGGCCCATTTTACCTGATGGCCCATTTTACCTGATATCACCCCTATTATAATAAATAACAATACACTTACACACCATTGCCACTAATAATAATAATACAAACAAATATTATATAAAACATTTTTTGGCGGAAGCATATGTACGCATTTAACGATTCTGGTACGCACTACGCACTTCGCGCGAGTCTTCAAACTACACGAGCAGCAGGTAACGTTTAAGCTAATACGGAAAATGTACATTAATCCTACCATGCTACTCTAAAAGTTGCGGCAGCATGCGAGTTATACTTAACTATAATAAAAGTAGAACTCGATTTCAGACGCATTCTGAGTCTGACCATATCATTCGTTTTTATCCAAGGCCATAGCAAGTGTTAGCTTGGGGAAATACATCTAGTTAAATTAAATCTTAAGTCCATGTCCAACTCTAAATTGTAAGAAATTTATATCTTTGATTTCATAGTACTTTACAATAGGGTTCAGTTGTTCATTATTCATGTACAGTATGAAACATAACCATGAGCAACACATTTGTTACTGTATTTGTTCATCTTAGTTGATAATACAACTGTTAATTGTTTATTCATGTTATGTCACAGTCAGTGCATTAACTAATGATAACAAATACAAGTTTTGATGTTAATGTTTTAGTAAATGCTGAAATTAATATGAACTAATTAGTAAATGTATATTTACTCATTTAGATTGCAAATGCCGCAATATCAGTGTTCATATCCGGACTATAAACTTTTTTTCCAGTACTTTTGTTATTATTTGATGTTTGCAACTTAGAAATGGCAATACATCGAGGTTGAAAACACTGTTTGTGAAGTTGTTTCAGACATATAGTTTACATGAGCGCTGTTTTCTCGGGCAGCGCGCGAAAGTATGTTTAAATATTCAGATGTGATCGTGATTAAAAGGTTTAATAGACAATGGAATCATTTAGGAATAAGGTTGTGTCCTTGTCACGATTCAATCTGTTAATGATTAATCGTGCATAGGCTGCTACATATATAGCCTATGTATATATACTTTTACTGTAAAAACGATTTGAAAAAAGAAATAGCATTATATGTAGGATCTATAGCCTATATATACAGTATAGTATAGATCCTACATATAATGCTATTTTTTTTTCAAATGTAGTTTTTACAGTAAAAATATTAATAATAATACATTTTATTTATAATGCGCTTTTCTAAAACCCAAAGCGCTACAGACAGTAAATGCAAATAAAATACAGAAGTACAAAAGTAATAAAAAAATAAGCATTACAGTACAACACAGTAAAATACTAATCATGACTATATAAGCAATTTTAAAAAGATGAGTTTTTAACAACTTCTTGAAACTGGCTAATGTTGGAGCATCTCTAACAATAAGAGGAAGTGCATTCCATAACCTGGGTGCAGCAACAGAGAAAGTTAAAACAACATTACGTTTTCTATTAAATAGCATATTTCTTAAAAGTGTAACTAAGCATATATTTATTACCAAAGTACTTATAGTATACTTTTTAGAAATATATTAAAAGTATGCTTGTGTTTAGCATATTTCTGTCACGGTGTGGTGAAGGCAGAAGAAGACGAATGAGTCCAAAGTTCCAATGTAAAACGTTTACTTGCAACAACAATGTAAATAAAACGGGTACAGATGGGCAGAAGGTGCACACACACACTAGATAAAGTAGAACGAATCAAGACTGACTGAACTGAAGGAACTAAATACTTCTTCTTTGGGCTTATTGGCGGTTCGCATTCTTAAAAAGAGCATTACCGCCATCTACTGTAGGTAACAGATCAGAGACAATATATCACAACTCCCAGAACACTCAGGGCTCGTGCTTTCAATGTTGCTGCGTGTTCAGTGCCTCCATCTACAGCCAAAGTCCATGACATTCCAGAGAGGGATATTGATACTAAAAATAATAATAATAGCCTATCTATATTCTATATATCAAATTTGTTCTATTTAAAAACTGTATTATTAACCTACCCCCTTCTACTGAGTTTAAAATCATCTTTAATGTTAATTGTTAATTACCTATCATCTGAAATTCTTCAATTATCTCACTTCTTTCCTCTGAATATTTATTACATGCTCCACTGTTTCTCTGATTCCACACCATTCACACACTCCTGTGGGATGTTAGAAGGAACTAAATACTAACACAGATGAACATTGATAAACAGAACACAGGTGAAACAGATGATGATGGACTAGACACAGGTGATACAGATGATCAGATAATAGCGAACGGCTCAGGAACAGCAACGGACACCGGCTCAGGAACAGCAACGGACACCGGCTCAGGAACAGCAACGGACACCGGCTCAGGAACAGCAACGGACACCGGCTCAGGAACAGCAACGGACACCGGCTCAGGAACAGCAACGGACACCGGCTCAGGAACAGCAACGGACACCGGCTCAGGAACAGCAACGGACACCGGCTCAGGAACAGCAACGGACACCGGCTCAGGAACAGCAACGGACACAGGCTCAGGAACAGCAACGGACACAGGCTCAGGAACAGCAACGGACACAGGCTCAGGAACAGCAACGGACACCGGCTCAGGAACAGCAACGGACACCGGCTCAGGAACAGCAACGGACACAGGCTCGGCGGCGACCATATTGTCCGGAGACACTGGGTCGGCAGACGTGACGTGAGCAGACACTGGGTCGGCAGGCGTGACGTGAGCAGTCTCTGAGTCGGCAGGCGTGACGTGAGGCTCCGGCTCGGCAGACGTGACGTGAAGCTCAGGCTCGGCAGACGTGACGTGAAGCTCAGGCTCGGCAGACGTGACGTGAAGCTCAGGCTCGGCAGACGTGACGTGAAGCTCAGGCTCGGCAGACGTGACGTGAAGCTCAGGCTCGGCAGACGTGACGTGAAGCTCAGGCTCGGCAGACGTGACGTGAAGCTCAGGCTCGGCAGACGTGACGTGAAGCTCAGGCTCGGCAGACGTGACGTGAAGCTCAGGCTCGGCAGACGTGACGTGAAGCTCAGGCTCGGCAGACGTGACGTGAAGCTCAGGCTCGGCAGACGTGACGTGAAGCTCAGGCTCGGCAGACGTGACGTGACGCTCAGGCTCGGCAGACGTGACGTGACGCTCAGGCTCGGCAGACGTGACGTGACGCTCAGGCTCGGCAGACGTGACGTGACGCTCAGGCTCGGCAGACGTGACGTGACGCTCAGGCTCGGCAGACGTGACGTGACGTGACGCTCAGGCTCGGCAGACGTGACGTGACGCTCAGGCTCGGCAGACGTGACGCTCAGGCTCGGCAGACGTGACTTGACGCTCAGGCTCGGCAGACGTGACGTGACGCTCAGGCTCGGCAGACGTGACGTGACGTGACGCTCAGGCTCGGCAGACGTGACGTGACGCTCAGGCTCGGCAGACGTGACGTGACGCTCAGGCTCGGCAGACGTGACGTGACGCTCAGGCTCGGCAGACGTGACGTGACGCTCAGGCTCGGCAGACGTGACGTGACGCTCAGGCTCGGCAGACGTGACGTGACGCTCAGGCTCGGCAGACGTGACGTGACGCTCAGGCTCGGCAGACGTGACGTGACGCTCAGGCTCGGCAGACGTGACGTGACGCTCAGGCTCGGCAGACGTGACGTGACGCTCAGGCTCGGCAGACGTGACGTGACGCTCAGGCTCGGCAGACGTGACGTGACGCTCAGGCTCGGCAGACGTGGCGTGACGCTCAGGCTCGGCAAACGTGGCGTGACGCTCAGGCTCGGCAAACGTGGCGTGACGCTCAGGCTCGGCAAACGTGGCGTGACGCTCAGGCTCGGTGAACGTGGCGTGACGCTCAGGCTCGGTGAACGTGGCGTGACGCTCAGGCTCGGCAAACGTGGCGTGAAGACGTGTGCTTCCTCCATGCATGCAGAACCGCTACTGCGTAAAAGAGGAACACCGCCCTCTTGGCTGTGGCCGGACTGATGGTGGGCAGTTCCGAGACGACAGCGGGCTGCACGGGCACGGCCTCCGGGACGACAGCGGGCTGCACGGGCACAGCCTCCGGGACGACAGCAGGCTGCACGGGCACGGCCTCCGGGACGACAGCGGGCTGCATGGGCACGGCCTCCGGGATGACAGCGGGCTGTACGGGCACGGCTCCCAGGTACACAGCGGCCTGCTCGGGAACGGCCTCCGGAACAACAGCGGGCTGCACGGGCACGGCCTCCAGGAAGACAGTGGCCTGCTCGGGCACGGCCTCTGGGTCTTTGGGGAGGCTGGAGGTCCTCCTCCTCCTCCCCCTCCCCCTTTTCTGATGGCGAGGAGTAGGCTCGGGGCGGGACAGGAACAACGGTGAAAGGAGCTCTGGGTCGAACTTCACTGGTCCAGGGTGGAGGAGAGACTGAGACTAGACGTGTTGACGACGAGCTCCGGCAAAGCCTTCGAAAATCTCGCTCCTTAAACGCGATATTATTTTTAAGTGGGCTGAATTTGAATGTAGAAGTGACAAGATATGCCAAAGAAACAACTTAAATCCAGTCATAGACTTTGTAACAACGACGTAACGAACTCTAACACGCATTCCTCTCCGAAAATGTCGGATGCTCCAATGGATCCTAGCGACATGGACGCACTTGTAAAGAAAATAACAACAGAAGTCCTAGCTGGTGTCGATAAGGCCTTGGATAACAAGATCGATCCAGTGCTAGAGAAATTGTCTGCAGTAGTGACACACGTCGAGCAGATGGAGAACCGAGTCACTGAAGCTGAAACGCGTATATCGGCGGTGGAAGACACGGTCTCAAGAGACAGCGCGGACGTAAACGATATGAAAAAAAAAAGCTTGACGCGGCCCTGGAAAAGATAGATGACCTGGAAAATAGGAGCAGGCGATGTAACTTACGAATTATAGGCCTACCTGAAGGGGAGGAAGGGACGAACCCGGTCGCGTTTCTCAGGACCTGGCTGCCCAATCTACTCAACGTCGATTTCAAGGACCATCAGGTAAAGATTGAACGCGCGCATCGTGTCCCTTCGCGCCCTCCAACATCAGGAGAAAGACCGAGGGCGTTGACGCTTAAACTGCATAATTTTCAAGACAAGGTGCGCATTCTACAGGCAGCGAGAGTTGCGAGGCAGCTGACCTTTAAACGCCACAACATCTCTATCTTTGAAGACTTTTCTGTGGCTATAGTGAGAAAAAGACAAGCCTTTGGAAATGTGAAGAAACGACTCCACGAACGAGGAATTCGCTACGCTATGATATATCCAGCGACTCTTCGATGTAGCCCATGTCAGATGAACCATTTGCTTCTGATTTAATTTAATCAAATCTAATTTACACGCGACTCTGTCCTTCCTGGATTGCAACACAAGAGACACCATGGCGCCGGACATGTGAATCACTCACGGACAGACGATCTGAGAAACAGATCGCGTCTGTCAATCAACAAACCCCTCTGTTTTACGACCCCCCCTGTGGGTCCCCAGCGATCTCGTGAAACCCCATGGGAGCGTTTAACCACTGATTAACCCCTGTAGAACAACAGAATAGTGTGTTGCCAAACGCTCACTGCTGATCTCGTCAGCTCAGATACATTCGCACACACACAGGAAACAAACGGCAACATGTGAAGGACTTCGTACACGCACATACATACGCACACTCAACTGCTCCCAGGGGGAGTTTCGTCACACCAATCTGAGACACCTCACAAACCATGAATTGTTTAAACAGATGTTGGACCCACAGATCATGAGTTGCTAATTTCATCAAATTTCAGGAAACGCACATACACAGGACTTGCCCTGAAGCCCAGGACCAAAAGTTCAAACACGTGGTTTCAGCTCCGTATGAACTACGAACAACCTCACATGCACACGCACACGCACACACACACATATACAGACATTCTGTTCCTGGACATTGTGGTCAAAATCAACCCTTTCCAATGTATTTTAAAATGTATTTGTATTGTGTGTCACGGTCGCTATATGATAGACCGTCATAACATAAGTGTGTGGTATAATCAAGAATGGAAATGCTTATTTTTAGTCTCATGTAATCGTAGAATCATGTAATTTCTTGCTAGCAAATCCCAGAAACACAATCTTTGATATGGTTTTATTCCAGGAAGGCTACTGATTTCGGCTACTGATCTTTAACTCAAATTACGAAATTATGCATTCTGCCATTTATATCAGGTTATAACAGATTGAATCTCCAACGCGCATCCGCCCAGGAGGCGTTTCCTTAGCGAACCAAGAGAGTGGGTCACACCTGCCCTCCCAAGCCATTGGTCCTTAAACCGGAGGGAGGCGTGACTTCAGTCTCTTCAAAATGCCGCGTGGAGCTCTCCTCAGCGTGTAGTGTTCCAGCAGAGAGACCCGTCTCCTTCACCGCAAGCTTCCTTTCGTTTTATTCTAAGTCTTTATTTTCTTAAAAACTCTACCTCAAATCGGTATTTTCCTTAAAATACCACCCTTAAGACCAAGTATCTTTGACAAAGTCCCGTACGATCTGAACCTGACTCACCGTCTCCACTTTGCCTCTAAGACGCTCCTACCACGTGACCTCGCATCCTTCAGACACAGACACGCTCAAAGGGCATTCAAAGAGTAACGTATTTTCTTAAATTACCATCTGGCAGAACTGCTGTGTACGATTGTCTAAATATTGCTTAGGCCTTCTGGGGTTTCCTTTTTGATGTAAACTGTTTTGTCAAAAGTTCTCATTCCTCTCTGATCCACTCACTCACTCACTCACTCACACCATTGTTGTCCTTATCGCGATCATTTTAGTTGTTTTGTTTATTATAATATTTACTCATGTGTGTTTTGATTAAGTAACATTGTAATCATTAGCTCGTTAGCTTTTTATCATTAGCTTTTGAATTGAATCTGTCTATGTTCCATTACTGAGTCAATGAAAGGTGCGATCAAGTTACAAGCTCTACCTCTTGTCAAATCATAATTCCTAAATTGTCTAAAACACGAAAATAGAGTTCCTTGTGGCCACAGGAACCTTATTTAACGGTTTTACAGACTGGTAATTCCCTATGCAAAATTGCGTGCACGTCTGCTGGACATACGTGCGCAAAATAACTGAATGGTGGTTTCTACCTAAGCTTCCCCTGATTTAACGATCATTTAAAATACCTATATTAATGGTTATTACGAGTAATCGTGGTAATTATTAATATAAGGCGAGATTTAACTCATTCCCTATTTAGATAGAATTGAATTAATGTATGCAACATATTGAATATTCATATCTCATGAATATAGTCTCTCATTCGAGCTAATAAATTCCCTAAAACAGAGTCATTTTCGCTACATATTGGCGTCGAACGCTGGCACTTTCAAACTTGATTTTGGAACAGATTCAGATTAATGTTCATGTGTGATTTTGGAAGTTTAATGTTTACTCGCACGTAAATTTTGTATTGATAAAGTCGACTCAAAGAACTGAGTAAGGCGAAAGCCGTATCAGTAACATAACCCACCAGTATTTTCCTGGATGTGGAGAAAAAACTGCAGTATACAGTCTCGGAACAGTCTAAGTTAGAAAAAGAAAAATCTCTTTTTGCTTGTCCTCGTGTAAATCTGTCGAAAGACCTGTTTTGGAACAAAAGGAAAGTTCACAGGCTATAACCGGTATTCTGTAAATCCCGGAAGAAAAAAAAAAGATCTTTATTTTATTTCGTTAGCAACGAAAAATACGGGTGTAAAGAGCTGGTCTAGCTAGCCAGGCAAGAACCCCGTTCTAGTGTCTGTATAGACCAGACACAGAAGATCTGCCGAGACCATTTTCAACTTGTATTTGCAGTGTGATTTTTGTTTTGCAAGAGAACTGCACGCGTACAAATTGTGTTTGCTGAAACAATCTTTTCAGGCGTAACATTCTCAAAGTACCACCACGTGACTTTGTTCCGCGTGAGCGCAACACTGCCACCTCGTGGCCAACAGCAGGAAAGACCTGTTGTTCATTTATTTCCGTCTCGAGTGTGTTTTCAAAAAAAAATTCACGACAAATTTTATCTAATAAACTGTCTAAATACATATTTGCATTTACAGCTGTTAAGTTCGTTGAGAACAATCCTTTATTTTGGACTGAGGCATTTTTTTTTATTCCGAGTTTGATCTCCAGAAGTTAAAAAAAAAAAAAAAAACTTGATAGTTCACCTGGAGAGAGAAGTGCGCCCCCTTGCGGCGGTACCCCTCCAGGTCAACTACCACTTTTCTGCTCAACTCACTCTGCTCTCCTTCTACTTCTACCTCTACTTTTCCCATTTCTAGCTGCCTCGACGACTCGCGGGTTGCCCTGATCCGCGAATTCTCCGATCCAGAGTCAGACCAAGGCATCATCGCAGCGATGGATCTCAAACAAGCCCGGCTGGAAACCCCACAAGAGTATTACGGACGCCTGCGACAGGTGTACTTCGGATCACGTAATGAGGCCAACATGGAGGAAGACCTCAATTTCAAAACACTCTTCCTGCGGAATCTTCACCAAAGTCTGAGCAATCATCTGGGAGTCCTCGTCTGTCCACGGACTATGTCGATTCAACAGTTACGTGACCTGGCTCACAAAGCATTCATCAAGCAAAGAACTGTGTCTGAAAAAACTGTAAAACACCCCACAATTTTTCCTGTCTCTGAACACTTCCCAGAACTGACACTAGAGGGCGCACAGAATTCCACTTTCAAACCCGTCAACAGAGACTCAAGGCCATTCCAGGCCAGCAGAGGACAGCACGGTCGAGGGGGTGCCCGTCCAAGACAGCAAAACGACCGTTCCGGGAGATTTGGGGACCGGCCCCGCCCCTCCCATCACCAAAAGGGAGGGGGCAACTGGGAAGCCGACTGGTGACCCAGAAGAGACCAACCCCCATCTCCCCGATCACCAAGCCCAGAAAACCGGTCAAGGGACACCTCTCGACGCGACACCTCTCAACGCGACACGGGAAAACACAAGCTGGAGCACACCTCCAACAAAAACAGTGCAGCCACGTCTGAAGCAGCAGAACTTCTGAGCGTACTGAGAGAGTTTCTCCAAAAGAAACCTCACAAAGAAGACAAGGACAAAACTGACACTGCATGACTACACCGTATGCCTAAAGCCAACGCCACTCACGACGCTCCCCCTGTGGACAACCCAACAGACACTGTTATGAAAACGCAACCCCTGAACCTCGCTGTTACATCACAACATAGCAGCTCCACTCACCCCCGTCAGGCAACTGCCCCCCAGAACACTGTTTGTCAGTCACCAACTAACGAACTCACTGCTGCATCACAAACTGACAACACCTCTCAGTCACTCCGGCTGACAACAACACCCGCTGAACAGGTCTGCAGCGGCACTCACCACGAGATACCAGACAGTGCTGTCTGGACAATCTGCACTCACAACGAGTCGCCCGAAACCTACCCTCACTGCTTGTCAATCAACACACAAGACCCCACACCAACACTCCTCGGGAATCTCATTGAGAAAGGAGTGGCACGGAAATTGTACTTAACCATAACCTTGGAAAAAGACACTAAGCTCGAAGCCTTGGTAGACACCGGCTCTGATCTCACACTAATTTCTGCTCAACTGTTTGAAAAACTTAAGTGTGACGCTCAAAGACAAAATCGAACTCTTAATTTCCACACCTGTGAGTTAAATGTGCAATCCTACAGCCAAGACGACATCCAACTAAGAAACATTGTACCGCTCCTTCTTGCACTCGGTCCTATGAGTGTAGTCCATCCCGTCTACGTCTCTCCCATGAACATTTATCCATTTCTCATAGGCAAGGACCTGCTGGATAGCTTTGAGCCTTTGTTGGACTTCAAACACCTCCAGGTTTGGAGTCAAGTGCGCGAACCCCTCCCCTTCCAGCCACACAAATCTGCTGGGCCAGACTGTCAGGTCACAGGGTTCACAGGAACTCCCTCAGCCAGCCATGAGAACAATGTCACAACAACTGAGAGAAGTTCAAGTTCGCTACTCTGCACTTTCAAGACCACCCAAGACTCTGACAACTACTGCCCCCAGGTGGACGCTAGCCTGCAACTACAGGACATAACCACAACAGACATTATTATGGCACTATGGGCAGACAACTCAGCCATAAGCCTCTCCCTGTTTAATACCATCATTGAAAACACACCAGACCTGGCCTACACCGGCAAACGCACACGTTTCCCCTTGAACTTGAATCCATCATCCATGATATCTGCAAAAGGGATCTGTGTTTTGAACTTGAAATGGAATCACCGGTGTTTGACACATTACTTCCTGATCCTTCCAGGCCCAACCCACGAGGTCTACATTGGAGCAGATCTATTGATTCGCCTCAAAGCTCATGTGGACATGTTCAACGACGTAGTATGGACCCCATTGACTTTACAGCCACCTGTTCCCGTCACTCATGACAACCTGCTGTCAGGGCAGACCATCCCAGAAGTCTGCACCTTAATCAACGAACAGAGAACAGTGGTACCTGCTTATACCAAGGGAGTCGCAGTGCGGCTCAACCTGCGGCGTGGCCAAACCTTAAACCACACCCTGGGTTTCTTCCAACCCTCACCCGAGTCTGGAGAACTCGGACTCACACTCGAAGCCACACCCCTCATCGAAGTGTCATCTCGGGCAGTCCATATTCTGTTCAACAACTGCACCGCAACTGACATCAGCATCCCAAGAGCCTACCGACTCGGATGGCTAGTGAGCCACGACTTTCATGACTTTGAACTGACATTACCTGTCATAGGGCCCCTCCCGCCTGCACTGCTACCTGACGGGCATGCAGACGACACATTGCTCACAGCTCCCTTTCAATTCATTGCCATCACATCTGTCATGTCAGTGGCCAAAGACCATGTATGCAGAACGGAGCTGACCGAGGACCAACACCTTGCAGTGTACACAGTTTCCCACCTGCCTGTCACTGAAACGAATGCACCTGCTATGCCGTGTCAACCTGACTGATGACAAACCCACTGAAGAACCGTTTTAAGGTTTTGAATCTCAGGTGCAGCAAATTCTACTGGATGCCGATGCACTTAAAGACGATACAGACCACCAGCAGCTCCGACAAGTCCTTTACAAATTCAAAGAATCCTTTGCTAAAGACTCTTTAGACTGTGGTCTCACCCACCTCCACACGGTGCGCATTCCCACGCACCCGGAGGCTCCTCCCACCTTCGTCAAGCAGTACAAAATCCCCATCGCCTCGCATGAACCGGTGCAGGAAATCATCGAGTCCATGCTGGAGAAAGGTGTCATTAGACCATGCAACAGTACCTACTCCGCTCCCATATGGCCCGTTCTAAAACCTAATGGGAAATGGAGGCCCACCATTGACTATCGAAAACTGAATCAACAGGTGCCGCTGTCACGATGGCCCATGACCCAACTTGAACAAGAACTACCTCGAATCAGAGGTGCCACTATCTTCTCAACACTCGATGTGGCCTCAGGATTCTGGACCATTCCAGTGCACCCAGAGGACCAACACAAGCTGGCATTTACATTCGGCAACCGACAATACACCTTCAACAGGTGCCCGTTCGGGTACGCCAATTCACCAGCTGAGTTCAACATCTTCCTTAACAAATCCTGCCCAGACGCCAGGATGAGAGGTAACCTGATCTACGTCGATGATGTGCTCATGAAAAGCACGACGGTGGCCGACAAATTGTCGAAAATTGTCAAATTGTCGCCCTGCAGGCCCTGTCCCGACTACCCATTTTGAACACTTCACCCATCATCCAAGCATGGAACGCAGCGGACACTGCCGTGTGCATCTCCACCATCCTCGGACATGCTCTATCCTTGGGCTTGGCCTTCATTCTGTTCAGAAGAGTCAACGCAAACCGAAACTCCACAGCCAAACTCACAGAGGCAGTCGCCGTGAGTTTCCGGAAGGGCCCTCGAAGGGATGACACGTCGCCAGAGAAGGTCGAAGACCTCATCAAACTCAGCCCTCAGTCTGAGTAAAACCTGTTCAGCCTCCTCCCATCCATGCACCTGCCATCTGACCATAGGTACCAGGATGACTCGACCAGGCCAATACAAGCCCTGTCAACTCATCCAGGGGGGATATGTAGCCCATGTCAGATGAACCATTTGCTTCTGATTTAATTTAATCAAATCTAATTTACACGCGACTCTGTCCTTCCTGGATTGCAACACAAGAGACACCATGGCACCGGACATGTGAATCACTCACGGACAGACGATCTGAGAAACAGATCGCGTCTGTCTGAATCAACAAACCCCTCTGTTTTACGTCCCCCCCTGTGGGTCCCCAGCGATCTCGTGAAACCCCATGGGAGCGTTTAACCACTGATTAACCCCTGTAGAACAACAGAACAGTGTGTTGCCAAACGCTCACTGCTGATCTCGTCAGCTCAGATACATTCGCACACACACAGGAAACAAACGGCAACATGTGAAGGACTTCGTACACGCACATACATACGCACACTCAACTGCCCCCCGGGGAGTTTCGTCACACCAATCTGAGACACCTCACAAACCATGAATTGTTTAAACAGATGTTGGACCCAGAGATCACGAGTTGCTAATTTCATCAAATTTCAGGAAACGCACATGCACAGGACTTGCCCTGAAGCCCAGGACCAAAAGTTCAAACACGTGGTTTCAGCTCCGTATGAACTACGAACAACCTCACACGCACACACACACACACACACACACATATACAGACATTCTGTTCCTGGACATTGTGGTCAAAATCAACCCTTTCCAATGTATTTTAAAATGTATTTGTATTGTGTGTCACGGTTTGCTATATGATAGACTGTCATAACATAAGTGTGTGGTATAATCAAGAATGGAAATGCTTATTTTTAGTCTCATGTAATCGTAGAATCATGTAATTTCTTAATAGCAAATCCCAGAAACACAATCTTTAATATGGTTTTATTCCAGGAAGGCTACTGATTTCGAATCTTTAACTCAAATTACGAAATTATGCATTCTGCCATTTATATCAGGTTATAACAGATTGAATCTCCAACGCGCATCCGCCCAGGAGGCGTTTCCTTAGCGAACCAAGAGAGTGGGTCACACCTGCCCTCCCAAGCCATTGGTCCTTACACCGGAGGGAGGCGTGACTTCAGTCTCTTCAAAATGCCGCGCAGAGCTCTCCTCAGCGTGTAGTGTTCCAGCAGAGAGACCCGTCTCCTTCACCGCAAGCTTCCTTTCGTTTTATTCTAAGTTTTTATTTTCTTAAAAACTCTACCTCAAATCGGTATTTTCCTTAAAATACCACCCTTAAGACCAAGTATCTTTGACAAAGTCGCGTACGATCTGAACCTGACTCACCGTCTCCACTTCGCCTCGAAGACGCTCCTACCACGTGACCTCGCATCCTTCAGACACAGACACGCTCAAAGGGCATTCGAAGAGTAACGTATTTTCTTAAATTACCATCTGGCAGAACTGCTGTGTACGATTGTCTAAATATTGCTTAGGCCTTCTGGGGTTTCCTTTTTGATGTAAACTGTGTAAACTGTTTTGTCAAAAGTTCTCATTCTTCTCTGATCTCCTCACCGACACACTCTCACTCTCTCACTCTCTCACTGATCATTTTAGTTGTTTTGTTTATTATAATATTTACTCATGTGTGTTTTGATTTAGTAACATTGTAATCATTAGCTCGTTTTACATTAAATTCCATTAATCTTTTGAATTGAATCTGTCTATGTTCCATTACTGAGTCAATGAAAGGTGCGATCAAGTTACAAGCTATACCTCTTGTCAAATCATAATTCCTAAATTGTCTAAAACACGAAAATAGAGTTCCTTGTGGCCACAGGAACCTTATTTAACGGTTTTACAGACTGGTAATTCCCTATGCAAAATTGCGTGCACGTCTGCTGGACATACGTGCGCAAAATAACTGAATGGTGGTTTCTACCTAAGCTTCCCCTGATTTAACGATAATTTAAAATACCTATATTAATGGTTATTACGAGTAATCGTGGTAATTATTAATATAAGGCGAGATTTAACTCATTCCCTATTTGGTTATAATTTAATTAATGTATGCGACATATTGAATATTCATATCTCATGAATATTGTCTTTAATTCGAGCTAATAAATTCCCTAAAACTGAGTCATTTTCGCTACATCGAGTACAGCACAACGGCGGCGAAAAGTTCTTCAAACAGCCGACAGAGGTTGAGTCTTTTCTGGACGGTCTGCCCGAGCCATCATCAACCACAACTATCTCAACCCCAAATTACCCCGGAGAGGCTAAATGATACGGTATTAGTTTGCTCATATGCTCTATGACTTAACGTCACTTCTGCGTTTATTTTTTTTTTTTTAATTTTCTCTCTTGTTTTTTTCTCTCTTCCTTTATATTTTAAGGAGTGCAACTGGACTTAAGTATTGAGACTTAACTAAGCAGTAGCCCGAATTTTTGTTTGGGGGATTGGGGGGGGGGGGGCATACGTTTAATAAAAGGACAATATAACGGCGGTATGATTTAAAATATGGAACCAATACTATATAGAATGTTTGCTGTCTCAGCGGTTTGATAATCATTATATCTAATCTCTTTCATCTTGCGGTATTCCTTTTGAATACCTTGCACTGTTTGTTTGTTCAATCTAAGCTTCGGTCATGTAATGTTTCCAAGGAGACAGAGTGTCGATCACTTTTGTTCTCAAATGTGAAACTGACCAGCGTCAGACTTCCCTTGTCTTTTTGTAAAAATGTCTGTAAGTCGGTAAATGTAAATAGTTCTATGTTTTATGTTCGACATGCAGGGATACACAACATTTTAATTTATTTTTTCTATAATTTATTTTTTTCTCATATCATACATGCTACCATTGTCTATTCAACTTCTATGGATATATCTTTCCGGTGTCTCATAATTGAGCAGACTAGATGCACTTCAAAATATGGTAGGACATCTCGCATATCGGTGCAGCTGGTATATTAAACTATCCTATGGCTATGTCAACAAATAAAACAATATTAAACGTATGTAGTTGGAATGTAAAGGGTGTTAATAACCCAGTAAAAAGAAAAAAAGATTCTAAATTACCTAAAAAAAGAACAAATTCATATTGCATTTCTGCAGGAGACGCACCTAACAGACAGTGAGCATGTCAAATTGAAAAGAGACTGGGTAGGACAAGTGTATGGCTCATCATTCACCAGTAAAAGTAGGGGAGTTGTCATTCTTGTGAATAAATGTATACCACTATCAGATATGAACACATATTCCGACAAATCAGGCCGGTATATTCTGCTTAAAGCAACACTATCTGGACAACCCATTACCCTTATGAATGTCTATATCCCCCCTATTCAATCCAATGAATTAATTACACAGGTTTTTTCCAAATTTGCTGAATGGCAATGTGAACATAGTATAATTGCGGGTGATTTTAATTGTACACTCCTACCAAAACTTGACAAAACGATATCATCTAATGATAAGCCCTCAAACAGAGCACAAGCTCTGAATGAGATGTGTGAAGAAATTGGTCTGATAGATGTTTGGCGTGCTCTGCATCCCAGAGATAGAGAATACACATTCTTTTCTGGGGTCCATAAAACCGCAAGCAGAATAGACTACTTTTTCTCTCCCAAAACTTCACTTCAAAATGTAATTGACTGTAATATTGGCAACATTATAATCTCGGATCATGCTCCCGTTTTTCTTAGATTAGGCTTATCCAACCAAATATATTATCCGGCTTCATGGAAATTCAAACCATGGCTCGCTCATGACCCAAATTTTGAATCCTACCTTAAAGAACAAATTAAACTATTTATTATGGGTAATAGAACCCCAGAAGTATCTCCCAACTTGCTCTGGGACACTGCTAAAGCATATATTAGGGGTTTGATTATTTCCTATGTATCTTATCAGAAAAAAAAGCAGCTGGCAGATCAGAGAAAATTAGAAATTATGCTCCATGATTTAAAAAACAAATATAATACATGCCCGTCAGATGTGCTGCTGGCCGAGATAGAAACCATTAAAACCTCTCTTGAAGCAATTCTTACAAATAAAGCTGAAAAATCTGTGTTCTTTGCTATACAGCGAATGTATGAATTTGCCAATAAACCTAACAAATATCTAGCTAATTTACTACGGAGCCGATCCCAAGCTCAGGTTATATCCAGTATCAAAGATAAAGAAGGCAAGTGCCATCACGATAACAAAGTAATTAACAAAATCTTTAGGGCATTTTATAAAAGGCTTTATTCATCCCAATCAGGGTTTTCTGGTGATAATATGGATAAATTCCTTGCAAACCTTAATCTACATGAATCAACGTGAGGAGCAAAGACAGATAGATGTTAAACAAACTAATTGGAATTAGCGAAATTTTGAATTGTATTAATAGCCTTCCTAAAGGAAAAGCCCCAGGGCCTGATGGGTTTACGGTATAATTTTTTCAGAAATTTTAAATGGAGCTAGGGAGCCTAATGCATGAAATCATACAGTATTAATTTGATTTTGATAGGCTTCCTGACTCCATGACAGAAGCCAACATATGTGTTTTTCTAAAAAAAGGCAAATGCCCTGAGGAGTGCGGTTCTTATCGCCCTATTTCTCTGCTTAATGTGGACACAAAAATTGTGGCGAAGATATTAGCCACTCGACTTGAGTCAGTTCTTCCTAAAATAATTGATCCTGATCAGACTGGCTTTGTCAAAGGTAGATCCTCAGCCCATAATATTAGAAGGCTTTTTAATATAATTCAATATTCAAATCAATATGCAAATTCAGGATTAGTCATCTCATTAGATGCTGAGAAGGCATTCGAAAGGGTTGAATGGCCATACTTATTTACAGTACGCTCTAAATTTAAATTGGGTGATGCATTTATTAAATGGGTTAGGATATTGTACTCTTCCCCCACAGCGAGAGTCATTACTAATGGTCTTAAATCCCCTGGTTTTGCTTTAGCACGTGGTACTAGGCAAGGATGCCCAATGTCGCCACTGCTATTCGCACTGGCTATTGAACCGCTGGCTGCAGCCATTAGAGATAACCCATCCATTGAAGGACTTACACTGGGAGAGAAAATGTATAAAATCTCGCTGTATGCGGATGGCATCTTAATTTACCTCGCCTCTCCACAAGAATCAATTCCACATCTTATTGATACAATTTCTAATTTTGGCTCATTCTCTGGGTATAAAATTAATCTTTCAAAGTCAGAAGCAATGCCGTTAAGTGAATCACATTCCCACAATCCTACAGCCTCTCAACCATTTAAATGGTCTCCTGCAGGCTTTGTTTATTTGGGTATAAAAATTACACCGAAGCTAGAAAGTCTATATAAAAGCAATTTTGTCCCTATTTTAACTAAAATCAAATCAGATCTAGATAGATGGTGTAATCTTCCTTTATCCTTACTGGGTCGTGTCCACCTGGTCAAAATGAATGTCTTACCCCGCCTTCTTTACCCATTTCAAATGCTACCAGTTCTTATTCCTAACAAAGCACTTAAACAGTTACGTGGCTCTATTATTTCCTTTATCTGGCGAAAAAAAAGAGCTAGATTGAGATACAGCTTTTTAACACTTTTGAGTAAATGTGGAGGACTAGCGGCCCCAGACATTAAGCTATATCAGCTTGCTGCCCAACTTCGTTTTACACTGGAATGGCACTTGAATGATCCAAACTCAACTTGGATTAGTGCAGAGTCCACAACTCTTGGGCAAATCCCTCTACAAAATCTACTATATGTGTCTTCCAAAATCAGATAACTTTAACTAAAGATAATTTTATTCTTAAAAATATGATTAAAATGTGGAGATCAGTACGCAAAACAGAAGGGTTTAATTCTCACCTATCACCACTCACACCCTTGCATAACAACCCAGATTTCCCCCCGGGGATGAATGACTGTTTAATATATTTGAAAGACAAAGGAATACATGTCATAGGAGATCTGACAGAGAATAAACAGCTTATGACCTTTGAACAATTCACTGCAAAATATACTCTCAATAGGAAGTACTTTTTGATTTACCACCAAATACGTAGTTTCATCAAAAAAAATCTCAGGGTCTATTCAAAGGGTCTCGGTGTATCCCCAATTGAGGAACACTTAAATAAACTAACATCATCTCGATCTGCATCAAAAAATTTCTATACTACTTTGATAAGGGCAAATACAGATAACTCAGATAAAACCAGGATGTTATGGGAAAAGGACTTTGGGGAAGAAATTCAGACATCTGATTGGAAAGCCATATGTGAGATGCCCTCCTATCTTGCCAACAATTCAGCAAGGGAAATGCAATTTAAAATTGTTCATCGTTTGCATGCGATTCCAGCCCAAAGACATAGAGTAAACCCAAAATTCTCTAACAAATGTAAAAGGCTAGAAGGGACCCTCACTGCTCATTACAATTAGGACCAAAGACATGTTTGCTGGGTATGAGCCAGGAACTCCCATCCAAATTCCAAGGGACCCACCTCCTTCAAATCCTACTACACTGTGCCCGGAAATGCATACTTGTGTGTTGGATAACAGACCAAGCCCCATCAATAGCACAGTGGATGAATACTGCTAAAGGCCTTATTCCATATGAAGCTTTTTCAACAGCATTAAAAGATAAACCTTTTAAATTTTATAAGATATGGGACCCCTTACTCAATTATCTTGGGGGGGGGGGGGGGGGGAGACACATATGCTAGCGCTGGGAATGCAGAACCTGGCATGGAAGGACTGAAAAAACACCCAGTGGTGATGTAATATATTGATATGCTTATTATTTTTATTATCTTAAAATGTATATATATATATATATTTTTTTTTTTTTTTTTTTTTTTTTAGTTAATGTACTTTAATGTGTACTTTGTAGAAAATGCAAATGTATAGCCACCTGGGCATGTTGTATTAGCTCAAATGTGGCAAATGTGTTTAAACCCTGTTAATGTCAAAATTGAATAAAAAAAATGTAAAAAATTAAAAAAAAATTAAAAAAAGCACTGAAAAATGTTCATACGAGGCGGAACCTCTCCAGCTTGCGAATTCACCCTCTGCTGCCTCCTCTCTGACCTTGTGGTTGAGGAAAACCCCCGAAAATCCACACTGCTGGATCTTGTAGTGACGGAGTCCTTCTGTCACGATCCACACGGAAACAGGAAGATCCAACAGCAGTATTTATTAAGGGTTATCCGTAACTCGTAAACAGTCCAGGCAAGGGTCAAAAACCATATAAGCAGTCCAAAAACAAGAAACAAACACTAGAACAAACCAAGACAGATTCTGGGAAGCGGGTGACATGAAACAAGGACTCCGTGACAAACATTGAAGCTGACAGGGTATATATACACAAGTGCTAAACGAGGTGACGAGAAACAGCTGAACACAATGAACACTCAGTGACAGACTGGATCATGGGAAATGTAGTAACAGAGTGTAGGACACCGTGCGGGAAGAGGACCTCTAGTGGTTACCCAGGAAGCACAAACCAGACACAGTGACAAATATAATGCGTTAACACTCAGTGTCAGTTTTAAAAATACCGTTATATACCGAAAATATACAGCATATTATTTACTGTTTGAGTTTTGATAAATCATCTTCTTGCTGTAGCAGATGACTTAAGCAATCTAAAATTGTTTTAGCCAAATAACAGGTCTGGATCTGTGAGTCCATCTTTTCCCAACATTATGACAACAAAAGCACTTGAACACAACACACTGGTAAATACCAGTTCACAAGTGGAAAATATAATCTTTTCCATAGCATGTGAAGGCTCCATAACTCCAGTGTCCTGGCCACATTCCACCCATTGACCCTTACCAATCATGGGCTCCTAATAATCCCCATCCATTGAATTGGCTCAATCACTCTCTCTCTTCTCTCCACCTGTATCTGGTGTGTGGTGAGAGCACTGGCGCCGTTGTACTGTGGCTGCCGTCGCATCATCCGGGTGGATGCTGCACAGCCTGGTGGTGGTTGAGGAGGGACCTGACATCATTGTAAAGCGCTTTGGGTGTACAGTAGTACATATGAAAGCACTATATAAATGCCTTATTCACTCATTCATTCATGGTGGAGTGAGTGCAGGTGTGATCCGGGGAGGATGATGGGACATGTAGTGCAGACGGTGGCTAACTGGTGACTGTGACAATTTCTTAAAAGTGTAACTAAGCATATATTTATTACCAATGTACTTATAGTGCACTTTTGTCAGGAGTCTAGTTTTATTCCTCTGCTTGTCTCTCTCTCTCTCTCTCTCTCTCTCTCTCTCTCTCTCTCTCTCACACAGCTGAACTCATTCTCAGCGTTCACTCTCCTGCTCTTCTCTCACCTGTTTCCCTTTTGCCCTGATTTTCTGGCTATTTAGACCTCATGTTCTTTTCCCCTCTTGTTTTCCCCTTATTGTTTGTTCGTTTAAGTCTGTTACTGACGCTTGAGTATTATTGCTACTGACTTTTGTCCTGTGTTTGCAAATGTCAGAAAGAGTTACTGCTCCGGCAATCCTAAATCAAGTGTGATTCTCTGTGCTGCGGTTACTGCGTGGGTGAGTCTGCCCTTGCCTATTCCTGCGAGCACTACCTGACCACTTACCTGCGTCGTTCATCCTGCCTGATATCGGTCTAGATTTCGTTTTCCTGGTCTGCGTTCACCAAGACGACCTGAGATCGGCAGACAGCCTGTGTTGCATTTATTCTCTTTCATTTCAATAAATTATTAACCAGCTTTCGCTTTTGGGTCTATTTCGAACTGACAACTCTTTAGAAATATGTTAAAAGTATGATTGTCTTTAATTCTTAATAAAAATAAAAGTGCAAATACACTTTTAAAAAATAAACTGAATTTTCACTTCAAGTATATTTTTCTAAAATATATTTTTAGAAAATATACTTAGTGTAACTAAACCCTGAAACAACTTTTTTTTTAGTTAATGAGCTGTAAGACGGGCTTTATTAGTGCTGTTCATTGATTCGAGTAAATCTTTTGACATTTGGGTATAACGTGTTTTAATTCTACAATATATGGTGTAAAAACGTCAGAGTGCTGCCCTCTTCAGGTTGAACGGTGGCTACTGCAGTTTTCCTATTGGAAGTTGTAGTGTCGTGTGACGTATGATGGCTCTGCCTCTGCCAACGGCTCACTAACCACGCCCCTAGCACGAGCTCGCGCTGCAAAGTATCTAAAAATCTCTAAAATTACTGAATATAAGACTGTAAACGATAACACCATTTATTTATTGTTTTGCCCTTGGTTCGTCCCCCTGTCTCCACTGGGCTCTGCCCATTTTTCCAGCGTTTTTCAAATATTGCCAGTGGGTGGAGTTAGGCTCTGACCAGGGGTTTAGTTACCCTTTAAAGTACAATTATTAAAGTGTGTTAAAAGTTGTATTGTGAAATAGTTCAAATGCAACTAAATAGCATGATGCTAATAATATATTTAAAGATAGTACAATTTTTTAATATTTGCAACGTAGCCTACTATTGAACAAGGAATATATTTCAAATTCTATAAAGTATACTTTTTTTCCACTAGGGATGGCTTGCTTATCAAAACAAATAAATATTAATGGAACACTATACACAGACTAGAATTACATATTCTTTTTCAAGTCATGTGACTACTTTCTAGACAGGTTATCTTCATTTTAAAGGTGGCTTTCATTTCTTCTAAAAACCAATGATAAAACAGATTTAGACTACAACCTATTTTACACTATAACTGCTGTACATCTCTATTTTTGCCTGCCCTCATTCTGATAGACCTTATATGTGTATTTAGTAATTAGGACACTAAAGTAGGCCAGATTCCAGAGATGATGAAATGTGCTTAACGCTATAGTGCAGTGAGATATGTGTGCATGAGACAGTTATTTCTGTCATCCTGCTAGCGTCTACCTGAAACAAAACTATACTCACGGTTCCTACTGTATCAGTGTTTTTCATTTACACTACTAGACAATCTTCTAACTCTAAAGACATAAAGATACCCTAATTTTTCTTGAAAACTGGCCATGATAATAATATCCTAAGAAGAGTGAAAATGTTATTTCTTAGCACGGTAACAAGTACACCAGTTTGCTAGTAAGCACAAAGCACAAGACAATTTTCTTTAAATACAGACAAGACTGTGTTAATCTATTCGGTAACACTTTACAATAACAGTACAATAATAATCATGTACTAATACCTGAATTAATTAATAGTTACTTCAACATGAACTCATGATTAGCGAAGATATAGACTAATCATGAAGCAATGAAGAGCTATCCTTAACAATGACAGGAGTCATAAGGATTCATACAATAATAACAGCAGCCTTACATGTTAGTTCATGTCTCTTACACCTTACACTCTTCCTCCCTCTTCTGGTCACACTCATTATTACATCCTTTCACACACACACACACACATTCATTATCCCATTCGCTCTCAGCTGTTCCTCATCACTCTCTCTCTTCCTCACCCTTTTCCCACTTTCCCCGATTAGACTCTCTATTTCTAGGCTTTCCTTTCCTTTGTTCTTTGTCAGATTATTGCCTAATGTTTCGTACCTGTTTTCCCGCTATCTAGCCTTTACTTTGTCGTGTCCTGTCTGGTGCGTGTTCCTTACTGACTACTTGATTGCCCCGCCTCTGCTTTATACAACATCCAGCTTACGTGAGTGGTTCACGGTTTGGCGTTCCCGTGTTCTCAACGGACCCAGCATCTCTCTGGACCTCCGAAATTCCCTGTTGCCGGCTCTGACTGCGTATTTCTGTTCCATTAAGACTGAGAGACTTTATGTTCCTGTGGCTGTAATTTCCTTAGTTGGATTAAATACTTGAAGACTTTCTGTTGGATTTTCGGCCACCTGTGTTATTTTGCCTGAACTGTTTATTAACTATTAAACACAGCCAAATCTCCTTTTGCTTTTGGGTCCTCTCTCCTTACACGTGACAGTTTGATAATTAATGCATTAATAAACATTTAGGGGTAAACTAAGTCAATCAAACTCCGTAAGAATAAATAAGTACTCGGAATTTGAATTAAACGTGATTCAATACTGTCATAATTTAAACTGTAAATTCATAATCTGCCATCTGCTGCTTTGTGACAAATAATTGAAATGGTATGTGATTATTTAGCCATTAATAACAATCAAATGTGGAAAATATACTAATAACTACCACTAATAAATTGCTGATTTTTATTGATAATTTATGTTTAGTCAGTTCTCTTACGAGAGTTCTCTCGTACTGTGTCGAAGACGCTTCACGTCCCGCCAGAATGGGTGTTCATCTCTTCAGCGAAGCTCCCACATCGCTGGATCCTGAGAGGAAGCCGCCACAGCCGTCGAGAAGCATCACTGCAGGACGTGCCTTCTCAACTGAAGCCGCTGGTCGACATCTCGCCGCCTTCAGCCGCCGTTCCCTGCATCGCTATCCGGCGTGGAATATATCCTTTCAGTAGTGTGTGTGTTTTGTGTGTGTTCACCGCTGCATCACACATTTTTTCCACCACTAAAAGAGCCGAGCGTCTTTTTAAAGATGCCTCGCAAACTCTGTGGCTCGTGTAGAGCACCACTCGGCACCACCATGTGATCTGTGTTTCCTGCCTGGGTGAGGACCACGCAGCTCTAGCTCTCGCTGATGGCGGCTGCCATCACTGTGAAACGTTGCCTATGGTGACTCAGAGGACTCGCCTAGCTTCGTTCGCTGAAGCTGCACTTCTGCCCGCTACTGTGCCGCGCCATAAAAAGCGCCGTGCTCAGCAGAACCCAGAACTTCCCTCCAACACGAGGAGGTCGCCGGCTTCTCCGCGCGCTTCGCTTGACTCTCTGACTGACGGACAACGGCCGCTGTCTGCCGCCGCGTCCGTTATGGATGACGAAGGGGAAGCCACGTCTATGGAGGACGACTGCTGTTCTCGCTTCGGGTAGCGAGGGGTGGGCGAGCTCTGTGGACCGGATTTACAGAGCACCACAGACCTTGCTCTCCGTGCCACTAAATCCGCTGCACATGCCATCGGGCGGAACATGGCAGAGAGACATCTTTGGCTCACACTCTCTGAGATGGCGGAGTCAGAGCGCGCTACGTTCCTCGACACTCCCATCTCTACCGCTGGCCTCTTCGGATAGTCCGTCAAGGATTTCGCGGTTCGATTTGCCGAGGTACAGAAAACATCGCAAGCCATGAGACACTTTCTGCCCAAGCGCTCCAGCTCTGCGAGAGGTCGCCCTAAACAGCCGCCTGCCCGCACTCAGCAACGGTCTGCGCCTGCCGCCGCGCCTCAGCAGCGACAGGCCCGAGACCGCGCTCTCGCTCAGCTGGATGCCGCCCTCCGCCACGTGGGCCTCGGCCAAAGATTGCCATCAAGCCCGAGGCCTCCAAGCCTCCCTAGGAAAGCGACGGTGTTCAAGTCCCGCTGCGGTCGGATTTCTACCAAAACTTTTCGCTCGCACAGTTCCAACACACGCGACCGTGCCAGTGTATTCTGCAGTCAACAAACCGGCATCACGGCCCGTTTGTCTGCACACAAACACCGTTTTTAGGGCAACCCAGATAAATCTAAAAAAGAGTGTATTTTCTGGTGCCACGGCCGATGGTGTAATGTGTGTAACTGTAATGCCTACAACTCAGTGCTCATTCGTACACACAAGCACAGCCCTACACAATACAGGGCTTGCACACATAAAATCGACTCATGTCGATTGTGCTTCACATGTAGTGAATGTGCCCGCTATTCAGTGCCCACAAAAACTACACACTGCATGTGTCCCACGGTTTCTGTAAAAACGAAACCAATGCACGATCAGTCAGTTCTAATAGACAGTACTCTCAGTGCTATAAATGTGCCCGCTGTCACGCACCCACATTTATTCCCAGACATGCCGAGCCCTATGGGGCTCGCCCCGCGCGCTCTCTCTCTCAGCTGAGAGAGCTGAGTCCACCGGGCTGCCCGCTCGATTAAGCGTGCCCCCCGGCTCAAACGCTGCAAACACAGCGTCCATGTTACAGCACACGGTTGCTCTCGCGTCGCCGCCAGGGCCCAGATTTCATTCTACCCCTAGTTACTAATGCGAATGCATGGGAAAAACTTCTCGGGGTTTCAGAGTGGGTGCTGAACATTATAAAAAGAGGTTATTCGCTACAGTTCTCGCGTTGCCCCCAGCGTTACACGGCGCGGGTCGAAACTACGGTGAAAACAGAAGTAGCACATCTACTTCGAGCCGAAATAGCGAAGCTATTGAGCAAAGGGGCCATAGAGCCTTTATCTCAAGCTCAGAGCGAAGGGGGTTTATACAGCAGATATTTCCTGGTGCCAAAGAAAGACGGGGGTCTCAGACCCATTTTAGATCTGAGGCAGCTGAACAAAGTGCTTGTGAAGCGCAAGTTCAGAATGCTCACGACCAGAAAAATCCTCGCGCAGATTCGCCGAGGGGACTGGTTTATGTCAATAGATCTGAATACAAATTGTGTCACGTCACAGGCGATATTTGAGATTCGCCTTCGAGGGCCAGGCTTATCAGTATACAGTCCTCCCGGTCGGCCTGTCTCTAGCACCTCGTACATTTACAGTGTGCATGGACGCGGCGCTGGCACCCCTGAGACTCCAAGGCGTACGAATTCTGAATTACTTGGACGATTAGCTGATTCTAGCCCAACCGCGATCAGAGGCTAAGTCCTTCACAGCAGAGAAATGAATATTTTTGAATAAAAATCTAAAAAAATTAGGCTTGATTTCTTTTATTAATATTCATTTTGCAGGACCAAAATAACCGCTTACAATAAAAGCTTCACATATTAGAAAAATACAAAAAAAAAAAAATATGTTTTATGGCAGATCAATACCTGCAAGTGACCACTAGGTGTCACCGTTGAGACGGGTTTCGGACAATATGGCCCATTTGGTTCAACTGTTTCATTGCTTCACGACGCCTCGATCTGCCCACCACTAGTTTTAGGTCTCAGAGTCAACTGGGCAAAAAGTTCACTGTTTCCCAGTCAGAAAATATATTTTCTGGGCACAGAACTGGACTCGCTGTCCGTGACAGCACAGCTGTCACCACAGCGCAGACTGGGTATTCTGCACATGATAAAAACTTTCCGCGGCGGCTCCATAGTTCCGCTCAGGAAGTTTCAGAGGATGATGGGTCTCATGGCCTCAGCATCATCAGTACTACAGCTGAGCCTGCTTCGCATGCGCCCGCTGCAGTTCTGGCTAAAAGCGTAGTGCCGCGCCGAGCATGGGTTTCCGGTCTTTGTCGCCTCAAGGTCGATCAGGAATGCTTGTCAGCTCTGAAACCATGGAGTGCGACCGACTGGTACCAGTCAGGTGTAAGCCTGGGGACTGCCTCGAGCGTGAAGGTGGTGTCTACGGAGGCATCCACCTCGGGCTGGGGAGCGTTGCTCGAGCAGACCGTTCTTCGGCCAGTGGTCAGAACGGGAAAGGCTCCCACACATAAACTGCCTGGAGATGTTGGCAGTGGACTACGCGTTGAGACGCTTTTGTCCCCGGATAAAAGGACATGACGTCCTGGTCCGTTCGGACAACATGTCAGTGGTGGCCTACATAAATCGCCAGGGTGGTGTCAGATCCCGAAACCTTTACAGGTTAACGGAACGCCTCCTGGTTTGGGCCCAGCACAATCTGCCCTCGCTGAGAGCAGCGCACGTGCCAGGGTGCCTGGGTTCCTAGGGAGGCCTGAATATTGGCCCAGACAGACTCTCACGGAACAACGTTCCTACAGGAGAGTGGTCTCTACACCCACAGACAGTACAACTGCTGTGGAAGACATTCGGCAGAGCAAAAGTAGACCTGTTTGCATCTCAGTAAAACGCTCATTTTCTGGAATTTTTCTCCAAGAGCAAGGACGCGCTGGCTCAGGTCTGGCCCCGCTGCCCGCTCTATGCTTTTCCCCCTGTCTCGCTTCTACCTCAGGTATTGGAGCGAATCAGGAAAAGCGGATGCTCAGTGCTACTTGTGGCTCCGTTCTGGACAAACCAAGCTTGGTTTCCAGTACTGATGCAGCTGACAAGCACTGCTCCATGGCCGATACCAGTGAGGAGGGACCTCCTCTCTCAGGCCAGGGGCTCGATTTTGCATCCTCGCCCGGAGCTCTGGTCCCTACATGTGTGAGCCATCAACGGGTACCCGCTAACCTCCCAAAGGAAGTATTAGACACGATCGAGCAGGCTAGAGCCCCGTCTACTAGACGGCTCTATTCCTCTAAATGGTCTGTGTTCTCTGGCTGGTGCTCAGCCCAGGGCGTATCACCCCTGCAGTGCGGGGAAACGGAGGTTCTCTCCTTCCTACAAGAGATGCTGGATAAGGGTAGGACCCCATCCACGCTCAAAGTTTACGTGGCGGCTATAGCAGCGTTTGTCAATCCAACGCTTGGCCGGTCACTTGGTAGGAACGACCTGGTTGTTCGTTTCCTTAAAGGAGCTAGGAGGTTGAATCCTCCCAGATCTCCTTCAGTCCCCGTCTGGGACCTTTCTACAGTATTGGATGCATGAAGGGTGCCCTGTTTGAGCCTGTGCACTCAGTTGACATGAAGCACTTGTCTTTCAAGACAGTGTTTCTTCTGGCTCTCGCTTCAGTGAAGCGTGTGGGGGATTTACAAGCGCTCTCGGTGAGAGCGTTGTGTATGGAGTTCGGGCCTAATGACTCAAAAGTCGTACTAAATAAGTCATACTATTTTTAGACAGACGGAGCAGCTCTTTGTTTCATTCAGCGGACGTTCCAAGGGACTAGCTGCGTCAAAACAGAGGCTGTCCAGATGGGTAGTGGATGCCATAGCGCTAGCCTACGCATCAAAAGGACTGCCGTGCCCGTTGGGCATCAGAGCAAATTCTACGAGGGGCATGGCCTCCTCGTGGGCTTGGTCTAGTGGAATCTCGTTACAAGATATTTGTATGGCGGCAGGCTGGGCCTTCCCGTCTACATTTATAAGGTTTTATAACCTAGAGGTTCCCGCCTTGCAGGCCAGACTGCTCTCGGTCTAAAACAGACACGTGGTTTTTCTGCCCCGTTTTGTTACGGCCCAGATTGCCAAGCTGTTTAAGCATCACTCACTGACAGTTATGTCTTATGAGCAATGTATTGACCCACCATATATATTTATATACATATATATGTTAAAAATGCCCCTCGGGGCACTACTTATAAAGGAATGATGCTAATCTAGCCCCTCTTTCCTGGAACTCTATGTGAGTTTTTTCTGGTGATCATACACTATGTTGTATGCGCGCGCCCTTGGGTCTCTGGTGTCGGGTCTCAGCATGCACAGCGTTTTGCACTGGGTTCCCGTAGCGTCTTCAAAGCAGTACGAGAGAACTCTCGTAAGAGAACGTACTCGGTTACTAACGTAACCTCGGTTCTCTCTAGAAGAGGAACGAGTACTGCATCTCTGTGCCGTGCCTGCATAACGTTCTGGTTCGCTTCGGCGATGAAAATCAGAGAATGACAGCCACTGCTCGGGCATTTGTAAGCCTAGGTCAAGCCCATTCTGGCGGGACGTGACTCATTGGGTCAAGCGTCATGAGAGGTCTCGCATAGGCTGCTGCAGAGCAGTCAATAGGCGCGCAAGCTGTTACAAGCAAGCCTGTGGCTGTATGCTGCTGCAAACGTTTTACATTATTACAAAATTAAGGATTAATTTTTGGCTTCAATATCTCGAGAAAGAATCTTTTCCGTAGCGTCTTCGACGCAGTACTCGTTCCTCTTCTAGAGAGAACCGAGGTTACGTTAGTAACCGAGTACGTTTTCTTCCTGGAACTACAGAATGAATGGTTTGTTTCTGGTGGGACACAAGTTAGTGGCGCACTTTAGGTAATCTGCCGGCACCATAGATTTACCGTATTTTTTGGACTATAAGTCACACTTTTTTCATAGTTTTGCTGGTCCTGCGACTTATAGTCAGGTGCGACTTATGTATAAAAAAAAACAATTCATACTGACTGAGATTAACCAAAAGAAAACATTACCGTCTACAGCCACGAGAGGGCGCTCTAGTTAGCGGAGTTGTTCAGAACCGACACCGAGGAAGAATTCAATGGATTCAGTGTTGTGGAATGAGATCGCGGGAGCTTGGTGAACTTGCTTAGCGGTAACTTGTTGGACTCGCTGGCTCATGTTAATTTAGCCTATTCAGCCTCCCAGGTATATGTTCTTTATGCTATTGCGTAGGGTTTCCCGCAGAAAATGTTTTAGTTAAGGTGTAACTTAACTTTGTGTAACTTAACTTAACTTTGTGTTAGCCTACGTGTCGCCACCATACACATCAGCATAAATGCTCCTGATAAATGATTAGTTATAAAAGCATTAACATTCACAAAAAACTGTTAGTTTAACATAAAAGCAAGCAGGCTGCGTGCATGGTTTGCCATGACTGAATGCGCGCAAAGTGCGCTCCCTTAATAATTCTTAAAAAGCTGACATGAGTTCATCACGATCTCATACATCTCTGTTATTATCAATGAAGCTGACTGCATAATGAATATTTCATAATATCTACACTTTGTTTGTTATAATCAGAAGATTTGCCAGCATGCAGAATTCAGCACTGAACAAAAAGTCAGTTTTGAGCGGTGAGGGGATTCTATCTTAAATGCTTCTGATTGGCCATTGCGTTCATGAAATCAACACATATGTCTGTGATTGGCTACATCGCTCAACGCTGCAAACGTGTTACAAATAGAAACTCTGGCCTGTAAATCGTTTCTATTTTGTTTTAGTTGTTCTTGTTGCTTTTCTGCAACTGATGAATAACAATTTATTAGTTTTTATGTTTTATTCATAGATATTTTATATTCCCGCTTTTATTTTTATTTTCCCGCAGCCCGCACACACAGAGTGAGTGCATTAGGTTACCGCCCGCACTCGGCCATCAAATCTAGTCCCGCGCCGCACGTCTCTAGATCAAGCGCCCGGCCTGAGTATAGTGGCGGGAAATATCGGGCTCGGGCAGAGAATCTAAGCTCTAAACAGAGTAACACGGCGTATATCGCTCATATAAATGTTTTTGACTGCGTAGTTAAGGTGGCAGGCGTGTGTTGAGTTCCAAAGTGCTGCGGGAAACCCTGTGTTACGTTAACATGCCGGACACCTATTCAGCCTGTTATTCTGTGTGCTATTGTGTAGTTGAATAACTTGCCTTTCCAGATTAAATGTCTGTTCTTGGTCTTGGATTTTGTGAAATAAATTTCTAAATAAATGCGACTTATAGTCCAGTGCGACTTATATATGTTTTTTTCCTCTTCATGAAGCATTTTTTGACTGATGCGACTTATACTACGGAGCGACTTATAGTCTGGAAAATACGGTACATAAGGCTAGATGTCTTACGGAGTCTCGAACGGCATCACCCGGTGGCCATCTTGTCACAGGGAAGCTTTCTGTAAGGTGAGTGATCTGCACGAACACAAATACTTTTATCTCACTAAAATCTTGACAGATTTACAAACGGTTTGGTTTCTTACAAACGTTATTAACGTGAATATAATTCTGGATGCTTGAACATGTTGAAATATATAATATTATAATTATTCATAAGTACGCAGTGTCATAACTACATCTCTGACGTTTATAACAAACCAACTCGTTACGGTTATTTAAAAAGTACATGCACCATTAAAACAATGTTACGAGTGAGCGAGCCCCCTTTGGCAAGATGGCCGCCGTGTGCGGACGTCGATCTCCATTGGCCAGCAGTGCGGAAGTGACATCTAGCCTTTATTATATGATATCTATGGCCGGCACGGCATTCACTAAAGTACAGGGGTTTCAGTACCGCGCAGGGCGTATCCGAGAAAAAAGAAAATAAATAATAGGCTTGTTTGAGATGCGCCTTGCCTCGCCTGAAATGTATGCGAGAGTAGTCGGCTGCATTGATGGGAGGAGTGTAAAAAGTGCAGGCAAGCCGGACAGTTCTCTCTTCTCGTAGTGGATCAGACCAGGCGCCTGAGTGGCCCACCCAATCAGATTAATAAAAACAATTAAAAAAAAATATTTTAATAATAACGAATTAATAATAATTTCATTTTAATAGTTTCCTGAGGACATTTATGTACAGTAGCTACGAAAAATAGCTACAAAATAAAAATATTATGTCGGCATATCATGTGTCAGTCCAGTGATGCTATCACGCAACACCGCGGGCGCGTTTCGGACCAAAAGTTTTCCACGGCAACCTAACTGCTATGGCTAAACAGCTATCATTGACACACTTTTTAAAAAAAACACGTCTAGATGATGATATACTTCTGGACCATGTCATAACGTTACCTGAGGAGGAGGAGGATGGTCGTGAGACACTTAACGTTAAAGGCTTATTTTCATCAAGTCATGCTAGCGTTAATGTTAGCATGAAGGCTGACACTGCACTCCACCGCCACAGACTGCCACCAGTCCAAAGAGACAACCGCTACGCCATCGGATCTATCGGCATTGGAGGAACCTGCCACTCAGCCAAAGCTGTCAACATTTCCGTCTACTGTCATAAGTGGAAAACCACGCTCATTCAACAGCAACTGGTATGAGAAATTCAAATGGATTGAAAAAAGCAAAGAATGAGACGCAGTGTCTTGCAAGGCATGTAAACATTTCCGGAGATGCACACAGAGTTTGCTTTTATTAAAGATGGCTACAAGAACTGGAAACGTCTCAAAGAAGCCTGCGACAAACATGAAGCAA
The DNA here is from genome assembly GCF_949152265.1 of Phoxinus phoxinus. Classification (NCBI taxonomy): domain Eukaryota; kingdom Metazoa; phylum Chordata; class Actinopteri; order Cypriniformes; family Leuciscidae; genus Phoxinus; species Phoxinus phoxinus. The sequence goes on along the minus strand of NC_136894.1, from coordinate 20,038,048 downwards.
GCAAGCCCCATACGGGACAGTTTTGAACCAGCTGCACGGTGACACCCCGTCATTTGTGGAGCAAAACAGGGAGCATATTAAAGTTGTGTTGGACATTGCCATGTTATGTGCCAAGCTGGAAAATACCACTCAGAGGCCACAGAGAAACCGAGGATGCACTTAACTCTCTGGGGACCAAAAACGCGCCGGCGCGTTTTCCTCGTTTTTTTTCACATAGCAGCAAAATAGACTTAAGATACTCCTGTCATTTTTTGTCATAGAGGCTTAAGAAATATGAAAAAATAAACTGTTAAATGTCTTCTTATTTATGGGTTCACTTATAATCGAAATAAAACATTGTGCTTTTGTAAAATAAAGAAAGTAAACAGGGTGTGTTTTCTGCTTCTCCGTCAGACATGAGCTATATATCTTTATAATCATATAAGTGTGTAGTTTAAAATGATCTAATTCAAAACTAAAACAAATATTCTCTGTTTATGCAGGGTTGCCAACTCTCACGCATCTGGCGTGATACTCATGCTTTCAGCATCAATCTCACGCTCTCACGCACAGGCAAGAAATGTCACGCCAAAATCCATTTTTCTCCCCTCTCAATCCGTTAATTTTCTATTGATGACTATTGACTAGACCATAGTGTATTAATGACAGGAGAGGAGTTTAGCTGAGCCCACAGCTGTAACATCTGCCAACAACGTTCTCACTGCAGTATTTTCTGAGCGTTGATTCGCTGAAAACCTTTGCACGTGATAGGTCAGTTGTGTGTGGGAAGTTCAGAGAGAGTTTCGGAGCATAGGTTCGGAGTCGGAGCCACTGATGCGCGTTTGAAAGTTTGGATGACAATCAAGGTAAGCAGATAATAAAATAGTGTGCCTTGTCACTACAGACGTAGCCTTGCCTAATTAGTCTGTGTGCCGAGAGTACCGTTGTCCGAGAGCGCGCTCGACAGTGCGCGACTGAGATCGAGTGTGTCCGAGCATAATATAGTTTGTTTATAAATTAAATATACATTTCCGCATTAGGGTGATCTCTGTATCCTATAGGTATAATCTGCAGCGTTGTAATTAGTTTACATGGTGGTTATAAAATAAAACTCCAAAATAACCTGCCGGGGAACGTTCAAAGAAAACATCTTTGTTTGACCGGTTGTGAACACGTGCGGCAAACACGACTAGAATTTGGATTAAATATCCTCTGATGATGACCTGTAGGTTATAAAAATAAAACCCCAAGATATTATATTTTATTATTATTATTTATGTTGGTACTTGTTCACTATTATTGAGAGCACTTTTTGTGTATACAATGTTTTATTATAACAATTTGCTCTATTTAGTGTCCATTGCATTAATTTAACATATTTAATATTGGGGGTATTTTTTTTTTAAGTAACTAAATTACCTTCCCTGGTAATTAGTTACTTTTGTAATGTAACTCAATTACTAACTCAGTTACTTTTTGTGAGAAGTAACTCTAATTACTTTTTTAAAGTAACTTACCCAACATTGCTCAAATGCGGATGCTGAGCGGACCTTTTATTGGCCTAAACAAGACTGACACCAGGAACAGACTTGTCACTTGATGGCACCCTGTCATCAATGACAATGAAAATGAGCAGCATCGAACCCTGCTTCAGATATAAACCTCCTGCAGAGGTAGTGAAGCAGGCCAAACTGCCACTGCCATACAACAGGCCTAATTTGTGAAACTTGTGTGTTGTGGTTTTCTGGGGAGGTAGAGTAACTATTATGTGTCCCTTTTGTTTTGAGATTTCTTATTGTTTTGATGTTGTTGTTTTACATGTTTGTTATTTAATCACCTCTATCTTTTTTTTTATAGTGCAAACAATAAATTAATTGTACATTTTGAAAAAGTGTTCCCATTCTATTAGGGTTTTTTTGTGCATAAATATGGGTTTATATTAAGTAAACAAGGACTGACATTTTCAAAATTAGGGTTACCAAAAATTGTCTCCGCTCGCACGCACTGAAATTTTACAGTCTCACTCCAGCCAAAGTCCCGAAGTTGGCAACCCTGGATTATGCAATCTATATAAAAAGAGCGAGAGATCAGCTGTTCTCATTATGGTTCTGGCACCTCATTACTCTGCTAATGTAACACGCCCATGGAGAGCGCGCGCTATTCAAACGCAGATTATCTGAAGCAACACATGCAAACCAGTCAACGCCCACAACAGCTGGAAAACACACTCGCTGTGAGGAATAATAATATCGTGATAATCCTGGAAATTTTACCTCAAACGTGCTGGAGTAGCCTAACAACGGATCCAGCTGCAGATCATCAGTAAGTGCTTTGTTCTAATCGCGATATGAAATGGTGTCTGTAAACCGCAAAAGACTGTTTAATTTGAATCGCGTTTCTGTGTTTGAATGAATGCACAGCGCATATGCATGTTGTTGTTTACTACAGCTCGCGTGTGTCTGTGTGTGAATGAAACTATCTATATTGCCTACTGAGAGGAGTAAAAATCGACTGAACACGTTGAAATAAAATGTCTTTGTATATACAGGTTTCTTGTATAGAGCGCGGGATCGTGACGTCGGCGGATCACAGTAGCGCAAGGCATTGTGGGACTTTAGGTCACGGAGGTTATGGGAGAAACGTAGAGTGGCGGTAATATTAGTATTTGCAGTAGTATATTGGTATATTTTAGAAGTTAGGCTAATTCAGTTCAGAAAAACGACAGAATGGTGAACACATATTGCATTACACTGTCATAATCGTTCTCACGATCGGCGTGGAAAAAAAACAATGGAAATCAAGTCGCAGAGCTACTGTAAGACGGACAAACATCACCTTCAGCAACATTTCCCGACACATGTTCGTGTGTTCACGGCATTTTCACACAGGTAAGTTATCATTACAACACCTTTAACTGTTATGTGGTTAAAACTAGTAACAACACAACAACCGTAACATTAACTTCAATTACGAAAGAGTACTAACTTCGCAAAACTAAGTTAGCTGGCTGCATAGCTATAAAATTAAGCTATAAAGGAAGGAATCTCTATAACGTATGTAACTGTTACATTATGTATCTGTAACCGTTCATCCGATCAACTTTACACTTGAGTGTGAAGTTATTTGGATGAGCAGGTATCCAGACAACTGCAAGCACAGACTAATAAATCCTGTTTTGTTTTATCAGGCAAACCAGAAATGCTGGAGTGTCATCCCGACTGGGTACCATCATTACACCTTGGCCACACAGAAGTCAAAACAACACACACACACAGCGTTTTACCCGGAGGACGAAGAGACAGCAAGCTGTACAGAGGTCACAGGTGGATGAAGCTGCACCTCCAGATGAAGCTGCACAGATTTTATAAGTGGATGACACTGCACCAGAGGATAACAGAGAACAGCAGGAATGCAGTTTTTGTAGCCACAGGCGTGCTGAAATTAACCACTTGCTGGAGGAGAACAGGATACTGAAGGAAGAGCTCTCCCAAAAGAAGATGGATGAGCATTTCTTTAAAGATGATGATGTGAAGGTAAAGTACTACACTGGGCTTCCATGTTTTGATGGGCGCGCTGCAGCAGCTTCTTCCTTGCCTGCCACAGACTGTCCGAAAACTTTCGCCTTTTCAGATGCTCGTCTTAACTCTGTTGCGCCTGAGGCTGAATCTGCCAATCCAGCACATTGCTCACATCTTCTGCATAGACCGTAAGACTGTTTCCACCACGTTCAGAGACACTATAGCTACAATGTTTACACACCTTAGCCCTTTGGTGCACTGGCCTGAGCGACATTGCTTGCAAGGTAGCATGCCACATCAGTTTGTTGAGGCTTTTGGCAATCGTGTTTCAGTTATTGTAGACTGCTTTGAAATTTACATTGAGAGACCATCAAATCTGAAAGCTAGAGCACAGACATTTTCTCACTACAAACACAGGCACACCCTCAAGTATCTAATTGGCAAGTAATCATAAAACATGCCATAAACCTTATGAACTGCATGTTACATACTATGTGTTAATAACCTAACTTTACCTTCAAATGGCTTCATGTTTAAAGGTAGGGTAGGTAGGATTTATATAAAAACTTTTTACCAAATTTGATTAAACTTTCTATATATATCAATGCATAATTAAAATGTAAGTACTCTGATAAAAAGAGTATAAAAATCGAGTGACTCTAGACCGTTTAATCTTCATTAAACACAGCTCATTATTTCCATTCGGGACGAATCACAGGATTGGCTTGCGCGACTGTCACTCTCCGTCGCCATGACTACCGCCGTTATTACTGGCTCTGCCCACGTGCGCGCAGTCGCGCACCCGTTTTTAGGTGGGAGTGAATGGAATTAATGAGCTGTGTTTAATGGAGATTAAATGGTCTAGAGTCACTCGATTTTTATACTCTTTTTATCAGAGTACTTACATTTTAATTATGCATTGGTATATAAAGACAGTTTAAACAAATTTGAATAAAAGTTTTTTTTTGACAATTCTGACCTACCCTACCTTTAACTGCTTCTTTTTTTCTCTTTTTTTATTTTTTATTCTTTACATTGTCTTGTTTTTTTATTTTTTTATTGCATTGCCTCCTTGAAATGTATTTTAACTGTTTTGATCTGTAAGGTGTCTTTAAATAAAATGTATTACAAAATGTATCATAAATAAAATGTATTATTATTATAAATGATGGAATAAATGATGGAAAACTGTCAATTCTAAATCTTTTTATTTGTGTCACATAACATGAACTGAGTGCAATGCTGAAGTAAATATGGTAAGTAAATGAGTAATTATAACAGGACCTGCACAGTAACAATGTAGTGTAAATATAACAAGTACAATAAATAACAACTTGAACTTAGTGCAATGCTGAGGTAAATATGGTAAGTACATTAGTAATTATAGAGATTTATAATTTCGGAACTGCTCAAATGTGTATGCGCTCACACCACAAACAAGGTAAGAAAACACGTCAGGAAATGTTGTTTGCGGTAGCTTGTTCAGGTCAGTCAACCACTCTTTGTGTTCGTACGGATCGAGCCCGTTAATTGCCTTTATTTTGTCCAAGTAGCGCTTGGAAGATAACCTTGAGCTTTATCTTCGCACGGTCCATGTGTGTTTGTTTACCTTTTTCTTCTTCTCTACACAACCTCGTTTGGCAAACAAAGAATTACCGCCACCAGCTCACTATTATTTATTGTTGTTATTTATTGTGCCAAATGTTCGTATGCGTTTTTTCGCATTCGTGATTCGGTGGCTCTGAATTGTCAAAGAACCATTCAATCACGCTTGCACACTGCCTCCGAAACTTTCGTCCGTCATAAAAAACATCGAAACGGGTTCGATTTTCTGCGTTTTTCGCATCCGTAACAAGCAGTTTAAATGGTGTTTAGATGGTGCTTTGACAATTCAGAGCCACCGAATCACGAATACGAAAAAACGCATACGAACATTTCGGCTACCCAGAATGCTTTGCGTCGTGACGTAGTTGCCCATTCTCTATACAAACAATACCGGATGCGCGCGCATCCTAGAGGCAAGACCGCTATATGTTATGCCGAGTTCTGTAAAAGAACATTGCAATTAACGTAGATTTCGCATTGTTTGTAAATTCTTGTTGACTCAATAATAAACTGCAATTTCAGAGTTGGATCTGTTTGCTTGTTGCATATTAATATAACATTATGTAAAACGTTAGTTAGTTGACTAGTATGAAATTGTCCAACTAAGTTTGCGAATCATAAAAACCTGACATACTCTATTTATTTAGGTTAGTTTACAGCACAACAGCTCCGCGTCATCTCTGCTTCTGCTAGATATAGCCGTAAAGAGTGTTGCTTTCTGCCTCTTAGATGCGCGCGCATCTATGTGATGACGTTGCACAGAAACCCGTGTATAAGCAACATATTAAACTGCAAATTAACATTTATGCCCTAATATATATTAGCCTATAAAAGACAATAGCCTATGTTACAGACTAAATATGAAAGACAACATTTCGTTTTGGATAGATTATAAAGTTTTTACTGCCACATCAAAACCTAATTTACAAGGTGCAAACAAAATCTTAAAAGGTCAATAAAGCCTTCTCTTTAAATTATTTTTGTGTTTTATTAGTGACAAATTTGGGGAGAGGATAGCCTACATCCAAAACTTTCTGAAAATACGAATGAGAATTAACTGCACAATTACTAGAAATGTTTACCTTGGATATTATACAATTTGCAAGCATACACAGTTTGTGGAAAAATAAACTTTTTTTCAATGTGTTTCCAACTCTGAACCAATTCTGTAGTAATATATATATACTGTATATATATATATATATATATATATATATATATATATTAGGGCTGTAACGATTAATCGCGATTAATCAAAATTCAAAATAAAAGTTTGTGTTTACATAATAAATGTGTGTGTATTGTGTATAATTATTTTGTATATATAAATACACACACATGCATGTATATATTTAATAAAAATGTGTTATTTATATATAAAATAGTTCTATTTATATATAATATAAATCATATAAAAATATATATGCAGTATATAAATGCAAATATTTCTCAAATATATACATGCATGTGTATGTATTTATATATACAAAATAATTATACACAATACACACACATATATTATGTAAACACAAACTTTTATTTTGAATTTTGATTAATCGCGATTAATCGTTACAGCCCTAATATATATATATATATATATATATATATATATTAGGGCTGTCAAAAGATTAATCGCATCCAAAATAAAAGTTTGTTTACATAATATATGTGTGTGTACTGTGTATAATTATTTAGATATATAAAAAAAACACAATCATGTATATATTTAAGAAAAATTGGTTATATTTATATATAAAATATTTATATATAATATAAATTATATAAATGTATATACAGTATATAAATGCAATTATTTCTTAAATATATACATGAATGTGTGTGTATTTATACATAATAATTATGCACAGTACACACACATATATTATGTAAACACAAACTTTTATTTTGGATGCGATTAATCACGATTAATCTTTTGACAGCCCTAATATATATATATATATATATATATATATATATATATATATATATATATATATATGTATATATATGTGTGTGTGTTGTCTTTGCATTCTTTCTTGTGGCTCAGTGACACCTGTATGAAAGGCTCATTAGTATGCAGCATTAGCAGGTCTTTGTCTTCAGGTGTGAATTAGGACATTATTCATGACCTTGTTGGATCATTCACGCCCACCTGCATATTGCCTTTCCAAACAAAAAGTGTCTTACAAAATTTAAATCAATCTATTGTTTAATGTGAACGATTAGCCCGGATGATTTTCAGATAATTTTGAAGTAAAAACTCTAGCCGACAACATCCATTAGTCAAAAGTATTGTGGGAATATGTGAAGTTGGTCGTTTGTGGTCTTATATCAGAAAATTTAAGTTTGAGTTTTTTGAATAACCACGCATAAATAATATTCTCTCAAAAATGCAAACATGTACATACATGTTGCTCACATATTATGATAGCCATGTTCGTGCTAAATAGAGTGAAATTACACCTTTGCCATTAATATGTTTATAAGCAACTGAAAAAAATACAAATATCAGGTCATGTCAAAACATCTTAAGGACCCCAAAAACACCTTGGTCCCCAGAGGGTTAATAAAGGTAATTTCTTAGAACTCTTCAAGTTCATGTCAAAATATGCTCCAGAAATTAAAAATAGACTTAACGAGCTGCCCCAAAATGCCACATTCATGAGCCACCACATCCAGGATGAGCTGCTCGAAGCTGCAGCATCGATCCTACTCCGTAAAATAAAGACTGAACTGCATGGGCAATATTTCGCCATACTTGCGGATGAGTAGGCTATAAGGATTTAGCTAAACGTGAGCTGGTTGCAGTGTGTGTGCGATTCATACATGGAGGAATTATCAAAGAGCGGGCGGTGGGCTTTGTTGAGGCCACAGATCTGTCAGCGCAAGGGATATCACAGAAAATCCTGGAGGTCCTTCAACCACTCGAACTGGATCCTGCTCTCTGCGTCGGGTTCTGTTTCGATGGAGCATCGGTCATGTCGGGGTACAAGGGAGGGGTACAGTTTATTTTGAAAGGAACATTTCCTAAAGCCATCTATGTGCATTGCAATGCTCATCGGCTAAACTTAGTGCTTTGCTCCGCCGCTAAAGCGTCCGGACATGTGAGTACTTTTTTTGACACTGTGAAAGTAAATACACAGCTTCTTTACCGGAGCCCATCGGCACTTGTTTGATGGAGGTACAAAAGGAGATGCATCCCAACCGCCAGGTTATGGAGCTGGAGCGTTCGTGTGATACCAGATGGAGCTTAAAATCAGGGTCAGTGCATAAGATTTTGCAGTTGCTTGATGTACTGCTGGACTGTATTTCACTCATTGAAACACTTAAAGCTACATATGCAACTTTCCGAGAGGATTCGAAGGGTGACTTTGTTGAAGTGCTCAGACTGACAGAAGAGCTGATGGAAAAGCATGAGATAGCTAACTGGGACGTGGTTGCTTCTCGTGAACGCAAGCTGCCTTCAAAGTTTCATGACTCTGTTGTCACCACAACGCTGGGAAAGACCTCGGCTGTCAGAAGCAATGAGAATTTAAAGGCCCTGTGGAACTGCATTATTGATCGACAGATAACCGAGTTAAACTGCAGGTTTAAAGACGACACCTATGGTGTAATGAGAGCCTCTGCCTCTTTCACACCTGGATCTGCCACTTTTGGAGTGAAAAACATTTTAAATGACCCGTGTGCTTTGTATGGCATTGGCATTCCTGATGCTGAACATGCTGTATTCATCCAGCACATCAGACAGAAAATGGATAAGGAGAACTTCCCCACATTAATGGAAATACTGGATAGCTGCCCTGCCGACATTTTCCCCAACATCAATGGTTTGTTGAGGGCCATCATAACACTGCCTTTAATATCCTGCAGCGTAGAGAGACTTTTTTCCGCAACAAACAGGATCCAAACACGCCTGAGGTCATCCATGCTGACTGGACGCCTGAACAACTTGGGACTTCTGCCCTTTGAAAGAGAACTTATTGACAGTTCGGATTAGGATGACATAATCAACGTTTTCAACTCAAAGCCCAGAAGACTCCGCCTGGTTTAGAGCTCAGGTAGCGCTGTGTGTTTTTTTTATGCTGGCCCGCCATGGCATTACTGCTGTTTCTGAAAGGATGGTCTGATTCGAGTTATTTTTATTAAGAGGCTATTAAAAGCCTATTTGTGTTCGGTTTGGGTGTAGCAACTCTTTTAACGAGTTTATGAGACCTGTTGTTATTTCTTATTTTATGTGTGGCATCATCTACCAGGCTGTTATCTGTGTTATTCTGCCCACTTTTTTGTGTTGTAATGTTCTCCTTTGGCGTTTGTTTACGTTTTGTGAATGCACTTCTGGCTCTGTGTCTCGAAATACAGCTGAGTATATTTCCATAGCATACCTGTTTTCTTCTGTCATGATTCCTTTTAAAATACAGAATCAGCTCGATTCAGAATTTTTTTCTGCATGGGTCGGCCACACGCGCACTGACTTAAAAGTGGCGTTTCGCCACTGTGAAACACACTCGTGTGCAGTGCGTAACTGATCCACGACTGTACCACAAACACATACTCACTATTTGTATTTCAAATCCAGAAGTTATCAGCAACTTTGATTAACGAAAAGTAAAAAAAAAAAAAGTTTTGTCAGCATTGCGATTCTCTTTGTACACATACACTCTTTAATAGACGTTTTAACACAATTTAAACAACGTATTATTCAGTGCTACTTCTATAGATTTATATATTAAGTTGCTCAAACAAGTGGTAAAATATTTAACCATGTAGTACTTATATTAAAATCGCAAACATTTCAAATTAAAACTTAAAATTGACAAAAACAGCCGACTATCAAGTTTGGACGTGGATGTTACTTACATGTGGATGTTACTTACTTGTTCAGATAACATTTTCCGGTGAAAATTATTATGTTGGTCATACTTCCAAAAAGTAGAATCTGTGATTCCGAATGTCAGTATCCACACCGGCGCGGTGACTGACAGTCAAAACATTGGATTCATCCACACTGTGCCATGCCGAGGCACAACCCACATAAAGTTGATAATTCCACGAATAACTGCAATTCCAGATTTCGAAAACAGAGATGGCGACAAAGAGGAAAAACTATGGACTGCAGCTTTAAGAAATATATGGATTAACATCCTTCCAGGGTGTCCGCGGGGTCTTAAAAAGTATTAAAAGTTGATAAATCCATTTTGGGAAAATTAAGACCCTTAAAAGGTATTAAAAAGTCTTAATCCTGATTTTATGAGGTATTAAATTTTGTTCAAGCTTTGTCCAAAAAGTTTGACTCCAAAAAGTATGCACGAATATATTTATTTTTCTCCCCATTACTAATAAAAAACAACGGCGTAGTCGGTCAGTGAGATCAGATCGGCGCATACAGGTGATGTCACGTATTTTGCGAAACGCGCGGTTAGGTGATGTTAAATAAAAAAACTAAAACTATTAGGTGATGTGTCATCGTCCTCTACATGGCACAAACTACAACTGTTTTATTAAGTTAAAGGTTTGAAGTCGATTAGAACTTGAAGTAGGGGTGTGCCATATCACAATTTTTTATCCTGGATGATTAAAATGTCTCCACGATCTGCTTTTGAAGAGATATCGTAGGATCGTGCATTCTATCAGTTTGCAGTTCTGGCGCCTCCGTCTCAACATACTGTACAGCGCGACGTATATTCACATGAAATGCAGACGAACTGGACACTAGTTCATAAAAATGTATTATTTGCATGTGCTTTAAAGCCTTGCCGGTTAAACATGTCATTCGCTGCTGATGCGCTGTTCTAGCGAGCGCTTTTCTGAGCGCAAACATCCGACGCGCACATGCACTAAAAGCCTGTCTAACAGCGCCTGTTACTGGACTAAGTTATCTTTCGAGTCTTATTGCTCTAATACTGTCAAATACACTCAAGGTTTACATAAACAAAGTTGGTTATGTCTAAAGTGAAAGAACAGTAGAAAAAATTAAGAAAAAAATATGCTTGTCAAATACTAATATTACCGCTACTCACGTTTCTCCCATAACCTCCGTGTCCTAAAATCCCACAATGCCTTGCGCTACTGTGATCCGCTGACATCACGATCCCGCGCTCTATATTAGACTCGTTGCGTGCAGATCTTAAAGTGACAGTAGCCCTAATAGTAAACATGCTGCCTTAAAGGGACAGTTACCCAAAAATAAAAATTCTGTCATTATTTACTCACTCACTCTAATGTTGTTCAATACCTGTATTAATTTCTTTCTTGTGCTGAACACAAAAGAAGATATTTTGAGGAGTGTGGCTAACCAGGCAGTTGCTGGTCCCCATTGACCATAGTAGGAAAAAAACTATTATGGAAGTCACTGGGGTACATCAACTGTTTGGTTACCCACATTCTTCCAAATAACGTATTTTCAACAGAAGAGGGTGACTTATTTGGGTTTGAAACGGCTTGAGAGAGTAAATGATGACAATTAATATTTTTTGGAGAACTATCCCTGTTAATAAAACGACAAAATACAAAGAGCAAATCCCTCACTCTTGACTGAGAACTTTAATAGCTTTAATAAGAATCAATGTACAATTTATAGAGTGAAGTCTAAGTTGTTTTATTTTTATATTTGTTAATTTAATTACTTTCTTCAATGCTGTTAAATACACCTGTAGCTGAAAAAAATAAAGCACTGTTTATTTAATTTGTGTATTAAGTTGTAAAAATCTTTGTTCTTAATTTTTAATAACAGAAAATAATGACAAAGATTTTTTATCTTCGCCACTTTGGCCTAAATGTCTGTCATTCTTTTTTATATTGTTACCTAACGCTTTGTTTTTAAAATAGGGACATTAGTTTGTAATGCTCAGTCACTTAAAAAATAGTAAAACCAACATGAAAAGGAATCGTGATAAAATCGTGAATCGTGATTTTCTGAAAAAAATCGTGATATGACATTTTTGCCATATCGCCCACCCCTAACTTGAAGTGGCGATGAGGTCTTAAAATATTTTGAGAAGGTCTTCAAAAAGTCTTAAAAAGGTATTGAAATTATCTTCAGGATTCCTGCATATACCCTGCCTTCTTTCTCTCTCTCTCATAGACAAACATTAAAAAAGAAAAAAGCTGCATATACTATGAAACAAATGATAAAAGGAAACCGTAGTGCTATGTTTAAAGGCTAGATTTATTTATTTTTAACAGGCTGGCAATCCAAATGAGCCATGCAGTTACACCATAGTATGATAGATGTGAGTGATAGATGTCTCATAAAATTCGATGTTGTCGTTCTGGTGTTTTTAATTATTTTCCCACATTCTTTGCATCTAGCCGATTTGACATTAATAAACCCAAATAAAATAACACATGGCACGGTTGCTCCTGTCATGTTTCTTGGGACTTTCATTATGACATTTTGGAGTTTACACAAAATACACGGACATACGTAATCACGTTCTATGGGGCACGATCTACCATGACATAGTCACATTGTTTTTTGTACACTCTGTGATACAAACTAAGTCACATGAGACACAGACATATTTTAACCGTATAAATACGGGGAACTATATTCTCTGAAGGCGAAGCACTGCTACTTGGGCGAAGTGATAACTGCAGCACCTGAGACGTCACGTTGCGTCTCAGGTGCTGCGGTTATCACTCCGCCCAAGTAGCAGTGCTTCGCCTTCAGAGAATATAGTTCCCAGTATTTATACGGTTAAAATATGTCTGTGTCTCATGTGACTTTGTTTTTTGTACACTCTGTGACTATACAAATCACAACATGTAAATAGGAAAATGTGTGCGTTATTTTGTCACTTATTTGGATTAGTATGCTAGCTGCAACCATTTACATCCAGTCTTTGTGCTAAGCTAGGCTAGCAGTGGGTGCGTCAAACAGACTTATAGCAGAGATGAAAAAGGTATGTATGGACTTATCTAACTCTGGGGGATAAGGTGAATAAGCTAAAGTCCCAAAAAGTCGGAGTGTTCCTTTAATTATATTAGTAGTTAAGGATAAAAAACTGGAGCTGTTTTTAAAATATTCACGAGTCCTTTTCGTCGAGCCCGAGTCAAGTCTGAAGACTATTAAAATGCGACTCGAGTCAGTCTCTAACTTGAGTGTTATAGTCAAACAAAGTTATAGTGTTATAGGTCTAACCCTACCTCTGTATTGAGGTACTTAAAGTGAGCTTAAAATGATAAATGAAAACGTCTCAGATTACGACTGTAACCTATGTTCCCTGAGAACAGGGAACGAGACACTGCGTCGATGACGCTAAGGGGGAGCGCCTCAGGTGTGACAGGTGTCTGAAATCACTATCAATTCACGGAACCTGAAGAAACCCCAGCCAGTCACTATTCAGGGGAACGTACCACCCGAAATGCCACCAGGACGGCCTGACCTGGTGTCACTTACATTGGACACTTCAGTCTGGCCAGTTCCTGTCTGTCCGAAGACAGAGCCTCTGGACATTTGCCTTTAGGTAAGGCATCCAACGCAAGGGACTGCGAAGCTGGCAGTAAACCACTCGGCCCGGATCTTAGAGACAGGGTATCCTGGAGAGAATTGCCCGATAACCGTGGTCTTTATAGACCTTATGCGCCAGAGAAACAAGTGCGCAGCTATCTTTAGAATATTGTCTTTGAACTTCCGGTTTTGCAGTAGCTCTGTAAAATTCAGTGTTGAGACCTTTCGCCGGAGATTGATTGACAGGTGATCTGACCAATCAATCATAATGCAGATATATTGTCCTTTTTGTCTGACAAACAAACCAAACCAGTCAGTGGATTTAAACTTGAAAAATGGTGTGTATTGACATCTTTTTGCAGTTCTGATGTTCATTCATGTTTAATTTGTGCTATAACTAGAATAGATTATCAGTTTGAACTAAAGCACTACACATTAAAGCGTCACAAAATTTAGTTTGAATTTCACAAAAATTACTAAATTTGAAAGCTGAGACTTTATTTCATACCAAAAGGAACCTGTTGGCGCATTGTCAGTGTCCTCTTTGCTCCGCAATATATAGCAACAGTAACTAAGAGGGGCGGCTCTTTGTAAAAGGTCAATTTCAAATAATTTTAATCTTTGGGGACTCGGCCGGACTTGACTCGGACTCGACAAAGGTGGACTCAGACCCAACACTAATTACTCAAGCAACACTTGCTAGGTTTTTTTTTAACCTCCTCTTTATCGCCTATGTGTCTAAAATGTGTAAAGAGGTACTTTAGCGCATTGTTTATGGTCATGTAATAGACTGCAGAGGTATTGGTTTTTGGTGCTGGGGGAAATGGAAGCGATCTTTAATATTCGGTTGGATTTTGACCCAGTCTCATTGGTGTTGGTTATGCCTAATGGATGCATTGCTGCATCTGCTAATAGGAAATTGTATAATATTCTACCTTTTGCTGCCAGAAATATACTTTACTGAATTAGTTCAGTGATACATCTCCGTCACTTAAAGGTTGGCATAAGATTATTTTAGAGTTGATTCCACTGGAGCGTCATAATTATTTATTACATCAGAAAATAGGCCAATTTTATAAGCTCTGGATCACATATATAGACTATTTGGAACCTCATATTTGACATATTATATTACAAGGAATATGGTAATTGTGTTATTCTGTGGATATTGAATCTTCTTTTGTCCTATTCTTCATCTTTTTTGCCATTTTTATTTATTTATTTTTATTTAGTCCTGTATTATATAGAAATCTGAGCTATATGTGTTCCTTTTTGTTTTGAGTGGGGTTTTTTTGTGGTTCCTTGTTATATTTGTTTTAAAATTAAAATTCAATAAACACAATTATATAAAAAAAGAAGTTGTGGCCACGAAAAAATCCTTTCTGAGAGTTGAAAGATTATTAATACGGAGTGTTTACTGGACAAACAGGTTAATTGATTGTAATATTAATTGTGCTACATCAAGTTAATTATATTAACATGTTTAGGGAGACACCAAGAACATCAAGATAAGTATGTCCTTATCTTGGAGATCTGAACAATATAATTCTAAGTTCATTGTCCTGTGATGTATAGCAGAATGGCATTGGGAACATCCATGGTTTCATCTTTCTCCAGGATGATATCATAGGTGTTTAAGTATGACTGTCTCCTCTCATCCACCTGAAAAAAAAAAAAGAAAAACATAATTTTTTTTTTTAGACAAAGTGTTTCCCCTCTTTTTATTAAAGTGTGCTTCCATTTTTTTATTACCTTATCATTGAGGTATCCGATCTTCAGGATGTTTTGTAAGTTCATGACTCCATCAGCCATGTTGAGATCCCCGAGAGAGTCTCCGAGCAGCAGGACATTAAAGCGGCTCTGGAGCTCTTTGAAGTGTTCAACATTGAGCACGGCTCCTTCCCGTTTGTTGAAGATGTGAATTAGCTCTCCTTTAAATCCTCGCAAAACACCCTGCAAAGCCCACAGTTAGTCACACTGATGAACATTAACTTAATAATGTGATGTGGTGTTTTGCGATTTATGCTGTAATTTTCAGAAGCAAATACCATTATGGCAACCTTTAAAGGGGTGGTAAAATGCCATTTTCACAAGATGTAAAATAAATCTCTGATGTCCCCAGAGTTTGTGTGTGTGAAGTTGTAGCACAAAATACCCCACAGATATTTTTATAAAGCATGTTAAAGTTGTCACTGTTTGAGGATTTGCAAAAACGCACCGGTTTGTGCCTGGCCCTTTAAATGCAAATGAGCTACACAGAGGGCGGGGTTTCAAGAGCTTGTGTGTTAGCAGCTGCTATTACCTCACGCAGACACACTAAAATGACAGAAACTGTTCTGCCATTGTCAACACGGAGTCAGACAAAGATGGAGATACTCAAGAAGAAGTGACAACATGTAAAATGCAACAGGACGTCTCTGAAAGGTTAGTTGATGAATGTATGTTGCTGATGTGGAGTTAACTATCTTCAATTAGGATATTCTGTCATGGTAATCTATAAATCGCTCGTATAGGAACTGTTGTGAGATGCACACAGAGTGACTTTCTATTGCATGTGAAAAGATGGATGCTAAAGTTTTTCCCTCATAAGACCCTTCCATCGGTGAAAAGCCACACCGATGTTGACCCGTGATTTTTGCCTTCATTTCTCCCTTATTTTTCTATACAATATCTGTGGTCATTCATTTTCGCGGAATTCTGCGGCGTCTTTTTCTGCTGCTTCTCATTCAAGTTAGTGACGAAACGCGCTCTGTAGCGCTGTTTGTTCGCTGTCAGCTACAGTAGAAACATGACGTCACAACATGTCGAACTTCATAGAAGTGCCCACGCTTATGTCGATATAAATGACTTATTCTAAGGTAATAAAAACATAACGGTTCATTAAGTAAGGTCTTTATACACCACTGAAAACATAGTTATAGATCTTATATTGCATTTCTGTCAATAGATCCTCAGAAATAATACACATTGCACCTTTAAACATGTAATTCGCTGCTGATGCGCTGTTCTAACATGCGCTTATCTGAGTGCAAACACCCGACGCGCACATGCACTAAAAGCCTGTCTAACAGTGCCTGGATACTGGACTAAGTTATCTTTCGAGTCTTTTTGAGCTAATACTGTCAAATACACTCAATGTTTACATAAAGAAAGTTGGTTATGTCTAAACTGAAAGCAAACCGAGAAAATTGAGAGAAATCTGCTTGTCATATGCGTACATATTAGACGCGTCGCTTGAAGGTCTTAAAGAGACTGTAGCCCTAATAGTAAACATGATGCCGCTTGTCCTTAAAGGGATAGTTCACCCAAAAATAAACATTTTGTTATTCTTTACTCACTCTAATGTTGTTCCAAACCTGTATTAATTTATTTCTTGTGCTGAACACAAAAGAAGATATTTTAATGAATGTGGGTAACCAGACAGTTGCTGGTCCCCATTGACTTCCATAGGAAATAAATATAGAAGTCACTGGGGAACATCAACTGTTTGGTTACCCACATTCTTCCAAATAACTTCAACAGAAGAAAGAAACTTATTCAGGTTTAAAACAACTTGAGAGAGTAAATGATGACAATTAAACATTTGGGGAGAACTATCCATTTAATGTTAATAAAACAACAAAACACATGGGAAATCACACACTGCTCTTGACTGAGAACTTTAATAGTAACTTTAATAAGAATCAATGTATAATTTATACAGTGAAGTCCATATTTGGCTTTGACTTTGACTAAACATTTTCTCTCACTTTGCGGAAAAAATATTGGGAAATATATCGTATATCGATATTCAGCCTAAATATATCGGGATATGACTTTTGGTCCATATCGCCCAGCCCAACAGCGTGGCTACATATTATGAAGCGCTCTAGCCGGCTCTATCTGATATCAAAAGAGTTGCCTATACAGTTTTATCGGTAGATGCTAAGAGACATTTATTTATATATTACCTGTTTGCAAACTTTTTTTTTTTTCTTTGATGGCACATTTTCCTGACCTTTTTGCTCCCCCCTGTGCTTTACAGCTTTACAGGGGGTATGGCTTATCTAAATGAGATGTTATTGAGCCCTATTTTCACTCCCAGCAGCAGAGAGAGGTGAGAACTGCACAATCTTTAGAGGCCGTTTTCTCCACTTTGAGCTTTTTTGAGTGCCTACCTCCAAATATTATCAGATTTCAATGTGTTACACATCGTTGGAAAGCTTCGAGACTACACTTTCAGAATCTGTGAATAACTCAAAATGCCCCAGAACTGACTTTCTGTGATCGGTCACATATATATTAGTATACATATATATAGGCCATCAGCCACCTCTCTAAGATATCTGCATCAGCCATCTAAGAAAAAAACGATATTGGTTCGACCACTACTTGTAACTGGTATTGTTGGTGTAAACATTGATTTGTGATGCTCTTCATGATATTGATGCTAATAAATGTCCTGAACTTGATTATTGTAAAAATGCTTTTAAAAAATATTGATAGTTTCAGAAAGTGTTTTCTGGAACTAACGTTTTTGAGCCACATGTACAGCTTACTTTTCCATTGAAATGAGCTCTCAATCTAATTTACTTATTGACAGTACAAGACCATTAGTCACAGTACAGATCATTAAATGTTTGAGTATTGAAGTTATGCAGCAGGAATGCATGACATTTTCATACAGTATGTCTGTATGCATGAATTGCGGATAATTGCTTTGTCGTGGCAAATTTCTGTCAGTGTTAATCTTCTTAAATGAAAGACAACAATGGAATGGCGTCGTTGATACGAGTACTGCACTGTACTCATGCTTCTACTGAACTTTAATGTTGTATCACTCAGACTGTCTGTAATGGAATTTTTCATTTTCATTGATTTTAGTAGATTTAACAAATGAATGCCATATGTTCTTTATCTGTATTCTGAGTACAAGAACAGAAAACCTTGTTTTCTGTTTATATGGCTGGAAGTGATACACAGAGGGTGGTTGGGCAGCAACCTCTGACTATAGAGGTGAGAAGACCCCTGGCCTGGGGAGGTCTTAAGGGTAGCCATAAAGTTTATATTGTTCCTCTTGTCTAAACAAGTGGCTGATGAGATAGCTTTGAAAAGAACACTATAAAACTGCTGGCCAACAACTCCTCTGCATCTTACTCCGGCTGCAGCTGGACTGCGGTTGGACTGGGAAATATTCTTGCAAGAATAAATATATTTTAAGGACAATTTGAATCTTAATGTCTCTTATGTTGGGATGCTGGTTTGTTTAATTATTGTTTTTGCCACAACAAAATAGTTTGTCTTAAATAGTTCGAGAGGAAAACAGAGTTGTTATAGCATCCTATACATACAGTCATGGCCAAAATGGTTGGCACCCCTGGTAAATATGATCAAAACTGGCTGTAAAAAATAAATCTGCATTGTTTATCCTTTTGATCTTTCATTCAAAAAATTGCCAAAATTCTAACCTTTCATTGAAGCAAGAGAATTGAAAGTGGGGCTAAATCACATTATGAAATAAATGTTTTTCTCCAAAACACGTTGGCCACAATTATTGGCACCCTTTTATTAAATACTTTTTGCAACCTCCTTTTGCCAAGATAACAGCTCTGAGTTTTCTCCTATAATGCCTGATGAGTTTGGAGAACACCTGACAAGAGATCAGAGACCATTCCTCCACACAGAATCTCTCCAGATCCTGCAGATTCCCAGATCCATGTTGGTGCTTCTTCTCTTCAGTTCAGCCCACTTATTTTCTATAGGGTTCAGGCCAGGGACTGGGATGGCCATTGCAGATCTTGGTTTTGTGCTCAGTGACCCATTTTTGTTTTGATTTTGATATTTGTTTTTGGATCACTGTCCTGTTGGAAGATCCAAACATGGCCCGTTATAAGATTTCTAGCCCCGGCTGTTAGGTTTCGATTTTTTATCTGTTGGTATTTGATCCAATCCATGATGCCATGTATCTGAACAAGATGTCCAGGACCTCTGGCAGAAAATTAGGCCCACAGCAGTAAAGATACAGCAGAGTATTTCATTTTACACATGGGGTACTTTTTTATCCCTGTGTGCACCAAACCCATCTTAAGTGTTTGCTGCCAAAAAAGCTATTTTTTTGGTTCCTCTGTCCATGGATCTGGAGAGATTCTGTATGGAGGAATGGTCTCTGATCTCTTGTCAGGTGTTCTCCAAACTCATCAGGCATTATAGGAGAAAACTCAGAGCTGTTATCTTGGCAAAAGGAGGTTGCAAAAAGTATTTAATAAAAGGGTGCCAATAATTGTGGCCAACGTGTTTTGGAGAAAAACATTTATTTCATAATGTGATTTAGCCCCACTTTCAATTCTCTTGCTTCAATGAAAGGTTAGAATTTTGCCAATTTTTTTGAATGAAAGATCAAAAGGATAAACAATGCAGATTTATTTTTTACAGCCAGTTTTGATCATATTTACCAGGGGTGCCAACAATTTTGGCCATGACTGTATGTAACTTGTTGTATATGACAATTAATGTAGCTTTCATTAGTTTAAGTTATTTGGTGGAAAATGTACGTCCTACCTGAAATCTCTAGAAGGGTTACTGTTCTTTAAATAAAAAAAGATGGTCTGTCTAACATTTTAATGACTATTCAATATCAGAGATTATACACAGGCAAAAATTGTTAATATCAGCTAAACATTAAATAATAATTTATTTATCATTTTGATAAAAACATGAGGGACTCACGGAATCATTAAAGTCCATATAGTTGGAGAAGACTTTGACATTAGGATGGAAAACACCAGCATGTCTGATCACTTCCTCTAACACATCCCCAATCCCAGCAGAGAAGATCAGCAGAGGAACAGACATCTGATGGAGATGATCAAAGAACTGCTTGTATCCATCCCTGACAAACACATTATCAATATTATTACTGACATGCATGTGAAATCATCTTCTAACGAGACACTCTTAGATATTATTGTCAAAATCAATGTAGTCTCTTACAGTTTGTGCATATAGGGGGCATGCATTTAGTATTAATTAAGTATAGAAAACTACTGGTTACAATAATAATTTCTGTTAGTTCAAGTTTCAGAAATCTACTTTCAGAGCTATTTTTTTTATTATTATTTGACTAGTCAAGAACTGTTAATCACAACACTTCCAAACACATGTTAGTATTTCCCTTTATGTTAATGGTCTAACCTCAGCATGGCTTTAGACTCTTTAACAGCTCGAACCAAATGATCCTTCCTGATCTTCTGCTCCACAAGGAGCTTGTGAGCTTCAGTCCACCTGCACACACACACACACACACACACACACACACACACACACACACACACACACACACACACACACACACACACACACACACACACACACACACACACACATGCTTACAGCTGAGAATAACTTCTCAGTTATTCTACTTCAAGCAGTTACTCAGCTTGACCTACTTCAAGCTATTTCTTCCTCTGTTATACCCACATTCACACACATCATAAACACATCTCTTCACACTGGTACATTTCCCACAGCATTCAAGCAGGCTCGGGTAACCCCACTGCTTAAGAAACCCACTCTAAATCCAGCACATCTAGAGAATTACAGACCGGTATCCCTTCTTCCATTCGTCGCAAAAACACTTGAACGAGTTGTTTTCAACCAGATCTCCTCCTTTCTTACGCAGAACAACCTCTTGGACAACAATCAGTCTGGCTTCAAAAGCGGACACTCAACTGAGACTGCTCTGCTCTCAGTAATTGAAGCTCTGAGATTGGCAAGGGCAGCTTCCAAGTCCTCAGTTCTCATCCTGCTGGATCTGTCTGCTGCCTTTGACACAGTTAACCACCAGATCCTCCTGTCAATCCTAAAGATGAAGGGCATCTCGGGAACTGCACTCCAGTCGTTCAAGTCTTATCTCTCGGGTAGGTCCTTTAGGGTGTCGTGGAGGGGTGAGGTGTCTAAGACCCAACATCTAGCCACTGGTGTGCCTCAGGGCTCAGTGCTTGGACCACTTCTCTTCTCAATCTACATGACCTCACTAGGATCTGTGATTCAGAAACACGGCTTTTCCTACCACTGCTACGCTGATGACACACAACTCTACCTCTCATTCCAGCCTGATGATCCGACGGTAGCCGCTCGCATCTCAGCCTGCCTGACAGACATTTCTGGCTGGATGAAGGACCACCACCTTCAACTAAACCTTGCGAATACAGAGCTACTTGTAATCCCGGCTAACCCAGCACTTAATCACAACTTCACCATCCAGCTAGGCTCGTCATCCATAACTCCATCAAGATCAGCCAGGAACCTTGGAGTTGTAATTGATGACCAATTGAATTTCACAGACCACATCGCTAGCACTGCCCGGTCATGCAGATTTGCCTTGTACAACATCAGAAGGATCAGGCCCTTCCTATCAGAGCATGCTACACAACTCCTTGTTCAGGCGCTTGTTCTTTCCAGACTAGACTATTGTAATGCTCTCCTGGCTGGTCTCCCAGCTTGCACTGTCAAACCTCTGCAACTGATCCAGAATGCTGCAGCCAGAGTGGTCTTCAACGAGCCGAAGAGAGCACACGTCACTCCTCTCCTCACGAAATTGCACTGGTTGCCGGTTGCCGCTCGCATCAAATTCAAGTCACTGACGTTTGCCTACAGAACAACCACTGGCACTGCTCCCCTGTACCTGAACTCATTAATTCAGACTTATGTGCCATCCAGAAACTTGCGCTCTGCAAGTGAGCGACGTCTGGTGGTCCCATCTCAAAGAGGCACGAAATCTCTCTCTCGGACCTTTACCATGACTGTTCCCTGCTGGTGGAATGATCTGCCTAACTCAGCCAGAGCTGCTGAATCTGTAGCCATCTTTAAGAAACTGCTGAAGACGTATCTTTTTCGGCAGCACTTGAGCACTTGATCCAGTACTACTAACACTAACACTTTCTTATCTCTTCTATAAAAAATAAATAAATAAAAAATAAAAAAAATGCGTTGGATTGTACTGTGAAGGGTTATAGCACTTACATACTGTTGTCCTACTGCTAGTTTAATTGCTTCTATTGTTTCTCATTTGTAAGTCGCTTTGGATAAAAGCGTCTGCTAAATGAATAAATGTAAATGTAAATAACAAATTACAATTAGTGTAAATACAAAAGTGCATAAAAAAGTGCATATGCAAAAAAAAAAAAAGCCCACAAACTATAAGGGTAAAAGAAGCAAGCAAAAATAAATTGTTTACAACAAAAAATAAAACAAATGTGACAGTGCCACAGCTTTACTGACAAAAAAGGGCAAACCTTTCAGTCACAACATGAATTTGGCCTTTTTTGCTTCATTCAACATTATAGTGTCTGGGCCTTTTTTCATTTTGTGGATTACTACGCACCTAGTCTGTTTGGACTTTTTTGTCTAGTGTTTGAGACTGACAACTGCATTTACTTACTGATGTGACACAGCAGTTTACAATAACGGCTTAAGTACTGTCTTTTTTTTAAAGTAAAGTCAAAGATGGCAATGTAAATAAAACTGGAAGATTACATTTGACAACATTTTTAATTTAGTAGTTTTAATTTATGCTTTAAAATGGATATTAGTTGTTTTTAGGTTTAGATTTAGAATGTAATGTTTGTATTTTAAGCGATTTTATTTTGCTTATAATGTACAGCATAGCCAACATAAAGATACATTCACTATATTAGTTTTCATTAAATTATACATTGTTTGTAGGTGTAGGAAACTTTTCCTTCTTCTAAGCAAAGACCAGGAGACGTTGGAATCACGTTCAAGCAGAAGTTATTCTTTATTGAGCGCGTCTGCAGTTTTCCAAAACAGTCTGATCTAAAATAGGATACACTGCAATCTATATACATTTTAAGGAGGAGGAGACTTCTGGGGGTGGAGACAAATTCAAACAAATCATACGAAAGCAGGGAGGAGTTGATTCTATCCAGCAAAAACCAGTTTGGCAGACTATCTAGATTGCTCAAGAGAAACAGAACCAATCAGCATATTCACTCTATTGTATTGCTAATCTAATCAGCATAATGCTTCAACGTCTGAGCTAGGACTTCGAACGCCATTTGCAGAACAAAAGGCAAATGGGCTTGGGCTCTGATGGGCTTGGGCAAACGGCTCCGAAAACCATTTGAACAAAAGGTGAGTCTCTCAATGATCTGACTCATTTACAAGTCTTGCAGGAATCTACTGCTGGAAACTCAATAATCATCAGTTAAACCTAAAATGAAATAGATTCTTAAAATTTGTTATTCATCATAGGACAGCATTGGGCATTATTTTTAATTGAAAAAATACTTTTAAATGTATAATAATGTTTCATCCGATTACTCAACAAAAAAATCTACACATTAATCGATTATCAAAATAATCATTAGTTGCAGTCCTAGATTCTTAATTTACTGCTACAAACTGATAATGGACATATAAGTATGATTTAAACCATGCCAATGCAATTCCACTAATTGGCAACATCATTTTCAAGACTATTCAAAAGAATGTTGTGGTTGATAGTACCAAATGCAGCACTAAGATCCAGTAACACTAATAGAGAGATACAACCATGATCGGATGATGAGAGCAAATCATTTGCAACTCTAATGAGAGCAGTCTCAGTACGGTCTAAATCCTGACTGGAAATCCTTGCAGATATAATTTCTTTCTAAAAAGGAACATAGTTGTGAGGAGACTGCCTTTTCAAGTATTATTGACAGAAAAGGGAGATTCAAGATCATTTTGTAATTAATTAATTCTCTAGGATCAAGTTGTGATTTTTTAATGAGAGGTTTAATAACAACCAGCTTAAACGTTTTTGATATGTCAAACGTGATTTATCACTTACAGTAGATAAAGTTACATGAAACATCATCACTTCAAAAGAATACTTGAGACTAGACCTCTGAGGCTCATGTTTATAACAGTGATCTTGGGGGGTAGACTCATTTAAAGTAATGTAATTGTCTGGTTTAAGTCAGGTTTCTTTCAAACACAGCACATCTCGGCTATGATCTGTGATCATATAATTTACAATAAGTGGTTTTATAGAAAGGGATCTGATATTCAGCAAATTGAGTTTTATCATTTGTTCATCACGGGGCATATTACAGAAAGATCCTAACTTTAGAATCCTATCTTATCTGTTTGGTAACGATGGCAATTTCAGTTAGAACCTCATTTAGGACAAAAGCTACTACAGAATGACATTTCTAAAGTACATTATCTTAACTACGGATTGGAAAGGGGTATTACAGAAGCATTCTAAATCAACAAAAAATCCTAAAAACTTTCTTTACTTTAAGACAACCCCACTAGTGTGCTAACTACAGATAAGTTGATAATTTGTGAAGAATCCTAAATTTACTTTTCAGATCTTAGCTTGACCTTAAATGGGTTTGGGAGTTTTTTGTATTTACTAGTTTGGGGAACAGACACAGTCTCTATATTATCATAATCTAGGTGAAAGAGTCTCTATGATTTAGGAAGTATCTGACTTCTGTGACATGATGTGGCTAGCAGTTGGTTTAACCACTCTGTCTGCTTCGTGACCTGGGCCTCAGTTAGTGAAGTATCAACTCTAAGATTGTGTGCCATATTACTAGAGAGAAGAGTGGCACCACCCCAGGAGGGATGGAGACCATTTCTTTTCAACAGGTCAGGTCTGCCTCAAAAAGTTGTCAATTGTCTAGAGAGCCAGCTATTGAGTGACGACAGTCTGCTATACTCTACAGTGTTTCCGCTACATTCATTCTGCCGTGGTGGGCCGCCACACCAAAAATCCTCCCGCCACGGCTGCAGCTTCTCAGTGAGGTCCGATATTGTGCATACTATTGTGTTATTGTTAAGCCCCACTAAAGGCATTGTAAAGCACCATAAAGTTTTCGTGCACTATATTCCAAGACTTCTAAAGTCATTCGATAGCATAATGTGGGGTAAAAATTAATATTGAAGTCGTTAAGTTAAAGTTAATGAAAACTCATCTCTCCTCAGTCATTCTCCATTCAGAACTCAAACAGCGCGTCGCGTTCGGTTACGAGTAACACGATGACACTCTCCAAGATCAATGTTTACATTATTATACTTTATTTGTAGATAAAGGTCTATGGTTTGCATAAAATGACTTTATCTTACTGGAGTTTATTGCGTTAGTTCTGTTAGATTACAGCACTGGAGTAGAGAGCACTATGAATTGTTCTTCATGCGCACTGTAACTGAAATTTAAAACTGTTAAAAGAAAAGGCTCAATAAACTGTTGCATAGATATAATACAGTAAGCATCAAATATCTCTTCGCTTTGTGCTTTTGCTTTTAACCCTCTGGGGTCTAAGGTGTTTTTTGGGTCCTTGAGATGTTTTGACATGACCTGATATTTGTATTTTTTTCAGTTGCTTATAAACATATTAATGGCAAAGGTGTAATTACACTCTATTTAGCATGAACATGGCTAGCATAATATGTGAGCAACATGTATGTACATGTTTGCATTTTTGAGAGAATATTATTTATGCGTGGTTATTCAAAAAACTCAAACTTAAATTTTCTGATATAAGACCACAAACGACCAACTTCACATATTCCCACAATACTTTTGACTAATGGATCTTGTCGGCTAGAGTATTTACTTCAAAATGATCTGAAAATCATCCGGGCTAATCGTTCACATTAAACAATAGATTGATTTAAATTTTGTAAGACACTTTTTGTTTGGAAAGGCAATATGCAGGTGGGCGTGAATGATCCAACAAGGTCATGATGAGTAGACATTTAACAGCTTCTTTTTTCATATTTCTTAAGGCTGTATGACCAAAACTGACTGAGTATTTTAGGTCTATTTTGCTGCTATGTAAAAAAAAACGAGCAAAACGCGGCCGCGCGTTTGCCGACCCCAGGGGGTTAACTTTTCAATGCGACACGCTGCACGCTGTGACTTCGAGTTGCTTCAAGTGCATCATTCGGCGCACGGGATGCGCATAATCGCTTTGCCGCTGTAAATTGGAACCTTTCATATTATAACTAGAAAAACTATTTTTCGATTAATCGTTTTTTAAAATGTGGTCAATTCAATATCGATTCTCAAAGGCTATGAATCGATTTTTTTCCCCATATTTATTTATATATCACCCAAAAGCCAGTATTAGTTTTCCTACACTTCATAGGCTTGCAGCCTCTATGTTATTCTAATGCAGTGAGATTTTATGTTTGTTTTATCTTAAACATAAAATAACCTGATCCTGTTTGATCAAGGCATGAGACTGTTCTGACTTTTTCAATAATCGATTTTTCATTTTGCATCAAAATCCTGTCTATTCATTGTATGCATTTGACATATATGGTTGGGTTCTGTTTTAATGTACCCAAGTGTACCTAAAATAATAATAAAGAGTTTAATATACTGGCTCTTAATTTCTTTTTATTAATTAACCACTCGTAAACTTATGTTCACAATTCTTTTTTATAAATATAGGTTTTGTGTTAAATCTATATTCATTGAGTTGAATCGAGAATCGAAATTGAAAGCTTGCGAATTGAAATCGAATCAGGAACATCTGAATCGATACCCATCCCTAATTATAATACTTAGAGGAGGTTTAAACACCTGGGGCAAGGGGGCGTTGCCCGTGGGAACATCACTCATGGGCGGCGCCCCCTCCCCCTGGGGAAATGGGCCTGCCACCACAGCTGGAAAAAATCCTAGAGGAAACACTGCTCTATATTGTCAAAAGAACTGGGACACCCCTCTAAATCGTTGAATTCAGGTGTTCCGATCACTTCCATGGCCACAGTTGTATAAAATTCAGCACCTAGGCAGTAGACTGCTTCTACAAACATTTTTTAAAGAATGGGTCGCTCTCAGGAGCTCAGAGAATACAAGCGTGGTACCGTGATAGGTTGACACCTGTGCAATAAGTCCATTCGTGACATTTCCTCAATACTAAATATTCCACGGTCAACTGTTAGTGGTATTATAACAAAGTGAAAGCAATTGGGAACAACAGCAACTCAGCCACGAAGTGGTAGGCCACGTAAAATCACAGAGCGGGGTCAGCGCATGTTGAGACACACAATGCGCAGAAGTCGCCAACTTTCTGCAGAGTCAATAAAGACCTCCAAACTTTGTGTGACCTTCAGATTAGCTCAAGAACAGTGTGTAGAGAGCTTTGTGGAATGGGTTTCCATGGCCAAGCAGCGGCATCCAAGCCTTACATTACCAAGTGCAATGCAAAGCGTCGGATGCAGTGGTGTAAAGCACGCCACTTCATGAATCACGCTTCTATGTCTGGCAATCCGATGGACGAGTCTGGGTTTGGTGGTTGCCAGAAGAACAGTACTTGCCTGACTGCATTGTCCCAAGAGTAAAGTTTGGTGGAGGGGGGATTATGGTGTGTTTTTTTTTTTCAGGGGTTGGGCTTGGCCCCTTAGTTCCAGTGATAGGAACTCTTAATACCAAGACATTTTGGACAATTTCATGCTTCCTAATTAGTGGGAACAGTTTGGTGATGGCCCCTTCCTCCTGTTCCAACTTCGCACCAGTGCACAAAGCATAGGTCCATAAAGACATGGATAAGCGAGTTTGGTGAGGAGGAACTTGACTGGCCTGCACAGAGTCCTGACCTCAAACCAAAAGAACACCTTTTTGGATGAATTAGAGCGGAGACTGCGAGCCAGGACTTCTCTTCCAACATCAGTGCCTGACCTCACAAATGCGCTTCTAGAAGAATGGTCAAAAATTACCATAAACACACTCCTAACCTTGTGGAAAGCCTTCCCAGAAGAGTTGAAGCTGTTATAGCTGCAAAGGGTGGGCCAACGCCATATTAAACCCTGAATGGGATGGCATTAAAGTTCATGTGCATGTAAAGGCAGTGTTAAAGGGGAACTGAAACGAACAAAATATAATTCGATAACATGTTGGTTATTAAAATTGTGAACAAATTAATTCAAAAATAATATTAAAAACAAAACATATATGAAGTTTTTCACAATACTGAAGTTTTTCACAATACTGAAATTTACATTTGTTGTTATCGATGACGTCACTGGCATGGTACCACTGTAGGCTACTAACGTTATGTCAGGCTACTCTACTGCTGCTCTGACTGAACTTACTGATTTTAACAGTATGGACATGGAACTGTAAAAGTTAACACTAAAAACAGCATTTAAGTAAGAAATTTAATCATCAAATTAAATAATAAAACTGAAATAATAAAACTGCATACTCTTCACTGTATGAATGAAACGTATACGGATTCTAATATAGACTGCTGTCACTTTAAGAACTACAGTTATGCAGAATATACTGATACACATACACAATTTCTTACAGACGTTTACATTAACTTAAAAGGTACACTATGTAGGAATTCCGTTTTTGTCAAACAGCGATGGAGTACTTGTACTGTCGTAAATACCACTCACGCAGAGATGTCTCTGCACTCAAGGCCTGATCCCCTCCCCATGTATACCAGTACCTGTTCAGTAGGATGAAAGTTGTTACGAGTGGAAATAAGGTGTGGCGCCTTTAAGAGCTGTGCGCGCCCTGTTAAACTGTCGGAAGTCTGTATTGTATGTGCGCCTCGAACACCCCATGTATGTGGCGCCGGGTTATTTCTGTTTGATGCTCATTCTTATCCTATTTTTTTTTTGTAGAATGTGTGACAGACAGTTACACGAGTCTGATTGGGGAATAAAGTGGAAGTTGTGAGATGACAATCGCCTCCATGAGTCTGTCTGGCCTCTGTAATAAGTAATCTGTGAGCCTATTCTCCTGACACAACACGTTACAAAGCGTCGGACATCGAACTGGCACACATAGCCTCCGAAGATGTCTACTAGTCCATCAACAAGAACGGCAGGTTAGCATTGCTGTTGCATCCATTGCTGCTTTTTAGCTCTCGCCAACGAGTGAAAGCCTGACCAAGTGAGACTCTTGTCCGGTTCATCACGTGGTCAGTTTCTCGTTTTCTTTTCCTTGACTCTTCCGACCGCGTTTTCTTCATCGACTCTGCCATGATTCACGTCTGAAATGCCTGCTAGTGTCTTCCATAGAGTCCGTTTCATAGATTGTTGATGTATCTGACGTCGTGCCGTAAAGCAAGTCGTGATTCTCGCGAGATTTGTCGGGGGCGCCACCTCTCAAACTTGCATTGCTGGTTTTTCCAGCAGCGTCCGACCCCTTGCTATAGGGATGATTCGCCCTACTACGAGTTTGTTTACCATCAAAATTACTTTGAAGCTGTTATATTAAGGTACAATTCTTGAATAGTGTACCTTTAAGACAAAACCAACTGTTTATGTGAACCTTGTGTTTTTGACACTTTAAATGCAATAAAACGATAAAGAGAATTTAGTTTAGTGCACGTGCTGTGACAGCTGGCTGTCTGTGCATTGCGTTTAGTCGTTTGCGTTCGTCAAATTTAAACTGGCAAGGAGCGGCGCCGCATCTCTCATACACAGTTTGAAAGCGGCTGAAATCACACTAACAAGTATCTTGCGGTGTCGTCGATGGATATTGCTTATATTGGATAGCACCCCCGATGTCGGATTAATTTAGCAAGGTAATCGTCGGTGTAGGTGAAGATCACAATAACAACTAAGGGGTGAGTGGAACTTGTTTACAGGAGCGGGTCACATTTTTGCCACAGTCATTTTGCAAACAGGTTATTCGGTCCTTGATGGCATCCGAGGTGTTATATTCGCTTGTTGACAGATAACAATTTTTGAACCTGCTCTTGAGATGCCATTTTGCTGGAGCTGTCAAGGTAGCCTACCATGCCAGTGACGTCACGGACCATTGAAGTTCAAGATGGCTGCGCCCTAGTAACAAAACAACAAATTAATATCTCTGTTTCCCCCCCTTGTAACTACTTCGTCAGTTTTAAGTGTCCTACTACCACAAATAACAATGATAACACATCTGTTATATCACCTTTACCTCCTATTTCGTTTCAGTTCCCCTTTAAGCTAAATTTGAAATAGAAGAAATAAAAAAAAAAGGAAAAGGAAAAATATATATTCATCATTGTTAAATAAAGAGATTTGAGATCAAAATGAGTGCAGCCTATTGGTTGTGACTGTGAGCACATAGTGCAACCTGGAAGAAACAATCCATCTATCTATCTATCTATCTATCTATCTATCTATCTATCTATCTATCTATCTATCTATCTATCTATCTATCTATCTATCTATCTATCTATCTATCTATCTATCTATCTATCTATCTATCTATCAATGTGTCACTGTATACTCTCTCTAGCCAATCAGTCAATGTGTAAATTTAAATGTAAGCCTAAATATAACTAAACAAATCACACTATAAATGTCACTATATCACCAAAAATCCGCTATCTCAAAATCAAACTCCTCTCACAAAAACCCACGAGGTCAAGATGCGTTGACTTCACTTTTATACAGATGTGCGATTGTGTGGTCTGTTCCCGACCCTGTCAATCAAACGCTGATTCGGCGGACCATGCCACCTGTCGCAAAAACACTTGTGAAACACTCCGAAGCTTCATTTAGCCGTAGTCACGTGACATGGGTGTTTTGAATCACGCTTCGGATCAGTGTTTCGAAACATCTGCGCTTCGGGATCTCGAAAGGCTTCGGAACGTTAGTTTCGCGTCAGCCATCCCTAGTAAACCACATGCTGAGTTTGTTCAAAGACTGCTGGGAAAAGCCACAATGTGTTTTTATCAAAGCCACATTTATCAAAATGTATTATGAATGATCTCACTATTTTTTAAGATACAAATGAGTTGCTACAATGTGTTAATAGCTTTATTTGTATTTGTTGGTAACAGGGTGATAATTAAGTAATGTGAGTGTAGTAATGTGAGTGTAAGTAATGTGTTTTTACAATTTCACCATTATTTATAATATTGAAGTAAAGTGTTGTAGTGTTTTTTAAGTGATGTGTATTACAGAAAGGACATTCATCCAAAGACAATGGTTCGTTCCACAATTTTTTTGGTGAACAGCCTGGCAATTTAAGCCACTGTGTTAGGATGCTGGGAGGAAGAGGTTTAAACATGGTTCATTCAGGTTTATTCTGGTGGATGTGCCACTGGGTATTTTTTAGTGCCAGGTTATGCTGCTCACAGCACATTTTTTATTTGTACACGGTTTAATCCAGTAGAAATTGCCTCATGATCAAATATTCCGCTACCGTGTTTCCAGTTGCTAAGGCCATTGACATCCTACAATAAGAGGCAAATGTCCAAATGTTCTGGTTGCTTCCCACCCACCATGTTCGGATCACCAAACTTGATCGACTGAAAGCATGTTCTAAGTTCCTTCAATACAAGCAGGAGTTAGCGATTTGGCCCAATGCTAAGTAAATAATTCTTTAAAAAAGTAAAAGTAAAAAAAAAAGTAATTCCTAGCAGTTTGTGAGTTCCTCAAACGGAATACACCCTGCTGTAGCTACTAGAGATGCGCGGATGGGCTATTATTTAATCCGCAACCTCATCACAAAACTCATCATCCGTCCGCCATCTATCCGCACCAATGTTTTTGACCAATTTTCAAAACAGTATAGAAATGCTAAAATTATGAAACTAATAATAAATACTAATAAAGCAATCTTTAGTGGCAAAAGTGATATGTCTAACATATTTATAACACGGAGTCGGCTTTGCAGCCTTGGCTAAATGTAATTTACATGAGACTATATAATGATCTGAGATGTCATCGCTCTGCTGCAGTATTTCAATGGCATCAACATCTATTCCATGTGATAGTATTAGATCTAGAGTATGATTACGGCAATGAGTAGGTCCTTACACGTGTTGTCTAACTCCAAAGAGTTTACAATGTCTTTAAATGCCAATCCCAATGCATCTTTTTCATTATCTATGTGTATATTAAATTCACAAACAATTAGCACTTTATCTGCAGCCAATATTAATTCTGATAGAAAGTCCGCAAATTCTTTGATAAAGTCTATATGCGACCCTGGTGGCCTGTATACAGTAGCCAGCAGAATTTTCAAACGTGATTTATCGTTTACACTATATATGTTTACATTAAAGGACAAGTTCGGTATTTTACACTTAAAGCCCTGTTTTCAGATTCAGAGTTTTCGGTTTCTTTCACTTTCCCCCCCACCTCCACAATGGCTGTATAGGTGCACTGGAATATCCTTCCTAAAACGCATTCAAGAAACCGAAAGAAAGAAACCGAAAATTCTCGGGGACAACAGCATGTGTCCAAATTTTAATCTTAGCCCTTATATTTCATCAGAAACTATCTGAAAAAACAGGGCTTTAAGTGTAAAATACAGAACTTGTCCTTTAAGCACCCACACTTCAAAATAATTATATTTAAAACTAGATTTCTTACCGGTTTTGAAAATATTACTATAAATTACAGCAACACCTCCTCCTTTGCGTTTCAGACGAGGTTCATGTTTATAACCGTAATCTTGTGGGGTTGACTCATTTAAAGCAATGTAATCTTTGGTTTTAGCCAGGTTTCTGTCAAACACAGCACATCAGGTTATAATCTGAAATCATATAATTAACTATTAGCGCTTTTAAAGTAAGAGATCAAATATTCAGCAACCCAAGCTTTATCATTTGCTCATCTGTATTATATCCGTTTTTTATTTGTTGAACACCAATTAAATTTTTAACCTTAGATGGGTTTGGACGTTTTCTTGGATTTCCAAATTCGGGGAACAGACACAGTCTCTATATGATGAGTCTCTAGGTGAAAGAGTCTCTATGTGATGGGATTTATCTGACCTTGGTGACGTGAGGCCGCTAGCAGACGGTCGGTTAAGCCAGTCTGTCTGCTTCCTGACCTGAGCCCCAGATTGTCATGTTTTATCTCTAAGCCAAATTACTAGAGTGAAGAGCAGCACCATCCCAGGAGGGATGAATACCATCTCTTTTCAACAGGTCAGGTTTGCCCCAAAAACTTTTTCAATTGTCTGTGAATTCTATATTAGAATAGTATAGACAATTAGGTGCAGGACAATAGCCTATAGGTCAGGGGTCGGCAAGTAACTTTGGCCGCGGGCCAATATTTTTTTTATCCAGTAGATGGCGGGCCAGCTACATGGAATAGGCCTATTGGTTACGGTGAAATCACAAAATATAATGCATACAAACGTGTCCCTACTACTTATATACAACCACTGATGAGCATAATCGGTTTTGATGAAGAAAAAAAAAAAAAAAAAAAAAAACGATAAAAATGCAGATTAGAACCCAGAACCTTTTACACACTTGACGAAAGTTCTACCACTGGACCATTTAAGCACACGAGAAAATGCCGCGAATACATCTTATTAACGATAAATTAAACCCCATGTAGGCTACTATTTAAATCGATTGTTGGACATGTTATTGTACATATATCTGATTTAGTATTGTATTACCAATGGACTGTACAACTTTTGAACTTTATTCCTTTTTTTTAATTATTATTTATTCTGGACACAAGAGGGCTGCGCGGGACTGTTTTTTTCCGTCCCGCTCCCACAAGGTTCAATTCAGCTACCGCTTAAAATACTTAAAAGTAAAAGCTTAAAAGTGTTCACCTGCGTTAAAAATTTAGATCTCGTTTTCAGAATCTCAAATCTCAAAAACAAGTCGTTTTTCATTTTTGGTTTTAATTTGAAAAATAAAAAACGATTGAACGAATGATACACGGCAGTGATGCGCGGGTCAATGTATAAACAACCCGCACCCGACCGACGGTTTCAACTCGCCCGCAACTCGGACCGCAAACAAAAGAAAGAAAATATTGACCCGCTTCCTGGCCCGCATATTGGGCCATAGACGTAGGAACTAGGGGTGCGCATTTTTCTGAATGCTGTGTTTTGTAATAAAGGCTTGATTTATTCATTTATTTCGTTTCATTTTCTTAACAATTAAGATGCTGCATGTGTTTATCCAGTCTAATCGAAGTGTGCGTCTCTCGGAGGAGGTGTCTCTCCTCCGAATTTCCCAACAAAATCCCCCCCGCCCGCTCTCAGAAAATACATAAAACTGCATTACAAACACGCTCAACATTCAAAAGGTAAATAAGGATTTCCCACTGTCATCTCTGACTGAGCTCGTGCGTCATCCTCGTGCAGTTATTCAGACAATAAGTGTAGACCTATGTATTTCATAGAAAATTGTGTCTAGTACTATATAAATTACAATGGTTTAATTGGCATCTTTATTTCAAACGACCCGATCGACCGCGACCCGAATATCATTAAAAATATTTTTGGATGACTCATAACCGCGGGTGACCGCAGGCACTCGTCGCTCATTTTGGATCATCCCGCGCATCACTGATTCACGGGGCCTATTTGTAAACCGTTATAGTAAAAAAAAAAAAAAAAAAAAAAAAAAACGGACTTCCAAAATAATCCGGCGGGCCAGAAAATATTGCTGGCGGGCCAGTTTTGGCCCGCGGGCCGCCAGTTGCCGACCCCTGCTATAGGTGTTAATGTCCCATCTTTCATATGGAGAGTGTCGGATAGCCAGCCTGATGATACAGTACAGGCAAAGGCAAAATTCCTTTCAGAAAAAAATCTCTGTGATGTGTCCAAATAGGTGAGTCCAAATTATTTTTCTTTGAAGCAACAAAGGCTACATAATTTGTTACAGTTGTTTTTTGTAATTGGTGTGGATGACACGCAGCGACATATGCAGTATTATCAGCTGTATGATGTGTTTCAACCCTGAAACATTTAATGTTAATAGAGTGCAGTGAGGGAGACAAAAGAAATTAAAGCTGCAATCAGCAATGAAAGGGACCTCGCACCCATGCCACCACCACCCGGTGGCTTTAGGAAGACCGAGCACGGTGGGCAATGTGCATTTAAGTAGGTAAATATAGGAGGAGTATGTCAAAGTCAGTTACAAAAATGTCCTTTATTATGGGGATAATAGCATGCGTTATCACTCAGATAAGTGTTGCTAGCATGTTTCTAGCATGTTTAGAACTCAATGGCATATTAAATATGTCGCTAGTAATGCATCACAGTGTAAAACGTGTCACTTCCTCTCGACAGTAGGTGGCACTATTACTTTAACTTAACATTGTCATGTAGATGTGTTCAGGGCAGGACTCTTATCAAATGTGTGAAGTTTGGGGCAGATTGGACATTGCCTTCTTCAGTAACAACAACTTCCTGTTTCATTGCATTAGCATGCTTTAGCACTTAGCTAAGAATTGCTAGCATGTTTTAACATGTTTATAACATGTTTATAACTCAATGGCATATTTAATATGTTGCTAGTACTGCATCACAGTGTTAAACATGTCACATCCTGTTGCCAGTAGGTGACGCCATTACTATAACTGAAAATTGTCATGTAGATGTGTTCAGGGCAGGACTCTTATCAAACGTGTGAGGTTTGGGGCAGATTGGACATTGCCTTCTTGAGTAACAACAATGTTTCCCAGATTGCCGCACATCCACTCTCTATACCCTCTTGGGATTTGTCTCTGGTCTTTTCGGCACTTCAGAGACCCTTTTAGCCTTTGCAGTCAGCAGAGTTAAACATTATTTTTCTGTAAAACAGTACTCCTGCTTGCATTGGCCTCCATCAAGAGGGTGGGGGACCTACATGCATTTTTGTTTGACGAATCGTGCCTAGAATTTGGCCCAGCTGACTCTCACGTGATCCTGAGACCCCGGCCCGGATACGTGCCCAAGGTTCCCACCACTCCCTTCAGGGACCAGGGGGTGAACCTACAAGTGCTGCCTTCGAAGGAGCCAGACCCAGCCCTGGCTTTTCTCTGTCCCATTCGCGCTCTGCGCCTATACAAGGACAGAACGCAAAGCCTCAGGACCTCAGATCAGCTCTTCGTCTGTTACGGAGGCCAGCAGAAGGGAAAGGCTGTCTCCAAGCAGAGGATGGCTCACTGGATAGTGGATGCCATCGCCTTGGCTTACGAAACCAAAGGCGTGCCTTGACTGCCCGGGTTGAGAGCCCACTCCACTCGGGGTGTCGCTTCTTCTTGGGCGCTGGCACACGGCGCCTCGCTGACAGACATCTGTAGAGCTGCGGGCTGGGCGACAACTAATACATTCGCTAGGTTTTATAGCCTACATGTTGAGCCGGTTTCTTTCTGTGCTCGCTTCAACCAGCCGGTAACACCGAAGTTCCCGCTCTAGTGTCGGCTTGCTGCGCCACTCCATATGTGTATACTCCAGATTACTGGGGGCGAGCGTCAGTCTGTCTTCAGGATTTCATCCCCAGAGCAATGGCCAAACCGAGCGGGCCAACCAAGACTTAGAGAGAGTGTTGCGATGTTTGGTGTCCAAGAATCATTTCCCCTGGAGCCAGCAACTCTACGCACATAACTCGTTACCAGTGACGTCCATGGCCTCTCTCCGTTTGAGTGTAGCTTAGGCTACCAGCCACCTATTTCTCCGAGTCTGAAATACGAAGTCGCGCTCCATCGCTGGCCCTCCATCCCGCCCCCGGGTCCGCCTCCACTCCACCACCCTCCTGGACTATTGTTTTTTTGAGGAGCGTCTGGAATCCGCTCCTTAAGTGGGGGGCTATGCCATGATTCCTGTCTTGTGTTCCCCTTGTCTTGTGTGGACTTTTGTTATTTCCTGTTCTGTCCCATGTTTTGTAGTCCTTTGTAGTTTTTCTTGTTTATTAGTCTCCCCAGGTGTTTCTAATTACCCACGCCCCCTTGTTATCTAGTTTAGCTTGTTTGCCTCTGTATTTAAACCCTGTGTCTTGTGTCAGTGTTTGTGGGTTCTTGACTTTGTAGTGTTGTTTGTTCTGTTCCGGAGTCCTGTTCCCGAGTTTAAGTCTGTCTAGTTTTGAGTTTATTTATTAAAGCTGTTGCACGTAGATCCTGCTTTCTCCTTTGATTTAGCCTGCTTCATTACAAGGTCAATATAAGCATTCTCTTTAAATTATTTTTGTGTTTTATTAGTGACAAATTTGGGGAGAGGATAGCCTACATATTGCAAAACTTTCTGAAAATACGAATGAGAATTAACTGCACAATTACTAGAAATGTTTACCTTGGATATTATACAATTTGCAAGCATACAAAGTTTGTGGAAAAATACACTTTTTTTTCAAGATGTTTCCAACTCTGAACCAATTTTGTAGTAATATATATATATATATATATATATATATATATATATATATATATATATATATATATATATATATATATATATATATGTGTGTGTGTGTGTATGTGTATGTATATATATATATATATATATATATATATATATATATGTGTGTGTGTGTGTGTATGTATATATATATATATATATATATATATATGTGTGTGTGTGTGTGTGTGTATGTATATATATATGTGTGTGTATGTATATCTATATATATATATATATGTGTGTGTGTGTGTGTGTGTATGTATATATATATATATATATATGTGTGTGTGTGTGTGTATGTATATATGTGTGTGTGTTGTCTTTGCATTCTTTCTTGTGGCTCAGTGACACTTGAATGAAAGCTCATTAGTATGCAGCATTAGCAGGTCTGTCTTCAGGTGTGAATTAGGACATTATTCATGACCTTGTTGGATCATTCACGCCCACCTGCATATTGCCTTTCCAAACAAAAAGTGTCTTACAAAATTTAAATCAATCTATTGTTTAATGTGAACGATTAGCCCGGATGATTTTCAGATCATTTCGAAGTAAAAACTCTAGCCTACAACATCCATTAGTCAAAAGTATTGTGGGAATATGTGAAGTTGGTCGTTTGTGGTCTTATATCAGAAAATTTAAGTTTGAGTTTTTTAAATAACCAAGCATAAATAATATTCTCTCAAAAATGCAAACATGTACATACATGTTGCTCACATATTATGATAGCCATGTCCGTGCTAACTATAGTGTAATTACACCTTTGCCATTAATATATTTATAAGCAACTGAAAAAAAAATACAAATATCAGGGCATGTCAAAACATCTCAAGGACCCCAAAAACACCTTAGACCCCAGAGGGTTAACAAACACAAAACAGTGATTATTCTTAAATTGCTTTATTATTCATTCAAATTATTATACAAACATAATTTGTAATAAAAAAAAAATATAAACATGAAAATAGTTTTACTAGATGTCTCCTCATAGATGTGCCCCATATGTTGAAAAATTTAAATCAGAGGCACTCCTGTTTGTTGTTGAGAGCTTAGCTGTGTAATGAGTAGATGTGTCTTACCATTTAACCATGAGTGGTAACTTCTCTTCCACGGAGCGTGTGGAATCGATCTCTATAGGGTAGTATGTCTCCAGAAGATTCTGCAGCTGCAAAAATATAAAAAATAAATCAAGACGCATGCTTCATAATGTCCTGGGGCCTCATTTATAGTCGTTACATACGCACAAAACAGTGTTTGAAAGAGGCGTACGCCACTTCCGACGCATAAGTTGTGATTTATAAAAAGAAACTTGACGGGAAAATTTGCGCACCTGCACGGAAACTCTGACACATGCGTACGGACGTTTTGGAGATGGAGCAGTTTGGCGACACCAATGGTGAGCTGGAGTTAAATGTGTTTTTGGTCACTTTTAGACCGAAAATCCAATGAAAATTATACTTTTATTTATTTTTATTTATTTATTTATTTATTTATTCGGGACAGTGCACATTAATGAACAATCTAACATTTCTGTACAGACTGTAAATGAGCCAGGTTATAGCATAAATGCTAATTTTCACCTGTAGTCCCGAAGCAGGAAGACAACAACATACATGATAATGCAACACAAAAGAATATAACAATATACAATATCAAGTACAAAACATATTAGCACACATTCAGGCAGATTACATTATATCAATAAAATTATTCAAAATTAGGACACAACTGAGAACTTTTAAGAAACTGTTTAAGGTGCTTTTTAAATGTGCAGTAAGTTGGACATTCTCTAATGTTTGTTGGAATGCTGTTCCAAAAATGGCCTCCTCTAATAGACAGAACAGTTTGTCCAAAGGTAGTTTTTCTACGCGGGATCTCTATATCTCCTCTAAATGAAGCTCTGGTACAACAACCTCTGTCAGACCTTGGTTTAATGTATGTAGAAAGTGAGGATGGAGCCAATCCGTGTAAAACTTTAAAAATCAAACAGCTATTTTTAAAATGAATAAAATTTTCAAAATTGAGCATATTATATTTTCTCAAAATATTACACTGATGGTGTGACAGAGGTTTTTGATCAAGTATTTTTATAGATTTTTTGAATAACATTTCTATGGGTTTTAAAATTGTATTTCCAGTGAGTGACCAGGTTGTGATGCAGTAATCTATATGTGAAAATATCATTGAATGTAGAAACATTTTAGCAGAGGTAATTGTCATTGATGGTCTGATTTGTTTAAAGTTATGTAAATTAAATTTAATTCTATTCGCTGTAAGTTTGATGTGTTTTTTAAATGAAAGTGTTGGGTCCAGCGTGACCCCAAGGTACTTGAACTCCTCTACAATGTCAAGTTCCACTCCCCCCAGGAACACACTGGACCGCTCCAGTTTTATGTTTTTTTTTGTGAAAATCATGGCAACAGTTTTCTTTTTATTCAATAATAGGCAAGATTTAAGCAGCCAATGCTGAATATTCTCCAGTGCTGATGTAAGGATGGATGATGCTTCCTGTGTGCTTTTAGCAGAGGTAAAAATAACCGCATCATCAGCATACATTTGAAAATTGACTTTTTGACAAACGTTTGGCAGATCATTTATATATATAGAGAACAATACTGGTCCCAGAATAGAGCCTTGAGGGACCCCTGCCAAACATTCAAGGAAAGACGATTTAGTGCCATCAACACTCACAGATTGTCTTCTGTTGGACAAGTAGGATTGAAACCAAAGTAGCGCATCTTCTGCTAAGTTAAAGTGAGTCAGTTTAGACAGAAGGGCTCGATGATCTACTGTATCGAACGCCTTCTTTAAGTCCAAAAAGACTGCACCAACACAAGTGGTTTTATCAAGCAACGATTTCACTGTTTCTATGAAAACACAGTTTGCCGTCTCTGTGGAGTGGTACTGGCGAAACCCAAATTGCATAGGATGCAGGAGAGAATGGCCGTGGCTGAGATGTTTATTCAGCAGCTTGGCGATCCACTTTTCTGCAACCTTAGATACAACAGGGAGGATGCTGATGGGGCGATAATTTGAGATGTTTGTTTTGTCTCCTGATTTAAAAATGGGTGAAACTATAGCCACCTTCCATCCTGATGGAACAACTGACATTTTAATTGACTGATTTATCAAATGTGTTATCGGGCATATCAGCGCGTCTTTGTGTAATTTTAAAAAATGTGTGTCAAGGCCAAAGGCATCTTTGGCCTTTGAGGGTTTCATAGACTTAATAATATTAGCCACTTCTAGATCAGTTATTTGCTCTAACCTGAAAACCGGCTGTCCAGGATTAATAGGCTTACGAGCTATCTCTGAGGAACTAAACATTTGTGTTATTTCATTGACAGAATTAATAAAGAAATTATTGAATTCAGTTGCTAATTCTTTTGGATTATTTATCAGCTCGTTGTTAACTTTTATTTCCAATCTATCACTGTCCATTTTATTTTGCTTTCCAATTAGTTTATTAATGTTTTGCCATATTAGTTTGCCATTTCCATTTGCACTTGTAATGACATCCAAGAAAAAATTTGCCTTGGCTTTACGTAAGGTATGAGTTGTTTTATTTCTCATCGAAGTAAATCTTTGCCTATCAATGGTAAGACCAGATTTTAAAAACACTTTAAGTAAAGTGTCTCTTTCTTTCATAAGTATTTTACAGTGTTTATTCAGCCAGGGTAGATGATTTCCCCTTTTTTTACCTTTTCCTCTTTTTATAAAAGGTTCCATAACATACACATACAGAAAGATAGATTCACTCACCAAGCCTATCACTTGAAGCAAATATCCACACCTTAAATGTCCACGCCAGCGAGCACGTTAGGCCGTTTAGTGAAACTGAGCATATCTAACAGCAGATGAAGTAAAACCGTAAATCTTCATTATGAGTTGAAGGATTACAAATTTATTACATGTTTAATTTAGTTTTTCCACTGCAATAGTATATAAACTGATAAAGTTTAGTAGACTGATTTCAGATGATTATTGAGATTCCTGCAATGCCAGCAAGAGATTCCTGCCAGACCTGTTTTCTCCATTGTAAGTTAAATGAACAGAATCACTGAGACTCTCACCTTTTGTTTTCCTAATGGCCTTTGGAGCCCAAATGGCTCTTGGAGCCCCTGGCCCAGTCGTTGATTAGTCCGGCTGATTGGATTAGCATTAGCTCTGAATCACTGTTATGCTGATGAGATCAGGAAATCTCTGTAAGAGATTTGACTCAGGTAGGCTACATTTATATGCTTTGTTTAGAATCTCCGCCTCTATGTAATCCCTCCCCCTTGGAATGTATATAACTACAATGCAATACTGTATTAGAGTTAGACTGATTTTGGAACCCGCAGCCGTGTTACAATAAATAACTTCTGAACGCGATCCCAACTGTCTCACTGGTCCTTGCTTCGATGAAAGAAAAACTTTACAACAGAGTCCTAATCATAAATACAGTGCATGTTCACAATAACAGTTTAAATAAAACAATGATTTAAACTGTTTTACTTCTGATATAAACATTTAGATTGAATATGCCTTTCTCATTAATGGAGTTAAACATTTAAACTACATGAAATTGACTGAAAAGTTAAAAAAAAAAAATTATATTCAATAAATAGACTATAAATATTTGTTATGGATGCAATGCTTTTGAACACTTTTCCTTTGGCATGCTGTGTTTTAATGTTTTAACTACATAGTAGGGCTGCACAATTAATCATATTAAATTTTAATCATATTAAAAATGCGTCAGCTCCATATTATTATAAAAAAAATTTTTTTGCAAAGCCAATTTAGCGCTTGTAAACCACTGTCTGATCACGTGACTCCATGAGCCATTCATCAGTTGTTCCCTGCACCGCGCAGCTTAGTTTCTAGATGTAGAAACTAGAATGTTTTGCCGGACTGGACAAAAGTGAAGCGAACTGGGCGAGAGAGAACGAGTGTGTCTGCGCGCGAGCAATAGTGCGCGAGAGAGACCGAGTGTGTCTGCACCGCGAGCAATAGAGCACGAGAGAGACCGAGTGTGTCTGCGCGGGAGTGCGCGCGAGCAATAGAGTGTGTCTGCGCGCGAGCAATAGTGCGCGAGAGAGACCGAGTGTGTCTGCCTGAGAGCAATAGTGCGCGAGAGACTTCCAATAACAAGAGACTTTTCAAATAACAAATAACAATGACTCTGAATTTTATTCACCGACATCGGGATCCCGTTTACATGGCTACCTACCAAATTAATCAATAATTTGACACAAAATATTGATTTAGTTTATTGATTTAAAAACGATTGTATTGCTTCCGTTGAAGAACCCTGTGTCCATGGCTATTGTTCTTCTAAGGATTATTTATTAGGGACCAAGCCCTGAAAGGGCGCAGAGCCCTATTGTTCTTCTAAGGATTATTTATTAGGACCCAAGCCCTGAAAGGGCGAAGGCCCTATTGTTTACCTAAGGATTATTATTATTTATAATTTTTCTGTCAACCTTTCGGGCACTTAAAGCCTGGAACACACCAAGCCGACGCCGACGAACTAGCGCTGATGAAAGCCGACTGTGTTGTTGCCTCGCGTCGGGGTAAAAAGCTGCACTTGAACACACCGAGAGAACTACAGCCGACTGTCAGCTAGAATGCGCGTTCTGCGCCTGCGTGTAAATGTGACAACTGTCTATTTCTGCAGATATATTCGTCTATATTCGTCATGCAAAAAGGGAAACCGACGCTGCAGGCTGGAGATACACAAACCGTAAACAAAGCAATGCGTGCTGACCGTTTTGAATATCAATCCTGCTACACCCAGGGCTCCAGACTGCGACCAAATGGTCGCATTTTACGACCAAAATTTGAGAGTGTGCGACTGA
Source organism: Phoxinus phoxinus (assembly GCF_949152265.1). Lineage (NCBI taxonomy): Eukaryota > Metazoa > Chordata > Actinopteri > Cypriniformes > Leuciscidae > Phoxinus > Phoxinus phoxinus. Next base: position 19,994,563 of record NC_136894.1, on the reverse strand, counting down.
ATTTTACGTCCAGTCGCACATGTGCGACCAGTAAATTTGTCCCTTTTTTTTCTTTTTTCTTTTTACACGTTAAACGTGGAAAGGGCTTATCAATGAATCCGGAATGTGTGGCAGTGCGAGAAGAATAGGGAATGGCCACTGTAAGTGGCTAATGTGTGGAGGGGGAGGGTCCTAGAGATAATCGAGCGCGCGTTTAAACGTCTGTAGGAAGGAGACGGAGACAAATATCACAACCTGCTATGTGCGTCTGAGTCAGAGCGCAAAGGCATTGTAATTGCTGCATCTATTATCAAAGTATTTATTAGTAATACACTGGAAATTAGTAGAAATGTGAATATTTGGTTAGTATGTTGATTTACGGTGTGTGCTCCTAAATTTCCTGGTTGTGCTCCTAAAATTTTCAGTTAGGGGCCACTGTGCTCCTAGGGAAAAAAGTTAGTCTGGAGCCCTGTACACCCTTTCTTTATTTCACTCTGCTCATGTTGATATTGAAATTTCACCAAGGAAAATTCAGGTAAGATAGCATAACATATCTGTATGCCTTCTATCTGTACCGTTTTGACTTCTTTGCTCGCTGTTTTTCAGTAAGCTGAACAGTCAATCAGAGTTCCCTCTTTCGACGCCGATTCAACATGTAAAATCGGCCGAAACAAAGCCGACGAGGACCAATTTCAGCCAACGGTGCGGAACACACTGAGGAAACTTAGTCGGCCGACGCACAAAAACTGCCCGACGGCCGACCGAGAAATTAACAAAGCTATAGCAAAAACTGATGTGGAAGTTAGTCAGCCTGATAACATTTATCATGACTTACAAGCGTTCTTTGAAACAGATGTAGCTCTCCAATCAGTTACTGATGTGCCTGTAAATTCAGTTGAAGTGTGTGGAGCAAGACAAAAGGCTCAGAATAGAGGAAAAGGGGTTGATGCAGTTCCATCTGCCACCTCCGTACTGCAGTCACAAGCAGTCAATTCAACTTTAGCTCCTAAAGATATAGAGAGAATATCTCAGAGTTTACCTTCAGCACACACAATTTTTTCTGAATTTAGAAGGGCATTGATCAGCAAATGTCATGCGTCTATATGACATGGCGGTAACAGAAGTCGCACTGTTGATGTCACACATTTTAACTGAATCTGAATTCAACAGTTTTAAATCTGCTGTTACAGTTGGTACTCAACCAGAATAATACTTTTACCGCCACGGGGGTAAAATTGCGGGTGTGTATTTGCTGCCTTTGACCGCTAAGAGGCGCTACAATCGCAGACTTTGAAAAGTGTCAGTTTATTCTCTCTATTGCGTAATCTGCCGCCACGCCGCGGCTCATTGAGAGTGATTGAAATGTGGTAGCAGATCAATTCAAGTGAAACATGTAGTTAAACGAATTCATAATCCCAATACTGAAATTAAATTTAATACATTTAATAAACAATAGGGGTGTAACGGTACGTAAAAATCACGGTTCGGTACGTACCTCGGTTTTAAAGTCACGGTTCGGTTCATTTTCGGTACAGTAAGGGATAGAAATGCAAAACAAACTGCTGGTTGTTTATTATAAACTTTTTTTAACAATTTGTTTACACTTTTTTTAAACACACTTTTTAATAAAATATAACGTTAGACTAATAAATTAAAAATATATAAAATAAAAAAGAATAAGAAATAAAATACTGCTGCAAAGTTCTCCACTAAATAAAATACTCTCAAACCAATATTGGCCATGACGCTAGCTAGCGAGAGGCTGGGCTAAAGCAAGTGTGCCATGTATGTGGTGATACATACATTTTCTCATACTAATGACACATGTACGTTTGTTTGTTTGGAAAGCCCGCTTTTAACAGAAAGGCATTCGGAAATGTCCACAGATGAGCGCAGCAGCGCTCTTTTTTTTTTTTTTTTTGAGCGCATCAGCACTCCTAACACAGGCGCGCTTGCACGTGTTTCGTTGTCACAGCAACATAAACAAATTTCCGCACACAGGAAGACCGATGTTATGGTAATATTTTACATGTATTTGAATCACAAAAACGATTAATCAGATTTAATCAGTGCAACGCGGAGACTTCCGACACTTAATATGTTCGTGTGGAAACTCGGAATTGACGTATGTTCCGCACACAAAACTAGCCTAATTTACGTGAAAGATTGCATTCGGTGCACATGTGCACCGTACCGAAAGTCCTGTACCGAAACGGTCCGGTACGAATACATGTACCGTTACACCCCTAATAAAAAATGAAACATCGCAACAGCATGAGCCTCACGGAGCTTCAAGCGATCCGAGATCGAATCTCACTAGCCTTGGCTGACAGCGTTAAATGTTTTACCATTCTTGATGCTTAGATATGTAACTGTTTATTAAAGTCAAGCGTTGTGTTTAATTATCAATGGCACAAACATAAATTTGCTGCATTCCAGTTGAGCCGCTGCACAGACGACAAAACTGATGAAGGAAGATTGTCAGCCGATCGTGTCAGAAAATGAAAATGATGAAGCTAGTCTTTAATCTGCTAAATAGGGCTTGGGCGTCGTGACGTCATACTTGGCGTGGCGGCCATGTTGATGGCCTCGCGAATGTAAACATAACGTTACAGCAAGTGGAACGAGTAGAAGAAGCAGAGATGGAAGAAAGAAAAAAGATGTTAAAATCCCAAAAAGTATGCGGAATTTACCGTGATACACTAAATAAGGAAGCCAGGGACCGGTATGTGGACAAAATCGGTACTATTAACGGTTTGGATCCATATGAAATTGGAAAAAAAGAGTGGAGCACCGACAACGACTTGCTGCCGCCGGTTTGCATAACCGATATCTTCGGCTAAAATAGTTTGTTTTGTGAGCGCCTACACCTCAGAACAGTTCCGAAGCTACAAATCATTGGAGTCGCATGTAACTTACAGTTCACCAATGGGTGGGTTCAGGAGCTGCAGATCATAAAGCCGGCAAAACAGTGGGAACACAGTAACGTTAATCCGGACAAAGGTAAGCTGTGCTTCACCTAACTGCTAATGTTAGTTTAGTAACAACCGTTCACACATGTAGCTGCTACTTTTAACTATGTGTTTCAAAAGTATAAACACGTAACGTTATTTGAGCTTTTTTCCCGCTGTCTTCCCGTTTTAGTATTTTCCTGTAAAATATCCCGTATTTTAATAACGTTACAGTTTTGTAGTAATTTTTTTTTTTGTCAGCAGAGGGATAGCAACAGAAAGATGAGTGTTAAAATTTGTACAAAACAAACTAGGTAGCCGAAGATATCGGTTATGCAAACCGGCGGCAGCAAGTCGTTGTCGGTGCTCAACTCTTTTTTTCCAATTTCATATGGATCCAAACCGTTAATAGTACCGATTTTGTCCACATACCGGTCCCTGGCTTCCTTATTTAGTGTATCACGGTAAATTCCGCATCCTTTTCGGGATTTTAACATCTTTTTTCTTTCTTCCAACTCTGCTTCTTCTACTCGTTCCACTTGCTGTAACGTTATGTTTACATTCGCGAGGCCATCAACATGGCCGCCACGCCAAGTATGACGTCACGACGCCCAAGCCCTATTATTGTTTTGTGAATCATTCACGAAATTGAGATGACTGACAATGATACCCGCCATAGCAAAGGAATATAATTTTTTTTAAACAGATCCTGGACATTTCAAGGTTTAAATAAAGTGTCGGGGGCAGTTTATTTATTTAAAACAGGGTTGCATCGAGTTAGAGTTTATTTTCTAAGTAAGAAACACAGAATCTTATTCTTGCGACATTTTAAATTTGTATTGCCAAAGAAATTGCAGCTAAATAAACAATTAAAACAGTAGGCTAGTCTACAAAACGAAAATAGTTCAAAGCAAAATAAATAAGATCATGCGTTTTTCTTTGCCTCTCTCTCGCGCTGGATCTCTTTTATTTTAGTTTATTTAGTCTCCCTGCACTGCGCGCGCCGGGTCTCTCTCGAAATTAAACATTTCAGGGTTAAAACCCATCATACAGCTCATAATACTGTATGTCGCTGTGTATCATCCATACAAATCACGAAAAAAAAAAACTGTAACAAATCATTTAGCCTTTGTTGCTTCAAAAACACAGAATGTCTTGTTGAATTCACCTTACAATAAAACGAGGTGGATCACGAATAAAAGAGCTCTGCATCTGCTGCTCGCTTGCATTCGTTTAGTTGGCAAGAACGCATTTCGTCAATAGTTCATGTTTAGATAATGCCAGATTGTTGACAAACACACTGCTCAAACATTTTAAAACTCTACAAAACCAGTTGAAACAAATTGATTGAACACTTCAACTGAAATTGTGTGTGAAAAACCTTTGAATACAATACATAAAACTACAATATTTATAATTTAATAGGGCTTACATTTGGACATATCGAGAGATTTATCCTTAAAAGTATTTTGCCTTTGCCTGGTCATCAGGCTCACTCTGCATATGAAAGACGGAGCATTTAACACCTCCTGAACCCCACCCCCCCACAGGCTATCTGAGCTCGAGACCGACTTAAAACAAAGAGAAGTCGCAATTCACACTTAATTCTAGACATTAGCATTAAAGTGTTGATAATGAAATAATTTAATTATTTAGGCTACATGTATTAATATTTCTGTCATAAAAGTTTATTACTAAACATTTAATTATTTCAATAATTGAAGAAATAAAACGCTACCTCGGTTTGGGCCAGCTTTTTCCAAGCAAAACTAAATACAATCTCCAAACGCATGTTCATTTGTTGTCATGAACAAAATGTTCAACTCCATGTTAAATTCCACGGGGATCTTTGGATACTACAACCAGGGTGCGCAATTTGTGAATTATTATTAGGCTATTATTATTTTGTTTATATAAATCTCGAACCACATTGCTTTGTGGTGCTGCTGCTAAACTAAATAACATTTATAGAATAATGAAGAACTTGAATGAAACAATATCGCAACATTCCGACAAATAAATTATCTGAACTGTTTTTACTATTTAATTCAGGGCGATTTAGCCTAGACTACATTTAATTATAGAGAGATTTTCACCCTTGTCCGTTCCTCATTGGGAAGCTCACACATGATAGCTGAAACATGTTTGAGTAGATCCTCTGCACATCTCGGTTTCATACGGATTACCTAATCAGATAATATTGATTAAATATTTGGACATTTAAAGGCTTTAGACATAGCCGATTTCTTATCGTGACTGAGCGGAGGAAGTGGCTTTCGGTTAATTTTTGTGACGCGCAGTTCCCGGAGACAGAGACGACAGATAAACTTTTGTTGTTCGCCTAATATGAATACCAGTTTACAGTTTTGAACGATGTAGGCTACTCTACTCTTATCTGTATGACAAAAAAATTACGGAGTAGCCTATTAGGGCCTAAGTTATTTTAGCTGTTATGAGAAAAATAAATCCAAATGAACGCGCCGCGTCTCTTGAACACCAATTCAACATGCCAGAATAAAACCCGACTTTAGAACAATGGATAGCGGTGTACCAAAATACTTAATTATAAACTTGAATATTTCATTCAAAATAATCTCAAAACGCTTTGTGACATTTTGAAAGCCGTGCTTGCATTAAGGCCACTGGAACCATGAACGTAACTGAAACTGGTTCTGATTGTATTGTTTGTCGTTTAAGCGTGCCTGTTGCATATCTTTATTTTATATATTTTATATGGTCTAATGGTGAAATAATTTATAGCATTGATTACTGTGGAGGGATGGGGGATTAAAATAATTCAGCAGAAGCAGGGATGTTTAGACCAGAAGCAGGAAATCCTCGTCCCCCTGGCAAATCGCACATTGCTTAAAACCATGTTTTTACAAACACTTTTTATAGGCTAGGAACCAAAAAAAAAAGGCTATCCTATTTAAAAAAAAATGTTTTGTTTGTTTGTTTGTTTGTCTGCATTAATAATAGGCTATGACATGCATTAATAGGCTAATATAAAATATACAATAGTCCAGGTTTTTTCGGGATTTGAACCCGTGTCATCCAAATGATCAAGACCGATCTTGATCTTACAAGTTCTTCTTCTTGATCTTCTGTTAAGTTAACAGAACTTACTGTTCTACCACTCGGCCATGAATTTACTCACTGAGAAATGCCCGGTTTCTCCAGCATTCTCGAGAGAAGCGCTCTTAAATCGTCTCATTCCTCAATAGAATCGTAAAAAAAATAATCAGCTTCATTGCACCTAATTTATTTTTGTTTGTTATTTTTCTTATTATTATTATTATTTTTATCACGCTGCTCCCAACGGACAATAGGCTTATGTCGCCCACCGACGTCTAGGCGTACAATATGAAATAAAGGCTATATTGTTCTCGTCTCTATTTTTAAATTATGATTCTATTTTTCTGTCCTAAAAAAAAGTTTTATAGTATTTCATCCCACCGACGTCTAGGCGTACAATATGAAATAAAGGCTATATTGTTCTCGTCTCTATTTTTAAATTATGATTCTATTTTTCTGTCCTAAAAAAATGTTTTATAGTATTTCATCCTTACTGTTAATTGACATTAACCCCGCTTATATTTCAAAATACGGCAATAACTGCTGTTTTGCAAAATGTCCCTTTGCGCCACCTGGCGGTCATTTCGCGAATGACTTTGAAATGTGACTGGATTATTTTTACCGCGGTAGTTTTGTTGCGGTTGCTGGCACGGCGGTAATAGGCATTCTGGTTGACTACCTACTGTACTTCTGAACTACTACATGCCAGTAAAGATGAATTGAGAGAAGGTGTTTTGAAAATTCTAAAGAACATTGTTGGACCCAAAATAGACGTGTCAAAGATCACTAGTTGTGTACAGAATAGGGCTGTAACGATTTACGATATTAAACCGAAATCGCGACACTCAGATCCACGAACCTGTGTCGCGGTGTGAGAAGGCAGATCGCGATCGACACACCCCTTCCCAGACTTATCTTTCTCGTCCAGGGGTGCGTTTCCCGTACAACTATATAGCTCACTGCTTAACTACCATAGTACGATGCATCGTTGGAGAAATCAACTAGCTAGTCACGAGTGTTTCCCGAAACCGAATGTCGTAAAGTATCGTTCAACCACGTTGGTTTATGACGTCTCGCACGTGGTGGACTAATAACTTTTTTTAATTAATCTGTTTGAGATCGAATTAACGCTAGATTTCGTCATATAAGTTACTGACATGGCATCTGAAGACCATTTCAAATTTTTCTCAGTTACTTTGCTTTATTACCAGACTCAATATTTGGCTCGTTCTTACATAGTTGAGCACGTTCGCACATGCGCAGTCTTCAAAAACGGTGCTTTAAATCTCTTGACAAACTAAAAGACGTAAATTACATTTGTATGTATTCTAAATAAAAAATACGGGTTGTACTGAATGTCAGCTTGCTTATTTTGCTAAAGATAAGGATTTATTCAGTCTACATCTCATGTAAACTAGGAACTACTAACCACAGCTCCAGAGCTGTCGTTGCAACCACACAAGTTTGCGATGCTGTTTGCGAACGTTCGTTGGAACGATGGTTTCGGGAAACACCAAATCGTTGAACTATGCTGATAACGGCGGAACTTGCGATCATAGTTGGCTAACGATGCTTTCGGGAAACGCACCCCAGAATAGATCCTAGGGCTGTGACGGGGTCTTTTACATATTAGGTATGGGAATTTCAAGCAAAAATAATATTCAAAGATCGCTGGATATCATTTGATTATTATTAAAAAAATCGCACCTCTCCCCCACACGCACACACGCACACACGCGCGCGCGCGAGCACACACACACACACACACAAGCAAACACCAGAGCAAGTGAGCAAAGCGCGCGTTGTTTGCTTGTATGTGTATGTGTGTGTGTGTGTGTGTGTGTGTGTGTGTGGCACCGGCGCGCGCGTGAACTGGAACTCACCTCATAAACGAATCGAAACTTATATAGAAAGCTTGAAATACTTTTACTTGATTTAACGTTAATTCAAAACATAAAGAAATGGCTGCTTAGGCTAATTCGTAGGAAGTGTGCATTTCTCTATATAGGCGCGTTCACTTTGTGCCAAGCGTTATTCCTGCGCTTGAGATGCGGGTCATGCGGAATAGGCAATATATTATTTGTGGTTTACAGCACAGACAGTAAGCCTCGGTTACCTCAGAAGAATTTTTAACATACTCGAATCATCTCCACAATGGAGTATAGTTCGGTTTGTTTTTCAAAAGTATTTTGTTACAAGAAAACAGAGTTATAGCTTTAGCTATTTATTTATTTATTTGGCTTTTAAAATCCTCCCTCCTCGCAAGAATCGCGGTTTGTATCGAATCGTGGGTCAGAAATCGTGATACGAACCGAATCGTGGGTTTGCTGTATCGTTACAGCCCTAATATATATATATATATATATATAAACTGAGGGGGGGGCTGAGGGGGGGGCCCCGACTGTCGATGACTCATACCCCTTTTCCACCAACAAGAACCAGGTGCTGGTTCAGAGCTAGAGCTAGAGCCAGTTCGGAGTTGGTTCTACTGACGGTTCTTCTAAGAACCGGTTTGCCTTTCCACAGGCTAGAGAGCCAAAACAGAGCCAGATCTTACGTCACTGTGTATACATCTCATGTTGCCCAGCAACGCTAGCGCGGCAGCGCCAAACAAAAACACACCAGGCTTGTTCGAGATGGTTCGGCTTCTCGCAGACCGATCGCTGCGTGACATTAAAGCACTGCGAAAGCGATCAAAAGCACAAGGAGTCGTATGCTCTCCACACACTCCCGGAGCTCTGATCGGTCCGCGCCGCTCCGATGCATCTCGAACAAGCCATCAACAATAACGGACGTTGCAATACTATGGATCATGGGATTGCAAAAATACATCGGAATCCAACGCGTTCGTGCAGCTCGCCGTAACTTACATAGACGGATATTATAATCGAGCTGCTATTAGCTCGACTAGCTGCTATTTAAAAATGGCGGTCACAAGTTTCTATTCGTCTTGTTGGTCACGGTAACCCCGCCCCCAGCCCCTGACGCAAGCGGTTCTTACTTGGCTCCGTTCTAGACCCTGCAATGATTTGGTGCTACTTAAGAACCAGTTTTACTGGTTCGGAGCTGGTGCTTTGGCGGTGGAAAAACAAAGAACCGATTTGAAACTAGGCTCTGGCTCCGAACCAGCACCAGCTCTGCCTTGGTGGAAAAGGGGTAACACTGGAGCCACTGACGCTGGCCCCTCCCCTAACAATAGAGCACATTCGCCGCTCAATCGCGAGTTACTGTCAGTACTATTAGTTATTACAGCCTACAGTTTGCTAGCTAGCTATGCCTTCGTCACGGAAATGCGTATTACCTGGATGCGATCACTTACAAAACAGATCTGTGTCATTATTTAAATTTCCGAAAAATGACCATATCAAGAAGAGGTGGATTAATTTTGTGAAGAGCCACCTTGATGGAGAGCTGAGGATAACCACCGGGTGTTGGTGGTGATCCTCAGCTCTGTAGTGATCGTTTTACACAGGATAGTTTTATAAACTTTCGTCGGAGACAACTGGGATTCACTGATAATTCGCTGTTACTGGTGAATGGGGCCGAACCGTCTATCTCCCGCTCCGGCCTTCATCCTCCCGTCCCGCGAGTGGGTGTGGTTTCAACGCAGCCAGCGGACACGCCTCCAGCGTTTGAGAGCAGAGAATACTGCAAATTTTTTCAAGATTTTGATTTTATTTACTTGGCGGCATGGGCGTCAGTTTGGTTTGAAATGTGCTGGGGACAGAGACGCATTCGGAAGTGCATTTTCAGAAGTGCTGGGTACAATGACGCATTCATTTTTTTTTATCTTTCGCTTAGGTCATGTTTTGAAAGACGATGTCCTGAAGCTTACTAATGTAAGCTCTGCAAGCTACTAGCAGTGGCGGCGTTTCACAAAAACCTAGTATGGCATTCCGTCTGGCAGAGGCGGCAATTGCCTGGGACCCCGCATTTTAAGGGGCCCCCGAGGGCTGATCATTTAAACAATCAGAAATATTAATATAAAGACGCAGCAACATCAGTGGGGCCCCTCGCTACTGCTTTTACCCTTTTCAAACTGGTGCAGCGCTTATAGCTCCTCGCGGTAGGTAGAAAATGCATGATTTGATTTGTTAAACATGAAAAGGACTTATGGTGCGTTCACACCGGACGCGAATAGCGCGTCAGGCGCGAGTCATTTCAATGTTAAGTCAATGGAAAGACGCGTTACACGCGTTTTACGCGCGTAACGCGTCTTTGCATTGACTTAACATTGAAATCACTCGCGCCTGACGCGCTATTCGCGTCCGGTGTGTGGGTGCAGTTATCCATCTGGCATGGCAGCTCGCTCTAACTTTAACCTAGATAAATGTTCGCTATTAGCCTATATGGATATTAGGTGCATATCCAAAGTGTATGTGCGGAGTGTGCGCGCACTGCATGGCACGCGTCGGCGCGAACACTTGCATTTTCCTAGAGGAAACAACTTTAAATACTCAATCTTTTTTGAGGTCCAAAAGGAATAACGCATCAGTCGCAAGTAGCCTACTTTTATTTGGGTAAACTCACAATTACAAGAAAACGTTGTGCTTTTGTAAAATAAAATAAAACAAACAGGGATATATAGCCTATAGCCTAATTATCTCCATGGCGTGAACTAGAGCGCGTCTCAATAATGAACTGAAATGCAGTGTATAGCCTCAAAAACGTGATGAATATTTCTATATAAAGCTCGAAATATCCACTTTTAAACGAAAAAATTTGAATCGAAAGCAAATACCGGCTGATTAGGCTGTAATCCATATAAGGTGCATTTCTATCTAAAGGCGCATCCACTTTACAGTGGAGATGTATATAGATATGTTTGGAGCCGACACTGATTTAGAAATATATATTTTATTAATAAACAATAAAAATGCCTCATTATTTTTCAGACATATATCATTAGCCTGCTTTTGACGGTGCTTTGTGGCAAGATTTATGCATGCGCTTGAGCGCGGAATAGGCTATATTCCTCCATACACTCATTATTTAAGCAGAAATTAATATAAACGTGAGAAAAAAATAAAACGAGCTCCACAGAACATAAAATATTAATTTTACTAATCATTTTATTTAGTTCGCATTTATGAGGAAAAAACAATGTTACGGACGTGACCGCTCTGAAATCGGCACTAAAAGATGCTTTAAAACTTTTACAGACCTCAATCAGAAAGCACAAAGCCTTTCTTTAAAGTGAATTTCGTTTTGTATTAATTGTATCTTAATTTTAATCAATGTTTCATCAACAAATTGCCTGGATTTAATAAATAATAAGTAACGCAGATAATAGCCTATAGATATCACGACGACACGGAGGCGCCTGCGCATGAACTGGAGCTCGTCTCATAAATGAACCGAAACTCAGCACAGCCTTGCCTCATAGACCTGAGAAATATATATATTATCTACAGAACGCTTTAAATCATACTTTTTAAACATAACAATTCAAAACGAAAGAAAACTATGTTATCCGTATGAAATGTGCATTTCTCTCTGCCGCGTTCATCGTCAACTTCATCTTTGCAGCGACACAGAAAACACTTGTTTATTAATAAAAATGTCTCCTTGCTATATTTGACATATTCAGATTACTTTTGCCTGTTCTTTGTGGCAGCTTTTAGGTGCTTTATTGGCAGCGCCACCCTTATGGTGCGTTCACACCATTAGGCCTATATGTTACATGAACGGGTCACCACTGCATCAGCACCGAATTTCTTTTTATTTTATTTTTAAATCCCCCCAAAAATCGTGATACGAACCGAATCGTGGGTTTGGTGTATCGTTACAGCCCTACTAGCAACCCTAAAAAGTGGTGGGTACAAAATGACTCATGACGAAATCTGGTGGGTACGCGTCCCCCCGTCCCCCCCGAAATCGACGCCTATGCTTGGCGGCTTTTTTATCATTCACATTTGGCTGGGTGGCCAATAACACATTTTTCTGTGGTGTGACAAACTCAGAACACATACTTAATTTTGACTTTACAGAGACTTTAAAGGAATTTTTCAGCCGCTCCGTATCCAGCTTTTCCCACGCTTGAAGTACCAAGGCAACCAAAAAGCGGCGAGCTGGGGCCCTCATATTTCATCCAGTGGTGTACTCCTTGTCCACATCCCCTGCCATCCAGTTTTCATAGGACTCGTGCAGGCTGGCTTTGAATGGTTGGTTCCATACGACGTCAGGGGCCTGTACGTACTTTGTACAGCCACCGGATATCACACCCGTGGTTATGTTGTAGCCCCTTTTGAGCTCAGCTTTAGTCGCTGTGCTGATATGACAGCGGTATGAATCCCAGGCTAGGAGACGAGGGGTGAAGTTGAGCTTTCCCACCACTCTGTGAAGCCAGTCTTCAGTCAGCTCCTCGTTCATCCATCCATTTGGCCACCACCAGCCCACTGATATTTTGTATTGATTTCACCTCCTTGATTCCCCCTTTGAAGACAACGTAAGGTTTCAATTTGGTCCCGTCTGCTTTCGCAGCCAACACCACAGTTAAGTGGCTCTTCTCATGGCCTGTGGATTTCAGTGGAACACTGCGCACACCAGTGATGCGCGGGTTGATCCAAAATGAGCGGGTGCCTGCGGTTACGAGTCATCCAAAAATATTTTTAATGATATTCGGGTCGTGGTCGGTCGGGTCGTTTGAAATAAAGATGCCAATTAAACCTTTTTAATTTATATAGTACTAGACACAATTTTCTATGAAATACATAGGCCTATGCTTTATTGTCTGAATAACTGGCGCGAAGATGATGCACGAGCTCAGTCAGAGATGAAAGTGGAAAATCCTTATTTACCTTTTGAATGTTGAGCGCGGTTATTAACTTTTGAATAAAAGCTGACGCAGTACAAAATGCCCGATTTCCCAACACATTGAACTGAGCAATGCCATTGTGCCATTTTAATAGGCTACTTTTAAACGCATATAGCTCCGTAATGTCAGTTTTATGTATTTTCTGAGAGGGGGGGGGGGGGGGATTTTTGTTGGGAAAGTCGGGGGAGAGACACACACTTCGATTAGACTTAATTGTTAAGAAAATGAAACGAAGTAAATTAATAAATCAAGCCTTTATTACATAACACTAGGCGATATCATACAGCATTCAGAAAAATGCTGCACCCGCACCTAGTTCCGACGTCTATGGCCCAATGACGCTACTATGAGCATTTACTAGCTACTTTTAAAAAATGCGGGTCAGGAAGCGGGTCGGGTACAATATTTATTTATTTTTATTGCGGTCCGAGTTGCGGGCGAGTTAGTTGAAACCGTCGGTCGGGTGCGGGTTGTTTATACATTGACCCGCGCATCACTGGCGCGCACCTCTCGCATCCACCGTTTTAGTGTCCACCATATCAAACCCCACCACTGTTTCGTCCATGGCTATAATGTTTTACGGCTGTATTTTCTTTGCCTTAATAATCCGCGTTGTATAGTTCACCACTTTCTCAGTGAAGTGCCTGGCGCCTTTCTGAGCTACAGTTGTGCGTCTTCTGACCGAAAAGTCGTTGCGCTTCAGGAATTTGTCCAGCCAGCCAGCGATCGCAGCAGTGTTGTTTTTGGCAGCCCTTTTAGTTTTAGTCTTAGTCTTATTGACGAAAATGCTTTTTAGTTTTAGTCACATTTTAGTCACTTATAAACTTGATAGTTTTAGTCAAATTTTAGTCGACGAAAACGCAAAAAGGTTTTAGTCAAGTTTTAGTAAAAAAAAAAGTAAAAAAAAAGTAGTCTTTAACAAATTAATTTAGGTTATTGGAAATGGGCTTAGGTTTGACAGGTTGCAGCAAGTGTTGCAATTCATAAAACAACAGTTAACCTTAAAACCTTTGCATAATAAACTAGACTTTCTGAATAATTCGATTGGTTGGGTCCTTACATGCGCTTCGTTGGGCACACACGCACACTAGCACATACACGCAAGGTCTCTCGCTCCCTTTCTCTGCTGTGCGCGCGCTACACATGCGCGCTCTTGCTCGCTCGATCTAGATTCTGGGAGATTTTAACTAATTTGTGGGCAATTCTGAAATTATCGTACATTATGGGATTTTTTTTCATTATTGATCGTACATCGTACAGAGGTCAAAATTATCGTACAAATACCATAAATATCGTACGTCTGGCAACACTGGTTGTTGTTGTGTGGAATCTGGTGCGCGGCAGCCGGGTGGGCGTAACGTTACCCAAAACAACGATTAGAATGCGGCATTGCTGATACTTTTTTTTAGCTCAAAACAGACCGATTTCAAGCAAAATAGGCAGAAATGACATGCATTGTGAACGTCAGACATATAATCATTTTCGTTCCATCTCGTCTCGTCAACGAAAACTCAAAAACGTCTCGTCATGTTTTAGTCACCTTAGAGCCATTTTTAGCTAGTCATCGTAACGTTATCGTCATAAAAAAAAGGTGCGTCAACGAAATAATTGCGTTATCGTCATCGTTGACGAAAACAACATTGGCTCGCAGTAAAACTCTCTCCAAATTTGACGACTGTCAGCTTAACCCTCTGGGGTCGGCGGTCGCGCCGGCAATACCAGCTCGCTTTTTTCTTATCAGTGCAAAAGAGACTCAAAATACTCTGTTGATTTTGATCTTACATATACAGTGGGGAGAACAAGTATTTGATACATTTTTATCATAGCTACACTGTGAGAGACGGAAGTTCATACTGAAATGCGACAGAAAAATGAACTGTAACTCAGTGAATCCTTGCCACCCACACATGAGAGTTATGTCTTTACAAAGCTTGGAGTCTTTGTTTTTAAATTATGTAATTCATATTGAAAACAAATATTCTTCTGTTTAAAGGGCACCTATTATGGAATTTTGAAATGTACCTTTCATGTGGTGTGTAACATAGATCTAAGTGAACAAAAACATCCTGCAAAGTTTGAAATATGAAAGTGCACCGAGCCTTGTGCTTTGTTCGCGCCATTTTGAAGACGATTGCTTTACCAACTTAAATGCAATCAAACTTGGATTCGCGAGCCGGCTGATATTGAAGGAAGGTTCAGTTCCAAGTGTATTTGCATCAGCTTCCTCCTCCGTATCACAACCTGTAAGTGTTATTAATAATTTTTGCTTTTATATTTTATGTAGCATGCTTAATAATTATTTTGTTTGTTGTGTAAGCACCGTTTAGCTTCTAGGTCTTCAATGGCAATTGTATTGAGATATGTGAAGTGTTTGTCGTTGTTTTCGGAGTTGTCTAAAGAATAGCCTAGAGTAATACCTCGTAGTAACGTAACTGCATTTTTTTTGTGTAAAAACGTTATGTTTATGCATCGGGCTAACGCAAACAAAGACTGATTGTGCTTTTACAATATGAACTCTGGGCTATGCTCGCTAACATAACATTAAATTATTTATCTTATTTTTCGTTTTTTACTACAAACTATAAAGCAGTGGACTATAATCATTATTATAACAAAATTTAATTGATAAAAGCATCATTGTACTCCGTGTTAAAAATAAGTATTATCTCTGTAAACAAGATAGCGTCGCGCAAGGAGGGGTTTGGAAAAACGAGTCGTTGAACGAATCATTTGGGAGTCGGTGAGCAAATCAGGTAAAAATAAATGCATATTATACGACAACAAAAGTGTTTTTTGTCATTGCATGCATGTAAAACTGTTGTTGGGGACTCCCACAACAACATTAGGAACATTTTAAATGTCATAATAGGTGCCCTTTAAGTAATCCGTATTAAAGCAACGAGAGGTACAGTTTCTCAAACGAGTGCTAATTATCTCTAATGTGACCACAACCACGCACGCAAGAGCAATTGACATGCAAATCGTCCACGCGGACATGTAAACATCATCTCTAAACAAAGCATGAAGAGAGAAGAGAAACTTCATATTTTTTCTGCTTGTCATCGAGTTTGGAAGACACGCTGTGAGTTTACACTGGATTTACCTCAGAAGAAGAACGCGATTTGAAGATAAGATTTTTAAGGTGAGACATATGTAGGCCTATTCCCATTTATAATAGTTAGCATGTTATTGGTGCATAAACATTGGATCAACTTTGGATTGGTGCAAACAATTGGTGCAACATTGTTGAACTGGTGCCAGACTAAAATTTATGAAATTGATGGAAACATGTTGAAATATGAACTATAGACAGGTAGGCAACCTTTCAATGATAAATAAATATAGCCTACAAGGGTGTTTTTATGTTCGATAATAAAACACAGCATGATATAAAAGTAGGCTAGTGTGAAATGTATGATGCATAATGTTTAGACCAGTGTTTACTGTTAAATGCTGTGTTCGTTGATATCTGCTCAAACTTGGATGTTTATAATGTGCTAACAATAATGTTTCATAGTTTGGAGCGGCTCGATCGCTTCAATAATGTTCCCTGCATGCGCTTGAGTCACTCGTGCTGTGCCTTTGAAAAGCAAAATGTGCCAAACATTAGGCTTCATGTTTTTACTCCAATCTCATTTCATAACACAATATATATATATTTTTTCTTTCTCTAGTGTAGTGTACTGAAGTGTTCCTTTTTAACCATTTATAGGCCACACAAAAACAATGTTTGCTCAAAATTTCTGCTTCCTCACCTTGTCTTTGCAGTCTTCACTGATGAGTTTACTGTCCTCCAATATATCTGAAAGCAGATAATTTGTTATCCATTTAAACAAAAGAAGAGCAGTCCATGCAACATGAAATGATTTAACACATTAATTTTCTATAGTTAATTTACAGTTTTAACATTAATGCTAGATTTGACATATTTATACAAAATATCAAATGAGAAATTTTACTGAAATTATAATAAATAAATAAAAGAGCAGACCAGACATTGAGAAAAACTCGACTGAGAGATGCACGTAACAATAATTTTGCTTAGCTAAAAAAATTGTTGCATGTCAAAGTACATTTTCTGAGATTGTGCATTAGTAATAGGGATGTTTAAAAAGTACATATTTTAAAAAATAGGATGCATGGTTTCACATTTTTACACATTTTTCAAACAGCTGGTTGGAGCATAGAGTAAACACAGGAGTAAAACCTTATGGCTAAAGACATTTGTCTGAATGTGTATGGCTGAAGCACTCGTGGTTAAAAATTATGGATTTAAAGAGACAACTTTACACTGAGTGTTTTAGTGAGCAAACAGTCTAATAGCTATAACATCTACAGTAGCATGCTGTAGTGTCAACAATAAATAAGAAAACAATTCTAAAACTACTCAAACTCACTAACTGACTAGTTGACTGTTAGGGCCAGAAAAAAACATGTCTTAAACCAGATGCTAATTTGCGCTGTTTGCTTGTTAGATTGTGTTGGTCACTATGGAAATGATCCGACTGCGTCTGTGTCCTTTAATTTGCGTGTACTAGTGTAGTCAGTAGATCACACGCAGAACATTCCACTCCCATCGGCGCTTTTTTGTTTTTGTGCCTTTTGTGCTAATTTGCCCTGTTTAGTAAATCTGGAACCATAGACAACTAACTCAGCAACACTAAAAGAAATATTAGTGATTGTTGTACTCACTATGGCAGGTAGGACAGCGTTTACCATTGTAGGCAAATCTGGTAAGAGTCATATCAAAATCTGAGATCACCTACAACATAAACAACAAAAACCCATCAAATTCCCATGTCATTACATGAAACCATTCAAGCACTTGTACTCAATAGAAAACACAAGAATAAAATAAAAAAACCTGATATCTGGATTGTAATGAGAACTTGGTTCAATCAAATGAGCACATCTCCTTTAAAATAATGACAATGCATTTTAGCAAAAGCTTACCACATGCTAAGTACATTTAAGCAGCTAAATATTAGAATTAGGCTAAACTGTTTTGTAAAAAGCAGAAGTGTCTGGTACAGTGGGTGAGCACATTAATTATCTCAGCTGAAAACCAAAGATTATGAAAGCCACAATAAGGCCCAATCCCAATTCTACCCCTTACCCCTTAGAAGGACTAGGCCTATAAACAAAGATTTTTCAGACACCCCCCCCCCCGTTTCAAGGGGCAAGGGGAATTGGTAAGCGTAGGCGAAGGGATACGAATTAGAATTGGGATTGGGCCTAAGCAAACTTGTCAATTCATCTTGACTAGAGGTATAATGATTCTCTTGTTTTCTCGATAAAAAATATTTATGATACATGTGCATCAATCTTGAAACTTATTTTTTTAATCATAAATTGTTGATTTCAATCAATAATCAATTTAAAATGCTAAGAATCTAATTAATCGCGATTCGATAGCAATTCAGTGCTTTAAAATATATAAACATTAAAGGGCACCTATTATGGAATTTTGAATTTTACCTTTCATGTAGTGTGTAACATAGATCTAAGTGAACAAAAACATCCTGCAAAGTTTGAAATATGAAAGTGCACCGTATATAAAGTTATTGTCTTTCAAAAGTAAGAGTCGACTCGGAGTCATTTTTATGAATCGTTAGAAGACCGAAGCTTTTTCTCTGACTAGATGACGTCAACTTGTCAAGTTATTTGAATACGATACGCCCACTTATTGCGCTCCAAGGCCAGGGAAAATATCATGGCGACGAGACGCTGTGTTCTGAAGTGCGACTCAAAAGCCAACTTTTTTCATCTGCCCAAGGAGGAGCATTTGAAGATTAAGTGGCTACAATTCATATATACAACTATACCACAGAAGTATAGTCCGAGCCTTGTGCTTTGTTCGCGCCATTTTGAAGACGATTGCTTTACCAACTTAAATGCAATCAAACTTGGATTCGCGAGCCGCTGATATTGAAGGAAGGTTCAGTTCCAAGTGTATTTGCATCAGCTTCCTCCTCCGTATCACTACCTTTAAGCCTAATATACCTATTAATAATTGTTGCTTTTATGTTTTATGTAGCATGCTTAATAATTATTTTTGTTTGTTGTGTAAGCACCGTTTAGCTTCTAGGTCTTCAATGACAATTGTATTGAGATATGTGAAGTGTTTGTCGTTGTTTTCCGAGTTGTCTTAAAGAATAGAGTAATACCTCGTAGTAACGTAACTGCATTTTTTTTTTTGTAAAAATTTTATGTTTATGCATCGGGCTAATGCAAACAAAGACTGATTGTGCTTTTACAATATGAACTCTGGGCTATGCTCGCTAACATAACATTAAATTCTTTATCTTATTTTTAGTTTTTTTACTACAAACTACAAAGCAGACTAATCATTGTTTAACACGGAGTACAATGATGCTTTTATCAATTAAATCATGTTATAATAATAAGTATTATCTCTGTAAACACTGCTGGGTCATCTGACCAATCACCGCAGATTAGCGTCGCGCAAAGGAGGGGTTTGGAAAAACGAGTCGTTGAACGAATCATTTGGGAGTCGGTGAGCAAATCAGGTAAAAATAAATGCATATTATACGAAAACAAAAGTGTTTTTTGACATTGCATGCAAGTAAAACTGTTGTTGGGGACTCCCTAAACAACATTAGGAACATTTTAAATGTCATAATAGGTGCCCTTTAAATTACTACATGTTTTATTGTTAAATTACTACAATTAATGGAGATGTTGTGCGCCGTCATTCGCACCCTCACAGCTCTCCTTCACAGATACTATGTGTAGCGCTGCACTCTTTACCGCCTTTCACTGGATTGCATTGCGCTCCGTCCATAGCTCTCATTGACATTTGTGTGCTCTCCTCAGGACGGCCACTGCTATTCATATGAGCAGATGACAGCTCTCTATCGACACAGCAATAGTCCTGAGTCAAACCGCTCAAGCCACGCCGTGGTCACCCCTGCTGTGTTGAAATAATACACTTTCATTGCCATTATTTTCTATAGGATAAATTACTGAAGTTTTACGGAAATTGGTCATACCATTGACATTACCTGAGCAGTTGAAGTAAACCCCTGCTTATTCAAGGATGCACATTTATTGCACGGACGGAGCAAACACATAATGTAAGTGTCTAAAATGCATATTATGCACAGTTCCGATGAATGCTAAATAAAATGTATCTTAATGTTGTTAAACTGAATGTACTGAATGAAACTGCTGAAATAATTACAACATTAACAACACTGAAATGAGAGCGCACAGTTTTATATATCTATCAGTGGTGCGTTTCCCAAAAGCATGGTTAGCCAACTATGGTCGCAAGTTCTGTTGTTATGAGCATAGTTCAACGAGTCTGTGTTTACCGAAAACATAGTTCTAACGAACATTCGCAAAGAGCATCGCAAAGTTGTGTGGTTGGAACGACAGCTCTCAAGCTGTGGTTAGAAGCAAAGTTTCTTGTTTGCATGACATGTGGACTCAATAAATCCTTATCTTGAGCCAAATAAGCAAGCTGACATTCAATATAATCTATATATTTTATTTAAAATACATACAAATGTCATTTACATCTTTTAGTTTGTCAAGAGATTTAAAGCGTTGTTTTTTTAACGTGCTCTACTACGCAAGAACGTATGGGATGAATATAGTATCAAAATGGTTAACACGTGCAAGCACAATTATCAATGAACTTGATACATGTTGCAGAGATGTTTTATCCATGCCTTTCAACTTTCACATTTATGAATGTGTCGTAATTTGTACAAATAGAGACATTTTTGTGAATACAAATGTTTTCTTTTGTATTAGTGTATCATAATTTGCACATGCAACAAAGATGTGCATGTGTGGATCAGATGACACGCGTGCATTCATTGACGTCTTTTCTGAGTTGATCTCATTTGATTCATTTGGATTTTGAGACTTTCTTTTCGCTGTTTTTAAGCATTTCACAACCCAACCAGACACAAACAACTACAAATGAATAGGCCTGGTGCTAATTATTAATGTGTGCACAACTATCTATCTATTTGACAAATACACAAATGTGCGTCGCTACTAAACTAATACAATACAACTTGTGTGTGCAAAATCCAGACTCACATGAATGTGCAGCATTTTGTACAATAGAGACATAGCTGTTAATACAAAACCTCAATTTTGTATTTACAATTATGATACTTCCAGTGTTATAGTAAATGCCTAGTGGGCAGACTGACTTAGCCTACTGTATGTCCAGCCAATATCTTGATTGAACCGTATTTTTTTTTTAATTACTGTAAATTGTTTTCTATTCATGTTGAAAAGTTTTAGTACCTTCCTAGTGATAGTCAGGTGAGATGTTCCATTATTCACCTGTAGTAAGTCACCAAAAACCCTTTTGGGGAATTACAGTATTTTTTTTTATTTAAAAAAAATATTGTTTACTGTAAATAGGCTACATTAAGGGAGGTATTGGGACAATTTCACCAATAGTAAGCCAGTCTAGTCACTAGGAACATACTACAACCATTTTGAACATGAAAAACCCTTTGGGTGAATTACAGCATTTTTGTGCAGAATACAGGCTACATACATGAAGGGAAGTATTGTCAAAATTGTAGTTGTATGTCAGTCTTACAGGAACCTTCTACGAGCTTTGGAATTTGAATTTTTTTTTTGAAATATTAAAAGTAATTTTAATGAAAACAAATTATACGTTTTAACGCAGTTAGTGGAATTGGCAGACGTTCCCTTGTGCATCATGAGCTGTGGTAGCGCGTCCCCAGCAAACATTGGTCCGACGGCAACGTCGTGTCCCTGGCCAAAAATAGTCGCGGTAGGACGGCATAAATCTGTAAAAATATGTATCACAGAACATTTCCTAAAAATGCCTTCAGATACATTTGTACATGTCTACAGTTCTCTGGGGTTGCATGTATAATTGTTATTTTGACTTTTAGCCACGTGTAGTTCAATATATACCGTGTTGTGTATCGGTTGTGAGAGGACGTCACCTGGCCACGTCTTTTACACATGCATTTATAGTCCATCATGACCCTCTATGAAATCCTTGTGAAATATGCAAAACCTGTCCTTAATCCTTGCATGGTTAATACTGCAATAATTAATTTAATTGTCCAAGTAGTTTTTAAGAGGTTGTGAAGACGTCCACTGACGTCCTTTACACGTCTAGGCAAGGCTGTGAATAGACGTCCACTGACGTCTTTTACACATCTAGTCAAGCGAGACAGAAAAAAAACTTTAAAAGAATTATCTCTATGAAATACAGGATTTGTATACAAAGTAAATATATTTACTTTATCTTGTTTGAATAATTATAATTACAAAGTGCCCAGTGTGGTTAAGTGATTGCAAAGTCACTGCATTTAGTCATTATTTCAACCTGTTGTACCTGGTGTATTCTTTGTTCTTTTTTTATGGAATGTATGCATATACATGTAAAACAGAAATATATCCGGTCACCATTTATGTCTGAGTTGGATGTAATTGCCAAAACTGTGCTGCCAAGATGTAGTAAAAAAAGATCTTGCGATGTTACAAAATCCCGCGATAGGATAGATTATCTTGTGAGATGTTAACGTGTTCTCCCCATAGACTCCGGAACATTGAACAACCACGAGGAGAGGAGGAATTGAGGAGGGAGTTGTATCGATCATATTAAAAATCTACTGTTGGGTAAGTACATTTTGTATTATTAGATTTACGTGCTTGAGTTTTACTTGTTTAACATAAATGAACCGAAATAAATGATACCCACATTGCCAACTGAAATTTACTGAGTTTGGCTAAAATTAGCTAACGTTAGTAGGCTAAAAGTTACTTTGAACTTATACAACGGTATACCATAGTATAAGGTATGTTTAATCATACAGTCAAATTTATTACTGTAACTTATTAATGTAGCCTTTTGAGAGTTTCTTTCAGAAAGTAAATTATCTGAAAGAATGAAATGTTTAGCTGGATTTGATCATGTATGGTTTCAGTAACTGCTTTAAAAATATTTTGTAATTTTAGAATTGCTAAACATGTCCTCTGAATACCAATAAAAATGTTATTGGTACCCTTTATCTATTCAGGGGACATCACAGCCCACCTATCTTTATCAGAAATGTCCTGTTCACTACACCTAGTTAAGGGTCTTTCTCACCTTTTTCTAATGTTTCATTCATGATTCATTAATCTTGTTCCATGTTTTTTAGTTTTTTTTTTAGCTGTAGACCATACAAATATTTTAAAAATGAGTGCATGTAATTTACCTCAAATTTTTTATTTTATTTATTTTAAAAATAAATATATTCTCTTCCCTTAGATGCTGTGAAGAGGTGGAGCCCAAATGCTACAGACTCCGAAATTGATGCAGCAATGGCAGAACACCTGAAACACGCTCCAGGGAGCTGGTGGTGGTGGATAAAAAAAATGAGACAAACAATGTGTTTAAGGGATAGTGATTTTGACTTTCAGCCGAAAATGAAAATTGTCATCATTTACTCAACCTCATGTTTCAAACCTGTATACCTTTCTATGTTATGCTAAACACAAAGATGTTTGGAAGAATGTCTGTAACCAAGCAGATGTCGCTTCCCATTAACTACCATAATCATTTTTTCTCCAATAATTAGGGCTGTAATAGTAGCGTGAAACTTTGCGCGTTAAGTATATATTCTGAGTCATCTGCTTGCCTGTAGCCATACAGTACAGCTTTCTCAATAAGATGCGAGTTTGGTCTTTTATATCACTGTATTAGTCCATTAAGCTAAGCATTTATATATGTCCAGCAATCCTAAATTATTAAGGGAAACCCAGTAGCCTACTGCAGCACATCACCGCAATATAAAGTTAAGGCAACTAAACAAATTAGGGCTGTCACTTTTTATTCGATATTCGAATATGCATTCGAACATGACGTGAAATATCCGTATTCGAACTATAAATAAACTATCCGTTTTTTAAAGTGCCATGTAGCGCGTTTATTTTATTTTATTGTTTGACATCTCATCCAGTAGAGGGCGCTCTAAACGTATTGTAGCATAGGCCCATGCCAAATCAAGCGCGAATAATAGCCAAGCCAATACATTCTATGAATTACATTAGCCACCCTGTTTTGAAAATAGAAGAGAACGCACATGAGCGGACAATTACGACCCCAACTCACCTAAAAAGTAGTGTCTGGAAACATTTTGGGTTCTACGCCGTAGATGGTAAAATAACCGTTAAAGATAAGGTAGTTTGCCGAATTTGCAAAAAACGGTTTACATATGCATCCTCGACATCCAATCTTCGCGCTCACCTGTCGAGTTACCATCCAAATGAGGCAGCGGCGTCAGAGACACAGCAGACGGCCAGAGCATCGCCAGTCGTCCAACATCGCATGACTGCATACTTTCCTGCACAACCGGTCGGCACCTTGCCAGATGCACGGGTAAAGGCCATCACCGATAAGATGGCAAGGTTTATTTGCAGGGATATGAGACCTATAAGTATAATTTCGGGAGATGGGTTTCAGGACCTCATAATGGAACTGGAGCCACGATACACAATTCCATGTCGCACCACTATGTCAGCCCGCATAGTAAAGTTGTATGACACCACACGAGAAAACATTAAGACCTTACTGCAGGACTGCAGGGAAGAAACTCGCTCTAACTACAGACGGGTGGACATCACTGGCCACACATGCTTACGTGACAATCACAGCTCATTTCATTTCAGACACATGGGACCTCGAGAATTTCGTTCTTTGTACGAAAGAGCTAAGGGGAAGTCACACAGCTGCCCATGTCGCAGAGAGCATCAGCAACACCCTGGACGACTGGGATATATCCCGTGAAGCAGTAATAGCGGTCACCACAGACAATGCGCAGAATTATGTGAAAGCCATACGCGATTTAGCCCTCATACATGTACCTTGCTTGGCGCACACTCTAAACCTAGCCGTGCGCAAAGGACTAGACGTGAAGGCTATTGATACTGCCCTTTCTCGCCATAACCCTCAGACGGTCCTCGGTCGTTTCTGACCGAAATATTTTCTGTTTTGAATTTTTACAAATCACAGCTTCATCTGAATGTTATGAAACTTGGTGACTTTTATGGCATTAGGTATGTGAATACAAAAAAAAATTGAGGTCATGATCCGAGCATGTTAAGTGGTCGTGAAAAAAATAGTCACACTTGTGGTCTTCGGTCAAAAATGACCGACCCATAGGAAATAAATGGGAAATTTACAAAAATTTTAAAATTCTCTGCATTTTTGTGTGTACAATCTACAAATCGGACACAATCAAGAGTGTGGCTCTACAACATCAAGAGTGCAAAACAGACACACCCACCCACACACACACACATACAAACACACTTTTATACACATACACACCAATAAATTCAGATTACAAAAAATATGTTTTGAATTTTAAAAAATCACAGCTTCATCGGAATGTTACGAAACTTGGTGACTTTTATGGCATTATGTATGTGAACACACAAAAAACTTGAGGTCATGATCCGAGCATGCTAAGTGGTCATAAAAAAAATAGTCACACTTGTGGTCTTTGGTCAAAAATGAACCCCATAGGAAATGAATGGGAAATTGACAAAAACACAAAAATTCACCCAAAAATTTTTTTTTTTTTTTTTTTAAGTACACAGCATTAAAGGGGTGACACTCTAAAACATCTAGAGAATTTTTTTTTTTTTTTTTAAATAAAAAAAAAAATAAAAAAAAAAATCATAATTTTTTTTTTTATATATATATATATATTAAAAAATATATATATTTATATTTATATTAAACATCATTATATCACTAAGCCATGATGAAATATTAGGTGGATTGTGTGATTTCCACTCTAGGATAATTTTTCTAGGCTTTCTAACACAATGTTTAGGTTTGACTAATCATAATGCAAAAACTAACACTTTAAATCACTATTTCTAAAAATATATATATATATAAAACTTGATAAGAAATAGTTTTTGAGATTGTTTAAATATATATTCAAATCCACAAAAAAAAAAAAAGTAAATGTGTCCATTAAACAGCTGGGGAAGTCACATGCCTCTCCATAGAGTGCTGTTTATGCCATCTAGTGGTTACAACATGGTTCTACGGTTCTCTCCATACTCTCACCAGATGGCGCTAATCTGCTTCAACCATTTTTTTTTGAAGGCCTAGACTCTATATTAAACTAAAATATTGCATTAAAAAAAAAAAAAAAAAAAATTAAAAATGTTTGTATTATTTTCAATGGCAAAAATAGACCATAAATATTGCATAAATATTAATAAATTCAATCAAATTCTCTCAAAATACAAAATTAAAAAGAAAAAATATTATAGAACAAAAATAAATTGCATTGGTTTTACTGGGATGGAGGAAATTTAATTTTTAGGTGTCCGGTCACTTCTGACCGGGAAGGCCCAGGAGGTGACTCCGAAACGAAGACCGTCTGAGGGAACAGACGACAGCTCATTTTGGAAAGTCTCCTGGTGACTGCTGCCTATTAGAGGCAAAGCAGGAGCTTCTCGGACTAAAAAAGGAGAGACTGATAAATGACTGCGTCACGAGATGGAACACGACATATGACATGATCTGCCATGCCTCCGAACAGCAAGCAGCCGTGGCCGCGGTCATTTTTGAAAAGAAAATGTCTCACTTGGAACTCAGCACTTCGGAGTGGTCTGTGGTTGAACAACTAAAAGACACACTGAAACCATTCAAAATTCCAACTCAGGCCCTCTCCACCGATGCCTACCCTACAGCATCCGCCGTCCTCCCTCTGCAACATGTTATGCTCTCTCAGCTGACCACTCCTAACGCAACACAGAGAGCAGCTATCAAAGAAATGAAAGGTAGGCTTGTCATTTTCGTTCTATTCCTTTTTAGCACAGGCTAATTCTTAACATTAACGGCCTAATTCCATTAATGTCGAAATTATAATTTCGTTAAATTAGTTTTTTTCGGGGGAATAAATAGAAAATTGACAGTTAATAACACGAGCTAAAAATAAAACAATTAGTTTCAGATACTGTTATGTTTAAAGGTATAATTGATAAATAATAATAATAATAATTGATTCATTCATTTTATTTCCATTCTTAGCGAGGATGGTCGACAATTTCAAACCGCGCTACAGTGAAAACAGCAACGAATGGATGCTTCTCAATAAAGCGGCCCTTCTGGACCCCCGGTTCAGCCGCTTGGTTCACCTTTCGCCTGGGCAGAAACACCTCGTAATTGAAAGCTTATCTCAGGAGCTGAAGGAAGCTGAGAGTGAGATCGACGGCGATTGTGCGCAAAAGAGGGAAGACGTGGCTCCGGCCTTAGGTGCCATGGGAAGCTTGTTTGGGGACATGTATAAATCGATCGACTCGCCCACACACAACACTAATGGTATCCAGGAGCTTAAAAACTACATGACTGAACCTCCTCTCCCCGCAGACAGCAACACGCTGCATTGGTGGAGAGACACAGGCTGCAACAAATACCCACTTCTCTCAACATTGACGCGCAAATACCTGTGTGTGCCAGGCACGTCTGTGCGCTCCGAACGCGTGTTCTCCACCGCGGGGAACATCGTGAATAAAAAGAGAGCCGCACTTGATCCAGATCAAGTCGATAGATTGGTGTTTCTAGCAAACAATATAAAAAAATGAATTAGGCTGCTATATGCCTTACTCCTGGCTGCTGTTTAAGTTGTAACGTTATTGTTTGTGCCTTGCTGTTCCGATTCAGTTTTTTTTCATGTAGCCTAATGTTGTGATTGGCTATGCATAGTGGCACTAAAGTTGATTACCAGCTGTTTCAAACATTAAGTAAAAAAAAAAAAGTTCAGACAGGCTATGACTGTTAATAAATATGTGATTGAATCTCCGTTATGTGTGTTTTTTTTGTTGTTTTTTTTGTTTTTTTTTTGGGGGGGGGGGTCGTAGATATTAGATATGTACATCAGCATCGGGGGAATAACATTATAATCTCGTTCACGTAGAGAAAGGCTGCGTTTACACTTGGCATTAACATGCGACCTGTATCCGGATTTTGTCCACATACACATTGAAAAGACAATTGTAAACGCGTTTCTGATCGGAATGTTATCCGATCAGCGTGTCCAGTTTCGGAGGTAGTCGAGGACGCATTGTGATCGGATCTCAGTGTAATGTAAACGCAATCCAGCCATCGTGTCTGCATTCACAGGTGGACGTCATATAAATTCCCGCCCAGTCTCCCCACGTGGCTGTCAGAAAATACGCAGACGCAGTTTAGACAAATTAAACTTATTTGAACCACAATAAACGTTAATATTTAAAACAGTTTATTTAGACTTAGCCTACATGATACTATTTGTATGTCATTTTACATTTTAATTGTGCAATATTATCTGAACGAGGCGATCGCCTGTACAATCACAGATGTGATCAGAAGAGCGTGTGCTGCTTTGCCAGAAGAATAATGGGAATAAACTTTTTATTTTTTTATGTTTTAAATGTTGAATGTTTTTATTGTTTCAGCATGACGTAAGAACATTAAACCCCGATGATCGAGGATGTGACAGTTTAACACAATCAACCATTTTTGAATGATGAACTCTGGAAGTATTCCTTCGTTCAAAAAACTTAATTTGATCTAAGACTGGAGATTGCACAGGAAAGTAAAGTGAGTGAGTGAAAGCAATTGGGACATTGATTCATTTGTATCATCGATACAAATACTCGATACTACTCTTAATTTGGTCTCGTGCTACAGACCTAATTTAAATATTATGCAAAAACAGAAATCCGATTGATTATCCAGATACCGAGGCTACTTAATATGAACAAATGTAAACGCACCGTGTCCTGATTGGCTAATGATCCGATGTGCTTGATCGGATCATGGTGATCGCATGTTAATGCCAAGTGTAAACGCAGCCAAAGATGCATGTAGGCTACACAGGGAGCGTGAAGACACTGAATTAAACATAAAACAGCCCTCATAATAATCACAAATACACTTACATTTCTATAAATCAGTTTTTATGAATGAATGGCTTGCTGTAACTGTTGCTCTGGTCTTCGTCAACACCACGCGCTTGCACCCCCTGCTGGTGAGGTCGACTAACAGCAGATGGAGATTATGCTCGGTAATCTACTGCTTTTCCTGCAGTTTCTGGATATCAATGTTGAATTTACTGTCGAATTTGAACCACTGAATTTGTGGAAGCGAATTTGTAAAGCGAAATAAAGTGGACAGAAAATTGCCTGTTGAATATTATAGGTTGTATTTTTAAACAGTTTGAATATTTTGGAAGTGAAATATGTCAGGTGAATATGAATTATTTAATTTGTATTAATGAAAATGTGTTTGAAATGTTTTGAATTTAAATATTCACAGCTTAAATATAAAACCATGTTGAATTTCAGCCCATAAAAATACAATGCATTAAAATGCAAGCATGGTTAATGCAATGCATATTTTTTTTCAAGTAGCGCAATTCAACAGGCTTTTTTATTTCAAAAACATTTGGTATTATTTTACTTCCATACATTTACAAGATAACGTTATATGAAAATGAACAAGAACGGAGTTAGGCCTATCTGTTTTTGCAAATGAACTCTATAACAGAAGAGTTCAATTGCAAAAACAGATAACTCCGTTCTTGTTCATTTTCATATATCATGTTTTTTAATTTTTTTATTATTGTGCATTTGAATATCACTCAAATGCAGCTGGGTTGTTTTGATTAAGTAATAATAACTTTTTAAAAAATACAGGTAACTTATACAATTAAAGTTAATTGAAAGTATTTTTTATATTTTTTGTTTGTTTTTTGTGGCAAAAGCAGATAACTCCACATTTCATGTTTCAGAGTTAAACAAAGCCAAGTAATTGCTATGACACATAATAAAACACTTGGTTAATCTTTGTAACGTTAATCTCCTCAGGCCTCAGCTGACATAGACGCCTGTCAAACTTTGTTGTTGCGATTAATGTACACTCAATACAGTGAGCTTTTCCCTCACGTTCTGTTTTAGCAAGATTCCGTAAAAAAGTTTCAGGTTTTATTTTCCTTTTACTCCCGAAGAAGATATCACGGGTTCATCAAGTTTATTGAAATCCATCCTCAATCACTTTTAGTCAGCTTTGACGCTCAGCTAGCGTGTCTTTTCAAAGTGGCAAGAAGCCTTGTCACCTGACCTGAATACTGCGCACTGATTCGCTAAAACAGACTTTTCGGGTCTTGTCGTTTCTGCTGTAAAACATGAACTCGCGATGCCTTGACAGTGGAAAATACCAGCTTTTGTGACAGGGTTCAGTCAATCTTGTCAGGCGTCTATTTCAGCTGAGAAAAGTTACGTGAGGATGTGGAGAGTGTCAAAATAAAGGTACCGTATATCGATATTTTATGTGGCATCGATGCATCGTATCATTAGACGTTTGATCGATGCATCAATCCATATCAATGTATTGTTACACCCCTGTGCACGACACACTTAATAAACAAACTACAGCTTGTCCAAAATGCAGCAGCTAGAGTTCTTACCAAAACTAGGAAGTATGACAATATTAGCCCGGTTCTGTCAACACTGCATTGGGTCCCTATTAAACAACGTATACATTTTAAAATATTGCTGATTACTTACAAAGCACTAAATGGTTTAGCTCCCCAGTACTTGAACGAGCTCTTAACGCACTATAGTCTTTCACGTCTATTGCGATCTAAAAATTCCAGCCAGTTGGTAATACCTAGAATATCAAAATTGACTGCCGGCAGTAGATCCATTTCCTATTTAGCAGCAAAACTTTGGAACAATCTTCCTAACATTTTCCGGGAAGCAGACACACCATGTCAGTTCAAATCTAGACTAAAAACACATCTCTTTGGCCTAGAATACACATTATAGACTTATATAACTCAATGTTAGGCTGCATAGTTTAGATCAGCCGGGACCGGGAACACTTCCCATAAATCCTGATGTACTTGGTATATCATAAGAATATACGCTGTCTACGCTAATATTAGTCTCTCTGTTTATCCCGAGGTTTACCGCTGTCCGCCGGATCCAGGCCGTATCCGGATCTGATGAAGGACCAGCGCCAGGACATGACGACAACGCAGTCACCTAGTCTCTCCCCTGTGAAGGCCTCCTTCCCTTTACCTCTATACAGATAAAACGTAGGGGTGGGAATCTCTAGGCACCTCACGATTCGATTACGATTCAGAGGGCTGCGATTCGATGCTAAAGCGATTATCGATTATCTGAATCTTTTTTTGTTGTGTGTGTGACTATAAATACTTTGCTTTAAAAGTACCAAGTAATGACCCATACAAAATTTATGAAAATTATGTAAGGAATAATTGACGACAGGCCGTTGAATTATTATAAAAATAATGCACACCCGAGGTGGTAATGCGGTCACGACGCGAAGCGGAGTGGCCGTTACACCTCGGGTGTGCATTATTTTTATAATAATTCAACGGCCTGGAGTCAATTATTCCGCTTATAGTACAGTTACCACACCTCGAAATATTGTTCAGATTATGTATTTCAAGACGTTTGTAAAGTTTTTGTCATTAAAACGCTCTTGTATGTAGGACTAATTCCTTGCGCATCTAAACCCATGCTCCGTTGCTAATTCCAAAACGTCATTTTAGAGTTAGTAACGGAGGTTTGAGCCGCTGATAGCAGAGTAATGCTGGACACACTTAACGACTAGAAACATTCTCTGACTGTGAATGCAGCAGAACACCACTGTGAACACAGACTGAACGCGCTGAAAACGCGTGCATGATCAGTCATAACATAAGTATCAAATTACATTCATAACCGGCCTTAGAGAGAAGCATGTGCGTCAATATTATTATTTATTTATTAATTCAATTCGTTTGAATTAATTCGTTCATTCTTTTTTTCTATTAGTGACAGTAGACTAGACTAATAAATGAAACACAAAGCCCTTTTAACAAGTATAGGCCTATCAATTTTATTTATTTGTTATATTATCTTCAATAATTACGAAAACCCGTGCAACAGGACTATCAATTTATTTAAATATTCAGTTTAATTTTCTATTGATTATGAATAGGACTGTTTACTTTATTTATTAAAATTAAACTGCATGTTTTCATTGATTGTGAAGTTAGACATTGAAAATTGCAGATCAAGCGCATGGGGCTGCAGCTTTTTCTTGTTATGAATTGTATCATATTGTCCGTTATTACAGTTGACTACGCGAAGTGATTTGGAACTGTAATGAGGTCAAGACCTGCCGGAACTACTTTAGCCGTGCGGTTCCCTGAAAATAATTGCACACCTCAGAACGTTCGTCAACCAATCAGATTCAAGCATTCAACGGCCCTGTAGTATAAATTTGATTAACATTGTAAAGAACCAACAGGAAAATAAATGTGTGCCTGAACTAGCAGCATACTTGTAGTAAATTAATAATATAACAATAACACACCCATTGACTTCCATAGTAGGAAAAAAAAATACTATGGAAGTCAATGGGTACAGACTACTGTTTGGTTACTGACATTCTTCAAAATATCTTTCTTTGTGTTCAGCAGAAGAAATAAATTAATACAGGTTTGAAACAACTTGAGGGTGAGTAAATGATGACAGAATTTTAATTTTAAAGTGAACTATCCCTTTAAGTGAGAGTGAGTGTTCGTCGTTTGTCTATTTCAAGGCGCACATATAATCGGATGTTTCTGTTAGAGATACAGAACAGAACTTTTTATGAGTTCTCTGTGGACGCTGACGAGCTTTGGGCATTGGGATTACTCCGCCGGCCTATTACCTCATCGACCTCGACTGTTGTAATACAATCGTTGAGAAGGCGCCACAAGCGGCATGAGAGGAAGCAGTAGATGGTGTCTCTCATGCCAGCGTGATGAGATCCTTCTCTAAGATCAACACCCGAAAAGCCGCTGGTCCAGACAATATACCTGGTCGGGTGCTAAAGGATTGTGCAGGAGAGCTCAAAGATGTCTTCACGGACATCTTTAACATTTCTCTGAGCCAGGCTGTTGTCCCCACATGCTTTAAAGGTGCATTAAGCAACTTTTCATGTTAAAAATACCCGTTTTCTAACCCATACATGCTTAAACAATTGCCTGATGGGCTGAATGAGCCCTTCTCTGATCACTGAGATTGTCTCTATAATCCTGTAACATAAAATAAAATAAGAGGGATTCAGGCCGGAATTTGAGACTTAGCGTGACGTCATGCGCGTTCACGGCACGCTCACATAGCTATGTCTGGCAGGTTTGTGTATTCGCCGGCATTCTCCGTATAAAGATGGATTGTAAGAGACCTGCTTGTAGTTCATTTCAAACACCAACGCAAACTCCACGTAAGATAAAAAAATAAAAATTTTGTCTAGTGCAACCAAAAGGGCCAAATTGGACTAAGACAGGCGTCGGAATAAGACGAGAGTAAACATAGGGAAGGCTTACAACAAATGGAGAGATCTCCGGTCTGCTCTAGGGCTCAAACTGGATGCTCGGTTAAATAAATCTGCACTACATGTAGTTTAATGATTTGCTATTCGATTAAAACAGTTCAAATATCTTGAGTGTGATATAAAATGCTGATATATAAGTTAGATAATTAGACACAAATTTTGAGCAGTAATCTTAATTAGGATGTATTGCTATTGGAATATGCTACTTAGCAGATCAATAAAACAGGCTAAACCCCCGCAAATCTTCGGCGGATTAGCCTGTTTGGCTTTTATGGTAACGTCATAGTGCCATTTAATTGTTTATTACCTTCAGACAATTGAGTGTACTTTTTTGACCGACTGTGTAGCTTTGAGCTTTTACAAAGTAACAACTTATATTGTTCATGAACGTGATTCCATAATAATACAATCATAAGTGGATACAGTAAACACATAACACAGTTCAACATGGAGATAGATGGAAATAAAAAACGAAGTTTTCTACTACCCCCGTTTTTCCCTCACACATAAGTGTGTAATTTACTCAATTGCCTTTCCTTTCACATATTTAAAATGACTTGCAGATTTATAACTTTATTACCTCTGAAGACATTATGATTGTAAACAAAAGTTGTGCGGCTGATGCTCCTTTGGTTATGAACAGCTCGTGCTCATGCAAGCGTGCGTGTGCGTGTGGTCCATGAGCGTGCACATCTCTGGCTGCAGTTTCGCTTGCCGCCAGAGGTGGCATAGTTCTGCAAAAACTCAGAATCTTGCGCTATATGCACCTTTAAAGCTACCACAATTATACCAGTTCCCAAGAAACCAACACCATCCGTTTTTAATGACTATCGTCATGCAACACATCAAAACCATAATCCCCCCTGCCAGGACCCCTTCCAGTTCGCATATCAGGCCAAACGATCCATTGATGATGCAGTTTCTACTCCTCTTCATTCACCCTTCTCTCATTTAGAAACAAAAAAATATTATGTGAGAATGCTTTTCATAGATTTCAGTTAGGCATTTAATACCATCATTCCACAGCAGTTAATACAGAAACTGGACTGGCTTGGTCTAAACAACTGGTTGTTGGACTTTCTTACCGGAAGACACATCCAGCACTATCACATTGAACACAGGGGCTCCCCAAGGATGTGTTCTCAGCCCCGTGCTTTTCACTCTGCTAACCCATGACTGTTCACCAATGTACAGCACAAATCACTTCATAAAGTTTGCGGACGATACAACTGTGGTGGGTTTCATCAACAACAATGATGAGATAGGGCTGGACAATAATTCAATATCAATATGTATCGCGATATTTTTTTTTTCAATAACGGTGATATGATTTTTAAAGGGTAAGTTCGGTATTTTACACTTAAAGCCCTGTTTACAGATCGTATCTGATGAAACAGAACGGTTAAGATTAAAATTTGGACACATGCTCCTGTCCCGAGAATTTTAGGTTTAGTTCGCTTCCCCCCCACACCCCCACAATGGTTGTCTATGTGCACTGGAAGATTCCTTCCTAAAACACATTAAACTTTCGTTTACAAAGACATGAAACTCACCGAGTGGTCAGGGGTGTTCACTGGTATGTGCACTCAAAAATCGCTGAAAAAGATGCATTCCAACAGGTTTTATCGTAGTTTTTGTCCAACTCCATTAACTTGTATTGGATTCGCTGTGTGAGGTAACGTTACGGTATTACTCCGCCGCGGGAAACGGAAATGGGGTTGTTTGTATGCTTTTTGTAGTCTTATGCAGTCGCGGACGCGGTATCGTAGGCTAAGCTATCTAAACATTTTTACAAGATCGAAGCTATCTGTGTCACCTTAGAAATGGATTCCGAGACATTTATATGGGAGGATGACGGTTTTGAGATCGATTTTGATGGACAGGGTTATAGGTTTGAGCCTGAATATTCAGAGGAGGAATTTCTGCAAAGAAAGGCAGAGTTTGAACTGCAGTTGACAACGGTGTCAGTGTTACGCCTGTTGCCGAAGCTGCTGCTGTCTCAAGGCTTACAGGCACTTGGTGGTGTTCCTTTTGCCACGAATCTTCCCGCAATTCGGAACTGCACAAATTCGCCACATTATTAGCTGTCTGTTTGTAATGCTTTCAATGAAGACAGCGATCTTCTGCTTCTTCTGTGTATATGCCCGTGGTTTGCTTGCAATTGGCAAAGGTGCATTATCACCACCAACTGGGCTGTGCTCTATTATTCAAGCTCTCAACGGAAGAATCACGGGTGTGACGCGTTTGGCAAAATAGGTCCACAAAAGCTAAATAAACCTAAAATTCTCAGGACAGCAGCATGTGTCCAAATTTTTATCTTAACCGTTCTATTTCATCAGATACGATCTGTAAACAGGGCTTTAAGTGTAAAATACCAAACTTGCCCTTTAAACACATTTCCGATATTTCGATATACATTGCAGGCATGGGCTACGTTTACGTTTTCATTTTTACTGCGTGATAAATATAAGCAGCACGGCACAACGATTAATATGTTCATTGTCTCCAAATTGACCGTTCGCAAAGACCCGCCCCTTTAGTTACTGTTGCTATGTCCAACAAGCCACGGCGCTGTCACGCCACACCATGTTCTCACGCAGTGAAAAATGCATCGAGGAGCAGAGAGCACACTGACAACGCGCCGACAGACAGGACAGAACAGGTTACTTTAGATGTGAAACAAAGTCTCAACTTTCAAATTTGTCAATTTTGTCAAGAAATGTAAATAATAAATACCGGTTTGTGGCTCTTTAATGTGTCGGACAGATCGCTGTAGAGCATCAGTTAAAGCTGCTCGTGAACCGATCATCTCTTCCTTCTAGTTCATTTATAGCATCAAATAAACATGAATGAACTTAAGAAGTAATCTTCTTTTAATCGCAGAAAGACATCAGTACACTGCGTTTATTAAGTTCAAATCCTCCAACGTTAATCTACTAAGTTAAAGGTATAGCGGAGGATTTTCTTTTTCCGGGTGGGTAGCCTATACTATTGGTCCACCTAAGTGTCAATCATTCTGGTGATATGTTTACGTAAGGCCGTCGTACGTGCTCGTCCCTATGTAGTTTTCGCTTTCTGGTGTATTATGTGTGATGAGTTTCAGCCATTCCTTTGAAAATGGCTGAGGGTCGAAAGAGAAAAAATTTATAAGAAGTGTATGATAAGAAGAGAAAGGCTGCAGAATATAGAAACAAGACCAGAGTGATTTTGGGTGAATATTTCACACGCTGGCGTGCGCTAAAAGCACAGGTTGGGCTTCCCACTGATGCCGCAGTCGCGAAGTTCTTACTAGACAGGTAAAGTTTGTCATGCTGTTTGGAGAAATCCATTTAAAATCACTGCTAGTAAAAGTTAATGTAAGCAAATAGAGTGTTGCGCATGTGCATTTTTTTTTTAATTGGAGAGGGCGGGTCTTTTCTAAAATTAGGAAAGATCCTCC
This sequence comes from Phoxinus phoxinus, assembly GCF_949152265.1. Classification (NCBI taxonomy): domain Eukaryota; kingdom Metazoa; phylum Chordata; class Actinopteri; order Cypriniformes; family Leuciscidae; genus Phoxinus; species Phoxinus phoxinus. Next base: position 19,957,886 of record NC_136894.1, on the reverse strand, counting down.
GCTATACCTTTAACTCTCCTGACTGCTTTATCGGACAAAAATGGCGGATTCGTTTAGTTACCTATGATCACGCGCGTGAACTCGACAATCGACTACTTTGGAATTCGACCGAAAACAGGAAGTAAATACAGGTATTTGCGCTGGCTGAAATAACCATTTTTATTCATATCTTTCACATCTACTGCAGTCAGATTCACCGTGTTCACTCTGAAAGAATCACTTACATGGCTGGGCACTTGTAGTGACACATCAAGGATGTTAAGAGGCTAAAAGCAGGTTTAAAACTTGCCCCATTGAAGTCAACAGGGTGCAAATTTTAAAAAGAGGATAACACAGTGTAGGCAACACCGATTTTTGTCGTTGTTCTCTGTATTGACAGCACTCCAAATTTACAAAAAAATTACATTTAATTATAATTAATATAATTTAAAACTTCTCATTTTAATATATTCATTTATATATTTATTTCATTTAGCACATTTCAGTTCAGCACTGTTTTACTTAGAGTGTTATGTTTTTTTTTTAAATCCCAGGATCAATTTAAAAAAATATTGGTTGAATAATTGGTTATCGGCATGTACGGTGAAGGTTTAAACGGTATTACTACTCTTACCGATACTGCTTATCGATCCGGTACTTTAAAGCAACACCAAGGAACTTTTCCTCTGCGGTCGCCCTACATGTAGAAAGAGGAATTGTCCATTACCGCTGTCGTAAATAATTGAGCCTACCGCTGCCTACTGTCGCATGCAGGCTCGCTGTTTATCCAGCACCGGCTCTGGAATGAACGATGTCCACAGACAAGGTAGAGTATGATGCATGATTTTATGAAAGTATGATGTATTGCGACATCAGAAACGAAGAAAAACTAAATAATGACTATTGTAACGCTTCACGTAAAGCAAGTCAAATTTGTAGTTTTCTTATGTCTCATTAGAACTACAGAAACGCGACCCGATCTGGCAATCTTACAGTGTGTGGTTATAGCAGATATAGGACCGCAAAGCGGAGCCATAAGTCTTTCACCCTGTTACGACTTGATGAACCACTGAAACGATTTTGGAAACATTATTCTAAGGTAAAAAACGTCTTTAGTGTGCCTTAACGGTATTCTTGTCGGTTATTTTTGTTATATATAAATAAATAAAAAGGAAGACATTTTTTTTTTACATAATTAATATTGCTTTATATTTTGAAATGTAAAGAAATATCTACAGAAGGGTGCAGGCTTTTTGTGTTTTATATACAGAAGACATATAGGACATGAAAAAGCCTGCACCCTTCTGCATAACAAAGATGTTTTATTTGCTACATTTGCTACATTTGTTTTCAATAATTCTTATTTCTTTCTTTTCTTTTAATATTACCTTCTTACATTTTTAACAAAACCCCAATTTACCAGTTTTGTGTTATTCACAACCAGAAAGTGCTGCAGCGCATAGTGAATGCAGCAGGAAAGATCGTAGGTGCCACACTGTTTTCCCTCAATGACATTTACAATGCCCAATTAGCCAAAAAAGCACTCAGCATAGTGGGTGATCCCACCCACCCCTCACACGCCTTCTTTGCGTTTTTTTGTTTGTTTTTTGGGTGCATATGATACGCCGTGTAAACGTTCGTATTACATGCCATGAAGTGCGCATCATATGCACGCAAACACTATTTTTGGCGTAAATGGCACAATAAATAAAATTTGTGCTATAGACGCACTTTCATGAGATCGTGACGGGCTTTAACGAGGAGCAGTGGGTCCGAAATTTTAGGATGAGCAAGCCAACCTTTGATATGTTGTATCATATTTACATCACATTTAGAAAGAATGATAATTTCTACAAATATGCCACCAAAAATACAACCTGAAGACCTAGCACTCTCTCGACTCCCAGCAGGCTATGCTACAGTTATATGTTCAGTCAGAGAAACAGAGGAAGCTCCCGAAAAAAAGTTGCTTTATTTTATGATAGTCCGGTATAAAGAGACAAGACGAGATGTAGGCCACTGACAGATAAAATAAAAACAGGATTTTGATAGCCTTTATGATTTGTCTGATTTCTTCAAGCGTTCATATTTATCATGTTTACTATATGTTTACTCTCTCTGCCTGCCCGCGCGCTTCAATCAACTGCGATCCGTTCAGAAGCCTAAATCTCTTACCGACGTTTTAAAGTACGATGTCAATGGGCTCGTATCTAAAAGGACTTTAGTACAGTCATTTGGTTGGCCAAAAACAATGAACTGTATTCCCCATCCAGTTTTTTATATAATTTAAGCACGCTAAAAGAGAATCCAAAGATTTCGTAGGGTGCCTTAATGATAAATACAATTGAGTGTCGTTGGCAAAACAGTGGAATGATACTTCATACTTTCTAAAAATGCTACCAAACGGGAGCAAATACAAAGAAAAAAGTGTGGGAGATAAAATATAGACCCTTGCGGACCCCCCAAACCCCCCGCCCACGCCCCCCCACCCCCCCACCCCCTTACCAATATTTGACATATAATTTATTGAAATGTCTAAAGAAGCCATAATTACCTGTAGTGTGCTGGATCCAGCATTTCTCATGGATGTCAATATCTGTTCCACCCTCTTCGGGTCCCTCATGCTCACTGAACTTTTTGTTAACTCGGGAATCTGTGAAATTGTGAATTAAAAAATCTAAGCATTATCAAGCCATTCAAGTTTTTAAAAACAGGAGGCAACTGATGAAAGTTTTAAGTTTCATTCTGCCTTAAAATTATAAAATTACAACAACAAAAAAAGACAAAGAGGAAATCACTTGACTGAATAATTTAGTAACTTTAATTCACCTTTTTCCTATGCCACATGACGCTGTGAATTATGGGAGTAACTGCCATTAAACTAAGCAATCAGCGAAATGTTCACTCTATGGAAGCAATAATAATAATTTTCAAAAACTGGTTACAATGAGATGACATTACTCACCCTTCAACCATTGAATATTAAAAGGAAATTTAAAAGTATAAAAGTATTAACAAACTACTACAACGGACCATGAATAACCACTAAAGCTTGATTATTATTATTATCGTTATAATACCGTCTCGTTAGAACGATTTAGCAATATAGCAAGTGCATCGTACATTTAGCAATATAGCAAGTGAATAGGGGTGGGAGATATTTACAAAAATTAATCGATATTCAGACGATATTTTTGCAATCCTTCAAAGAAATGTGTGCAAACAGGCAAAGAAGGTCCAGTTGGTCTTTTGACTTGCTGCATTTGACCTATCATTGTATAGAATTACTAGTACATAAAGATATGAGACATTATTGATTTAAACATGAACCCAGTTACTGTACTAAATATTTATTGTAATACAAGAACAGTGCTTTTTCAGTACAATATATGTACGTAATAAATTAACTTTGTGGTTTGCAAATAGGCGGTTCACAAAATTCACGGTTTGTTTCGATACGATACAGTGATGTACGTTTTCGATACAGCATAAAGAAAGAAATGGCAGATAAATTTCCTATTAATTAAAATAAAAAAAATGTGGAACTTTTTTTGGAACTTTCTTGGAACTTTTAGTTTTATAAATGGGGGGCATCTTTGAAGGATGAACAAATACTGTTTTGGTCATCATCACATTAAAAATAACATTTAAATATGATAATATTTTAGTTTTGAAGTGCTGGAAAAAGATGTGTGATGTAGGCTAGGCCTACCTGAAGGCATTTTACCATTTCTGCCAAACTTCCATGGTTACAGTTAGTGTTACTATATTAAATCCATGGTGAATGTTGCTGATCTGTGAACTTAAAGGTGCCATGTGTAATTGTCTGGCAAAAAAATCAAGTCATACTCCACATTCCATACCAGATGGGGGCAGTATACCTCCATAAAGTGAATTGGTCTACTGAGTAACAGACGAGAAACGGCACAGTCTCTATGCTCCGCCCCTACCTTCACAACCATAGACATCATATAGATAGACGCCCTATTGACCGCTACTGCCTACTAGCGCGGTCGAGCTGTGAGGCCGCATCTTAAACTGGTCACCCGCTCCACTCAGTGTAATCTGAATGGCAGGTGCAATGAGCTGTCAGCGCATTTAATTAATCATACCTCACTGAATACCCAACTGATTTTCACGCGGGGGTTTTTTCTGCAAATGTCATTCATGTAGCTATGATACAGGACACATGGTTCGGCATATTTTAATATTCATAGTAGGCTTAACAGTAATATAATATTCTGATATAAGATATAAAGTGACCAGACGTCCAAAATCAAAATATGTGATGTAGGATATAAGGTATTTTATAAATCACACTATAAATATGATAAAGAAGCAGAAACAGATAGTTGCAGTAAAGTAAGATATTTTAATAAGTTGAAGAAACAATAATGATTTGTGACACACACACACACACACTAGGGATGGCGAAAACTAAAAAAAATCTTGACCGACCACCGAGCCTCATTAGCCGGTTGAAACCGGTTAACCGATTAGTTTAAAATATGCTACACTATTTGAAATAACAGCCATTTCGAGCCGCGCCTGCAATTTCACAACTCTGTCGCATCTCTCCGCCGCTCTGCCTCCCGCTCACACACACACACGGCGCCAGCGCCGCCCTTCCACTCACGTCACTTTTTAAAAATCCCCAACAGCGTGAAACATGAGTCCCGCAAACGCGGCGCCGAGGAGCTTGTATGTAATCGGCGGACAAATGGCTCCTTAGTTTCGAAATGGTTTGGGTACAAGGTGATCGTGTTGAAAATAAAGGCGTTTGTCTAGCGTTAGAAGCTCATTTGAAACATTGCCGCGGCTCATTTAAGAAAATGACAGCTCCGAACCGAAGAGACGCCGCTTTAGTTTGAGGTAACGTTAGTGCTAACAATAATAAAGAAAGATGATGATCATCGTCACCTTATCTGTTACCACTGAAATGTATTTGTAATCTATTTTCATATTTAAGCACTGGAGTATCACACAAGTTGCAACTTACGTTACATCTGTGTCATTCTGTTTGGTGAAATGGTCACACACACTACTATTTTCTGCACGCTTCCTCCCGTCGTCTGCCCTGGCTCTAACCTCGAGTGTGTTAGCCTGTAGCCTTTACTTTTCACAATCCTTGTGAGCGCGCGAACCCAAACGCTGTGACCTCGCGCGGAATGTTTTTATTGGTTTATTAAGTACAAACGGGCGAGTTATGAAAGATTGAGTGAGAGGGATTTGTTCACTTCACACAAAAAGATCTTGGAATGTGACGGCTAACTGTAGTAGCGTTTAGTCCACTGTCTATAATAGACTAATTTAGAGTTTTTTTTTTTTACTTTGCTCGGTTAACGTTGATACGGTCAACCATCGGTCAAACGGTTATCGGTTAACATCCCTAACACACACACTCGATTTGTGCATCGCCGTCATGTGTGTATTACAGTTAACGTTATTACATTGCTTCCTGATATCACGTGCGCAAACACAAATAACCTATATTTATATATGTATATACTAAAGGGCCGTTGAATGCTTGTATCTGATAACCGTGAAGCTCTTGTAATTATTACTTTACCCAACCTCTCCATGTTGAGTGATGCAGTAAACCTCAGACAGCGCACGTCGTCAGCGAGCTGCTGTCGTCAGCGAGCAGCAATATTCAGACAACGAGGGCGCGCGCGCCGCGTTGATACCTCCGTTTCAGTTTCTCGAACCCGCGCAGTGCGGCGGTCAGAACACGGAGACCATTCTGCCCCTAGCTATGCGTGCGAAAGCATGGGCAGTGATCCCGGGCGTGTCAGAATGGGTGCTGAACATTGTAAAACAGGGATATGCGCTGCAGTTCGCTCGCCGTACCCCGCGCTTTCGAGCCCGGACCGTGACGAGCGGTCCTTTTCTTATCTGATTTGATTTGTGCTTCAGAGCGCGTTTTTTTCCCTGCAGCGGGTGGTGGTGGTAGGGGTCTCTTGCCAAGGGCTTCAGCCATGCTTCCGCTCTCTTCCCTGAATTGAAATGAAGTAGTGGGCTGTACTTTCCACACGATTGACATCAGGTTCAAGTACGCCCACAAGCCGTGCGAGTTATTCGTGTATTGCAGGTTGGCTGGTGGTTATGTTGCCCGCATACCGCCTCCCATGGCCGAAACTGGTATTATGACACCTGTCGGGCCGTGGCTAGTAATGCTAATGCTAATTAAGGTTGATATCTCTGCAGTACTATAACTCGACATTTTTTTAATGACATCATTGCCCTTATTTCTTCTCGTTCTTTTGATGCGTGTAGCTCATTTTTTTGATATTTTTACCTCAATTTTTACACATGGCACCTTTAAAGCTCATTCATGGCAAAATGTTTCTCCTGGTTTCAACGTTTGATCCGTTAATAACAGAGAAATGTGAATGCTTCTCACTAGATCTCGCAGTGATGTTATTACTTCAGTCGCGAATTAAAATGTTTTCTCTGGATCTCTTAGCGCTGTGTATAGCAGTGTCGCTTCATCACGATTCGGCTCGCGCTGCACATACTGACATTGATGGTCCGAACTGATAAAGTGTCCGTGAAACCAAAAATAATAGTGCAGTTTCGTTCCGCTTTTACTACGTTTGCCCAGAGGTTTGCCATTGATGTTGTGCAACGTTATGGTGGTCGCGCCAGCGCGGATTTTGGTCGGCAGGAAAAAATGGTCCAACGAATCGTTCGGTTTGTATGTGTACCGAACCGAAAGCCTCGTACCGAACGGTTCAATACGAATACGTGTACACCCCTATTTGCAAACAGTACTTCTATTAGTAGACTAACAACAATGTGACTACCCATTTACTAGAAGTTAAAAGAAGCCCTGTTCGGAGGCTATTACGGTGGATCTCTTGGGAAAATGTATTCCATCTTTTGGACTCATCATTATGCAACGCAATTTTCTAATGATGCAATCACGAAACTCGCCACTTGATGTCGCCACAGACATTTAAGAAAAACTTTTTAACTTCAGACTTCAGTTTTCCGCAAGCAATGCATATGTTGCCTTTTCTATCAGCTATTTCATTAATCGTTCATCGGCTTTACTCTTAACGTTTTTGGATTGTTGCTTCAACCTAAGAAACGTCATAACACACAGGTAAGAACTCCGTAGTTGTATTGCAAATTAGTAGCAGCAATTACTCTCGTGCAATTGAGGAACGATCGTGATTTTGTACAAAAAAAACATGAAATACAGTCAAACAAACCCCATACAGTATTAAAATCACTACATATAGTTTAGAAGGTTATAGTGTGTGTTATTTGTTTTCTCTTTAACTTCCTTCAGCTCTTTTCATGTTTGGGGGGTCGAATTGTACAAATGATGAAATATTCGATATCCCAATTTTGCATATCGTCCAGGCAACAATTTGGATATTATCGTCTAAACGATATATCGCACACCTCTACAAGTGAATTATGTATATGATGTATATTACGATTATTGATGGCAATTTCAAAACACTGCTTCATAAAGCTTCGAAGCCTTTACAAATATTTTTTTCCGAATCAGTGGTTTGAAGCGTGTATCAAACTGCCAGAGACACTTGCCAGAGACACCCAACGCCCACGTCGCCCTCACGTGTCAGAGCCACTCACTTATGCTGAGGCAAGCTACCGCCCTCCGAAGGAAGCGCGGGAACTGGTCTCGTTTGGATATGGCGAGGACGACACCATGTCTACGAGTGCCTCCGTCTGGTCTTAGGCTCCTTCTGAAGCCGCCCCTGCCTTGCTGGATGCGGAGCTCATGGCCATCCTCACGGAGGTGGTAGCGGCCATGGAGCTGGACTAGGCAGCCCCCAAAGAGCTGCCGTCTAAGAAATGGATGGACGTTTCCTTCCTCGGTGCGAGCCGTCAGGCGGAAATCCCTCAGAGACCCGCGCCCTTTTTCCCCGAGTTTCACGAGGAAATCACCCGGTCATGGTGCTCCCCTCACTCAGCCCGAGCCCATGCACAGGGTACCCAGCTGCTGACGACGGTGGAAGGGCGGAGAAATTGGGGTACGCGCGACCGCCTCCCGTCGAGGATGCTGTCGCGGCCCACCTGGCGTCTTCCCCCGGATGGAGAACCACCCCATTGCCTTGTAGGCCATGTCGAGCCACTGCTCACATCGCCGAGAAGGCATATATTTCGGCTGGACATGCAGCATCTGCCCTCCACACGATGGCAATTCTGTAGGTGTTCCAAACCCGACTCCTGGGGTCCCTGGACGAGGAAGGCCCGGACCCCGAGTCCCTCAGAAAGCTGCGCACGGCAGCAGATCTCGCTCTGGCCGCTTCTAAAAAGGTCGCCCAGGGAAAGTTCCCCGGTGGCTGGCGAGCAGCCCCGCCACAACTTGCGTTAATGCCCCCTTTATCGAGCCACCTGAGCGTGTGGGCGACGCTCCCAGTGGCGTCAGATTGGCTAATCAACACTGTAAAACGCGGCTATACTCTTCAGTTCGCTCGCAGACCGCCCCGCTTCGGTGGCGTGATTATGTCAGAGGTATCAGAACAGAGCGCCCTGCTGCTACGGGCAGAAATATCCTCTCTCCTGGCCAAAGAATTAATAGAGATAGTGCCCGATGAGAGGAGAAATTCCGGGTTCTACAGCCATTATTTCCTAGTCCCGAAAAAGGGCGGAGGTATGCGCCTACATTTAGGTATGCGATACCTAAGATACTCTAATGTATCTTAGACCTGAGATTACTGAACAAAGCGCTCGCAAAACGCGCGTTCAAGATGATTATGGTGAAGCTGATCCTCGCGCACATCCAGCCCGAGGACTACTTCATTGCGGTAGATCTGAGGGATGCATATTTCCACATTCAGATAGCCCCGCATCACAGACGCTTTCTGCGTTTTGCATTCGAAGGTGTTGCATACCAGTTCAAAGTGTTGCCGTTCGGGCTGGCTCTGACCCCCCGCGTATTTACAATCAGTGGAATGCGCATACTGAACTATCTCGACGACTGGTTAGTCATCGCACGGTCGAGAAGCGCTCTCGAGGAACACAAACACAGACTCCTCGCCCACCTGACAGGCTTGGGGCTGTCCGTGAACATACAGAAGAGCACGCTTCAGCCGTGCCAGTCCATCACATTCCTGGGTATGGTACTGGACTCGCGCACTGATCGCGAAATTATCAGAGCCGAGAATTCAGTCGATCCACAATACACTAGTCCTCTTCGTTTAAGGCAGGGCAGTCCCCTTAAAAACGTTTCAGAGGCTACTGGGTCTGATGGCGGCTGCAGCCTCTGTTTGCAGACTGGGCTTGCTGCACATGAGACCGCTACAACACTGGTTGCAAAGCCAAGTGCAGCCGCAGGCGTGGAGACCGGGAACGGAACGCATTGTCATAACGCGTTCATGTCTCGAAACTCTGGCACCTTGGTTCGGCACGACCATGTACAACAGGGTACTGCTATGGGCAGGGTGGTCAGGCGAGTAGTGGTCACTACGGATGCGTCACTATCAGGCTGGGGAGCCCTCTGCGATGGCAGACCAGCATTCGGTACGTGGGCGGGGGGACCAGATGCACTGGCATTTAAACTGCTTGGAGATGGAGGCGGTTCGTCTGCCTCTGCAGAGCTTCCTTCGGTTCGTAAAAGACCACCATGTTCTCATCAGAACGGACAACACAGCGGTGGTGGCGTACATCAATCGCCAGGGAGGGTTGCGCTCGCGATCCCTGCAGGGTTTAGCGAGACATCTGCTCTTGTGGACGGACAGAGTACTTCTTTCGATTCGAGCAGTGCACGTACCGGGCAGTTTGAATTGTGGCGCGGACATGCTGTCCAGGGACGGAATTGTACACGGAGAGTGGAGGCTTCATCCGCAATTGATAAATATGATCTGGAATCTGTTTGGCAAAGCGGAGATCGACCTTTTTGCATTGAAGGAGAATGCCCACTGCCCGTTGTACTTCTCACTGACAACGGCCCCTCCGAGGGGAGACGCGCTGTCGAGCCGCTGGCCCAGGGGGCGGAAGTATGCTTTTCCCCCGGTCAAGTTAATGCCGCTGGTGTTGCAAAAGATCAGGGAGGAGAGATGTGCATTGATTCTGGTAGCGCCCAAGTGGCCCAACCAGCCGTGGTTCCTGGAGCTGGTGAACATGTCGCAGCTTCCCCATGGCGAATCCCGCCGAGAAGGGACCTTTTATCCCAGGCGAGGGGCACCATATGGCACCCCAGCCCGGAGCTATGGGACCTGCACGTGTGGCTGATCAACGCGGACTATCACAGCGAGTGCTGCAGACGATAGCAGAAGCTAGAGCCCCTTCGACGAGGTGCTTATACTCGCTGAAATGGAAGGTATTTGCTAACTGATGTGTTGACAGACAAGAGGACCCCAGAGGTTGCGATATTTCCATTATTCTGACCTTCCTAGAGGAACGTCTGGATGCTGGCAGTTCTCCGTCTACAGCGAAAGTCTACGTGGCCGCTATCGCCGCTTTTCGTGGCATGTTGGATGGCCATTCGGTGGGGAAGCACCCCCTGATAACGAGCTTTCTCCGGGGGCTAGGCGACTTAATCCCGCCCGCCATCGCCAGATGCCGGTCTGGGACCTGTCGATAGTGCTTAGTGCGCTGTCCGACCCACTTTTCGAACCAGCCGAATCTAACGACCTTAAAGTGCTCTCATTTAAGACAGCGCTACTGCTCGCGCTAGCTTGCGGGAAACGGGTGGGAGACTTGCATGCCCTGTCAGTGAACAGCGTGTGTATGCAGTTCGGACCGGATGACTGTATGGTCAGACTTTTACCCAAACGCGGCTACTCGCCAAAGGTGCTCTCAACTCCGTTCAGAGCTCAGGTGATTACAATTCAAGCGTTTTGCCCTGATGAACGAGACAGTAATTCAGTGTCTCAGAAGTGCGCTTTATGTCCCGTGCGGGCGCTGCGAACTAATGTGAACAAAACTAGCCAGTTTCGAACTTCGAAACAGCTCTTCGTCTGCTACACGGGAGCCAAGAAGGGCATCGCGCTGTCGAAACAGAGGCTATCACACTGGATTGTGGAGGCTGTGCGACTAGCTTATGCTTCTTGGGGAACCGTTTGCCTGATGGGGGTGCGCGCCCACTCCACGAGGAGTTTGGCGTTCTCATGGGCCTGGGCGAAAGGCATGTCTATTCAGGACATTTGTTTCGCAACTGGCTGGTCATCTCGCAACACTTTTGCGAGATTCTATAACTTGGACATTCCCTCGTTCGCACCACACGTGCTGTCAGTGCAGGAGGAGGGAGCTGAGCAGTCATTGGACTAAGTCAGCTAAGAACACGCCCCGCCTGGCGCGTGCTCTAGCCATGGTTTCGAACAGGTCGTATAGGCAGCGCGAATTACTATAGTAATGGCTGCGGGTGATGCATTAGCTACTAATGTGGTCCCCTTTATTATGCCCGCATTTTTAAGCCGGCAGAGTATTCCCAAGCACCAACATATTGCTGCAAATTCCCCATATCACACCAGTTCAGTGTTGCTTAACTGGGTGCGGGGGGATACTAATGGTGGGGGCGCCGATTTGGCTCTGTGCCAAGAGGTGTTTCAACCAGGTCTGGTACCTTAAAGCTAGTGCGTTCTCGTGCTTATGCTCTACAAGGGCTCGATGCGAGCTGTGCCGGCCAGTTTTTCCACACGGCGGGGGTTTTATTGTTCCCCATACGTAATGTCGAGAGACCGACTCGATAAGGGAACGTCTCTGGTTACTCACGTAACCGTAGTTCCCTGAGAGGAGGGAACGAGACATTACATAACCGGCCGTGCGGAAAGCCTTTCACCCTCATAGCTCTCGTTCAGTCGAAAGATTCTGAGGTTTTTGGCTATTTGCAAGCAAGAGTTATTCAAATCAGACTTCATTCCCCCGTACGTAATGTCTCGTTCCCTCCTCTCAGGGAACTACGGTTACGTGAGTAACCAGAGACGTTTTCATCTCTGTAACTGTGATATACACTTTAATATATGTAAATTTAATCAAAATTAATCTTTGGTACCGAATTTGGTACCGAGAACCGTGGATTTTCACTGGTATTGGTACCGAATACTTAAATTTTGGTACCGTGACAACACTAGTTAGTTGTTAGACTTGTTAGTTGAAAAATGGCTATAGAGAGGAGTATTTGGTTAAATATGATAACTAGGCCTATATTACATATTTATTATAGTTTTACCTATATCATTAAAATACTATAACGTTGTCATTATAAAAACGCATTAGGACTATATTTAATTTGAGATGTTATTTTTAACCTTTAATAATAATACCAGTTGACAGGGCTCTGTATGTTTACAGCATTAGATTATTTTTTTATTTTTTTTGAAAAAAATTAACAACACATTAACGTATCTACACCTAATATTTATCTAAAGGAATCGATATTGAATCAAGATCAGAATCAAATCACAATCATTTAATTGAAATTATGAAATTTGTGTCAAGCAATAATAACAATAGCATACCAGTCATTGTACCATGTAAACATTGTGTTGTCACTAAACTTAATAAAAAAACTGTTAGTCACCAAATATTTTGACAATTACAATACACTTATAATTGTGATGCAAGTTTTTGTTATTTAATTTTAACATCCCCCCCCAATCCCAATCCACCCATTTTATGTTATGTTATGTTATGTTATGTTATGTTATGTTACGTTATGTTATGTTATGTTTCACTGTTTACAAAGGAAGGGCCTGCCATCTTGATCAAATCCCAGAAGGGAAAATCAAAACAAAATAAAGTTAATCGTGAATCGATTTAAATCATAAATCGGATTTTTTTTTAGGCCATACCGCCCAGCCCTAACAGTATATGAAAGCACTATATAAATGCCTCATTCATTCATGTTTCAAAGTGAAGTGCGCACTTTCCATGTCTCAGAACGGCTCAGTTCACACAGTGAAAGTGCTGTGGAGTTTAGCATGCATTTAGGAATGTAGCAGGCACCAGTATGCATTATTTTTACATTTGCATAATTTCCAACATAGATCATGTATAGTATTGTAATTTCCCTACTGTATAAGTAAAATAATATATAATGAACTATTCATTTCCATTCATTTGTTTTACATGGCCATTACTGTCATGGGAATAATTATAATAATATACAAATATTATCATATTCTAATTGTTTGGCTTCCTAAAGCACCAGTGTTAATGTAATGTAGACTGAGACACTTAAGAGAGTTTTAAGTTCAGGTTCAAATTACCTTGTACTTCTTTGCACATTCAACATGGGTTGGAGCTCTTAATTTTGAACTCTCAAGGTGGACCAGATCGATTAATTTAACTTTAAAATGTACAACATTTTCTTTTGGAGGGGTGGGGAGGACCTAGAGGGACTGAAGTCCACCTCCCATAGTCTCACAAAATCCTGTGGGAAACACTGCTGCCAATCAGTGTTGGGTGTAATGCATACATTACTAAGTAATTAATTACTGTAATTTAATTACTTTTCCCTTGAAAAGTAAAGTAAGTGATTACTCTGGATTGAATACTCTACATTAGACTGTGTTATTAGACTGTGTTAGACTGTGCTGTTGCTACGAAAATAAGAAAACATGTTGGGGGTTTTTATTTTATAGAGGTGAAATTAATCAAAAACAGAAGTAAACCGCTACAATAATATCGGTTTTGTATTACCGGACATTTAAAGTGAAAATTCCGTCAACTGTCTGAAGCATCTTTCACACTGACCCTGAGCCATCAGGCAGTCCTCATTGTCCAGCACTGATCAAGCCCAGTATAATCTGGAGAGACTAGGGAGTGGAGAACTATTTTACTACCAAAGACATATGCGTGCATAGAGTAATTATGGGATGCAGAGAGGGAGACTATGGTATATGGTAAGTTTATGGGGTAAAAAAAAAAAGGAGGCCTCATGATATAGGGCCTAGCCTAATCATTTGTAAAAGTTTTTGTTCTATTCAGTGTTATTTTACTGAATAAATGCTTTGTATTCTAGATAAAACCCTCCAAGCTATCTGCAAGGGTACAGGAGAGACCAGCTCGTTAATATAAGGATATATTCTGCAGTTTAAACTTTACAAGTTTCATTTTACAAGCGAATTGTCATGCCTGCGTTTCCTAAAATCATCGAAACACTGGAATCAATGTTGTTTAGGGTGCTGTAGGGAGAAACAGCCCACCAAATGTGTCTATATGCCCTACATCAAATTCATAAGCTAACTGTACAGATTATTAGAATAAGTCATTGCTAACTTAAATGACAATTTCTTCCGATCGCATCTTTTGTCTTGCACTGACAGATGTGCAACGGATTCATTGTTGATTTGTTTCGTTAATTAACTTTTTATTAGTTTAGAAGTATGAGCCCTCAGCTTTCATTATTTTATGACAAAACATTCTGCGCTTTGGGGGTTTGTTCATAAATGCCACAGCAGTAACATTAGAGGAATCAAGTAAACTGCGTCCAGAAGTCAGCAATGCAATAGAGTTATGAAAAGGGCTATAAATTATACCAATTTCTCAACCGTAAACATGTTTAACGTTACGCAGTCAAATACTCGTGACAAACTGTCAAATACTCGTGACTGAGGAAAATTGTCAGTAATGCTGTAATAACTTACCATGTTTAGACTCGGTGGTGATCTTATTATTATTATTCTTATGTTTTTATTGGCGGTTCGGCAAAGCTTGTTAGGTGCTTTACCGCCACCTACTGAACGGGAGGGTGGATCAGAAGATTTCAAGAGGTCCTCGCTGCCATAGATATACATAATAAAGGATAGAAGTCTCGTCCGCTCTGCTGGCCAATGGAGGTTGACGTCCGCACCTGGCGGCCATCTTGTCACAGTCAGCTCGCTCACTCGTAACACTGTTTTAATTGTGCATGTATTTTTAAATAACCATAACTTGCAAAATTTTCTGCCAATTTTCAAACGGGTTGGTTTGTTATAAACGTCAGAGATGTAGTTATGACACGGCATACTTATGAATAATTCTAATATTATATGTTTCAACATGTTCAAGCATCCAGAATTATAGCCATGTTAATAATGTTTGAAAGAAACCAAACCGTTTGTAAATCCGTCAAGATTTCAGCGAGATCAGACTATTTGTGTTCGTGCAGATCACTCACCTTACATCGGGTACCACAGAGCCAACCAGAAAGCTTGCCTGTGACAAGATGGCCACCGGGTGATGACGTTAGAGACTCCGCCGTAAGACTTCTAGCCTTTATGTCTATGTGGTGAACAATCTTCCTTGGAAGAAAGTGTGGTCTCTATCCAATAAATATTTAATCACTAATAAGATTAAAGAGGTGTCATTCAAGTTGTTACATCGATTTTACAATCTTTATATCCCAAAAAATGTTTCCTGAGTTGGATCCCCTATGCTCCTTCTGTGGAGTGGAAGTCTGTACCTCACCTTTTTTGGGACTGTGTTCATGTCTACTTTTTGGAAGAAATTGTGTCTGTTTGTACGTGCTTCTTTATTAGTTAATTTTGGTTTAAGAATGTCTTTTTGGATTTTATAACTCTGACAAGAATCTAAAATACAAGTATTTTCTTATAAATATTTATTTTTCTAGCCAAGTTTTTTGTACACAAGTGTACATTTTTGTCTGTCAAACCTCTTTTTATTTTATTTTTTGCAAAGACCTGAAATGTTATTTGGGTACTATCTCTTCTTCCAACAATGCCAAAGCTTTAAAGTCTGTTACATTTTGCGCAAAGTATAATATTTATGCTTTTTTTATAATGAAAACAAAAAGGAACTCAAGGCATTTCTCTCTCTCTTGAATTTATTTTAAATTATGTTACCCCTGGCTCAATTTATTATTATTATTTTTTTTTTTTTTTTTTTGTCTGTTTATTTTAATTGCTTTTTACTTTACTTGCTTTTACTGGCATTTGTCAACTGTTTGCTGTTATATTTGTTCAATAAAAAAACAATCGCAAAAAAAAAGTTGGTGAACAATCGCACGTGCTTTGATCTTCCAAGAAGAATAAAGTTAAATATAAATGGTCACTTGAGTGACAACTGCTTTATCGGACTGCTGTGATCAGTTTGTATATTAAACTTAAATGGAGTTTTTTTTAATTAATTTTTTTATGTACGTACATGTAAATTAAGAGGAACCTTATGTACAGATCACTGTGGAAAAATGAGTATAGCCATTAAAGAAGGAACTCTAATCCAGCTACGTCATCGTGCTACAGGCTGCAGCGGGTGTCTTGAAGATTTGGCAGAATGTAAAAAAATATATAATTAGCAATAACCTTTATTCTCGCTCCATCAGACCTGTTTCTTTCAAAAATGTCATTAACTGTATATGTTTCCTCAATGCTGTTCCAAGGATGTTTTTTAAAGTGAAGTTTAGTTTTAATTTTCTTCTTTTCATTCAGGCGACATAATAATCCATTACGTTAGACAGATTCTGGTTGATTGCAATCTAAACACATTCCATTTATATGTCCACCTAATAGATAAAGTGTATATTTAATTTTTTATGCTTTATTTGAACATTCAGTTTACAGTGTGAAACAACAGAATTAGAACACAACAATAATTATTAAGAATAACAAAAATATAAAGAATAGTGAAAGAACACTTCAACAACATCATAGCACAAAAAAACAACAACAAAAAACAGTTAGACAGTGATATAAACAAGAATGGGGAAACAATGAAAGAAAGCGGGCATTACTTAAAGGTACAATATGTACGAATTTTGTAATAAAATATCCCACAATTACTTTCACAGTGTGATGTATTTCCTGCAGTTGTGTAGGCCTACTTACAATATCCCAAAAGTTCCCAAAGATTTTTAATTTCAGACAAATTCCCATTTTAAACAATTGGCCGTCCTGGAATCCCTGTTCACTTGTCGCCTGTCAATGACGTAATATCCGCGTTATCCCTGGTCTTCACTCGTAGTACTGCCATAGTAACCATGGCTACAGATGTGGACAACTGCGTAGTGTGTAACGTCTAGCTGCAACGCTGTTGTTGTTTCGTTCAAACATTATGGACCATGGCAAGCAGACTTTGGTAAAAAAGGAGAACTGTATGTTATTCTAATGTTGATCTGCTTACTGTTAGTCTCATATAGCCAACAAACTCAAGTCAAGTCATCTTCATTTACTGTATCAGTCAGTCAGCTTCTACAGATGTACAATCGAGAGTATCCTTACCAGCTCTATCACAGTCTGGTTCGGCAGTTGTACAGCACGGGACCGCAAGGCTCTGCAACAGGTGGAGAGAGCAGCCGAAACCATCACTGGAACAGCCTTAACAACGCTGGAGAAGATCTACCAGATCAGGGTCAACAGGAGGGCCCACAACATCATTAAAGAGAGTAGCCACCCCCAGCATAACCTATTTGCACTTCTACCATCCGGAAGATATTACAGATAAGAAGTCTGAAAGCAAGGACAACAAGATTGAAAAACAGCTTTTACCCACAGGCCATCAGGCTTGTGAATGGTACTTAACCACTGCCCCTTCCCCCAACACTGCAACCTGCCCTCTGATCCTGAGAGGTGCAATGATCCACCCGACCTTGCACACACGCACACACACACGGACATAGAAGCTACTGACTACTTACCTCTGCATACTTTGCACTGATTCTTCATGTTACATGGTATATACATGCACTTTATTTATGTCTCTTTGACGTTTATGTCACTTGTTATGTTGTAGGGTGTTTAATTTATGTCCGATGTTGCTAGGAGGATTAGCAGAATAAGAATTTAATTGTACTGTGTGAGACGACTGTTTCCTGTGCATATGACAATAAAAGTTTGAAATTTGACATTTATATAGCTCTTTTAACAATGTAGATTGTTTCAAGGCGGCTTTACAGTAATAAATGGATAATTTAAGGTAACAGAGATTGTTTTGGCTTTATAGCGGTTCTTGAATAAAGATATTTTCCAGCTAAAGTTAGTTTTGATTCATTCATTTCCGTCGAAAGGATCATTAGTTATTAAATTAGAGGCCGCTAAGACGATATAATTTGCTCTACACAGACTAAACACGAACCTGTGAGAAACGCTGGTGGCGCTCACGTGCACATTAAGAATTCATTCTATAGTTATGCGCATTTGAATATATGTGTGCGGGTTTTTAATTCCCTACAAACCAAGCCTTAAACTATGTCTGGCCTTAAAATTTTGATACTGAATTTTATCACTTCTGGGTAGATATGTGAAACCGAAATTATCCCGACAACGCTTTATCTGTAGAGTGGTAAAGGGATCCTTCACAGGGGAGAGACTAGTTGGCACTTCAGCACTGCGTTGACATCGGGTCCAGGCGAAGGTCCTTCGTCAGATCTGGATATGGCCTGATATGGCCTGTATCCGACGTGACGCGAACAGTCTCTGGATCGGCAGACGTGACGCGAACAGTCTCTGGATCGGCAGACGTGACGCGAACAGTCTCTGGATCGGCAGACGTGACGCGAACAGTCTCTGGATCGGCAAACGTGACGCGAACAGTCTCTGGATCGGCAGACGTGACGCGAACAGTCTCTGGAACGGCAGACGTGACGCGAACAGTCTCTGGATCGGCAGACGTGACGCGAACAGTCTCTGGATCGGCAGACGTGACGCGAACAGTCTCTGGATCGGCAGACGTGACGCGAACAGTCTCTGGATCGGCAGACGTGACGCGAACAGTCTCTGGATCGGCAGACGTGACGCGAACAGTCTCTGGATCGGCAGACGTGACGCGAACAGTCTCTGGATCGGCAGACGTGACGCGAACAGTCTCTGGATCGGCAGACGTGACGCGAACCAGCACTGGCTTGGTAGGTCGCATGGGTGGAGCCGGTAGGGCGAGACGCTGGGGCGGTGCCGGCAGGGCGAGACGCTGGGGCGGTGCCGGCAGGGCGAGACGCTGGGGCGGTGCCGGCAGGGCGAGACGCTGGGGCGGTGCCGGCAGGGCGAGACGCTGGGGCGGTGCCGGCAGGGCGAGACGCTGGGGCGGTGCCGGCAGGGCGAGACGCTGGGGCGGTGCCGGCAGGGCGAGACGCTGGGGCGGTGCCGGCAGGGCGAGACGCTGGGGCGGTGCCGGCAGGGCGAGACGCTGGGGCGGTGCCGGAAGGGTGAGGACACCTTCCTCCTCCTCCGCCGTTTAAAAGAGTGCGGCAGTGCTGCAGCCTCTTAGGCCTCCACTGGAGATGCAACAGGGTGAGTGACCAGCTTTGGGACAACCGAAGTCAGGTCCTCCCGGACCACCGGACTTGACACCCCCGAAGTCGGGTCCTCCCGGACCACCGGACTTGACACCCCAGAAATCGTGTCCTCCGGGACCACCGGACTTGGGACCACTGAAGTCGGGTCCTCCTGGACCGCTGATTTAGGGGAAGCAACAGGAGTCTTCCTCCTGCGCTTGCGAGGGTAAGGTGGTGTAAGAATGACCACCTCTGTAGAAGCTGCAGCAATAACTGCCACTTCTGGGGGAACTGCAGCTTCTACAGTCACTTCTGGGGAGATTCCTTAGCTGGAGGATTACCCTGACGATCCAGGGAATTCACGAATTCCTCAAACGTCAAATGGTCCAGCGCTCTCATTATCCAGAAGTTGATGGGCTCATCAAGGGCGAAACTAAACAAGTCCTTAAAGTGTGTATGTCAGGTTAAAAATGTTTTTTAGATATATTAAATAAGGTTTAGATGTCTGAGTGAAAATGTAATTATCATTAAAATTATTACTGTAACTGCCCTACAATAAGCTTTATAGCCATTTCTGTCAAGATCATATTTTTAAAACGCAGCTGAGCTGTGACGTCATACAAGGGAGACGTGCCAACAAAGTTCTATTCAAGTATGGAGAGTTTTGAGTCTGAGGAGATGCAAAATCCCCCTCAAACCTATACGATGGCCCACAGCCATACAATTTTGAGCCTCCCAGGCGGGAGACTGATGAGGAGCCAAACAGAAATGTAAATAATTCATATCGAAGAAACAAATATCTGGTGTGAAGAAGAACCAGTGGATAGTTGGTCAGGTGTCTGGTAAGTATAGGCGTAACGGTATGTATTCGTATTGAACCGAAACGGTACGGGTGTCACGGTTCAGTGCATGAATATACACGGAGAATACACAGTATATATATATAAAAAAAATTTTTTTAACTCGCGTGCAAATTAATTAATGCGGAACTACTGTTAGATACGCGGGTTATTTAGGGACACCTAATCTGTAGCTCCGCCTTAGCTCTGAAGCTCCGTGGCTATAATGAACAGGCTGCGATCGATGTCAATATTGCAATGCTGGAATATGTTGGTTGGTTGGTGTGTGTGTGTGTGTGTGTGTGTGTGTGAGAGAGAGAGGGAGAGGGAGAGAGAGGGGCGCGATCGACGTGCTTCTACTACAGTAGCATACACCGTAGGCACCGCATCAGCTGCCAGTCTCACTCGGGTTTTAAATCCCATTTTATAACTCATGAGATCTCCAACCGCGTAGTCCTTCTCAGTGAAATGGGCGCTGCAAATGACCGAAGTCTTGGACACCGAAGCAGCACTGAAGTCAGCGCGTTTGCTCCGAATAAAGTTGACCCAGGCATGGAACACAGTGGACTCTGTGACCGGTTTTAACGGTGTTTTTGCACCCAGCACAAACGCAGTAATTCACCATCGTGAAAATACGCCTGCGTATACTAACGACCTAACTTAAATAACTAACTAAATAACTAAATAAATGTCCTAATCACTAATTCTCTCGCTCTATCACTCGTGCAATTATCAACACAGCTCAGCGAGCTGGGGAGAAGTCTCCCTGTTATGACGTCAAACGATTCGTTTGGAATGAGGAGCAGTTTTAAGGGAGGACTGAAAATAACGAACTTTTTCATCTTATATTCTGCCTTTAGGAATCGAAAAACATACAAAACAATACATCAACTTGTCAAACGTGTATTTCCCCTCACTATTTTGTGTTAATCAAAAGTAAAAATTTAACCTGACATACACACTTTAAGAGCCGCGTCACCAAGCCTCAGTCCCTCTGCAGCCACGCCGAACCTCAGGGCAAACTCCCTCACGTCGGTCCCCTGTAGACGGAGGGAAGTTAAATTGCTGAACTTCACTATGCGCTCGAAATGTCCGTTTATGAAAATAACCGGCCATGTGTAAACGTAGTCTCAGGGAGACTAAATAGGGCGCAAACAAAAGAGGGTAACGAACAAGGCAGGTGGGGCAAATTAATCAATAATCAGGTAACAAGATGGGAGGGGCCAGACAATTGACAGGAGAGCACATGACACAAGGAATACAAGACAAGCCATGTGCTCACAACAAACCAGACTAGACACAAACACATGACAAACAGGGAATGTCAGAGCTCTGTCACCAAACCAGATACAAACCAAACAGAGATGACAGAACCCTGACAATTACTACGTTTTTACAGTGTTTACCATCGTTTATTGCACAGTATGTGGTGTGATGGTTTTAGCTGTGATCCTAAATAATCTAATGAACAAATGGAAATCTTTGGCTGCGTTCGAAACCGCATACTCAATGAGTAGGTACTTAATTTCAATAAGTAGCCTACTTACTTAACGAGCGCTAAAAGAGTAGGTACTTTATAGCCAAATCTCGTTAAGTATGAATGCGAACCGGACATCTGCCATGTTGACGTTATCATGTGACCTACGCCGCGTTATCACAAGTGCAACAACTTAAAAGATTTGAACGACACGTTTAATTCATCTATCTGTAAATATCTTGATATTGATTAAACTTGCTCATTTTATGGTATTTTTAAAGAAACTGCTGTCCATTTATTTTGTGAATACATTTAGGGTTGATTTAAGTTCTTATATTTAACCCTACTTATATGTGACCCACCGTTTTATCCTTAACGATATTATTTATTTTTATAATGAAATCCCCAAATTGTCATCTTTTGAATATGTTGTTCATTTCTATTTCTATCTAATATGTTGTTCAATTATATTTCCAAACATTTTCATCCACAAGCAAAAGTGGCTTACTGCTGTTTTCCTCTTTTTCTGTCGTTTCATCCCTCAGGCCTATACATATCAAAAAATGCATTTTTTAAATGTATTATAATTACTTATTTAAGAAAATATATATTAAGATATTCAACCTTTTTCCTGTGTATACAATCTCATATTATGAATGCAAACATAATATGATATATATATATATATATATATATACACCTCATGACTACATTTTCATTCAAACAATTAATTAAAGCATTAATTAATTAAATAATTATATTTGATTTACTGACAACAATGATAAATATTAATAAATGAGTAAATGAATGAATGAAAGTCACCACACAATAAACAAATGCATATACAAGTCAACACATGAAACAAAGCTTTATTCAAACTACAATCATGTAGACTACAGGCGCTGAACCACATCTACTGCCATCTCAACACAGCGGTTCCCCTTCTGCGGCTTTATTCTGATGAACCAGCCGACCACCAGAGGTGAGCCGTGCCGGAGGTTGTTGCGTGATGTGTTGTGCTTCACGATCTGAGGCAATAAGGGCCGGTGGAGAGATGGAGGGTCTCGTCCATGGCACGATCTTCAGCTCTGTGCTCCTCATCCTCAGTGCTCACACCAGTCTGCTGACATTTCAGATCCTACAAAAATGCACAAACATATCACAAAAGCAGTCATTTTAACAGCACAATGTCATTTGATTTCAGTATTATTTAGAAGACAAGAACGCTTTTTTTCACAAATGCCGCCATCATCTTTCCTTGTGGTCCTCCACCACAACAGCTGAGCAGCAAATGCACAGAAATAGAGTATCAGAAAAGTGCTTTAATAGTTCTGTTTGAAATTACAATAATTAAAATAAACTACAACTTAATATTTAAATAGTTGTTGTTATTAATTTCTGTAGTATACTCACTCAAAGCCTTTGATGCAGCATCAGCTTCATGAGCCTCTCTCCACCGGATAAACACACATCTGTTCTTCTGTCCCTGTAACATCCAGACAAGACTCCCATGACCTCTGTGGACCTCTGACCACTACATTTACATGTTGAGGTTGTTTTAACTTTTTATCCAACATAGATGTTCCTCAATTTATCAACAGTACTAATGGACAAATAAAATAGATAACTTATGTTTAGTTAATTTATAGATTTGTTCTACATAATAGCACATATACCACTCAGATGTATATTTCATGTTGTGCAACACTGCAATACTTATAAAAGATTTTCCTGTCAGATGTAAATAGACGTTTAAAATAAGCGTCTTTAAGATGTTTATGTAAATCCCCTTTAGAGACGTAACTTACGTGTCCTTACTGGAGCTCCCCTGTCAGCTAGAGCTATACATAATAAAACGTGTTTTTACAGCAAAATCACAACTATACTATACTGTCTAACTCCTTTACATCTTCAACAGTTAAAACGTTTACTCTATAGTAGTTTAACACATGCAATTTTAACACAAGGAACCGTGTTTACTCACATTTGAAACCCCGCGCGTCGCTGATCTCCGTGATGTTTGATAATGACGTATCCTCTCGCGTGGCCTCCTGGGATAGAAGAGTATCCATCGGACTGCACTCGAAAATCTGTCTGGAAGCAGTAAGCCATCCGGGAACTCCTCGCCTACTCTTTTATGAATACTGATGTTTCGAACGTACTTCTTCCTTCACGTACTGTTTTCGTCTACTATATAGTAGGAAAGTAGGCATATTCGAACGCACTTAAGTCCGAATCTCGCGATAATTAGTACGTCACCCAGGTAATTCTCGCCTACTCTTTTATGATTCGTACATACTTTTTCGCTCGCCTACTCTTTTCCCCTACTATATAGTAGGGAAGTACGCGGTTTCGAACGCAGCCATTGACTTATTGTCTTACATTTTTTTTGTCATTCAGTTCAATGTATTGTGTATAACTGTGTCTTCAAATTACTGATATAACTAATTTAGCTGATTCCTGCCGTCGTCATTGGCGTTTTTACGAGTAACACAAGTGGTTTAAAGTATAGTTATTGGTCTGTTTTTGTTTACTTACTACAGGTCCCCTCCTTCTCTCAAATACTCGTTTAAAGCCTGTGATGGCAATTTTATGATATTCATTGATCTTTAGTAAAATGTAGATGATTCAAATAATGTCACATATGTGTCTCTCACTTGTAGTGAGAGAAGATTCTGTTTATGAAATTTATGTATGTTTATACACCTGAAGTGAAGGAGCGAGACACTGGGAACGGCTGGGCAGAGGTCAGAGGTCATCTAGTTTGGGCGGGGGCTTAAGGGTCAACTAGTGATAAATTGAAGCTAGCAGTAATGGGTCCTTGGTCTGTGGAGAACTACTAGGAAAAGCAACTGAAGGCCTTGAAATGGGTATAAAATGTGCGCAGCCCTCCCCTTCGATGTCTCACTCACTTCACAGGGTAACTTCTGTGTGGTGATGGGGAACTTCTTGCAAGAATTAATCATTTTATAAAATCTTTTTTGAGTCAGAGTGTCTCTTACGCAGTGATGATGTTTGTTTAATGAATTTTTGTCACAACAAGCCCTTTACTGGCCAATAAATATTATGTTGTGAATGGATATAATCAGCTTTGTTCTTTTGTTTCCCCAGAACAACCAGTATGTTACATTTCTAAAATAATCTGAACATTTCAGAGGCAACATTGAATTACAGTAAGTTACCTGCACCACATGCAAGTACTTTATTACTATGAACTATTCTGTGTGAAATTATATAGTGTTTTAATCAGTTATTCTCTGAAAATCTTCCCTCATGCTCTCAAATCTCATTCATGTCTCATAGAAAAATAATATCATAGGTTTGGAGCCAATGCTATGCATTTTTTCTTAGGCTATACCTTAATCATTTAAATAAGACATTTGAACTCTGAATTATAACTTCAAGTTTAGTCTTTTTAGACAAAAAAAGCTATTATCAGAAGACTTATAACTCATGAGTTGTGGACTGTTTTTTATTTATTTTTAGGATCTTAAATTTTTGCATTAAATTGAACTAGACAAGTGTACATAAGAATGGTTTCATGAATGATTTACACAATTTTGTTCTGCTTGTGTTTCATGCAGTGAAAGCGAACAGTGACTGGGGTTGCATTATGCCTGAGATCTGCTTTTGGGTTCCACAGACAGAAAGTCAAACAGGTTAGGAATGTCACAAGGCTGAGGAAATTATTTTAAGTTCACATCTATCACTTTAATAACATTACTAGCAGTACATTTTGTTCTTTGCAGGGACCTCGGTAAGCTGAAAAACAAGTTTGAACAAGAATAAAAGTCCTCCTGTAGACCTGAAAATCATTGAAGTGCCTGAACCATCCACAAGAAAAGAGGAGAAACAAATGGAAAATTAAGCTGCTGCATCTTTTCACTTTTCTAATTTGTTAAGTACCTCACATGTTGTTGGAGAGGAAAAGTTGACTGCTAGGCTCTAGTTCTACTTGTTAGCAGTATACACCCCTGGGTGTCGGTCAGAACACAAAGAATGAGGAGACTGGTGCTTCTTTCCAAAGTGTATTGAATATTAGTCTAAAATAACAAAAACATATTACATTAGTAAAAGTAGAAATGTGTACATTCACAGATGAATCAGTCACTTCTTCATTCAGAATACTAAACTATTCAGTATCACCTCTAAATAACCGTTAAAGCTCAAAATATGCAGAGGATGGGCAACTGAAAACAATATAACTATTGCATGGACTACACGTAGTGCCGAACGGTAACACCTGCCATTCAAAAACTCTAGGAGGCTCATTCACTTTCAGATCACGCCAAAGGAACCGCAGTAGAGGGCGATCTTCAGGAAGGAGGTGGACCTGATGGAACATTGCCTTGATGTCACCACTTAATGCTCCCTAAATCTGATGAGTACACCTAGCAGTGATGCTCCAAGAGTAGGGCCAGGCAACAGATACTGGTTGAGACTTTGCCCATGATATTGGTGGGAACAGTTGAAAACAACACGGGATTTCCCATTATGACTGACTATGTGGTGAGGTATATACCAACATTTGTCAGAGTCTGTCTCCTTGGTTACTTCCTGGACAGCTCCTGTCTGTATGAGCTTCTCCATCTCTGCACTATAGGTCTTTGCT
Organism: Phoxinus phoxinus; assembly: GCF_949152265.1. Taxonomy (NCBI): domain Eukaryota; kingdom Metazoa; phylum Chordata; class Actinopteri; order Cypriniformes; family Leuciscidae; genus Phoxinus; species Phoxinus phoxinus. The sequence continues at coordinate 19,931,850 of NC_136894.1, read as the reverse complement.
TTCACTAGATCCTTTAACAAACGCTTCTCGATACTGCGCAGATTTGGCATGACTGACTCCTTAGGGGCATGCAACCGAGGCATATCCTTCTGTTGTAGCAATGGCGTCGCCAGTCGAAGAATTCCATTCACTTCTGTGCGGATGGTCTTGGTTTCAAGTAACTTTAAGGCCTCCTGGTCTTGTTTGGATCTAGTCACCTCTTTCTCATCCCTGTGTGGAACAGCTTCCATTTGCCAGAGTCTTTGGACATTCTTAAAGAGCTCATCTTGTGGTGGAAGGACAGAGGTCAGTAGGCATTGTTGGGAGGATGCAGGCCGCCCCATCAACGATGCGGGGCCCTGGAGGGTCCATCCCAGGCGTGTGTGGACAGCAGCAGGTCCACCTGGAGAACCTAATCTTATAGGCTCGATTGGTGTGATGAGATGTGGCTGATCTGACCCAATCAGAAGTAGAGGCTGAGCATCTTTCACCGGCAGGATGGGAAGACCGCGTAAGTGTTTATACTTCCTCTGCAGTTGATCCATGGGATAAGACTGCCGTGACAGATTGAGGCGATCTGCAGTGAAGGCATATTCAATCTTGTAACATGTTTGAGGCTTATGGGATGCGGATACTTGAAATGATATAGATGACCCATTAAGAAGTTCAATGTCTTGTCGCACGGTGTGCAATGGGAGATCTTCAGGTGTACCCTGTATGCCTAGGGCTTTGGCAGCAGTTGGGAGCAGAATGGTTCTCTCAGAGCCGTCATCCAGCAGCGCAAAGGTATCTAAAGTACGGTCTTCATAATGAATATGTTTGAACCCAAACAAACAGAGGAACTAGAGGAAATGACTAGCAGTATGAGCACCATTTTCTCTAGTACATTAGAAACTGTTGCACCAATTAGATTAAAAAAGGTTAGAGAGAAAACTAAAGCACCATGGTACAACAGTGCTACGCATGTTATCAAGAGAGAAACTCGTAACTTAGAGCGCAAATGGAAACAAACTAATTTAGAGGTCTTTAGAATCGCGTGGAAAGACAGTATGTCACGTTATAAAAAGGCTCTAAAATCAGCCAGGTCTGAGCATCTACGCAAACTAATAGAAAATAACCAAAACAATCCAAGGTTTTTATTTAACACCGTGGCTAGATTAACAAATAAACAGACATCACCTGAACAAAATATTCCGTTACATTTTAATAGTAATGATTTCATGAATTTCTTCACTGAGAAAATAGAAAGCATCAGAAACACAATTGTAAATGTACAATCTTTGACAGCGTCTTATGATTCAGCCTCAATTATCGCCCCTCAAGAACAACTACAGCGCTTTACAACTATAGGACAGGAAGAGCTAAATAAACTTATCACTGCATCTAAACCAACAACATGTTTATTAGATCCAATACCCGCTAAACTACTGAAAGAAGTGTTACCTGTAGTGGAAGAGCCTCTTCTCAATATTATTAACTAGTCTCTATCTTTAGGACATGTTCCAAAAACATTCAAGCTGGCAGTTATAAAACCTCTTATTAAGAAACCACAATTAGATCCAAATAACCTAGCAAATTACAGACCCATTTCAAATCTTCCATTTATGTCTAAAATACTAGAAAAAGTTGTGTCCGCTCAATTGTGCTCTTTCTTGCAAGAAAACGATATCTATGACAAGTTTCAGTCAGGATTCAGGCCACATCATAGCACAGAAACTGCGCTGGTTAAAATTACAAATGATTTACTTTTAGCTTCTGACCAAGGCTGTATCTCAATACTAGTTTTACTCGATCTTAGTGCTGCGTTTGACACTATAGATCATAAAATACTCTTAGATCGACTTCAAAATTACACTGGTGTTCAGGGACAGGCATTAAGCTGGTTTAGATCGTACCTATCAGACCGTTACCATTTTGTCCATTTAAATGGGAAAAATCAAAGATAACGTCAGTAAATTATGGAGTGCCACAGGGATCTGTATTAGGCCCCCTGCTATTCTCAATTTATATGCTGCCACTTGGTAATATTATAAGAAAACATGGAATAAGTTTCCACTGTTATGCTGATGACACTCAATTATATATTTCATCTAGACCAGATGATAACACTAAATTATCTAAAATGACAGAGTGTGTTAAAGATATAAAATATTGGATGACGTGTAATTTTCTTCTATTAAATTCAGATAAAACGGAGGTATTACTGATTGGTCCAAAAAACTGCCCACAAAACCTCTTACAATACAACCTTAATCTAGAAGGATGTCCTGTTACTTTATCCTCTACAGTAAAAGACCTGGGTGTTATACTAGACCGCAACTTGTCTTTTGAAAATCATATTTCAAATGTCACAAGAACAGCCTTTTTCCACCTTAGAAACATTGCTAAGCTACGTAATATGCTATCAGTTTCTGATGCAGAAAAGTTAGTTCATGCATTCATGACCTCGAGACTAGATTACTGTAATGCTTTATTAGCTGGTTGTCCTGCATCCTCAGTAAACAAGCTACAGTTAGTCCAAAATGCAGCTGCTAGAGTTCTTACTAGGTCAAGAAAATATGATCATATAACACCAATTTTATCATCTCTACACTGGTTACCTATTAAGTTCCGTATCAATTACAAAGTATTGTTACTGACCTATAAAGCCCTAAATGGTTTAGCTCCTGTGTATTTAAGAGATCTTCTATCGCCATATATTCCATCGCGCTCTTTAAGATCGCTAAATTCGAGGCTTCTGGTCGTACCTAGGATATCTAAGTCCACTAAAGGAGGGAGGGCGTTTTCACATCTAGCTCCTAAACTCTGGAATAGCCTTCCTGATACTGTCCGAGGCTCAGACTCGCTCTCCCAGTTTAAAACTAGATTAAAGACGCATCTCTTTAGCCAAGCATTCACATGATGCATCTCATACCTTTTATACTACAGTTAAATCAGATCAAATGCATTCATATTAAGAACAGCAGCTACGCTAATTATTTCCCATCTGCCTTTTTTGTTGTTATCTCGGGACGCCTGTCCCGAGATAACTCAAATAGAGTTTGTCAGCTCCAGTTAGTATCCAGCCTCTCATGGAGACTTCAGATGCCCCAACGCCTGTGATGAGACGACTCGACGCCTGTGAAGAGACGACCCAACGCCGGCGATATGTTATGCCCTAAATTTCATGATTAACTAACTGTATTTTTGTATGTATATTTTTGAAATGCATTTTCTGTAAAGCTGCTTTGAAACAATGTGTATTGTGAAAAGCGCTATACAAATAAACTTGAATTGAATTGAATTGAATATGTACAGGTACTACCTTGAGCATGACACGGGTCCCAACAACAGGTTTGTCCAGGTAAAATCTGTCTGGAGAGGAACTGGTGAGGCAACTCTTCTCCGCACTGACTGTATCCTCTTGGGAGGGTCTAACATTTACATTGTGTAGAGGGCGAAGGTGTTTACCTTGACACAGGTTACAGGGCTTCTTAAGGTCACACTGAGCAGCATGATGAGTCCTGGCACAGCGCCAACAACGATTATTACCTCGAATCCAGTCTTTGGCCTGGTCAGTGGTAAGTTTAGCAAATGGCTTGCATTGACTCAAATAATGCTCTGTACTATCTCAGAAGGGACAGAACCGTTTCACTTCGACTGACTTGGTCGGTGGAGTCATACCCTTCTGAGGGGACAGGGAAGTTACATTTTGAGCCACTCCAACCCCATGAAGAATGGCTACAGTCCTTTTACTCTGTATAGGTCTAGAAGTCTGTCGGTCCTGAACTCCTCATGAGGAAATCTCTACATCAAAGTCATGACACCAGGCTTCATAACGGAGCCAGTCTGAGAGATTATGTAAAGTAGGTACGGTTCCAGGTTGCCGAAACATGTGACGGCGGAACTCAGCTCGCTGTTCAGAAGGAAGTTTGCTCAAAAGACGTGCGACATGTGACCCACAATTCAGTTCAATGTCGCCTTCAGGCCCTAAAGTCTTCAACAAACCCACCAATGACTGTACCTGAAGAGCAAACTTCTGGAATGCAACTGTATCCCCACGCTTTACATCAGGGGCTTCCAGGACACTGGCAATTTTCCTCAAAGCTAGTTGGTGGGGCTGACCAAACTTCTCATGGAGGGCCACCATAGTGTCAGTAAACGGGGTAGGCGAGTTAAAAAAAGCATCGGCAATCAGCTGAGCTTCATCCAACTTTAAGTGGTCCACAAGTATTTGATATTTAAAGAGTTCAGTTCCATCTCGAGGAAGCAGATTCTCCAAAGCGATTCGAAGTCTGGCAAACTCGCTTGGATCTGGTCGGCTGAACTTGGGGATAGTAGGGGTAGGCCCTCTATACACATACTCTGAAGGGTGTGTTAAATATGGCAGTTTCGACTCTACCTTGACCACAGGCGCTGGATACCTCGACGGAGCTGGTATGGACCCAAGTCGGGAAGAAGAAACTGGAATTTGGGCACTTAAAGGTTTCCTATACGAGGTCTGTGCAGCTGAGGATAATAACATTCTGAGGTCTTCAGGTGTTGGAGGTGGTGGTAGCACATCTGGATATTGAAAGCAATACTGAGAATTGCGGTATGGAGGGTGAGCCTGGGAGACCGTTGAATACTTTGGTACCTCTGGTTGGTATGTAGCTTTGTCAGGTTTCGTTAACTTTAAAGCCTCCATACCTCTGCTCAGTTCTGTTTCGGGCCAGGGTGGAAGCTCAGGCCACTCTTCATCATCAGCTGATGTCCGGCCTACGCGACGGGAAAGACTGGATGGCAGTTGGGGTTCTGGTTGCACTAGAGGACGATCATGGCTTTTAGCTGTGCTGAGGTCTGCTTTAAGGGTTTGGGCTACTTTGACCAGTTCTTTGAACTCAGTACGAACTTCTTTCAACTCCATCAGGTCAGAACGAAAGGCTTGGTGGGATTGCAGTAGCTGTACATTTTCTCTGCGAATGGCTTGGAGCTCGTTATAGAATTCAGGCTCGGTGTAGCGATTCTGCGGGACTGATGTGAATGACTGAGGTAGGTTTTCACTGCGCTCTGCATAACTGAAGCTTGGTGGTCTGAACCGAGGACCTGTGCGAGGAGCAGCATCACCATAGAGGTAGTCAGGATGGTCCCATGATGACTGGAGAGGCGTCATGTGGGCAGGTACCTCCCAGGGTGGTGAAATAGCATGTTCACTTACAGGTCTGCCCCCGACATACTGCACTTCAAAGTCTTGGAGTCGAACTGGTGGATGTGTTCGGCGTTTTGGTCTGGTTGCTCCAACAATCTCCTCATCGGACTCCATGATACCAGGAATGAACACTGCATCCGGCTCGAAGGACCAATTTGTTGGAGAGGAAAAGTTGACTGCTAGGCTCTAGTTCTACTTGTTAGCAGTATACACCCCTGGGTGTCGGTCAGAACACAAAGAATGAGGAGACTGGTGCTTCTTTCCAAAGTGTATTGAATATTAGTCTAAAATAACAAAAACATATTACATTAGTAAAAGTAGAAATGTGTACATTCACAGATGAATCAGTCACTTCTTCATTCAGAATACTTAACTATTCAGTATCACCTCTAAATAACCGTTAAAGCTCAAAATATGCAGAGGATGGGCAACTGAAAACAATATAACTATTGTATTATCACAAGAAATTACTTTGGCATTAATATGTATTATTAATGATTCCAGATGCATCAACAAACTATCTTAATTTCCCAAATTAGCATAATCAAAAGGAAATAATACTGGATAATCCTTCTGCAGAATAATTAGCTAACCTATTACAGACATATACAACGTAAACTGTCACATTTGACTATATTTAGCAGAAATCACGTTACATGTCTTTTTTATCTGTCAAACGATCGCACATGAATCGGTACATGTCCGGGCGTGCACATTTAAATGCACAAAGCTCAATAATACACTGAAAACACGGTTAAAACATCAAGAAATCATAGAAAACTTACTTTATATAAAACGTACTCGGTTACTAACGTAACCTCGGTTCTCTCTAGGAGAGGGAACGAGTACTGCGTCGAAAGAACGCTACGGGAAAGTATTTCTTTGTCGAGATTGAAGCCTAAAAATTAATCCTTAATTTTGTAAACATGTAAAACGCTTTTCTGTAGCATACAACCCTAGGCGGAGCAATATCGCTCACCCATTGGCTGCTCCGCCAGAAAAGCACAGCCTATGCGAGGCCAGAGACGCTGACCAATGAGGGCGCTTCGCGCCCATTCTGCGTCATCTCCCGCCGAAACAGGCGTGGCCTAGGTCTATAAATACGAGCATAGCTGTCTAACACACCGATTTTCGTCACGAAAGCGACGCAGCGTGGGCACGCACGGCATGAGACGCAGTACTCGTTCCCTCTCCTAGAGAGAACCGAGGTTACGTTAGTAACCGAGTACGTTCTCTTACGTAGAGTTCTCTCATACTGCGTCGAAAGAACGCTACGGGAACCCCATGTAAAACGCCGTGCGTGCTCTTGGACCGACACAGACACCTAAGGGCGCGCGCGCCCTGGCATACAAGTGCCTACCCCAAGAAGTATAGGGAGAGCGGCTAAAATAGCATCATCCCTTTATAGTAGTGCCTCTAAGGGCATAATAACATATATATGAAAATATTAAATATATATATGAGGGGTAATAGCATGCTCATGGGACACCATGTCAGTGAGTGATGCTTAAACATTGAAGTGACCTGGGCCGCAACATAGTCTTCTAGACCGAGAGCAGTTTAGCCTAGGAACCTCTAGGTTATAGAACCGTATAAATGTAGACGGGGAGGCCCAGCCTGCCGCCATACAGATATCTTGTAGCGAGATTCCACTATACCAAGCCCACGAAGAGGCCATGCCTCTCGTAGAATGTGCTCTGATGCCCAGGGGGCATTCCAAACCTCTAGATGCGTAGGCTAGCGCAATGGCATCCACTACCCATCGAGATAGACTCTGTTTCGTCGCGGCTCGCCCTTTAGAGCGCCCACTGAACGAAACAAAGAGCTGCTCCGTCTGTCGAAAAACAGCAGAGCGGGACACATAAGCTCTCAATGCCCTGACCGGGCAAAGGGAGCTATTTCCGTCCTCCGAGGCCGGCAGGGCCGACAGGGAGATGACCTGAGCCCTGAACGGTGTGTTGAGGGACTTAGGTACGTACCCATGCTTCGGTTTCAACACGACTACAGAGTCGTTTGGCCCGAACTCCATACAAGAAGCTCTAACTGAGAGCGCTTGCAAATCCCCCACACGCTTCACTGAAGCGAGAGCCAGAAGAAACACGGTCTTGAAAGACAGGTGTTTCATGTCAACTGAGTGAATAGGCTCGAAAGGGGCCCCTTTCATAGCGTTCAACACTGTAGAAAGGTCCCAAACGGGGACTGAAGGAGGCCTTGGAGGGTTTAACCTCCTGGCTCCTCTAAGGAAACGGACCACCAGGTCGTTTCTGCCCAGTGAATGGCCAAGCGTTGGATTAATGAACGCTGATATGGCAGCCACATAGACTTTGAGCGTGGATGGGGTTCTTCCCTTATCCAACAGTTCTTGGAGGAAGGAGAGAATCTCCGTTTCCCCGCACTGAAGCGGTGACAGACCTTGGTCTGAACACCAGCCAGAGAACACCGACCATTTGGAAGCGTAGAGCCGTCTAGTAGACGGAGCCCTAGCCTGTTCGATTGTGTCTAACACTCCCTTTGGGAGGTTAGCGGGTACCCGTTTATGGCCCATACGTGTAGGGACCAGAGCTCCGGGCGAGGATGCAAAATCGAGCCCTTGGCCTGCGAGAGGAGGTCTCTCCTCACTGGAACCGGCCACGGGGCAGTACTCTTCAGTCGCATCAAAACTGGGAACCAGGGTTGATTCGTCCAGTATGGAGCGACTAGTAGCACCGAGCATCCGCTTTCCTTGATCCGCTCCAGCACTTGAGGCAGGAGTGAGACAGGAGGAAAAGCATAGAGTGGACGGCGGGGCCAGACACTGGCCAGCGCGTTCGTGCTCTTCGAAAAAAATTCTGGGCAGTGAGCGTTTTCCTGGTTTGCAAACAGGTCTATTTCCGCTCTGCCGAACGTTTTCCACAGCAGACACACTGTCTGTGTGTGTAGAGACCACTCTCCCGTCGGAACATTGTTCCGTGAGAGTCTGTCTGGGCCTACATTCAAGTGGCCTGGCACATGCATTGCTCTCAACGAGCGCAGGTTGTGCTGGGCCCATACCAGTATGCGTTCCGCTAACCTGAATAGGTTTCGGGATTTCACGCCCCCCTGGCGGTTTATGTAGGCTACTACCGACATGTTGTCCAAACGGACCAGGACGTGGTGCCCTTTTATCCGGGGACAAAAACGCCTCAGCGCAAAGTCCACCGCCATCATTTCCAGGCAGTTTATGTGCGGTAGTTTGGCTCGTTCTGGCCACTGGCCAAAGAACGGTCTGCCGTCGAGCAGTGCTCCCCAGCCTGAGGTGGACGCGTCCGTGGACACCACCTTCAGGCTCGAGGAAGTCCCCAGGCTTACACCTGACCGGTACCAGTCTGACGCTCTCCATGGTGTCAGGGCTGAAATGCATTCCTGATTGACCTTGAGGCGATAACGACCGTGCAACCATGCTCTGCGCGGTACGCGCGCTTTCAACCAGAACTGCAGTGGGCGCATGCGCAGCAGGCCCAGCTGCAGTACCGCTGAGGCTGAGGCCATGAGGCCTAGCTTTTTCTGAAATCTCTTGAGCGGCACTAAATGGCCGCTGCAGAAGGATTTCGCCATTTGCAGGGTGTCCTGCCTGCGCTGTGATGACAGCAGTGCTGTCATAGACAGCGAGTTCAGATCCAGTCCTAAAAAGGAGACCCTTTGACTGGGAAACAGTGAACTTTTCTCCCAATTGACACTCAGACCTAAGCACTCGAGGTGATCGAGTATTAGTGTCTTGTGGTGAGCGAGTTCTGAAGGCGATTGAGCCAGAATCAGCCAATCGTCCAAATAGTTCAGAATTCGAATGCCTCGGAGTCTCAGGGGTGCCAGCGCCGCGTCCATGCACACTGTAAATGTACGAGGTGCTAGGGATAGGCCGAATGGCAGGACTGTGTACTGATATGCCCGGCCCTCGAAGGCGAATCTCAAAAATCGCCTGTGACGTGACGCAATTTGTATGTGAAAATACGCGTCTTTCAGATCTATCGCCATAAACCAGTCTCCTCGGCGAATCTGCGCGAGGATTTTTCTGGTCGTGAGCATTCTGAACTTTCGCCTTGCTAGCGCTTTGTTCAGACGTCTTAGATCCAAAATGGGTCTGAGACCCCCGTCTTTCTTGGGTACCAGGAAATATCTGCTGTACCAACCCCCTTCGCTTTGAGCTTGAGATAAAGGCTCTATGGCCCCTTTGCTCAATAGCTTCGCTATTTCGGCTCGAAGTAGGTGTGCTACTTCTGTTTTTACCGTGGTTTCGACTTTCTCCGTGAAACGGGGAGGGCGTCGATGAAACTGTAGCGAATAGCCTCTTTTTATAGTCTCTAGCACCCATTCTGAGACCCCGGGAAGTCTTTCCCATGCATCTGCACGTGTGACTAGGGGTTGAATGTAATCTGGGCCCTGGTCGCGAAATGGCGGCGACACGAGAGCAACCGTGTGCTGTAACATGGACGCCGTGGCGTGTGAGGCGGGGGGCATGTTTAACACAGTATGCATCCCGCGCGCGCTCGGCTCTCTGAGTTGAGAGAGAGCGCGCGGGGCGAGCCCCGCAGGGCTCGTAATATTTGTGAATAAACGTGGGCGCTTGGTGGCGGGCACATTTATAACACCGGGGACACTGTGTTTGTGTACTGACTGACCGTTCGTTAGTTTCGTTTTTACAGAAAACGCGGAACGTGCAGTGTGTAGTGGTTGTGGGCACTGGACAGTGGGCACGCTCACTACATGTAAAGCACAATCGGCATGAGTCGATTTTATGTGTGCAGACCCTGTGTTGTACGGGGCTGTGCTTGCACGGGTTGAAAAACCGGGCTCTGGTCGCGAAATGGCGGCGAAACGAGAGCAGTCGTGTGCTGTAACATGGGCGCCATTGCAGCGTATGATGCGGGGGGCGCGCTTAATCGAGCGGGCAGCCCGCGCGCGCTCAGCTCTCTCAGCTGAGAGAGAGAGCGCGCGGTGCGAGCCCCGTACGGCTCGGCATGTTTGAGAATAAATGTGGGTGCGTGAACGCGGGTACATTTATAGCACTGGGGAGTACTGTCTATTAGAACTGACTGACCGTGCATCGGTTTCGTTTCATAGAAAACGTGTGACATGTAGCTTGTAGTGATTGTGGGCACTTGAAAGCGGGCACGCTCACTACATATGATGCACAATCGAAAGAGTCGATTTTATGTGTGCAAGCCCTGTATTGTGTGTACGAATGGGCACTGGTCGTGGGCATACAGTTACACACATTACATCATCGGCTGTGGCCGGGACACCGTGTAGCACAGAGAGTACTGTCTATCAGAACCGACTGACCGTGCATTCGTTTCGTTTTTACAGAAACCACGGGACATACAGTGTGTAGTGATTGTGGGCACTGAAAAGCGGGCACGTTCACTAACTTACATGTGACGCACAATCGACAGAGTCGATTTTATGTGTGCAAGCCCTGTTGTGTAGGGCTGTGCTTGTGTGTACGAATGGGCACTGAGTCGTGGGCATTACGGATACACACATTACACCATCGGCCGTGGCCGGGACACCAGAAAATACATTTTCAGATTTACCTGGGGCGTCGTGAAAATGGCGTTTGTGTGCAGGCAAACGGGCCATGATGCCGATTTGGTGACTGCAAAATACACTGGCACGGTCGCGTATGTTGGGACTGTGCGAGCGAGACATTTTAGTGAAATCCGGCCGCGGCGGGATTTTAACACTGTAACGTTAGCTTTCCTCGAAGCAGAAGTGCGCATCCTGGCTGAAAACGGGGCTTTCCGGGACTCCGCGATTTCTTCGTGAATTCAGGAAGAAAAAGGCGCGGGTCTTGAGGACGGTAACGTACGTTCCTCTGCAGAAAAGCAGCCATCCAGCCGGTAAGCGCATCGATGCTGGTCTTTCTCCGTCGACGCTCACGAGCGGCGGGGGAGGGGAGATCCTCGGAGCTCGCCCATCCCTTGCTACCCGAAGCGAGGAGAATAGCAATCGTCCTCCACAGACGCGGTTTCACCTTCCTCGTCCATGACGGACGCGGCGGCACACAGCGGCCCTTGTCCGTCGGTCAGAGAGTCCAGCGAAGCGGGCGGAGAAGCTGGCGGCAGCAGCGGCGAGCACCTCGTGGTGGAGATAGGTTCCGGGCTCCGCTGAGCACGGCGCTTTTCACGGCGCGGCACTGCAGCGGGCGGAAAGATGCAGCTTCAGTAATGAACCCCAGGCGAGTCCGCAGAGTCACCGTAGGCATCCAATCACAGTGATGGCAGCCGCCATCGACGAGAGCTGAAGCTGCGTGATCCTTACAGGCAGGAAACACAAGCACGTGGTCCCCGTCGCTGAGCGGGGCTCTACACGAGCCACAGGAGGTGCGAGGCATCTTGAAAAAGACGCTCGGCTCTTTTAGTGGTGGAAAAACTGTGTGTTGCGACGGCGAACACACACAAAACACACACACATAATGTAAAGGATATTCCACGCCGGAGAAGCACAGCAGGGAACGGCGGCTGAAGGCGGCGGCTCCAGAGAAAAGGCTCGTCCTGCTGAGGTGCTTGTTTCAGACGGCTGTGGCGGCTCGAATCCAATCCAACGATGCGTGCAGCTTCGTGAATTAAGAAAAATCGGTGTGTTAGACAGCTATGCTCGTATTTATAGACCTAGGCCACGCCTGTTTCGGCGGGAGATGACGCAGAATGGGCACGAAGCGCCCTCATTGGTCAGCGTCTCTGGCCTCGCATAGGCTGTGCTTTTCTGGCGGAGCAGCCAATGGGTGAGCGATATTGCTCCGCCTAGGGTTGTATGCTACAGAAAAGCGTTTTACATGTTTACAAAATTAAGGATTAATTTTTAGGCTTCAATCTCGACAAAGAAATACTTTCCCGTAGCGTTCTTTCGACGCAGTACGAGAGAACTCTACGTAAGAGAACTTACATTTACTAATACTTTTAAGACCCAAACGCCAACGAACATCCGAATAACAGGCAAGAAGAAACTTCTAGGTGCGCAGCTGCCGTTCTCTCAGTAATCTATATTGACGCAACAGGCAGCAAACCATAACAATAATGCCTCCTACTGGAAGCATCAGGTATCGCACTCTAAAATAACTATCAAAATAAAAGTCCCACAATAAAAGTCTTCATTCTCCGGGAGCCTTTTATACACATATCATATATTAGCACCATTTGTTGTTTGTTTTTGTTTCCAGTCTCACGGCATCCCAGACTTCAACCTTTTATGATTCAAAATAGCTGAATAACTAACCATCTGAGATTTCGGTATAGAGATAAAGGTTAGGATCATAATTTTGGGTTTAAGAGAGGCACAATGCCAGACTGCTTCAGAATCTCTTTATCGCTGATGGCACCTTCATAAAGAGACGACACAAAGGTTACTGCGCCGTGAGGGGCCATCCCAATTAATCCTTTAAATGTACAGTGTGATTTATAGGTGAAGAACACCTCACTCTGGAGGAGAAGAGAACTTGGTGTTTGGCAACGTATTTCGGTACAATCCAAAATAATTTGTGTGTCAGAGTAACCCTGAAAAACCTCTGGCATGTGAGATTTTACAGTCTTCTCATCCAGCCAAATACCCACAGCCCCTAGTACAGTATATAGGACGTTAGCCCATGTATTTATGATGCAGCTTACAGTTGACTGGTGGATTTTGAATCTGTGGGCCAGATCTATGGGGTTATTATTGTTGCAATATTCCAAATAAATAGATTAATATTCACAAATAAATGTAAAGAGATTCACAAAAATGTATCGAATGCACAAATTAATAGATTAAGATCCACAAATAAATGTAAAGAGTTTCACAAAAAATCATAAAATTCACAAATAAATAAAATGAGATTTGCAAATAAATAAAACATTTACAAATGTTTTCTTATTTTACAAACACAACTCTGCCTGGCATTTATTTGTGAATCGGTTCCAGTGCATTTGTAAATCGCTGCACACATTTGTGAATCGGTTCCTGTGCATTTGTAAATCGCTGCACACATTTGTGAATCGGTTCCTGTGCATTTGTGAATCCCCTCACGCATTTGTGGATTTTGAAACACTTCTAGCGCAGACGTGCAGAGAAATCCACAAATAGGTGGACTCCACCCACCGCCTACTCAAGCCAATCAGATAACGGCCACATCGAGCTGGCCAATCGTAGCACGTTATCGCTTCAACCAATCACGTTTGGCTTTACACTCAGGGCGGGAAGTGGGAACTGATTCTTGCATCAATGAAAGGACAAAGGAGCACTGGAGCGCAGTAGTAGCGCTGAACTGTGTGTGGTAAAAACACTCTGTTTTCAAAAGATTGTTGGAGTTTAAGGCCTCTTTATATTTCCATCAGGATACACTCAGGGAATTATGATAATCAGAGATCCCGAACATCATGAACAGTCTCTACACCGGCAAGAGGCGCGACACAGCACGTCAAAAGCAAATAGGCACTGTCTGTTCACTGCTGCCGCTGCAGTTTAAAATAATGTAAACTAAACTAGCATGTTTGAAATGTTAACACATATTCCCTATGTGACGTCTGCTTAGCTTTATATGCATAATCGTGCTCTTAACGGCTCTGATTGTAGCCTGCTTATTGACTAGTGCTGGTTACTATCATATTTCGTGATAGTGTACTGGACGCGGGGCATTCATTGATAGGAAACGGATGCCCGCACTTCTGATGTAGCGGCTACTTCACGCAATTAGGACAAATGTTTTTGTATTTATACATTTGGGCTTATATTTGGTATTCTACATTACATTTATTTATATCCTATTGCTATTTGTCACTGCGATTGTGCTTTAAAAGGCAAAATCGTATAATGTCATGCATCGTGTCTACCCTGTGCGAGGCAATCTACACTGGGCAAAGCGAATGTGCAAAAACATTTGTCCTAATTGCGTGAAGTAGCCGCTACATCAGAAGTGCGGACATCCGTTTACTATCAATGAATGTCCCGCGTCCAGTACACTATCACGAAATATGATTTAAGTAACCAGCACTAGTCAATAAGCAGGCTACGATCAGAGCCGTTAAGAGCACGATTATGCATATAAAGCTAAGCAGACGTCACATAGGGAATATGTGTTAACATTTCAAACATGATAGTTTTACATGATTTAAACTGCAGCGGCAGCAGTGAACAGACAGTGCCTATTTGCTTTTGACGCGCTGTGTCGCGTCTCTTGCCGGTGTAGAGACTGTTCATGATGCTCGGGATCTCTGATTATCATAATTCCCTGAGTGTATCCTGATGGAAATATAAAGAGGCCTTAAACTCCAACAATCTTTAGAAAACAGAGTGTTTTTACCACACACAGACAGCGCTACTACTGCGCTCCAGTGCAGTGCTCCTTTCATTGATGCAAGAATCAGTCAATTCCCACTTCCCGTCCCGAGCGTAAAGCCTAACGTGATTGGTTGAAGCGATAACGTGCTACGATTGGCCAGCTCGATGTGACCGTTATCTGATTGGCTTGAGTAGGCGGTGGGTGGAGTCCACCTATTTGTGGATTTCTCTGCACGTCTGCTAGAAGTGTTTCAAAATCCACAAATGCGTGAGGGGATTCACAAATGCACAGGAACCGATTCACAAATGTGTGCAGCGATTTACAAATGCACAGGAACCGATTCACAAATAAATGCCAGGCAGAGTTGTGTTTGTAAAATAAGAAAGCATTTGTAAATATTTTATTTATTTGCAAATCTCATTTTATTTATTTGTGAATTTTATAATTTTTTGTGAAACCCTTTACATTTATTTGTGGATCTTAATCTATTCATTTGTGCATTCGATACATTTTTGTGAATCTCTTTACATTTATTTGTGAATATTAATCTATTTATTTGGAATATTGCAACTATAATAACCCCATACAGATCCCTCTGCATCAGACCCAATGACAAGTAAGTCATAAAGAGAAAAAATTTGTCAATGGGTTGAAGAATCTGAAAAGAGAAAGAATTAGATGTAAGGATTTGATAAGATTATGCAATATATCTTGCTTTGTAAGAACAACTGTAAAATATATTCACCGTTGCACTGCCAGTGTGAGGGACCTCATCATTCTTCGCTACACTTCGTGCTCTTGTCACCCGTTCCATCTTGCAGGTGGCTGGTTCTATCTGCTTCCAAAAGGCCATCAGGTGAGCGTGACTTGCAAACCTGTGGGACATAGGTGTTACATTTCATTACATTAAGTGCTCATACACAACATTAAATTTAAAAGCATGGTAGCATCCATATTGACAGTTACTGTAAACATCCTGGAACATTTAGGCACTAAGGTTAGAAACTGGACCACACACGTCAGTCCTTTTCCTTACTGCTCTTCTCAGTATTTTAAAATACAATGCACTAGTAGATAGATCTAGATAGTTTTAGATAGATACTTTTCTCATCATGAGGGAAATTCAAGGTTTCCAGTAGCTTACAACAACACACATGCAACATTTAAACAGATAGGCTTAATACTAAACAATATTGAACGCTCTAAAACGTCTATATTAAACACAGTGGAGATTTTAATTTACCTTTTGAAGAACCTTATGTCATCATCTGATCCAGCAAACTGCTCCATGCAGAACTTGTTGCTGATAGATATCTCCTCTATTAGGTTTCGTAGTCTTGCTATCTCTTCATAAATGTTCTTCAATGCGGTTAAGAGACATATCCAGCGCAGCAGGTTCACTACTGTCGCAGTCGTCATGGTCAGGAGGATAGTCCAATTCCACAGATGAATCGTGCGTGGTTTCTGTATTGGGTCGCTCGGTCCTTTCCCAAACTCCGGGCCGTGGGGCTGGCAAACTGAAATTGTTCCATTGAAAAAGCAGCTCCCTTCTTTAGACGTCTGCGCCCAGCTGGAGTCGGAGGCTCTATCACGTCTTCACTTTGAAAGTGTCGGCTGCAGACTCGTCTGTTTGTTGTAAGAAACTTGTCTCGTCGGATGTTAATCACCCACCATTTATGTAATTCAATGTCTTTAGGAAAAGTAAAAAAACTAACTGAAGAATTGCATGTTGCAGACACTGTGCATTGCGGAACACAGCAGTGGTGGAGAGCTGTCTTCCCGCCTTTGAAAGGACAATTTTGTACATTTACATATCGCGTTATCAGTCAAGACAAAGTACAAGTAAAAACATTAACAACGACGAAAATGAATTTTGGGTGTTTTGACAAGCATTCAATGGTAGCATAGGTAGCACTTCACTCTACAATAACCGGATGTTTACAACCATCCTGAGATTTAACCGGAAATACATCACGCTCGCCAGTGCAAACTGCCTATTTAAGATTAGTAGTTTGTTTAGGCATGGTCTATGGAGGACCAAACCTGCAGAAATTAAAAATAAATAAATGAATAGATAAATTAATAAATAGATAAATAAATGTGATAAATAGATAAATAAATGTGATAATAGGAAAATAAATAAAGGAATAAACGACTTGATAAAATAAATATGACTCATTTTTAATCAAATTTATTTTTATATTAAAAATATTTTTGTTATTCCCCTTAATGTATTATTTTCTGCTTTTATACATTTTTACATTTAAAAAATCGTTTAAACTTGTATTTATTCGTTATTTATTTATTTTTATATAGGCTATTTATTCTTACATTTATTGTTTAGATTTATTTATTTATGTATTAATTTATTTATTTCCACATGTATTTATTTTTTTATTTATTGATTCATTTATTTTTACATTTCCATGTGTAACATGGAAATGAGGAAGGCGGTCCTTGTGTAGCTTCAGTGCATCATTGGCTGAGAGCTCACGAATAGAATCGTCAGGCCAGCTAATCGATAGTAAGGAGATTTTTCACACCCAGAGTCAGACACCCAGTGGATGGTTGGTTTTCTAGTTTAATGACTGTTCTGTAATAGATCTTGACTCTAAATAACTGAAATGGTTGCTTTTCTCAACCACCAATGGCTTCTAGGAAAATCGGAACAATCCATGGTTCATTCACGGCACAATGTTTCTTCCTGGTTTCCACGCGCTGTTTGATCCGTTAATAACGGAGAAATGTGAATGTTTCTCTCTAGATCTTGCAGCGATGTTATTACTTCTGTGGCAAATTCAAATGCTTTCTTTACTGGATCTCTTATTAGCGCTGTGTAGTAACAGCGTCGCATGATCACGATCGGCTCGCGCTGCACTGGTCCAAACTGATAAACGGTCCGTCAACCACACAATAACGAGCAGTTTCGTTCCGCTTGCATTATGTTTGCCATTTGATGTTGGGCACTGTTGTGGTCGCGCCGGCGTCTCTTGCAGGGAAAAAGGTTGGGAACCACTGACTTAGATCATACAATTGTCATAAAAAATGTTTAATAAAATATTATAGAAATTGGTGGTTATTGTTCAGTATTTATTTTATTTTTTTTGCCATGAAGCAAGAAAAATAAACCATGTCAAGTTGACAGGTCAGAATTGTTTTTATAGCACTTCTGTTACTATCCCCTTCACTTCTAAAATGATGGCTGGTTTGTTTACTTTCCTACGCGTTCTAGCTGAAGTTGCAAGACTACCGTATGGCATTTACGCCTTACAACAGAGGAAGAGGATTTCCAAGACGAACAAGCTTGCCTTTCCTCTGGCTGTTCTTCGACGTTCATGTTGGCAAATATCTCCTCTAAAACATCGATAAGCACATCTAATCTAAACAACACATAGTATTTGATGCGTTACCAACTTCATTTGCTAAATTGCGCAACTCTCTACTAGCTATTTGTAAAACGTCCGCCATAGTAGGCCACACACCTGTCACCACCAACCGACGTCACTATACAAAGCCAGAGTAATCGAGCAAGCGCTTCAATCAAAGATGAACCAATGGTAAGCAAGACCAACCCACCTAATTATCATACGAGACAAATAAATGTAAAGATAAATGAATCAATAAATCTAAAAATAAATACATGTGGAAATAAATAAATGTATAAATAAATGTAAGAATAAATATAAAAATAAATAAATAACCAATAAATAAAAGTTAAAACGATTTTTAAAAATGTATAAAAGCAGAAAATACATTAAAAGGAAAAATAATACAAAAATAAATAAATTTTATTTTCATATTTATTTTATCAAGTCGTTTATTCCTTTATTTATTTTTATATTATCACATTTATTTATCTATTTGTCACATTTATTCATTTATTTATTCATTTTTAATTTCTGCAGGTTTGGTCCTCCATAATGGTCTGCAGGGGATTACAAACCTGCGCATATATATTCAAACGCATATAGAATTCTTGATATGCACGTGAGCGCCATCAGTGTTTATCACAGGTTCGCGTTTAAAGTCTGTTTAGAGAAAAATGGTGTCATCTTAGCAGCCTTTAATTTAATAAATTATCCCTGCGACGGAAGTGAATCAATCAAAACTCACTTTAGCTGAAAAATAACATCCAAGAACAGTTATAAAGTCAAAACAATCAGTTACCTTAAATTATATGTTTATAGCTATAAAGCTGCTTTGAAACAATCTACATTGTTAAAAGTGCTCCAGTGTATAAAAGATGACTTCACTAAATGCTGATTTATAAAATGCAGTTTTTTGACCATTTTCTATAAGAATTTAATGGAGATTTATATTGGTTTCTTTGAAATCTATGCATGAAGATATCTTCCTAAAGATATTAACTAAAAACAATACCCTTCAAACATTAGTTTTAGGTTGTTTTTTTACAGCAGAGAAAGAAAAGTATAGAGAGCCTAAGTCCCTCCCCTTCCGGTCGACCACCATGGGACCTTATTTCGGAAAAATATTGTATGGTAGTCAATGGCGAGAGACAACAAATATTTTGATCTCGTTTGAATTGTGCCCTGAATTACACATATGTTTGTCAATTTAAAAGATACATTTTAAAGTCAAGAAAGTCGCAGTTTGATGTAAAACTGTTGAGGTATAAGACTGTGAAAATACGTAATTACAAAGACTACAAACCCAGAAGGCGCACATGCGACGTCATACCTTTTCTCTCAATGAATGAAGCTAACTTTACTGAAGCTAACGTCTGTCATTTTTTCTATAGTCTTACATTATAATCCTAACGTTACGCCGTCATGCCTGACTCGTGTTTTGAGCCAGAATACACACATACGAGCAACGGATCTTGTGACGTAGGCTACATAGTGCGAGACGAGAGATGTAGTTCATCGAGCGATTTTCACATACAACTAAACGTTACTCTTCTGTTTTATGACAAACTGCGACTTTCTTGACTTTCATATTTACCTTTTAAATTGACAAACATCATATGTGTAGTTCAGGGGACAGTTCAGACGGAATAAAAAGATAAGTTCTCTCGCCATTGACTTCCATACATATTTTTTCCGAAATAAGGTCCCATGAGCCGGAAGCGGAGGGGTGGGACTTAGGCTCTCTATATGGGTTTATCTAAAGTCCTTTTCAGGTAAGTCATTTCACTCAGCAGCCATCTTTGATACACCTCTTGGGCAGTTATTTCAGTCATGCAAATATAGCTATACAACTATGCATTTCATTAGATTTGTGCTTTGTCAGGCCTATATATCATAATATAGATTATCAGCATAACAGTAAAATCTCCTTGATTCCAAGTATTATCTCCCAAGGCAAGCACAAACATGGAAAACAAATGGTCCTAGTAAACATGAGGTAAGCGCTTCCCTGTAGCAGCAAATCAGATGCAAAAGTATGCAATACACTGTTTGTGAATGTCACTTCAAACATCTCCGCAACTTCAAATCAGAAAAGCTGTGTATTGAATTCTTTGCGTGCAAATTGAAACATGCCGCTTTACCCATAAGAGCTGCAAGTGTAAAATATTCACTTTCAAAAAGCATGTTTCAAACCAAGGAACTACAAGCCATAAATATGAAAAAGTGCAGAAGCCAGACTGACAAAACTGAACTACTTTATTTAGCATCGAGAACTCAAATTCACAAAAACTCATTTCTGCTCTCAGTAGCCCAATAACAGAAAAGCTGTACTTCCGAGTACTAACATTAAACAAAAAAATTATTTTCAACAAACTGAATGCATGTCAGCACAGTATTTGTACACAAGTAAAAAAAAAAAAAAGGAGAGGGGGGGGGGGGGGTCTATTTTTTTTTTCCATCAACCACCGTTGGTTGAGTCACCCGAATACTGAACAGATCTCGCAGATTTACTTCAGGATCAATGTGGTGTGGGATTTTGCGCTCATTAAACAGGCCTGTCAGATCAGCTTCCAGTTTGGCCCTCTGAGTGATGTTCATGCGTAATGAAAAAAGATAGTGAAGGTCTTCAACCAGAGGACGTCGATTCTGCCCTTCCAATCGTTTCTGCCAACTCTTACTGCTCCGCTTATGTGGATGCTAAATAAGAATACAAGTGTTACAGAGCTGGTTGGGTTTTACATATAAAAAGAAACCTGCATAAAATGTATGAATTGTTAATGTGGTAATGTACAGCATGTCATAGATGCCATTGATGTAGTTCAAGCTGCTATTAACCCATCATAGTCTTAAGGGATATAACTACCTTGAGTTTGGCCACATCAGGTTCATGACGTAACATGTGGCGGACAAGGCTTTCCTGTTGAAAAAGCACAGGAAAGGGTTACTAACGCAACATAGAACACTAACATGTGAACATGAGGCCCTACAAGTATATCAAAAAAAAAAAATCTTGATTTAATCCTGATTAATCCACTCCTAACATTAAAGTAATTATCACTTTTATATTGTAGTTTCACATTTAAACTCCAAATTAATGTAGAAACAGCAAAGATGGTACCATGCGTTTTAAATATTTGTTTCATGGCAAATTTTTATGAAACATCACCAATACTGCTATGGCGGTTTATAAAAAAAAAAAATCTTAATTTTATCCATTAAGTATAGCCATTCAGCATTAGAGGTTTAACGGTTAAAAATTAGTCAAGTCACCTTTATTTATATAGCGCTTTTTACAATACAGATAGTTTTAAAACAGCTTTACAGAGATAAACCAACGCCGGCGATATGATATGCCCGAAATTTATGATTAATTAACTATTTTTGAAATGCATTTTCTGTAAAGCTGCTTTGAAACAATATGTATTGTGAAAAGCGCTATAAAAATAAACTTGAATTGAATAACCGGAAAATTCACATTGCAGCACTTCCGGGTTCTACGTCAAAATGCCGCCTCCCTATTCAACAGAGATATTGTAGGTCTAACAGGTAGGATATATACAGGAATTGTATAAAGTTAACCATGTCACAGTCTTCACTGCATAAACTATAAATGAATAGATTAATCCTGGTTAAAGCTACATAAAGTTATTCAGTCAAGAGCAGTGAGTTGGTGACTTTGTTCTTCGATTATCCTTAATGACAGATGGTTGTATTAGGCTGCTGTCATTTTAAGATCCGCATCGTGTGGCAGGTGTGACGCGCTTAACATTCTTACAACTCTTTACGTTAATTTAAGACTGCTTGCGAGGATACTCTACAAAACGGGCATTTAGCTTTCTGTGCGCACAAGTCGTGTCTCACACAGACAGGAGATTCACAGATGTGCGTGCCAGTACTGCGCTGAATTCTCTTTTGCATCTTATCACACTTGAATAGTTTAAAAGCATTTGCATGATTAAGAGCGTGGTCATTTAACAATGCTAGCCAAAGGATGACAAAAAAAAAAAAAAAGTTGGGCTTAACTGGATACGCTAAACCTTAAAATGCAACAATGACAATTAAATAATTAAATCTTGTGCGCCACTGATATGGCTCCCTGACACACACCTAAAATTCAACACGTCTGTGTTCTGGTGTCAAATGGCACAACCAAACATTACAGCAACAACTTGTTGCTTGTCACTCATAGCACGCATCTTTATATGTAATGAGCGAGAAACTAATAAAAAAAAATTGATTTTTATCGATGAAAGTGCATTTTCGATAAATACCAATACAGTTTTATCCCCCAGGCCTATGCTGCGTTAAATATTTTTAACACATTAAACTGAAAAATAATTGCATGCGTTAACGCATTCATTTTGACAACACTAATAAAACCAAACTTTAATATGAAGACAAAATTGGATCTGTGACAATACTTTTCAATGCTGGTCCTGGGGACCCCCTTTCAGTGAAGAGATGCAAAGATATGATACAAAATGTGCAGAGTAGTGGTTCTCAGGAATAGGATTGAAAAGGTTCTTTCTTTTCAAAAAGGGGTATTTTAACTACAGTTCGACTGCATGTGATAGTGCAGTAGTTTAAATTTCTTCAAAAAGACTAATAGACATCACACGACCATTCTACCATCCCTACCACATTCCTCACTGTACTCACACGCATGGCAAAAGTCTTGCTGCAGCCAGGGAAGGAACAGCCGTGTGAGAGCAGCTGCAGATGAACCTTTCGAATATGGTGCTGCAGATTGAAGGTTGTGGAAAAGTATGCCTGGCAACCTTGACTGGGACATAGCAAAACTGGCTTCTGCAAGGCATGCGTCCGCTTATGCCTCCTCAAGGCATCACGTTTCCGGAAGGCCTTTTGACATACCATACAGGAGAATGATGCTGTTGATGAAATTAAGTGACTTTAGAGCTTTTGTGTAAACCATTACTGACACAAGGAGTATGAACTCATCACTCATGGGAAATGGAAAGGTACTGGCAGTTTACTTTAATAACTAAAAAGTTTCCACTGGTTTACCTGGGTGACTCGCCATGTGTTTCCGTAAATTCCTCCAGGTGTGCACACTGATGGGGCATTCAGCATAAAGACAGCGATAACCTGAAGAAACAGTTACTGGGTGGCCATTGTAAAACCAATAGTGGTCTCTTTCTGCCATTTTTTTTTTCTTTATACAGTCAGTGGGTAATAGCAGGTGTTTATTGGTACTGTAATGAAGTACAATTACTCAGAGTAACCTGCTATTGAAAATTCTATTAATTTAACAACCTATAAAAGGCACAAACTGCACATCAAAATTGTTTGGGTTCGGCCCAACTGTGTTTTGATTCAGAGAAAAGAGCTGGCATAACCCTTCATGCTCAATTAAATAAAATGCCATTTTATTTTTAAGCTCCAGTATTGCAAATTTGCAGTAGGGTCTCGAGAGCAGGACACAACCTAATGCGGGGTTAGTTGTAACATTTTACATTTATTAATGCATGCTAGCATGATGAAACTTGTGTATTTACTAGTTGCTATTTCAACAGTACATTTAAAAAAATATATATTTGGAAGATATCACTTAACATTTATTTAAACCATAGCAAAAATTAATGTAATTTTTTCCATCTATGGTTTTTGTGTTAATTTCAAATTAGACAAATCTGATATTTTAATTTAATTACATTTTAAACAGTTGAGATAGTTATTTAATAGTTTGCCAACTAGCAGAAGGCACTAGCAGGGTTTAAATCATAGTTGCACAGGTGGGGTATGTTGTCACACTGCATTACAATGTGCCCCTATTAGAACTATGCTATTCTGTGATGTTAGCGATGTAATTCACATTAACTTTTATGAATTCTATTCATAAATAAGTGAAGACAGTCAATGTACAGAAATGATAAATTTATGTTTTGAACTATGCTGTAGCCTATAGCGGTGTTTTTGTTGTCAAACTAAAAATATATATTTTATTTAAAAAAGCACCATTATTTTGTATGAAAGCTAATTTTATTGAAAAATATTTTAGTCTTGTATTTTTTTTATTAGATCAGATAATATATTACGTTTCAATGTACATTGTCACCTGTGGCATGTTGTCACATTTCACTTAAATTTAAGGGTAAAAAAAAAAAAAAAAAAAGTAAACACTATTAATGAACCAAAACAACAATTGTAGTAAACGTGTGAAAATGCGGGGGAAATAAATACTCATGTAGGTTTATACAAACTGAGAAAGTCAAAAAGCGCTAGGTTGTGCCCCGCTCTCCATCTTGCCTCAGTAGGTTAGCATGGTCAGGACCTTACATTTTAGATGCTTGTGAGTTGAGAAGCTTGTACATCAAAAGCAACAGAATATTTCCTTCAGTGAACTTTTTTTTATTTTAAATAACTTGACAGTAGGCTACACACTTACCATAAAAATAATCACGTAAATAAAACATGGTTATTAATTTAATGCCAATAAAAATAACACTTAAATAATTGATGAATCCTCACCTGTGTGTCTTCTAGCATGAGCTTTCCGCGCAATGTGAGACTCAAACCTCATTCCACAGCCACTTTTCGAGCATCTAGTGCAGAATTTTTTTTTAATATTTCCTCCATATTTTACTTTCAGCAGTCAAAGTTATAAAGCATTATAAAAAATAAAACTTTTACGCTGCAGACGCACCTGAAACTTGAAGTACCGTGCGTCGCCAGGTGCAGTTTTAACGCTCGTCTTTTCCTGAACGTCTTTGCGCACTGATGTTCTTTACACTGGGGAAACAGACTCTTGATAAGCTTTACTTGTTTCGCGAACAGCAAAATGCAGCAAGAGCCAGTAAAAGGGTGGTGGGAAGAGAAATTGGAGTCAGACCTGAAAGTAAGCGCATTTTTCGCTGTGCGCGTAACGCACGTGCCTCTTAAGTTTATCTGCGGAATAGAAGTTTTTGCCACATGCAGCGGCAGTACACCTGTTCAATGATAAACAACATTTTCAAAACAAAACAAAACTAAACAAAAACGTCCATAAATAGTAGGTTTATACATTAAGAACCTTCATTCTAAACTGGCCACAACTTTAAGTTCAATCATGCCATTACTTTTGAGCATTTTGTGGTCGACTTTAAAAATAAATAAATTCCCTTGCAACACATGAACAAAGTAGCCTACAAATAATCTACATGCCTCTCAATTAATACGATGCCATAACCTCAGAATTAGACAAAGGTTTAGCCAGGTCACCCAAATGTTTAAATGTCTAAAGGGTGTCGAACATTTGCCTAAACAGGTCTAACAGCAGACAAACACAAAATTGTCTAGCTTATTTTAAACTGATTGCATTTAATAACCATATTTTGCCTACCTGAAGTTTTTCTCGCCGCTGTGTACCGAAGCATGCCGAGTCAGGTGCGATTTACGGGTGAAGCTGCGTCCACATCCCACAAATACACACTTGTGAGGTCGCTAAAGGGAACAAAAAGAAATCTTATATGAAATCATAAATATGCGATTTATTTTTCTTCTTATACTTGATTTATTTTTCTTCTTACACTTAAAGTGTATTACAACTCACCGCACCAGTGTGCGCAGTCTCGTGTTCCAGCAGACGCCATTGTCGAGTGAATGTAGCGCCACATTCAGCATAAGAGCAGTTAAACAACTGCAGTCGCGGCACAGAATCTTTCTTACCCACGTGTGTGTTCATCATTTTACAAACGTGCTTGCAACTACCAATGTGTTTTAACTGTGAATTTTTTCCCCCGTTGTGTTCTAACTATTAATTGCTTGGTGACCGTGTCGGTTTTAAGCTCTTTGCTAGACTCCTGCCACCTGACTATGGTTGCGCTAATTGAGTTTGCCACCAATAATAAGGAAGAGTTAATGAGAGCACAGCCGGTGTTATAAACAATGAGACTGTCTAGTGATTGCATTGACTGAATGGCCTTCAATGTGTACAAAGTCATTTTTACATTATTAGCTCATTAATATAAATTAAGCCATTTTAATCTACAAGATTGATGCTTTTTTCAAATCAGTTTAATATAATTTAAGTAAAATTGACTTGTACAACCAAGTTGATTGTATGTACAAATTTAAAGGTGCCATGTGTATTGTCTGGCAAAAAAAATCAAGTCATACTCCACATTCCATACCAGATGGGGGCAGTATACCTCCATAAAGTTAATTGGTCTACTCTAGAGTAACAGACGAGAAACGACACAGTCTCTATGCTCCGCCCCTACCTTCACAACCATAGACATCATATAGATAGATGCCCTATTGACCGCTACTGTGTAATCTGAATGGCAGGTGCAATGAGCTGTCAGCGCATTTAATTAATCATACTTCACTGAATACCGAACTGATTTTCACGCTGGGTTTTTTTCTGCAAATGTCATTCATGTAGCTATGATACAGGACACATGGTTCGGCATATTTTAATATTCATAGTAGGCTTAACAGTAATATAATATTCTGATATAAGATATAAAGTGACCAGACGTCCGAAATCAAAATATGTGATGGAGGATATAAGGTATTTTATAAATCACACACTATAAATATGATAAAGAAGTAGAAACAGATAGTTGCAGTAAAGTAAGATATTTTAATAAGTTGAAGAAACAATAATGATTTGTGACACACACACACACACTCGATTTGCGCATCGCCGTCATGTGTGTATTACAGGTAACGTTATTACATTGCTTCCTGATATCACGTGCGCAAACACAAATAACCTATATTTATATATGTATATACTACAGGGCCGTTGAATGCTTGTAGCCTATCTGATAACCGTGAAGCTCTTGTAATTATTACTTTACCCAACCTCTAGTCTCCATGTCGAGTGATGCAGTAAACATCAGACAGCGCACGTGAACCGATCATCTCTACTATAGTAAAAAAAACACGAACACTGTTGAAAGATACAGTAGGCTACAAATGACCTGTTCGCGCCACAAATTGTTCTCCGTCCTTAGCGACCGAGTCATTGAATGTGAAACAGCCGGCTGCTGTCGTCAGCGAGTAGCAATATCCAGACAACGAGGGCGCGCGCGCCACGCTGATACCTCCGTTTCAGTTTCTCGAACCCGCGCAGTGCGGCGGTCAGAACACGGAGACCATTCTGCCCCTAGCTATGCGTGCGAAAGCATGGGAAGCGATCCCGGGCGTGTCAGAATGGGTGCTGAACGTTGTAAAACAGGGCTATGCGCCGTCCCCTGCGCTTTCGAGCCCGGACCGTGACGAGCGGTCCTTTTCTTATCTGATTTGATTTGTGCTTCAGAGCGCGGTTTTTTCCCTGCAGCGGGTGGTGGTGGTAGGGGTCTCTTGGCAAGGGCTTCAGCCATGCTTCCGCTCTCTTCCCTGAATTGAAATGAAGTAGTGGGCTGTACTTTCCACACGATTGACATCAGGTTCAAGTACGCCCACAAGCCATGCGAGTTATTCGTGTATTGCAGGTTGGTTGGTGGTTATGTTGCCCGCATACCGCCTCCCATGGCCGAAACTGGTATTACGACACCTGTCGGGCCGTGGCTAGTAATGCTAATGCTAATTAAGGTTGATATCTCTGCAGCACTATAACTTGACATTTTTTAATGACATCATTGCCCTTATTTCTTCTCATTTTTTTGCTGCGTGTAGCTAATTTTTTTGATATTTTTACCTCAATTTTTACACATGGCACCTTTAAGGCATGCAGCCTTTTTTTGTGACATAAGCCGGCTGCACACTGTATGATTTATAATTTATGGCGACTGTGGGCTGCATTTACATGCGGGATTAAAATGGTGGCTAGCAAACAACGTTGTACAGGTTGATTTGATGGTTGTCCACACATTGGGCCTCATTTATCAATCTTGCGTCGAAACTGGCGTATATGTTGGCGTAAGATTATGCTTACACTCCTCTCACCGCCTGATTTATGAAGCTGTGGGTACCTTTGAAATTCAGGTGTACGCAATACCTGCCTCTTGATAAATGCCGCGGCTGAAAACGATCGTCATTAGATTAACACGCCCCTATATATTCACGTCTCCGCCTCCCCCACGCCCTCATTTTACGCCATGGACACACGGAAGACGGCAAAGAGGAGAAACTTCTCCGGTGGAAATACCTATAATTTGAAAAAATTACCTATCACAATGCATTATTTTACAGCAGGTGTTTTGAAACTATTAGCGTTGAATTTCGCATGACGTCACATGTAATGGGGTGTACAATATTGATGATGATGTGAATAATTGCATGACAATTTGTAATATTCTTCTTATTATTATGATTTTGATTATTAATGTGTCATGATTCTGCCTTGGTGTTCTTGAGTTTCCCTGGTTGTAAGGCAGGATCATGACAGAATCATGTTTTATGTGCAAACACATGGCCTTGTTGGGCCATGTGCTTGTTGTCTCGTCATCTAGCCCCGCCCTCCTTGTTATCCTCGTTTTGTCATTATTGCTTTACCTGTGTCACCTGTATGTTATCCTTGTCTTGTCATTATTACCTAGTCAGTGTCACCTGTTCCCCTCATTAGTTTCTCCCTTTTTAATCCCCTTGTGTTTGCTGTCCTGTGCCGGTTCATTGTCATACATGGTGTGAATCTACCCGTGAGTAATGTGTTTAAAGTCCTGTCTTAAAGGAAGTATTTGATCCTGTCTTAGTTGTTAGTACATCGTCTGAGTCTTAGTATAGTGTTGTCTTCCCTGTCTCGTTTTGCCCCCTCGTGGGTTTTGTTTTCTGTTTTTTGTCACTAATAAAACCTGTGTCCTGCAAACTGTCTGCTATTGGGTTCGTTCCTGAAGATTCATAACATAATGACGCTTATTGTTATTTAGAAGAAGAATGTCTTGTTATTATTATTATTTAAAAGAAGAAGAATGTCATTTTAATTATTTTGTCAGTCTGAATTATGTTTTGGTCATTGAAAGCCTTTCATTACTGAACCCAGTCCGTGAGCACCTGCCGGGCTTAACTCACAAAAATAAACACTGAAGTTTATCATTTCTTTGTTGTTGTTGTTTTTTTTTACAGTGGGTCATAATATATCATATCTTTAGTTTGTCAGTGTGTTTCTGGGTGTTAGGAATTGTTTTTCTGCGCATTTCAGCACTAACTCAAAACGTGCGTAGGCCTACATGTACACCACCTCCTGAGCTGGCGTAGGATTTGTATGGAAGTAAAATAATGCCAAATGTTTTTGAAACAAAAAGCCTGTTGAATTGCACTACTTGAAAAAAATATGCATTGCATTAACCATGCTTGCATTTTAATGCATTGTATTTTAGGACTTGCATTTTTTTATTGCCTCAAATTCAACATGGTTGAATATTTAAGCTGTGAATATTTCAATTCAAAACATTTCAAACACATTTTCATTATTAAAAATTCAATAATCCATATTCACCTTTTCATATTTCAATTCCAAAATATTCAAACGGTTTAAAAATACAACCTTTAATATTCAACAGGGTATTTTCAGTCCATTTTATTTCGCTTTAAAAATTCCCAGCAGGCACACTACGTCATATGACGTTGATATTTGGTTAAGTTTTGGTTGCGACGTCGGGTGACCAAAATCCAACATCAATACAACGTCTAATGCCAACGTACAATTGACGTCTAATACCGACGTCAGCTGACGTTGATATTTGGTTGTTTTTAGGTTGTGTTGTAAAGTTACCAAAATCCAATGTCTATTGACGTCATTATGGTAACGTCCACGCAACGTCAAATTATAACATCAGTAGACGTTGATATTTTGTTGGTTTTAGGTCGTGGTATTTACCAACCATAATACAACGTCATCTGACGTAATAATGGTAACGTCCACGCAACGTCAAATTATAACATCAGTAGACGTTGATATTTTGTTGGTTTTAGGTCGTGGTATTTACCAACCAAAATACAATGTCATCTGACGTAATAATGGTAACGTCCACGCAACGTCAAAGTATAACATCAGTAGACGTTGATATTTTGTTGGTTTTAGGTCGTGGTATTTACCAACCATAATACAACGTCATATGACGTAATAATGGTAACGTCCACGCAACGTCAAATTATAACATCAGTAGACGTTGATATTTTGTTGATTTTAGGTCGTGGTATTTACCAACCATAATACAACGTCATCTGACGTAAAAATGGTAACGTCCACGCAACGTCAAAGTACAACATCAGTAGACGTTGATATTTTGTTGGTTTTAGGTCGTGGTATTTACCAACCATAATACAACGTCATATGACGTATTAATGGTAACGTCCACGCAACGTCAAATTATAACATCAGTAGACGTTGATATTTTGTTGGTTTTAGGTCGTGGTATTTACCAACCATAATACAACGTCATCTGACGTATTAATGGTAACGTCCACGCAACGTCAAATTATAACATCAGTAGACGTTGATATTTTGATGGTTTTAGATCGTGGTATTTACCAACCATAATACAACGTCATTTGACGTAATAATGGTAACGTCCACGCAACGTCAAATTATAACATCAGTAGACGTTGATATTTTGTTGGTTTTAGGTCGTGGTATTTACCAACCATAATACAACGTCATCTGACGTAATAATGGTAACGTCCACGCAACGTCAAATTATAACATCAGTAGACGTTGATATTTTGATGGTTTTAGGTCGTGGTATTTACCAACCATAATACAACGTCATCTGACATCATTATGGTAACGTCCACGCAACGTCAAATTATAACATCAGTAGACGTTGATATTTTGATGGTTTTAGGTCGTGGTATTTACCAACCATAATACAACGTCATCTGACATCATTATGGTAACGTCCACGCAACGTCAAATTATAACATCAGTAGACGTTGATATTTTGATGGTTTTAGGTCGTGGTATTTACCAACCATAATACAACGTCATCTGTGGTAATAATGTCAACGTCTACGCAACGTAAAATCATAACATCAGTAGACGTTGATATTTTGTTGGTTTTAGGTCGTGGTATTTACCAACCATAATACAACGTCATCTGACGTAATAATGGTAACGTCCATGCAACGTCAAATTATAACATCAGTAGACGTTGATATTTTGTTGGTTTTAGGTCGTGGTATTTACCAACCATAATACAACGTCATCTGACGTAATAATGGTAATGTCCACGCAACGTCAAATTATAACATCAGTAGACGTTGATATTTTGTTGGTTTTAGGTCGTGGTATTTACCAACCATAATACAACGTCATCTGACGTAATAATGGTAACGTCCACGCAACGTAAAATCATAACATCAGTAGACGTTGATATTTTGTTGGTTTTAGGTTGTGGTATTTACCATCCAAAATACAACGTCATCTGACGTTATAATGGTAATGTCCACGCAACATCAAATTATAACATCAATAAACGTTGATTATTTGTTGGTTTTAGGTTGTGGTTTTCACTAACCAAAATACAACGTCAAGCTAACGTCTCCAGACAACGTCATATTTACGTCAAACACTGACATTAAGTTATGAGGTATGGTGACCAAAACCCAATGTCATCTGACGTCATAATGGTAACGCCCACACAACGTTAAACACTAACATCATTAGACGTTGATATTTTGTTGTTTTTAGGTTGTGGTTTTCACTTACCAAAATACAACGTCAAGCCAACGTCTCCAGACAACGTCATTTTGATGTCAAACACTTATATACCCGTCCTTCGGATGAGACGTTAAACCGAGGTCATCCAAGTGGATGCTGCACATTGGTGGTGGTTGAGGAGATTCCCCCCTTCTAGGTGAAGCGCTTTGAGGTCTCAGATAAAGCGCTATATAAATGTAACGAATTATTATTATTATTATATTCAGTCATGAGGTAGCTATGGTGACCAAAACCCAACATCACCTGACGTCATAATGATAACGTCCACACCTCGTCAAATTATAACTTCATTAGACGTTGATATTTTGTTGGTTTTAGGTTGTAGTATTTACTAACCAAAATACAACGTCAAGCCTTGACGTTGTCAATCCTTGACCAAAACCCAACATCATCTGACGTCATAATGTTAACGTCCACACAACGTCAAACTCTAACATCATTAGACGTTGATATTTTGTTGGTTTTAGGTTGTGGTATTTACTACAATGTCAAGCCAACATCATAGTGACGTCAAAAAATGACATTTCAAAACCCAATGTCTCCTTAACGTTGTAATGGTAACGTCCACACAACAATAAATTCTAACATCATATTGATGTCAAATACTAAAATGTGTTGTTGGGTCACAATCTTCTAAATTATCGTGAGGTGGTCTAAACCCAGCACTGTCACAATGTTAACATCTAGACAACAAGACATTCCTTTATCAGATGTTGTTGTTTTGTTGACTGTATATCATTACTAACAAAACACAAACGTCAGCATGCTAATTTATACATCTAAAAAAGGATACAGGCAACATTAGACATATTTGGAATGATTTCAGTTGTAGTGTTGGGTAAGATAAATTCAATGTCTAAAATAGGCCTACACCAAGCAATCAAATTCTGAAAGAGTGCTGTAAAGGTGCACACAACAACACTGTTTGGGATTCGTTTTTAACATATTTTATACTTATTTCTACAATTATATAATGAATCCTAAACCACCTTGTGTTGTTTTGCATATATATATATTTTTTTTAAATCAGCTGGTTTGCTGCTCAAAATGTTGTTTGCAGGTGTATACACTTTATTCATTTTAGAGCAGCACACTCCAGGTAAGTTGCTCATTCTTACAAGAGGGAAAGACGGTTCAAATTTGGATTATCTACATTATGGAACAGCAAATACCACTGTGTGGGTGAAATGTGAACTACCTCTTCAAGTTGTGCCTTTGGGTAATCAATTTCTTTTTAAATCAAAATATGCAGTTTATCAGAGAGCAATGAATAGGCTACAGGTAGGCCTAGTGGTAACAGTACTCAACATCTGTATAGCATACGCCCAACCACCTGACGAAGGTTTTAGTTGTTTTATCAGGACTACTGGTGAGTTGGACCTCATGGCCCTGAAGGCTATAACACATGGCCTTATAATTTGGATTCCATGACGAGACACAGACATAGGGTAGACTGGGTACAGTTGAGACATGTGTACAGTTGAGACACCTTAAATAACTTGCGTGCGCAGCAAGCACACGTTGTGATTTTTGTTGTGCACATGCGTATTAGTTTGATCATGGAAAATTTGAACAACAGACACATCTCCGATCTGAAGATATCAGCAAAAGTTTTTTTTCTAAATTAAGACGTTCACTTCACCATGCACTCTCCACAATGAATAGCTTATCCTTATGTGACTGTTAAACGTAACTGGTATACAAAAGTTATTCTGTGCCCTAAAAACTGGCATATTTCATGATATTGTGTCATGCAAGGTAATTGAAAAAATTAGAGAAACGTGCGAGGTGTCCCAGCGATAAAGATCCATAGACATCACACGCTGTTTAGATGGTCAGTGTTATGATAACAGGTTAAACGTCGTAATTAGCCAGCACAGGACACAAATTAAAATAAAATTTGATATTTGTAATATTTAAACTGTGTATTATTAATGAATAGCCTATATTTTCTAAAATTAATTTTATAAGGATGTTGAAATCCTTATACCACATATAGGTACAGTTGAGACAACGTTGAGACAAAAATCACCTTATTTTTATGAGCTAATTGTGGAAAATATAAACTACTTATGGGTATTATTGATTGATAATATCTTAGTCTACAAGCTAATGAAATGTCATGTGGAAATTCAGTTGTTTTCAGTATCTATTTTGTGTGAAAAATCAAAATCAAAAAGTGTCTCAACTGTACCCACTCATTTCATCCATAATTTATTTTAAAGCTTCATAACAGTGCAGCTGTCAGACAAACGCAGTAGCCTAAGTATTAATATACAAATAATGATTAGAATATGAATAACGATAATAAAATCAAATTAGCCTATTGAAGTGTAGTTTGGTTTTTGTTTTGTTGAAAGAAATTTGAAATTAATTCCTAACCAATCACAGTTAGGCATCAATTTCCTCTGCCCTATCCTCTTGTGGAAAACATCTCACTAACCAATCACAGTTAGGCAAGCATTAATTTCCTCTGCTCCATCCTTGTGGAAAATACCACTCTAGCTGTTGTACTCACTGCATAGCGCGGGCACTGCACACCTTTCAACATCCTGCTGACATACCTGCTGTGGACGATGAGTGAACAGAGGTAAGGAAAATATAAATAAATATGGGTGTTTATTAGTTTTAATTTTCTGTGGGACAGCAATGGATTTTTGTGAACTGGCGCGAATTTCCACCTAGCCTAGGCTAGCTACTAACTGCATTGCCAGAGTATCTTTAATAATGTACAGTTAAAAGTGACTTAAATATTATAACTATACATAACTATAGTACAAGTAGTGAAATGAAAGTCGCCTCAGCGCACATTTTTCTGACTGAACTGCACGTGAGCCGGCTTGTCTGTTCGCAAGTATCGGCCGCTGGGGGAGTCGGGGAAACGTTATAGCACGTGAAATGAATGCTTTAATTTACATTAATTTTACGGAGCCCTCCACATGACACATAAAATAAAAAATGTTTACATTGTGGCCATATTTGTCCTTTGTCGTGGATTCTCGATCACTTTATTGTGTAAAATGTGCTCGTGGGTCAATGACGTAGGCCTACTTGGGCTATATAGGCCCATTTTCGACGGCGCCTCCATGTCGCGGACCGGTTATTATATTTTCTGCTATATTTGCTTTTTATTTATTAAATACATGCAATTGGTTGATGAAACATTTATTAAAATTAAGATACAAATTTGTACAAAACGAAATTTAAAGAAAGGCTTTCTACAGAGCAAAACTGAAGTTGTAAAACGCATTTCTGATGATTTACAAAACAAAACTTCCATGTAAAAACCATGTCTCCCGACATATTGCGCATCTTATGATCCTATCTAAAAAATGAAAATAATTGTTGCTAAAAAATGTTTGTAAAAAATATAATATATAATAAAACAGCAGATAATAATATATTAATATAAAATAATAACACGGTTTTGGCGGTTATATAGTTCTAATGACGGTGTTTAACTATAACAGTCGGTCTCACGGTTATATACTAACTGTCACACCCCTAGGCATGACCAATAATAGCAATAACTATCAAATAAAAAGATAAAATCTCTAATTTCTGTGGCTGAAATATGAATCACTGATACAGTATGCTTAAGTCAATGGTATTTTTATCAGTTTATTGCGATTTACAGGAAAACAAGTCTGTTAACTACATTTAAGAAGGCAACTGAAATTATAGAACACAAATATGAGATCATTACTTACAAAAACTCAAAAGAAATGCAAACAATTTAATTACTGAGAACTTGGGTAACACTTTACAATCCGGGTGCACTAATATGCATAGTTCATAAGTAACTAATGCACAGATAGGCCTAATTGGTTGTTTCTTGATGGTCGCCCATTCATAAAATGCACATCATCGGACAACGTTTGTTTTGTATATTATGATGCAAATATACAAATGATTTGCAATATTGTACAGGATTAATTTACAAAACACTTTGGAAATCATGCCAAATATTGCAGAAAATAAATATGCATAAATTTAGAGTAATTTCAAAAATGTTTCCAAAAAAGAAAGTATGGCCGGATAGTCAAAATAAGATATTTTGGCACTTTAAAAAACAGAAAATGACAAATAATTAATGCTTTTTCAAAAGTTAAAGTACATATTTGGTATCTTGTTATGCGTTTAAACCCATTTTTTAATTAAACCCAATTAAACCCATTAATTGAAAAAAAAAATGCAACGGACAGAGAATTTAGGCGTCACGTCATTGACATTTTTAGTAAAGAGTTGAGAAATATAAATATTTTACAATAACTTATATTGGATATGTAAATGGAATTTGCTTAATGGACGAGTCTTACAAAGTATAGGCTATTTCGTAAAACCCATGAATGTATACCCAACTTTGACATCACCTTGTTTTTATTTGGGTTTTTTTTTTATGCGTTTTGTTTCCTTTCCATGGTCTGATAAAGCCATTGCTGTTGCCAGGTATGTTTTTGGTGCTGATTTTAAAGAGGCGAGTCTAGAACACTTTTTCTTTTCTCTCCGGACAAGTAACTTGACCATATTACAATGCCTAATGTCGAGCTCCACAATAATAATAAAAACTGTTATGGCAACATAATTGATAAGCTTAATTATATTAAATGAAAAAACAACAACATGTAGGCTATTTGGAAATAAACCCATTTGATTAATGCCACCTTGAGATATTCAATGCTTTAGTCAAGTGTCACAATTTTTTAATGGTATTGAATAAATATTTTTATTATGAAGCGTTTCCATTCAAATGATGATAAATGTGATTGTGGTTAATTAGATTCATTAATCAATTTATCACGTAATAAATTTGATTACAAATTTTAGATTGAAGGCCCGTCCTGTAGTTGATCTTATTCTGCTATAACCTTATCACTAACAGTGGGTTTTCTTATGTGCTTTTCGGTTAGCCTACTTTGAATAGATTTGCACTTTAATGTCTGTAGTTTTAATGCTTACTGCAGTGCATCATAACCTATATTCCCCATAAATTTCCTTTTTTTAAATATTTCTTACAGAGAGTGTCCAGAGGACTTCCAAGGAGACGGAGGCAAATATTTCAGCGGCTGTGTCACCTTTTGTTTAAAATATGCCCCAGACAGGGTGTGCGGAGGTGGCAGAAAGAAAGATTGTTAGATATAAAGAATAAAGGATAATGGTAAATTTGCTTTATAGTTGAAGATTTATAGTTCTATTTATTTTAAAATAATGTAAAAAGAAAATAATAATAATAATTTTATAATCTATTTCTGTTAAAATAATGTAAAAAAAAAATATATATACTAATAAAAGTTTTTTTTTTAGAATCCATTTAATTGTTTTGTCATTTTTCTAATAAACAACACATGTGTACTCCAAGTTACTTTTCTGTTTGCTCGTCTTAAGATACTTTTGGGTTGTCTCGCATTGGATCTTGACCGTTCGACCTTGTTGCTATGAAGTTTCTTTGTATGTTGATTTTTATTTTACAATGAAAACCTGGCTCTGTTAAAAGTTCGATGTCATGCCAACAAAATAACCATATATCTCTTAGTATATATATTTAAGTTGGAATTTGACAGCTAATGTTGTGTTGACACTGTTGGAGATTGGACCAACTTGAGTTTGATGTCTATCTCAAACGTTGGACAGAGGTTGTATTTTGGTTGAAAATGAAAATCGGGTTGACGTCATAACCCAACGTCAGACTGACGTCTACCTCCAATGTTGGACAGACGTTGTATTTTGGTTGAAAATGAAAATCGGGTTGACGTCATAACCCAACGTCAGACTGACGTCTATCTCCAACGTTGGACAGACGTTGTATTTGGTTGAAAATGAAAATCGGGTTGACGTCATAACCCAACGTCAGACTGACGTCTACCTCCAATGTTGGACAGACGTTGTATTTTGGTTGAAAATGAAAATCGGGTTGACGTCATAACCCAACGTCAGTCTGACGTCTATCTCCAACGTTGGACAGACGTTGTATTTTGGTTGAAAATGAAAATCGGGTTGACGTCATAACCCAACGTCAGTCTGACGTCTATCTTAAACGTTGGACAGACGTATTTTGGTTGAAAATGAAAATCGAGTTGACGTCATAACCCAACGTCAGTCTGACGTCTATCTCAAACGTTGGAAAGACGTTGCATTTTGGTTGAATATGAAAATCGGGTTGACGTCATAACCCAACGTCAGTCTGACGTCTATCTCAAACGTTGGAGAGACGTTGTATTTTGGTTGGAAATGAAAATCGGGTTGACGTCATAACCCAACGTCAGTCTGACGTCTATCTCAAACGTTGGAGAGACATTGTATTTTGGTTGAAAATGAAAATCGGGTTGACGTCATAACCCAACGTCAGTCTGACGTCTACCTACAACGTTGGAGAGACGTTGCATTTTGGTTGAATATGAAAATCGGGTTGACGTCATAACCCAACGTCAGTCTGACGTCTATCTCAAACGTTGGAAAGACGTTGCATTTTGGTTGAATATGAAAATCGGGTTGACGTCATAACCCAACGTCAGTCTGACGTCTACCTCCAACGTTGGAGAGACGTTGCATTTTGGTTGAATATGAAAATCGGGTTGACGTCATAACCCAACGTCAGTCTGACGTCTACCTACAACGTTGGAGAGACGTTGGAAGTTGACGTTAATTTGACGTTAGGTTCTGACGTCAACCCGATTTTCATATTCAACCAAAATGCAACGTCTGTCCGACGTTGGGGTCCAACGTCAGACTGACGTCATAGAGACGTCTTGTGCCTGCTGGGTTCGCTTCCTCAAATTCAGTGGTTAAAATTCGACAGTAAATTCAACATTGACATCCAGGAACTGCAGGAAAAGCAGTAGATTACCGAGCATAATCTCCACCTGCTGTTATTCGGCCTCACCAGCAGGGGGCGCACGCGCGTGTTGTTGACGAAGACGAGAGCAACAGTTCATTCATAAAAACCCGTTTATAGAAATGTAAGTGTATTTGTGATTATTACGAGAGCTGTTTTTACAGCTGAGATTATAATGTTATTCCCTCGATGCTGATGTACAGATCAAATGTTACATTTGAAGTAGACATATATTTATCTTGGTTGTTTAGTTGCCTTAACATTATATCACTGCGATGCGCTGCAGTAGCCTAGTGTTTCCCTCAATACTTCAGGGTTGCTGGACATATAAAACGCTCAACGTAGCGTGG
Source organism: Phoxinus phoxinus (assembly GCF_949152265.1). Lineage (NCBI taxonomy): Eukaryota > Metazoa > Chordata > Actinopteri > Cypriniformes > Leuciscidae > Phoxinus > Phoxinus phoxinus. Next base: position 19,893,280 of record NC_136894.1, on the reverse strand, counting down.
ACTAGTAGATCAAGACCAAACTCGCACTTTAGGCTGTAAGTAGGCCTACTATGTGGTTACGGGCAGCAGACGGGCTCAGAATCATATGAATTTAACGTGCAAAGTTTCACGCAGTTTGTTTGTGTGTGTGTTTTGCTAATACAATAATAAATCATAAATCAGATGTGTACAGTAACATTACGATGTCCAGCTATCAAAAATATAGTGGCCTAGGTCTACATTGGGTTTCATTTGTCGTTTAATGAGATCTAATATGTTGTCAGTGCCGAGAATTTTCCTATGGAATTTTTAGATGAATAGATCCGATTTAAAATACAAATGTACTTTAATGGTCGAGTGGTAGAACTTTAGCCATGAGGGTTAGAAGTTCTGGGTTCGAATCCGCACTCGCATAGTTTTTTTTCCTCATCAAAACCGATTATGTTTATCAGTGGTTGTATATCAAGCTGGGACACTTTGTGTGTAGTTTGTTTTGTGATTTCACCGGAACGAGAGTCTCCGCAACTGATTGAAGCGCGTCTGAGTGAAGAGTGTTCGCGAGCCACATACTCTATCCGCACCACTGATCGCAGTGGCAATGAGCACTTGATTTCATACACATTTCAGCCGCAGCGCTAGCCTAGAAATCTAGACGCCCCTAGCGGCAGCAAAATGTATTTTGCAGCCAGGGCCAGTCTAGCAACTCTCAATACACATTCTAGCAGCAAAAACCCAGATTGGGTCAGGCCAATCACGTCGTGTATAGAGCATGCGGGGCGGGCTTAACATATGACGACAGAGTTGCGACGGCTGGCATAGGCACTTGTAAACAAAGAATGGCGGCAGCAGCTGTCGAACAGCAGTCTTTCGAATCGGCTTTGGCCGCGACTCTGGAGGACTTGGAGTTAAGTTTCTCTTTAAGAAAAGAGCAAAAAACGGCACTTAAATCATTTTTAAAAAAGGAAGATGTGTTCGGAGTTTTGCCGACTGGATACGGAAAAAGTTTAATATACCAATTAGCTCCGCTGGTGGGAAAACGTCACCTTCTTCGTTGCTCTGATTGGTTGTAGCGCTATCCTATTGCGTGCAGAGGGATTTTGAGAGACAGCCGTTTATCCCGCCTCTCGGAGTAAGCCTAGTCTATGGAGAGTGTCCAGACTAAACATCTTGATGTAAGTCTGGCTGGCCAGGCTACCGCAGCGCTAGATCGCCTCTTGTTTAACAAACGAACTAAATGAATGCTCTGCTGGTTAACTGGAGTTGTTTTATTTCGGCTGTTTGTTCATCCGTGCTGCGAGGTGGGGACAATATCTACCCTGGCAGAAAGTGGTGGGACATATCCCACCCGCATTATGCATATGGATACTTGCATAAAGTTGGCTTGACATTGGACTTTCGCACATTTAGGGACCGTCTCTAAAATTACATTCAACATTACACACGTTTCTAACTTCAATAGCAAACTTCAACTAATCAAAAATATAAAAGGTGTGCATGTGTATCATGCCTGACCTACCAGTTTTCTGTAAGTCATTCTCTCCCAATGCTATTGAAGTTAGAAATGTGTGTACCAATGTCGTGTGTAACTTTAGAGACGGTCCCTAAATGTGCGAATGTCTAATGTCAAACCAACTTTATGTCATATATCACAGGGAAACTTGGCGTGAAACCTTGCGCGTTAAGTTCATCTTTAGTCTGCTGCCCGTAGCCATATAGTACCTATACAGCCTTCTCAATAGGGATGTTCGCCGTGACGTCACGACGCGCTCTGGTTGGCAGAAGGAAAGTAATGACCGCTTAAAGCGCAGCGCAAACACACAAGAAAAATGGTTGTATCGTGCTTTGTGATCGGCTGTGTTAACAGGTTCGATAAGAGTAATAACCCCAAGAGCTTCTACCGCGTACCTAAACAGCCTGAATCAAGAAAGAAAGCTTTGAATTTCTGCAATTAGGCGTCTATACCCAGCGGAAACAATGGGAGCCAGCGGACCACGATCGCGCCTGCTACCTACATTTTGCGTTAAAAATTAAAACTAATTTTGTAAATAAATGTTACTAGTAGGTTCTATCGCATTGATGGGTTAATTAATGAATGAATAACTGTACAAAATACCGCGGAAGACGTGTCAAAGTGTTTGTTTACATAACTTTTTGTGCATGCTGTGACTGAGCAATGGAAGTATAATAACACTGACATACCCTTATAAATTAAGGGCAAATTATTGTATTTTCATTCATACATTTTACTTATATGTTAACCAATGTTATATATCAGAGGTAAGATCATTTTGATTCAAAATATAGCCCATGGATAAATTACACCTGTATTTTTACTCTAGTTGTAACATATTTACCAGTTATCCTTAGTTACAACAAGTAATATTCGTAATTATTACTTAATTTATAGGCATCTAAAGATTTGTACGCCTTCATCGACTCTCTGGTAAACATAGATGGCGTGTCGATGAGATACAGATAGATGTCGCCGAATGTCAAATCTGGCCATGTGTCCGGGCATTTGCTCCAATTCTCACTCAGGTGATATTGATCAGGCAGAGAACATGAACCCTGGTTATATAAAAGCTTAACCTTATATCTCTTTTTTGGTTCTTCGGACAAATAATTAGCATATGCTGACAAAACACAGGTAGACTGCTGCGAGTCTGCGACATGTTTTGGTTCTTTCTGCCAACCAGTTCGCGACCACGCCCATATCGTGACGTCACATTTGACTCCGGCGAACATCCCTATAAAGTGCGAGTTTGCTCTTTTATATCACTATTAGTCCATTAAGCTATACGTTAAGCGTTTTATATGTCCAGCAACCCTGAAGTATTGAGGGAATAAACACTAGGCTACTGCAGCGCATCGCAGTGATATAATGTTAAGGCAACTAAACAACCAAGATAAATATATGTCTACTTCAAATGTAACATTTGATCTGTACATCAGCATCGAGGGAATAACATTATAATCTCAGCTGTAAAAACAGCTCTCGTAATAATCACAAATACAACATTTCTCTAAACGGGTTTTTATGAATGAACTGTTGCTCTCGTCTTCGTCAACAACACGCGCGTGCGCCCCCTGCTGGTGAGGCCGAATAACAGCAGGTGGAGATTATGCTCGGTAATCTACTGCTTTCCTGCAGTTCCTGGATGTCAATGTTGAATTTACTGTCGAATTTTAACCACTGAATTTGAGGAAGCGAATTTTTAAAGCGAAATAAAATGGACTGAAAATTCCCTGTTGAATATTAAAGGTTGTATTTTTAAACCGTTTGAATATTTTGGAATTGAAATATGAAAGGTGAATATGGATTATTGAATTTTTAATAATGAAAATGTGTTTGAAATGTTTTGAATTGAAATATTCACAGCTTAAATATTCAACCATGTTGAATTTGAGGCAATAAAAAAATGCAAGTCCTAAAATACAATGCATTAAAATGCAAGCATGGTTAATGCAATGCATATTTTTTTCAAGTAGTGCAATTCAACAGGCTTTTTGTTTCAAAAACATTTGGCATTATTTTACTTCCATAGATTTGAGTGTGCCGTACGCCAACGTCCATATTGATAAATCGCAAAGTCACCGTGGTTTTGGGTGTACGCCAGGTGTACGCTGGAAATTTGGTGTATGCACTTTTCATAAATGAGGGCCATTGTGCATCAAATCTTCTGACACTGCCAAAATTGCTGGAGCAACGGCTGTTGGCAAACATGTCAAACTAGTGTAACCGGGTGGTAAATACCCTTAAAGTTTGTTTTTTCCTTGCATGTTAAAATCTTTTAATTATATTGTCATTTACACTTTAATTATAAAGACGGAAAAAAACAGAGATTACCTGTACTTCCCTGGAGTCATCAACAGGTGGCACTATGTGTGTTGCGCACGATACAATGCGCGTGCGCTCTCGATTCAGTCATTTGGTGAGACGTGCATCGGGCAGTGCGAGAGAGATGCACGCGCACTCTCGGGAAATTGTGGAGGATTTTAGGTCATCCATGGTGTGCCACATAATGTTGGCGATTTCAGCCTTCGTGAAGTGAATGTGGTGGTGTGTTGGAGCTGATTGTTATGTGAGTGTTATTTTCTCTTTTCATGAGATGGGTAATATAAAAACATTTACTTGTTTTGTTCTCTTTGTACAGTATTCCCACTGCCGTATTGTATTGTAACTTTACTCTTATTATAATTTTTTATTTGCATTTTAAACCGTCATATTATTGTGCCATGTTTGAGGGTAGGCTACTGTGTTTATTATACACAAGTGGGCTGTGATTAAGCGTACAGCGTGTCACAGAGAGAATTGCACCCGGAGTAATGTAGAGCCACAGGTGGTTTAAATTTTATCACCAGCTCTGTGAACCTCATTTATTGAATTTAGTTTTTCTGCTATTTTCTGTTTCTTTTGTGAACATTTAAACCTTGAACTTTTTTATCCATTAAATTGATAAACCACATTTGAAAATAATTTGTTTTTATTTTACATCATTAAATGGATAAACTTAAAGTAAATAGAAATCCCTAATGTGTTCCTGGTGGTAAATATTTACACATTTTGGTACCAGGAGTGGGGTTGTTTATTCAATCTGATTCATTTTTTTCGTCGAGCGGTATATTTGGGTTAGACATTACGGCAGTGGTGAATATTTTTCAGATGCTGAGGACGTCTGGGGTGTGGAGGATCGCGGTTGCGGACGAGATGGCCAGCGTTGGACTGATCGTGTTTTCAATTTGTCAGGCGTGACGGCTTCTGAGGAGACTGGTCCAGCTTGACAGGGTTCCTGTTGTCGACGTTTTAGCTCCCAGGATCTCACGGCCGCATCCAGGAACTGTGCACCAGTTGAGTTAATTCTGAGTTGATGCTATTTGACCTGCTTGTGTAAAAAATGTCTGACTCTGAAGAAATTGCTGAAGAGCAGGTGCACGTCCATGTCCCTGTCGTTGGGGCTGTGGGAAATGACGTTATAGAGCAATTGAGGGGTCAGATTCAAGAGTTAAGCGATTGGAGGAACGATACTCTGGCAAATAGGGTTGTTGGGGGAGGTAACTCGACCCGCTCCTACATTTATGTTCATCGTGAATGCCAGGTTCAACCTTTTAGCAGGGAGTATAACAAGGATGGACGGTCTGTAGAGGAGTTTATTGAGGAGGTAGAAAGGGTCATACGGGCCAGAGACCAGACACAAGAAGAACAGCTTGACTTTATCATCTCACTTTTGAGAGGGCCTGCTCTGGAAGAGGTGTGTTTATGTGTTGGAAACCAGTCCAGACAGGCCAGTGATTGGTTTACTTTCCTGCAGGAGGCGTTTGGGGAACGGCGTAGCGGGACACAATTGTTGCAAACGTTTTACAACCGCAAACAAATGGATGGGGAAGATCTGCGAAATTACTCTCATGCTCTCTCTCGCCTTTTAAAGCTCTGCCGCAAAGCAATCCCCAGGTGGCTTTGCAAACGAGGAGGGGATTTTGCGTGATCAGTTTGTGGAGGGTGTGCGAGATGCGGCATTAAGGCGAGAGCTGCGTAAAATAATCAGAGACAAGCTGGGTTCGAATTACGTGGGAGCCAGTGGGAGCTGAGCTCCCATAGAGAGAGAATGAGCTCCCATGAAAGCAATAAAATCATACACCTGTGGGGGTCTCTAAAAATCATCAGCACACACATCCCCTGGTTTTTCATTAAAACTATAATAATAAACATAATTCATTAGGTAAAATATATTTTTTTTTAATCAAAGTATTGTGCTGCCGCTTCCATTAGAAAGTACTTTTAATTAGATTTGCGTCTGAAAAGAGTGTGCCACTCGCTGTTTTCTGAAGGAATTTACAGACTGTTGAATTTATAAACAGATACAGTACATTGTATTTATCGTGCCATTTATACGCCAAAAAATATTATTTTTTTTGCGTGTAAATGATACGCACTGCAAACCGTAGGTGTGGAGTACGTGTGTATTACACGCCATAAAGTGCACGCATCATATGCACGCAAAAAAACTATTTTTGGCGAATAAATGGTACGAGAAATAATTTCGTGCTATAGATAAGCACTTTCACGAGAGTCTGGCAGAGTGAATCCTCATTTTCACCTCACGATGACGGTAAGATAATATTTCTTTCTTTTATGATTGTTTGGTAATTTACGGATCTGAATAGAATTTCGACATTACGCTGTCCGGGACGCATGTGTTTTTTAAGGGACAAGTGAAAGAGAATTGTACTTGCCCAACCGGACAAAAATGTATCATATTATCATGCTTAACACAGAGAATTTGAATAATTGTAATGTGATGATGCAGATGCAGATGCAGATATCTAAATCAGAGAATATCATATAGGTTCTGAAGGTTGGCGGGCCGATTATTTAATTTTAACTGTAATCTGGTGCACTTTGAGTCCTCCGGATCTAATGAATTTATCTTTAAAATGTACAACATTTTCTTAAAAACACACAAAAATACTACAAATAGCAGACACTATAATCATGACATGGAGGCGCCGGTGCGCCACGGTCACTTGCCTTGCTCGTGAATTGGAGCTCATCTCATCATAAATTATCCGAAACTCAGTGTATTCTTATAAATATACTGTAGGCTAATAATAATTGTGCCCACCCATGCATTTCATATGGCCCCCTTCTGGCGACGGCACTGTGCACACACCGCCTGCTCATAGGCTAATTTTTATTTTTATTTTAAAGAGACCCCCTCAAAGATGAAATCATAATTGGAACCCTGCAAAAGATACATATCACAGAATAATGACAGTAAATAACGAAAGAGAATAAAGAGAGAATAAAGAAATAGAGAGAGAGAGATTTACAAACAGTTAACCTTTGAGAGCCAGCAAAGAATCAAATCGCTCTAAGCAGGGGCAAACAATCTTAAACGCATTTAAAACTTGATAGACATAATAATTGCATGGGTCTTTGTTGCTGAGCAAGAATGTATGTGTGTGAGTGTCGGTCCTCGGTTTGTCCATGAGTTTAAAGCGTTCTCTTGTTTCTTCTGGAGCGCGTGTCGTTCGGGCAGAAGTTTAAAGTTTAAAAAGTTAAAAGGTCCGCTTGAAAGTGAATGCTGCCAGAAACTTCAGGCTAAATCCATTTCACCCGGAGATTTTCTTTTTCTGACAGCCTAATTTGCATGGTTTATGATAGTATCAAGATTTCTCATTCCTACTAAGGGGGCGGGCGTCCTGGAGTCCCAGACAGGGTAGCTAGGGACCATGGATTCCAGGACGGCCTCGGAACCGGTGGCCACGGCGGAGCAGGTCGTGCGGGTGGCCACGGCGGAGCAGACTTAGACGGGGACCAGGGTGTATGAAGCACAGAACTGGACGGGACCAGCAGCATAGGAAATTCACGCGGTACAGGAAGCTCAGGCGTGTTAAGCCGTGCAAGGATCCATCTAGGCGCCGCCTCCATGGCCCTCTCAGGGTACCTCCTGCCCCCCCCCAAAAAAAATAGCGGGGCTGACAGGGCGAGGCACAGAGGAGGGGCCGGTAGGGCGAGGCGCAGAGGCGGGGCCGGCAGGGCGAGGCGCAGAGGCGGGGCCGGCAGGGCGAGGAGTTTGGGAACGCCCTCCGGAGCCTGGCGAGCCCAACGAGTCCTCCTCCTTCTGCGACGGCGCTTCACTGGGCTTGATTCGTTTAATGATTCGTCGAGGCTGACGTGAAGCTCTGGGTCGTCGTGGTTGACGTGAGGTTCAGGTTCGTCGAGCGCGGTCTCGGCTGGGCAGACGTGGAGCGCGAGCTCGGCTGGGCAGACGTGGAGCGCGGGCTCGGCTGGGCAGACGTGGAGCGCGGGCTCGGCTGGGCAGACGTGGAGCGCGGGCTCGGCTGGGCAGACGTGGAGCGCGGGCTCGGCTGGGCAGACGTGGAGCGCGTGCTCGGCTGGGCAGACGTGGAGCGCTTGTACCTCCTCCGCTAAGCCCACTGCAAACGACGAACCGCTCATAGAAAGAGCCCACTCGATATACTGTAACAGAGTCCCGGAAGGATCAAGCATGGGCATCGATGAGTAGAGGGGCTCAGACAGTCCTCCACGGAAAAAAAACGACAAACACAAATCATTCAGGGGATGATTCAGCCAGTTTCAGAAAGTCCGTCACGTAGTCCTCGATGGGTCGATTCCCCTGACGGAGACGCATGATCTCTACTGGATCCATCACGGGGTCCTGGGAACTACCTGCTAGATCCGTTGTTTGGTCAGTGATTATGTCATGAATTTGCATGGAAGCAAAGGCGGTAGTCGGATCTAAATGCAAGCAGTAGACTTTAATTTCTCAGAACAGGATAAACTCAGGATAAGGAACAGGAACACTCACATGGAACGTACATACAATCACTGACCAGGAACAAGAGAGAACACAGGGTTTAAATACACAGAGGGGAACAGGGAACGAGACACAGCTGGGGCAAATGACATAAATGAGAGGGACCATACAAACTAACAAGGCAACACACCTGAAACAAAGGAACTAATAATAAAGCAGGCTAGGGATAATTGAATACAATAAGCACACACAGAATCAAGGAAACAGAATGAAATAAAACAAAATCCAAACACACAGAAACATAAATGAAATAAAACAAAGTCCAAACACACAGAAACAGGACAAAAACAGAACCTGGGGCCTGTTTCAGAAAGAAGGTTAAGTGAAAACTCTGAGTATGTTAACCCTGAAATGAGGGAAACTCTGGGTTTTCCGTTTCAGAATGGGAGGTATATCAAACCCGAGAAAGCAGAGTAAGTCAAGCCCGTTTCTGAAAGAGAGGTAACTTATACTCAGAGTCAGTTACCATGGCAACTTACTCTGTGAACCTAACCTGGGCTGCGTTTCCCAAAAGCATCGTAAGCCTAAGTTGATCGTAAAAACGATCGTACGACTGATCTTAATATTATGGTCTGTTTCCCAAAAGCATCGTAGCTTAAGTAGCACTTGAAAATCTTCGTAGAACTACGAGTGCTCTGGAGTAATCGTACATCCCCAAGTGCATCGTAAGAAGACAGATTTATGAGGTCACCTGCAGGACAACCGGCAGATTACACTTTTATCTAGATTTAACACACTGCAACGTAAGTAGGCTAATATAATAATGTTTTGATTGTACTTTATTGTACACTTTATTTTACTTGTTTTTTGTTTACATGAATTTATAAATGAAATAATTAAAAAGGGAAGAAAAAGATATAAATACACACCTAAATTAAATGAATTAACAAAAAAAAATATAAAAGAAGTAATGTGGAAAATATGCTTCAAAGACTGGGCAAAATAGGGATGAATTCAAAAAAATCTGTCAATGACGTGCACGAAAACCAGCCATGTATTGGCGATTTCTTGGTTGGCCATCATGTGGTCCCATGCCATCTTAGTCGTCGTCCTCCTCTTTCACCTCCTCCACCTCTTCATCTTCCTCCCTGTTAAGTAAGGGCACTCTTTAATGTAATCTTTTTGAAGGGTATCTTTTTTTCTTTCTTTTTTTTGCCATTTTGTCAGTACCTCCGCCTGTAGGTGCTTTATATAGACTTGTCTTGATTGCTATTCCACAACAGATGACGAGTATTAGGTTAAACGTTCAGAATAGGAATCCATATAAGGTTATATTTCAGCACTTCGCAAATGGACAGCGACTCTTAAGTAGCACGTAGAACGCGTTCTCACGCGTTCATGTTAAGTGCATTTTTGAGAAACGCGCGTGGAATTGCCGCGAGCGTTCGTAACCTTGCACGTAGAGAGCGTTCTTAAGAGCTAAAATACATCGTTATCGGGAAACCCGGCCCTGGTCGGGAGCAGGTTTTCTTCGGTAAACCTAGAGTTTCTTGCGGTCTCCTCCCCTTTTTTAAAGAGGAAGCGGTGTTTAAACACTTCATTCATTCTTTCTGTACATTTATTTATTGCTGTTTTTTCCGCTGTTTTAAAAAAGAAATTAATAAGATGAAGTATATTTAATGTTAACTCCTTAACTGGCAACTGAAAATACAGTACATTAGAGTTACATCATGTAGTTCTAAACAAATTCTACAGAATTAAACTGTGGGGTCCCACTTTATATTAAGTGGCCCTAATACCTGTGAACTTACATGGTAACTACATGTGTACATAGTATGTAACTACAGTGTAAGTACACATTAGTACATAGTATCTACAGCTGTAACATTTGCGTAACTACACATATGTAACAACCCTCAGAATGGTATGTGTAAGTACAAATGTGTAACAGGACATTGGTAACAATATTTTTTCACTTCAGTAAGTACACATGTGTAACAGTAATTATGTAACTACATTTTGTAACAACAATATGTAGCCTATTTGTTGTTCCACTTCCACATGCAGTTTTAGATACTGCAGTTACCAGTTTGGAATACATGTATTTATGACTGGCAGGACTAATGTTGAATTACAACTAAAGTTTCACCTTGTGATACCAGTGTTACATGGTAACTCCTCAGGAACTGTCCACTTAATATAAAGTGTAATTGTTAAGGTAATTGTTGTGTACATCAGTGTCGTTACATGATAATTCCATAGGAACTGTCCACTTGTTGGAAATTAAATACATTTATACCCAAACTGGTAACTGCAGTATCTAAGACTGCATGTGGAATTGGAACAACAAATAGGCTACATATTGTTAATACAAAATGTAGTTACACATGTGTACTTACTAATGTGAAAAAAGTGTTGTTACCAATGTCCTGTTACACATTTGTACTTACACATACCATTACGTGGGTTGTTACATACGTGTAGTTACACTAATAATACAGTTGTAGATACTATGTACTAATGTGTACTTACACTGTAGTTACATACTATGTACACATGTAGTTACCATGTAAGTTCACAGGTATTAGGGCCACTTAATATAAAGTGGGACCGTTTCTTCATACCCATCATCCTGTGAAGATGAGCATTTGTACACTTTATAACACTATTTGTCATAATTTCTGGTGTATTGAGTAGGCAACTTACAACTGTCTGGGGTTCTGTTGGGACATGAGGCTCCAAAAGACAGATATTAGTCTCTAGATAGATATTAGTCCAAATAGATATCAGAATCTATTGGGAGTGGGACCAACGAAAAACCCAACCCAAAGTTAAATAAATGGAAATATCAAAAATACCCTATAAAAAATAACACATAGACTTCTTACATTTTATGAAGGCCCTTGGATCTCCGGGAGTGACTGGCTCTGATGAAGGAATTCCCTCAGCCAAAAATGCTGCTGCACTGCTAGACACTGGATGCTATTTAGTTATGTAATATGTATGTCAAATGTTTGTAAAGTCAGATAGCCTACACCCATGATATGCTCAAGCCTTACCTGATTGAATTATGTTTTTATATATTTTTTTATTTTCAGCTGCTGCCACATTCTTTTAATGCCTGCAGTCATGAAAATTAAAATTAGGTTGAATAAATGTTCTTCCAATTTCACCTGATATTAAAACAGTTACTCTAAAATAGTTATTAATTACTACCTACAAATGACATCTTCAACAGTGTAATTAGATTAATGTAATAATTACTATCTTTAGAAAGTATTGGTCTACTTATTATTAATTACTAAGTCCCATATCAACCTCAACCACTTGAACAATACAATGAGGAGAGACAAGAAACTGCACTTTTAATGCTTTCAAAATGAACAATATACAATTGCATGAATTATTCTTGAATTGACCAAAGTGTGTAGAGGGAGAAGGTTACATTCAAAATATACCTTTTTAAAATGTATGTTAAATCCACTGTTGTTTTATACAGAATTGTTCTATAGTCTATGCAGTAGCCTATTTAATGTAATTACATCATATTTTATTTTAAATTACAGAAGAATTAAGAGTAATCCCTTTAATTAAATTACAATATTTAGATTACATGGTAATTAATTACACCCAACACTGTATAACAGTAATTCCTCTTTGTGTCTGGCGCTGTTGCCATGGTGACTCATAATATCTGCGCTCCATTGATAATGGCTTTTTATAGTTGTGGTGCGCGCGCTTAACTCAGAGTCAGTCAACTTAGAGTTGATTGAACTAACTAATTTCAGCTGATCTGAAACCGAAAACTCAGAGTTTCCCATCTCAGGGTAAGTCAACTCAGAGTTCAAGTTTTAACTCAGAGTTGGTTGAACCTCCTTATTGAAACAGGCCTCTGGTCATCACACAGTGCAAGCTGTTTTAACTTAAGACAGCTCAAACATGCATTTTAGTCTGGGACTAGACTTAAACCCTGTCCAGGAAACCACCCCTTAGAGTTCAACTAACACAACTAACACTCTTAGGCATTTAGAGTTCAACTAACACAACTAGAAAGTCATAAACCAGGCCAATATGATCTAGAAAACATGCATACATACAGGAATATATTGTATACATTTTGGAATGACTTGTATTCTGAGTTAAATGGAAGAGGTGAAAATAGAAATGGTCTCTGAGAGGTCCATCCATGGCCACCTGGCCTTCTTGAGTTGATTACGATCTGTTTGAAGCTCACGAGTTTGAGATGCGAGTTTTTTTTTTGTGGGGGGGGGGGTGTTTCTGCTTACACTCTCACATGCCCCTAAAGGTGTCAATGGAGCAATTTGATGCAGACTCTCTGGCGCTGGACATGTGATTTACAAGAAATGAGTCCATAGGTTAAAAGCTTTCTGAATCTTAGAATGAACGAGTCATCCTGATTTCGTCCAGACACTACAGGTATAAGAATATGTGAATAAGATATTGTATGTGGAATAATTACATCTGTTTGCAAAGGTTTGTTTTCTTTTTTCGTAGTAACCTACCATGAGTTTTCATTTTTCCTCGCTGGTTAGCTGTCTGTTAAGCTGTTGAAGCTGGTCTACGGAGTCGATCAATTCTAAGTGGAACTGGAAATGCGGGGGCTCGTAAAAACCCCCAGCTTCAGATAGCTTAGCTCTCATGTCGGCTAGCAAGTACAGCACTCGCTTTTGGAACATATTCATATTCTGTACAATATTTTTTTTTTTCAATGCAGCAGCTATTTTTGTTTAGAACACACTTACTTTTCTCTTCCATTGGGAAGACATCTTCTCTATGGTAAGATCTGTGTTCTCTCTCTCGGCTTGGCGTTTCCATGATCCTGGACCTTGAACGATTGTGTGGTCTTTCCAGGGTGCTGGACCTGGAACTATTGTGTGGTCTTTCCAGGGTGCTGGACCTGGAACTATTGTGTGGTCTTTCCAGGCTGCTGGACCTGGAACTATTGTGTAGTCTTTCCAGGGTCCTGGACCTTGAACGATTGTGTGGTCTTTCCAGGGTGCTGGACCTGGAACGATTGTGTGGTCTTTCCAGGGTGCTGGACCTGGAACGATTTGTGTCGTCTTTCAGGGTGCTGAACCTGGAACGATTGTGTGGTCTTTCCATGGTCCTGGACCTGGAATGATTGTTTGGTGTGTGAGATGTTTCCATGTTCGGGGACCTGGAACGATGGCAAGTTATTTCCCTGGTGTGCTCTTGACCAATCACTTGATGGCTGGAACTAGGCGTGGAGCTGGACTAGGATTTATTTGTTGGCGGTGGCAGGAAGGGGCCTGTTTGATCGCAAACAATGAGACAATATTAAGCAACTGACTTTACTTAGAAATCTGTACATTTACATGTTGATGTTTTAGGTTACGATATATGGCCTACAGTGGCGGACTGGGACAATAATTCAGGCCGGGAATTTGACTCCACTGCCAGGCCACCTCTGCTGCTACAGTCATGTAATCTACTGGACTGATAAACATGTAGGCTAACCCTATTAATGTAACAGGTAGACTACCAGATGCAATAATATATAAAAAAATAACCCTTACAAACTCACTAGGAATACACCATTTATACTACCAAACCAATGACAAATAGAAAATTGCCTTAAATTGGCAAAATAAATAAATAAACAAACAAACATTGTAGGCTACATATTGTAGACTAGAAATGAAAAATCTAAATAACTAACACTGTATTATTTTCCATACCATCTACTTGATTTATTTATTATTTAAACAATTTGACCCACTAACACTATTCTGTCTACTTTTTATACATTTTTATTTATTATATAAAAAATATGCTACATGTAGACGAAACGAGACTTGACACAGCACCACTTACATATTGTTGCTCGTTTGTTGGTTTAATTTTATCTATTGTGATTATCTAAGTGATTTGTATGTAGTGTTAATTTTGTCACCTATTTTTAATTTAGTCTTAGTCTTGTGCCAAATGTCTTAGTTAGTCTTAGTTTTAGTCAACTAAAAGTCTCGTCATTTTAGTCTAGTTTTAGTCAAAAGAAACTCAAGGTATCTTAGTCAAGTTTTAGTCAACTAAAAGTCTCGTCATTTTAGTCTAGTTTTAGTCAAAAGAAACTCAAGGTATCTTAGTCAAGTTTTAGTCGACTAAAAGTCTCGTTATTTTAGTCAAATTTTAATTAGTCGTCTAATTTTAGTCAGAAGAAACTCAATATTTCTAAGTTTTAGTTAAAACATTTTAGTCTTTTTTTTAAATAACAAATTATTTCTGAGATTATTTCTGATAACCATTACAGTCAAATAGTGTTTCACACATCTCAAATATTGGTTAAATGTCATAATTACCTGAAAAAAATGTAATAGATCTTTTTAATGCAACTATTTTTTAACATTAATCTGTTCATAACAGATGAATATTCTATCTCCTGATGATGGCAAGTAGAGACGATTGGAGACGAAAATGAAGAGAGATTTTATCTTAGTTTTTATTTTATGCAAAACATTCTCGTCTTTTTTCGTCAACAATAATGCATGTTAATTTAGTCTTAGTCAGCGTTTTTGGACATTGGTGCAGTCTCGTCATCGGAAAAAAAGGTCGTTGACGAACATTTTTAGTCTCGTCTCGTCTGACGAAATTAACACTATTTGGATGAAAGCGTTTATCTGCCAAATTATTACAAATATAATGTAAATGTAATCTTGACCGACCTGTTCCCTTACTGGCGAACATGGCTGAGATTTTGCAGAAGCTTGCTGCGTCTGTGGCCAGGGCTTTTTTCCTTTTTAAACGCTCCCTCTCTGCTCCTCCTTTGCGTTTACGCTCCATTTTTTGAACTATTTAGTCAGATATTAGGCAGTGCTTCGTGACGTTGGGTGGGATTGTCATTTTCACTCCGCCATTATGATTCGTCGATTGAGAGATCCGTCAATTAATTCGTAGTTGCACACCAGCCTATCCAACGCATTCTCATCCTAGGGCGTCATATACTGACACTTTTGACAAATATCTGCGTCTCATATTGACGCTAAAGGGTGCCATGTGCGTTGGATGTAAACGATTTGTCAAAGCGTCAGTATATGACGCCTTGGGATGAGATCGGGCTGATCGTCTGCACAGCGGCAGCCGGCAGGCCTTTTTTTTTTTTTTTTTTTTGGCAGCCGGCAGGCCAGAACGACCGTCAGGCCACCGGGAAATGTCCCGGTGCTCCCGATGGCCAGTCCGCCCGTGATGGCCTACTTGGCCTACTTGGCCTACTTACCATGTCCTGATGAATTTGCCTCAGAACTTAAGTGGTAATTTGTTGGGGTATCATCACTTGCTTCATCTTCATCATCTGTGTAACATATGAAACAGCCACCTTATCGCACTCACAGTACTAAAAGTTTCCTGCTAAGAAGTCTCAGTGTTAAACACAAACTATTTTGGACCTGCTACACAACTGTTTTACGATCAAATCCTTATTACAGCAACTGACGTTGACTTACTTGATGTTAATTTCAGCTTTATGAGAGGAAATTTCCTCCACTCTTCCTCAGGCTTTCGCATCTTTTTCATTGCTTTCAATGCGTCGATTCCAGGTGGCCAGTGCACCATATCATCAAGCACCCAGGACTTTGGGATGACTCCTTCCTCTTCTTTATTTCTCTCCCTCCAAACAGCCCGAACCTACATGACAAAACCTTGAGGGAACATTTTTATTTTTAGTCTGGATCCAGGCCAGTGCAAGTATATATTGTTGCGCTTTCTTCCATCTTAAAAATATATCTAAATTACTTCATATGCTCTCAATGAATAATGCAGAACAATTAGTTCATGCGTTTATGACCTCAAGGCTAGATTATTGTAATGCTCTACTGGGTGGTTGCCCTGCACGCTTAATAAACAAACTACAGCTGGTCCAAAACGCAGCAGCTCGAGTTCTTACCAGAACCAGGAAGTATGACCATATTAGCCCTGTTCTGACAGTGCATTGGCACTTCAACACTGCATTGGCTGCCTATTAAACATTGTATAAATTTTAAAATATTGCTGATCACTTACAAAGCACTAAATGGTTTAGCTCCGCAGTACTTGAGCGAGCTCTTAACGCATTACAGTCCTCCACGTCTACTGCGATCTCAAAATTCCGGCCAATTAATAATACCTAGAATATCAAAATCGACTGCAGGCGGTAGATCCTTTTCCTATTTAGCACCAAAACTTTGGAACAGTCTTCCTAACATTGTCCGGGAAGCAGACACACTGTCAGTTCAAATCTAGACTAAAAACACATCTCTTCGGCCTAGCATACACATAACAGATTATAGACTTCTATAATTAGGCTGCATAGTTTAGAACAGCCGGGACCGGGAACACTTCCCGTAAATCCTGATGTACTAGGTACAATATAAGAAGGATGGCGTCTACGCTAATATTAGTCTCTCTGTCTATCCCAAGGTTTACCGCTGTCCACCGGAACCAGGCCGTATCCAGATCTGATGAAGGACCAGCGCCAGGACACGACGACGCCGCTGACCTGAAGTGTCAACCAGTCTCTCCTCCTCTCCACTCCGACTTCACCCAACCGGAACTGGACAAATACTCTGATTCATTCTGACTTCTGACCTGTAATGCTCCTGAATCATAATCATACACTGTTCGCTCGTTGGCCAGAGGAGAACTGGCCCCCGACTGAGCCTGGGTTCTCCTAAGGTTTTTTTCTCCATTCTGTCACTGATGGAGTTTTGGTTCCTTGCCGCTGTTGCCTTACCTTCTGGCTTGCTTAGTTGGGGACATTTAATATTCAACAATATTATAGATCTGCCTTAAAGGTGGACGATGATGAAATTGTTTTTTGTATTATTTTCATGTTATCACTGTGAAGCTGCTTTGATACAATCAGTATTGTAAAAAGCGCTATATTAATAAAGGTGACTTGACTTGACTAAAGGACAGTACCTTTCTAATCTCATCAATAGCAATAGCCACCGCCCTGGAATCCTGTTCAGCACTATTAATTCTGTCATAAATCCGGTGTCTGTTGTTTTGAATGATGTATCAGAAAATACATGCAATGCATTCAAACAACACTTTTTGGACAAGGTTTCGTCTGTTAGGCAAACTATCACACAAGCTCCTGCTGTTGTCTTTTCCTCACGAGCGACGCAATGCGTGCTGGAGAACTTTGATGCAGTTACTCTGGAGGACCTCAAAAAAGCTGTCCATGAGCTGAAGCCTACCACCTGTCCTCTAGATGCTGTTCCTGCTAGGATTTTGAAAGAGGCTATTGACATCGTAGGTCCTTTTCTTGTCACCTTCATAAACAGCTGTCTTAGTTTGGGGACTGTTCCCACTGCTCTCAAACACGCTATTGTTAGACCGCTGCTCAAAAAACCCAACCTAGATCCCACCATACTGTCCAATTTTCAACCAATATCTCATCTGTCACTTCTGTCTAAGTTGATGGAGAAGTTTGATTTCTCCCAGCTTCAGTCTCACCTACAACTGCACGTCATTCGTGATAAATTTCAGTCCGGTTTCAGGTCCAGACATAGCACTGAATCAGCGTTACTGAGGGTCCATGATGACATTCTTGGAGCTCTGGATAGTAAAAGCTCTGTGGTTTTGGTACTACTGAACCTTACCGCTACATTTGACACCGTGGATCATTCCATCCTCATCTCCCGTCTTTAACATTTTGTTTGTTTGCAGGGTGCAGTGCTCAATTGGTTCTCCTCATATCTCACTAACAGAACTTTTTCAGTAATGCTCGACGACTTTTCCTCCTCATCTGCCCCTCTGTCATCCGTTGTGCCTAAAGGATCCATTCTCGGCCCTGTTCTGTTCTCTCTCTATTTGCTGCCACTTGGACAACTCATCTCCAATCATAACCTTCATTTTCATTTCTATGCAGACGACCTCCAGATCTACCTTCCTGTGATTCTGAACAATCGTTCTGCGCTTGACCCCCTCTATAACTGCCTTAAGGACATTAAGCAGTGGCTTTCCCAGAATTTCCTTAATTTGAATGAAGGAAAGGCGGAGTACATCCTGTTCAGCCCTGAATCACCCAACAGTTCTTTCAGTTTTGGTCCTCTAACACCTTAGTTTGCACCTACTGTGCGTAACCTGGGTGTTATTTTTGACAAAAATTTGCAGTATGACAAACAGATTAGTGCAGTTGTTAAGGCGAGCTTTTACCAGCTAAGGCTTCTCAAGTAATGTCATACCATTCTTGTTCCGAGCTGACCTTGAAAAAGTAATTCATGCCTTTATCAGCTCGAGGATAGACTACTGTAATGCCCTCTACACTGGACTTAATCAATCACTTTTTAATCGGCTTCAACTGGTTCAAAATGCGGCAGCACGTCTCCTCACCAACACCTCCAAACGCTCGCACATCACCCCCTTCCTCCGCTCGCTCCACTGGCTCCTGATACGGTTTAGGGTGGAGTATAAGGTCCTGCTGTTCGTGTTCAAGGCCATCAATGGTCTGGCCCTGTCTACCTTGCCGATTTAGTAACGGTCCATCAACCAGCCAGAACTCTCCGCTCCTCTGAACACACCTCTCTGGTCATTCCCAAATTTAAATATAAAAAGTTTGGAGGCCGGTCATTTGCTGTCCAGGGCCCTAATCTGTGGAACGCTTTACCAACACTCCTACGAAGCATCACCGTGTTGAGTGTTTTTAAATCGCAGTTTAAAACGCATTTGTTCAGACAAGGTTTTTTTTTTTTTTTTTTTTTTGTCTATTGATGCTTTTACTGGAAAGCACCTTGTGCACCTTTTGGCTGTTGTAAGGCGCTTTAAAAATAAAATTTGATTTGATTGATTAGTCTGGAATCACAGGGGTCATCAAAGAAACTCTCTGTGTCATTATGGTGTATCACAACACAAACCAAAGAGCTGTCTGAAAGTTTTTGCTTCACAGAGGCAAAATCCTCGTTGTCCAGAAGGAAACAGCCATCCCTTAATGTGTTAGATACACGAGTGAACGTCTCTTTGGCTACACGTCTGTGTTTTGTTGACTTCTCTTGCTCTGTTAAGTATTTGGCAACCTGGGCAATAGGATTTCGACTTTGCCTGACCATTTTCTTCAGTGTCTGGAGGTAATTTTCAAATGGAAAGCTTGAAACATTGTCCAGGGAACACTGGAAATGCTCAACATCGTCTGGCAGGTGGGTCAGCGAGAGTACATTGTACAGAGCAAAGGTTTTCCCATAAATCTCTTCAGACCTTTTAACGAAGTACACAGTCAAATCTCTGGCATACCCTGAATATTTGTTTTGCAGCACATCATCAGAGTTTAACAGAATTGATATGAGAACTGTGAGTGCAAGAAAATGTTTGTAGAAAGTAGGTGCAAGTATAATTAACTCTATGAAACTTTGGGCGCATGCGCAAGTGCTGACCCAGACGCTGGCGTGTTCGTGTCTGTTTGTTTGTATTTAAAGTTTATTTCTGATGCTGTTTTATTCTCAAAACTTGGAGATATGTTTTTCAAACTGATAGTGATATGGATTTGGATCTGGAGCTTGGAGTATACCGTCAATGGTGCTTTTGCACTCGAAGCCGACATGGAGTTGGGAGGTTTGAGAAACGGCGAATTGATTATCTACAGCCGGGAGTATTTACTGAGTCTTCGCTACAATGCAAGAGTTACGCCGAAACTTCCTTGCGATACTCTAATTCGACTGGACCGTGATAGTCAGAAATCATCCAAAACCATCGGAGGAGGATTGTGTATGTTTGTCAATAACAGCTGGGCAACAAACATCACGGTACGTGGAACTTACTGCTCAACCCATTACGAACTTCTATCGGTGTCCTTCAGGCCACACTATCTGCCCCGTGAGTTCGGACAAATAACTGTTATCTTAGTTTATGTACCTGGGCTGAATTTTGTATTCGCAGCCGAGGGCATTGCTGCCAGCTACAACATGGCATTACGTAACTCATCGGATGATCCGGTGTTCCTTTTGGGGGATTTTAACAACTGTGAATTATCTGCGTTTTTGCCGAATTTGGAACAGTATATAACTTGTCCGACGAGACTGAGTAAAACCTTGGATAAATGTTTTGGTAATGTGGACGGGGCTTATGTACCAAGGCTGCACCCACCATTAGGATGTTCAGACCATAATGTTATCCACCTTCTTCCAAAATATAGACCGATACTAAAAAGGACTGAACCTGTCATTCAGCAGGTCCAGTCATGGACTACAGACTCAATTGAAAACCTCAGAGATTGCTTTGGAAGTACTGATTGGAATCTGTTTTTTAATGATTTTAATGGTTGCAATGTCGATCATGAGTCTTTGAATGACATAATTACCAGTTATATCAACTTTTGTACAGAGGCAGTGGTTCAAACAAAAAATATTAGAATATTTCCAAACAATAAACCTTGGATCAACAAAGATCTTAAACTTTAAACAAGAAGAGAATGGCCTTTTTAAGGAATGAGACAGACATGGTAAGAGAATGAAATAAAGAAATTAAATGTAAGATAAAGGAGGCCCAAATACAGTATAAAGATAAAGTTTAAAATAAATTTAAAACCGGTAATGTCAGAGACGCATGGAAAGGACTAAATATTATGATGGGCAAACAACAGAAACGGGCACAACTGGTTGATGATGATCCTCATAGTTTTGTAAATAATTTAAATGTTTTTTACTCAAGGTTTGACAATCATGTAGATACTGAGCATAATGTTACTCTGATAGAATCTGAACCTATGAGAATAGAGGTAGGGGAGGTTATCAAAGTGCTCCGTAGAATTAAACCAAAGAAGGCTAGCGGTCCAGATGGCCTTAAGGGTATTGTTCTAAAAGAGTGTGCAGTCCAACTTGGGCATGTATGTACTAGGCTGTTTCAGATCTTTTTAGACGATGGCTTTGTGCCGGTAGCATGGAAAAACACCACTGTTATTCCAGTACCTAAAACCACTTATGCAAGAGACCCTAAGGACCTCCGCCCTATTGCCCTCACATCTGTTCTGTGCAAGTGCATGGAGCGCATAGTGAGCAGGGAACTTCTAGCACAAATTAACGGATCTGTTGACCCATTACAATTTGCTTATAAGCCCAATCGGAGCACCACTGATGCCTGCCTGACCTTACTTCATAAAGCACAGCATCATTTAGATAAAACAAATGCTCATGTCAGAATGTTTTTTATGGATTTTACATCAGCATTTAATACTGTACAGCTACACATTTTAATAGAAAGGTTGTGAGATTTAGGTGTACATAGCTGGTTAATTTTATGGATTGAGAATGTTTTAAGCAATAGGCCCCAAAGAGTCCGTGTTAACGGAATCTTATCTGATTGCATAGTCTTACATTCTGGATTACCTCAGGGATGTGTATTATCCCCTCTGCTCTTTTCTGTTTATACTAATGAGCTTACGTGTAACAGTGATGATCTTACCTTAATTAAATATGCAGATGATTTGGTTTTAATTTCGTGCCAAACAGACAAGAACTGTCCCACCTATTTTGAGTATATTGAAAGTCTTTGTTCTGTAAAGGGAACTAAAGTTCCAGGGTGACACACGGACTGTTTTGAAGGTGACACATAAGTTCCCAGTAAAGGTTCCTGAAACGTATGAGCTCGCTCTCGGTGTCTTTATTAAGTGCATACACCCGGCATACCTAACAAAACATGGTGTCAGAAGTAAAACGGAGAGGAGAAGGAAAGTAGAAAGACGAACTAAACCTGTGAAGCAAAGCAACGTCCCGAAAAAGGAAGGAAGATGGACGGAGAAGCAACGGCGCAACAATTAGCTCCACAGCTAGCGCCGCCAGGCAAGTTCAACTTCTCCAATGCTAACGAATGGCCGAGATGGTTTAAGCGATTCGAACGCTACAGAATAGCGGCAGGATTGGATAAACAATCGTCCGAGTTTCAAGTGAATGCCTTTATGTATGCAGCCGGCGACGATGCCGAAGATATCCTAAAAGTGTTACCCCTCACAGACGAACAAAAGAAGTCCTACGATGCGGTTACAGAGGCTTTCACGGCGCACTGTGTTAGCAAGCGGAACGTTATTTTCGAAAGAGCACGCTTCAACAGACGAAACCAAGAGCCCGGTGAGAGTGTTGAGTCTTTTATAACAGCGGTGCACACGCTGGCCGAACACTGTGAATTTGGGGTATTGAGAGAACAGTTAATAAGGGACCGAATTGTGGTTGGCATTAGTGATGCTAAATTATCAGAAAGTCTACAGTTGGACGCTGATTTGACACTAGCTAAAGCCATGACAAGAGTGAGACAGAGCGCAGCAGTAAAAAAACAGCAGCCAGTGTTACGAGGGACAGAGCAAGCGTCCGGACAGGTTGAAACAATACAGCAAAAACACACAAAATGGCGGAAAGCGGCCAATGTGAAAGATAAACCAGAGTCAAAGACATCTGGATGCAGCAGGTGTGGATTTTCAAGGAAACATCTGTGGAAGGACTGCCCCGCCCGTGATGCAGAGTGCAGGAGTTGTCACAAAAAGGGACACTTTGCAAAAAAATGCAGATTGACTGGGGGGGTCCATGACATCTCAGAGGCACAAATGGGGAACAAAAACGAGGAGGATTTTGCTTTCCTAGGAGAGGTGGGCTCTGAGGGGGAGGACGAGTGGATAGAGACAGTGCAGTTAAATGGAGAAGCAACTGTTTTCAAACTGGATACTGGAGCAAGTGTTACAGCAATTCCAAGCAGCAGCTACTCCATTAAAAAGTATGGGACACTGCAACCGCCACTCAAAGTGCTGTATGGACCAGGAAACTACAGACTGGAAGTAAAAGGACGCTTTAAAGGGGAGCTGAGTCACGAAAAGGTAACAACAGAACAAGATATTTATGTTGTTAAAGATTTGACTAAGGCGCTACTGGGCCTTCCTGCTATAAAAGCACTCAAGCTAATAAGGCGTGTCCACACTGTACAAACCCAGCAAGAGGATTTTAAGGCGCAGTACCCTACAGTGTTTTCAGGCTTGGGAAAATTAAAGGAGCCCTACAAAATAGAACTGGAGCCAGGCGCTGTTCCGTACGCTTTGTCATCGCCACGCCGCGTGCCTCTACCACTGCGAGAGAAGGTACAGGCGGAGCTGAAGCGTATGGAGGACATGGGAGTGATTACAAAGGTGACCCGGCCCACACCCTGGTGCGCAGGCATGGTGGTGGCACCAAAAGCTCAGCCTGGAAAGATTCGTCTGTGCGTAGACTTGACGCACTTGAACCAGTGGGTGCGGAGAGAGAGACACATTCTCCCAGCAGTAGACCACACACTAGCCATGCTGGCCGGGGCAAAAGTGTTCACGAAGTTGGACGCAACCTCCGGTTTCTGGCAGATTCCGTTGTCGGAGGAGAGCCAGCTCCTCACCACATTCATCACCCCATTTGGGCGATATGCATTTAATCGCCTACCATTTGGGATCTCATCAGCCCCGGAGCACTTCCAGCGTCGTATGTCACAGATGTTGGAGGGGTGCGATGGAGTGGTGTGTCATGCAGACGACATAGTCGTGTATGGGGAGGACATACAGCAGCACAACGAGAGACTGCACCAGGTGCTGAAGAGATTGAGGGCGGAAGGACTCACGCTGAATGAAAAATGTGAGTTTACAAAAGATAACATCATGTTTGTGGGTCATCGTGTTACAGCAGGTGGCGTGACGCCGGATCCAGATAAGGTCAGAGCCATCATGGAGATGCCCGAACCAAAGGGAGTAGAAGACGTGAGGCGAGTGATGGGGATGGTGAACTATCTGGGCAAGTTTTTACCCCACCTGGCGTCATACACCAGGCCAATTAAAGACCTGCTCTGTGGGAAGAATGAGTGGTTCTGGGGAGCGCCACAGAGGGAGGCGTTTCAAAGACTTAAAATAGAACTGAGCTCACCACGGGTGCTGGCCTCGTATTCAACAACAGCAGAGACGTGTGTGTCGGCGGACGCCTCATCCTTTGGTCTGGGCGCCGTGCTCAGCCAACAACAGAGTGATGGAACGTGGAGGCCCATCATGTTTATCTCCAGAGGCCTGTCAGAGGCCGAAAAACATTATGCACAGATTGAAAAGGAGGCTTTGGCTGCGACGTGGGCATGTGAAAGGTTGACGCCTTACCTCATGGGACTGAAGTTCAGGTTAGAGACAGACCATAAACCTCTAGTGCCACTCCTGAGTACCAAGGCGCTAGATGAACTCCCTCCCAGGGTGCTGAGATTCAGGCTGAGACTGATGAAGTTCACGTTCGACATTGTGCATGTGCCAGGCAAGCGGTTAATAACAGCAGACACATTATCAAGAGCCCCTGTAGAACAAACACTCACACAGGAGGAAAAGGATAACGAGGCAGAGGTTAAAGTTTTTGTGGATGCTGTCATCCAAAGCCTTCCCGCCACTGAAACAAAACTGCAGGTAATACAAGAACGACAAAAAACTGACCCTGTGTGTGCAAAACTCATCAGATACTGTAAGATAGGCTGGCCGGAGAAAAATGCCCTTTCTCCTGAGCTGAGGACATACTGGCCTGAAAGAGCGACACTAACGTTAGCAGGTGAGCTGCTTGTCAGGGGCCAAAGAATTGTCATTCCCCATGACATGAGACAGGATATCCTCAACAACCTCCACAGTGGCCATCAAGGTATTGTCAAGTGCAGAGCGAGAGCACACCAGTCTGTCTGGTGGCCAGGACTGTCAGCACATATCAGTCAGCTGGTGGAGAACTGTAACATATGCTCACAGCACAGGACAGAGCACAGGGAGCCTCTGCTGACCACCCCGGTACAGGAGAGACCCTGGCAAAGAGTGGGCACCGACTTGTTCTTCTGGGAGAAGAAGACTTATCTCCTTGTAGTGGACTATTTCTCACGTTACATTGAAGTTGCCCACCTCAATATGGCCTCAGCAAACACAGTCATTGCAGCTCTGAAAGAAGCATTTAGCCGCCACGGGATACCGGACACAGTTGTGTCTGATAATGGACCACAATACAGCTGTGGGGTGTTCAGAGACTTTTCCATGGAGTATGGGTTTACACACATCACGAGCAGCCCAAGATACCCACAAGCGAATGGAGAGGCAGAGCGTGCAGTGGCAACTATAAAAGGACTGTGGAAAGGAGGTGGTGAGAAACTAAAAGCTTTGATGGTGTATCGAGCCACACCACTGGGGTGTGGTTACTCCCCTGCACAACTCCTTATGGGCCGACAGCTACGAACGACCATACCTCAGCTTCCAGCATCCCTGCTGCCCCGCTGGCCAAACATCAGAGGGTTCAAGAAGGTGGAAAAGCGGTCGAAAGAAAAACAACAACTCCGCTACAACCTGCGTCATAGAGCCCGCCCCCTGCTGCCTTTGCAGCCGGGTCAAAATGTGTGGCTCCCAAGAGAGGAGAAACAAGGGACAGTCGTTCAGAAGGCTACAACACCCAGGTCTTACATCATTCACACAGATGAAGGACAGATCAGGAGAAACCGAACACACCTACGTATGGTGCACCAACCACAACCTCAGGTGCAGCTGGATAAGACTGTTACAACTACAGAGTCAGACAACCAGGGCACACACCAAAATGAGAACACTGACACAGACAATCACAGACAGACAGTGACATCCAACACCCCGTATGTGACAATCTCAGGAAGAGTGTCACGGCCGCCAGAGCGTCTGAATTTGTGAGAGACTGGGGGGGGAGTGTAAGAGAAAAAAAAAAGTAGTAGTATTCTAGAAATGTTCTGTTGTGAAAGGTTCTGTTGGACAAGAATTTCCCGATATGTGAGTAGTGCTTTTAAGGGCTGTTGTCAGAAGTTAGAGGGGGGGGATTCTTACTTAAGAGGGGAGGTGTTCTGTAAAGGGAACTAAAGTTCCAGGGTGACACACGGACTGTTTTGAAGGTGACACATAAGTTCCCAGTAAAGGTTCCTGAAACGTATGAGCTCGCTCTCGGTGTCTTTATTAAGTGCATACACCCGGCATACCTAACAAAACAGTCTTGTACAATGGTTTGACAATAGTCATCTACGGTTGAACATTGAGAAGACAAAGGAATTATGCTGTGGGAATCAGAATAAGAAATGTACAGTTGTCCTCCCATATGAAGAAGTAACTATAAAAGGTGTAAAGATTGAGCAAGTTAAAAAAATTAAATATTTAGGCATAATCATTGATGACAAACTTTCGTTTTTGGATAATGTGAACTATGTACGTAAGAAATCAAGACAGCGTTTAAGCCTACTTAGAAAGTTGCGAAACCTTGACATCGAAAGGAGGATCTTAACTATTGTATATAGATCGATGATTGAAAGCATTTTAACCTACAATATTGTCTCATGGTATGGAAATTTAACAATGAAATTAAAGAATAAATTAACACGAGTAATTAACGAAGCAAATAAGATTATCGGCCATAAACAAAGTACATTGCAAGAACTATTCTCAAATTTTATGGAGAAAAAGGCGCTAGTTGTGTATTCCGATCAGACTCATCCCCTTCATTCCTGCTTTGAAGTCCTCCCTTCGGGTCGCAGGCTACGTACACCGTATGCTAGAAAGAATATTTTTAAAAGATCATTTGTCCCATTGGCAGTGACTGTTTTAAACCAAATTCTCAATTAGGGTTGTTATTGTGAATAATGTACACTGTACTTTACTGAATCATGTATTTATCAATTATTATGTGTGTATTATGTGTTTTATGTGTTTAATGTGGTTGTATAATGTTGTTGAAGCCAGTATCAAAGATGAATTTCTGTCCAGTAAATCTGAACAGACAATAAAGTTAAAACAAACAAACAAACAAGAACTTCCCTCAAAACAACTGGTCCTGAGTAAAGGAGGAACTGTCTTAATTCTGTGGCCTTCCACCTGTCAAGTTCCTGCAAACCCCTTGGCTGGTGAGCAAACTCCCTTGGCAACTTTCCATTCAATGATTTCAGATGATCTGAAATCCTGCTCCTTTGTTGAAATGACAACTTGCATGTATTAGGCACTTGCTTCATGAAATGCAGCATTCTCCGAACCACACCCAAACAGACCAAGTGCATGTAGTCCAAGGCAAACCCATGGATACATGAGATTCCTGCAACAGTCAAGTGGGGATATCTGAACTTGATGATTCTTATATACCCATTGATGGAAACCGTCTTCAGTCCTTGAAACGGCACCTGTTTTTTTGGCCCCAAGAACAACCCTTCAGTCATAGGTGTCTCTAATAGTGCATCGCTCACAAGAATGATAACTGTTGTGATTCTTAATGCACTTCAAGAATGCCCTGGCAGGAGCATCACATATGAATGCTTTCACAGACAGTTGAAGTGCTTTGCCTCCATGAACAATGCCGTCTTGCTCCAACTGCTGCAACTCCTGGGGAAAGTCACTTACTGTAAGTACTCTTCCACTGAATTTGGATTCCTCTGAATTTGAATACCGGGATGTTCAGTCAGAACATTATGTGGTGCGGAACTAGGATGGTTCACAACACAAACGTCCGTGTCCTCGTCTGATTCAGAGATTTCTTCCAGGAGAAATTGGCATTGCTGAAATTCTTTGCAGCAGACGGACTCGATCTCCATGTCCGTATGCGCACAGGCACCACCAGTCCAAACAAGATGGAGGATATTGCTTTTAGTTTCAGAAAGTGAAGTCCCACCCACTGATCTGTAATAGGTCTGTAGCGTGAGTGGGTCCCACCCCCTGGATAAATGAGGAACGAGTGTTTGTAGTCTCAACCACTCTACAAAGATATGGCACTTCCTGCTTAGAATGACGCAAAATTAAGATTAAGAAGTATAAGCAGGAACTGCAACACTGAAATCCTTATTTCTCTTTCTTCTCAGGGGAAAATGAGGGAATAATGCATGACCATTCAAAAATATGACTGGGTTTCTAACGATACAAAGCTTAATGCAAATGGGTGAAGTGTCCCTTTAAAGCACACAGCTTTTACCTGCCCAGTCACAAGCTGCGGGGTCACACGCGGTCCTGAAGCCCTCGAGGGATCCAGAGCTGCCACTCACTCAGCCTCCACCATCGTTGGGCTGCCGCTTGCCTCAGTCTTCCCCACCAAGCTGCCACAGTCAATTTGAAAATGTCTCAACTCGAGGGGCAGCACTAAGCATGCATTTGAAAATATCACTGCGCGCAATTGGATAACACTACGACCAATGTTTACTGGCTGATTCCGGACTTCGACGTTGCAGCGCTGTCGTCATCTGTTAAGCACGCCTCTGACCCGCCTATATCAAATACACTCATGTGATTGGAGCAGCTCTGCTCCACGGGCATTGGTAATGAGCATCATTATTGGGGCGGCAGTGGCTCAGTGGATCATATAGGTTGTCTACAAACTGCAAGGTTGGTGGTTCAATCCCCGGTTCCACTTGACCAAGTGTCGAGGTGTCCATGAGCAAGACACCTAACCCCAGCTGCTCCCGACGAGCTGGATGGCGTCTTGCATGGCTGACACCGCCGTCGATGTATGAATGGGTGAATGTGAGGCAAATGTAAAGCGTTTTGGTGGCCATTGGGTCTGTGAAAGCGCTATATAAATGCAGTCTATTTACCATTTACCATTACTGATTGCCAGAGTGACTCGCTGAGCAAATTCACATTGTATGGGTCAAATTATGTAGCATCGGTATAAAACCTCTAAAAACAATCACAAATAGGGCAGTTCATCAATTGTGGTTTGAAATTAGGCCTACTGCAACTGGATTGATAAAAAGTTGCAGACATCTCACCTGGCTACTTGTATTTGGGAAGAGCATAAGCTATCGTGTAGATGATGTTATTTGGTTGTTGTTGTAGACAAACCTTGATTATCCAATGGGCATTATGGACACGGGCCCAGGGGCCCATGAGCACTTGGGGCCCAAGCAAGGGGAATATATATATATATATATATATATATATATATATATATATATATATATATATATATATATATATATATATATTCTTTTACATTTCCGATAATTGTGCATATATTTGCACTAAGTGCCTGTCTTTTTAGTAAAAATACGCCCGCCACTGAATATCTACAGTGGCATAGTTTGGCGTGAGGTACTTGAACGTAGTTTTTGACTCGTTCGACCTGAGTTCGAATCCGACTTTTTTAAATCATTATTATATTATTATAATAATTGTTTGGCATCCTAAAACACCAGTGATAATGTAATCTCCCCTGAGACCCATCTCAAATCTTCCATTTATGTCTAAAATACATGTCAGGCCACATCATAGCACAGAAACTGTGCTCGTTAAAATTACAAATGATTTACTTTTAGCTTCTGACCAAGGCTGTATCTCAATACCAGTTTTACTCGATCTTAGTGCTGCGTTCGACACTATACTTAAAATACTCTTAGATCGACTTCAAAGCTACACTGGTGTACAGGGACAGGCATTAAACTGGTTTAGATCGTACCTATCAGACCGTTACCATTTTGTCCATTTAAATGGGGAAAAATCAAAGATAACGTCAGTAAACTATGGATTGCCGCAAGGATCTGTGTTAGGCCCTCTGCTATTCTCAATTTATATGCTGCCACTTGGTAATATTATAAGAAAACATGGAATAAGTTTCCACTGTTATGCTGATGACACTCAATTATATATTTCATCACGACCAGATGATAACACTAAATTATCTAAAATGACAGAGTGTGTTAAAGATATAAAATATTGGATGACGTGTAATTGTCTTCTATTAAATTCAGAGAAAACAAAGGTATTACTGATTGGTCCAAAAAACTGCCCACAAAACCTATTACAATACAACCTTAATCTTGAAGGACGTCCTGTTACTTTATCCTCTACAGTAAAAGACCTGGGTGTTATACTAGACCGCAACTTGTCTTTTGAAAATCATATTTCATATGTCACAAGAACAGCCTTTTTCCACCTTAGAAACATTGCTAAGCTACGTAACATGCTATCAGTTTCTGATGCAGAAAAGTTAGTTCATGCATTCATGACCTCGAGACTAGATTACTGTTATGCTTTATTAGTTGGTTGTCCTGCATCCTCCGTAAACAAGCTACAGTTGGTCCAAAATGCAGCTGCTAGAGTTCTTACTAGGTCAAGAAAATATTATCATATAACGCCAATTTTATCATCTCTACACTGGTTACCTATTAAGTTCCGTATCAATTACAAAGTATTGTTACTGACTTATAAAGCCCTAAATGGTTTAGCTCCTGTGTATTTAAGGGATCTTCTACCTACAATCCATCGCGCTCTTTAAGATCGCTAAATTCGAGGCTTCTGGTCGTACCTAGGATAACTAAGTCCACTAAAGGAGGGAGGGCGTTTTCACATCTAGCTCCTAATCTCTGGAATAGCCTTCCTAATATTGTCCGAGGCTCAGACTCGCTCTCCCAGTTTAAAACTAGACTAAAGACGCATCTCTTTAGCCAAGCGTTCACATAATGCATCGTACCTTTTATACTACAGTTAAATCAGATCAAATGCATTCATATTATGAACAGCAGCTACGCTAATTATTTCCCATCTGCCTTTTTTGTTGGCGTCCCGAGATAACTCAAATAGAGTTCGTCAGCTCCAGTTATGTATCCAGCCTCTCATGGAGACTTCAGATGCCCCAACGCCTGTGATGAGACGACTCGACGCCTGTGAAGAGACGACCCAACGCCGGCGATATGTTATGCCCTAAATTTATGATTAACTAACTGTATTTTTGTTTGTACATTTTTGAAATGCATTTTCTGTAAAGCTGCTTTGAAACAATATGTATTGTGAAAAGCGCTATACAAATAAACTTGAATTGAATTGAATTGAACAGTTCATGGGTTGAAGCAGGTTGATGCTCTTAATTTTGAGCTCTCAAAGTGCACCAGATTTATGCATTTAACCTTAAAATGTAAAAAAAACATTCTTGCAGGGGAGCATGCCCCCGAACCCCAGAGTGACAGAATCCTATGGGAAAGAATGATAATTTATGAACTTTACTCCAGCATAGTACAACAAAGTTCCTTTTAAGTCAATAAAACTGTTAATGCCAAATTAAAAATGTCCTTGGACCTAACTATACACGAATCCGACGAGCGTTCTGTGTAGGCTGCCATCTTGTGGCGACGCCATTACTGAGCTGTTACCGGTATGTAAACAAACCTCTGTGATAACGCACCCTTGATGACAGCTACAGCCAGGCAGAATGACTTGTTGGGTTGATGATGTTAGACAGTGGCCTCCAGTCACAGATGAAGGTACAAACAATCTTACAGATTATTTATGAAAATAGCTTGGCAATAACTATGCTGGCTAGG